>NC_044032.1:371073571-372273647 GCF_901765095.1 Microcaecilia unicolor
CCCATGATGTGCTGAATATCTGCGGATAGCCAGTTATATTGCATGATATATCCAGTCAACCGTTAACTCCCGGATTCTATATAGCGCGCTTAGAGATCTGCGACAAAATTCAAGCATATTCTATAACAACACACGTAACTAAATTGGCTTAAGAAGCTTATCAGCATAGATAACAGCTCTTAACAAGCAATAATGAGCACTAATTGGCAATAATTAGAATTTACGCACGCAACTCGCTAACTTCTAATGCACACAGTCAAAGAGGGGTGTGGTTATATGTGGGAAAATGGGCATATCGTGGGCATTCTGAAATTTACACCACATTTTCATTGGTGTAAATACAGGCACATAGTTTTAGGTGCTGAGATATCAACTAAGCGTATTCTAAATCTAGGCACCTCTTATAGAATACGCTAATTCGGCATTGATTTCCATGCTGATATTTTAGACGCCATATATAGAATCTCCCCCTAAGTGCTGATTGGGAATATTCAGCGGGAGATAACTGGCTATCTCCTGCTGAATATTTTCAGATAGCCAGTTAAGTGCTATTTAACGGACCAGGAGCCATTCCTAGCTGGTTAAATAGCATTGACTATTGGGTGGGGGGGGGGGGGGGTGTTTCTATAGTCATATATATGTATATTTTCATAGGGCCCTTTTTACTAAGCTGCAGTAAAAGGGAGTTTGTTCTGGCATTGGTGCGCGCTGAGGCCCCCTTTTACAGCAGCGGGTAAAAGGCTGTCATTTTTTTCCAAAAAAATGGCTGTGCGGTAAGTGAACCACTTGCATTATGGCCATTTCAGGGGCAGCGTTTACCGCCATCCATTGAGATGGCAGTAAGGGCTCCCACGCTAACCCGGCGGTAACTGGGTAGTACGCAGCACTGCCTGATTACCACAAGGTAAACTCCGGCACTACAAAATTTAAACAATATTTTTGTAGTGCTGGAAATGGCACACACTGGGGGTAGGAATTACCACTGGGCTACTGCGGTAGCCTGGCAGTAGCTCCAGATTAGCGAGCGGTAAGCCCTGGCTTACCACTGCTTAGTAGAAGACCCCCTTAGTGTGTCATATGTTTTAGCAGACTGCTCACTGTCTTTTTGTCTTTTAATTTTTCTGTTTTGATTTTATATTTATATATGAATTCTGGCCTTGATTTTGGATATGCTGGACTTCTGATGCAGGCCATTAAGCTGAAACACAGGCCGTGTCGGGTCCTTGGTTATTTTAATAAAGGGTTTGCACATTTCACTGTGTGGTTTTGTGTCTGCTCTTCACTGTTTTGTCTTCTAAATTATAATCTTTACATGGCTAACTCATCTCTCATTACGCAAAGAAAGAAAAAAGACATGGAAATTCTGGACAGTTCATAGCAAGTATCCTGTTTTTTTTTTGTTGTTGTTTTTGTTTTTTTTTCATAATATAAAGCTACATGTATGTCTTAAAAAGCCTGTGGTTTGAATATAAATATGACAAGAGTGAACTTTGAAATTATGAAAAACTAGCATGAATGATGTATGTATTTAATCAGCTTCAAAAGAAACTTTTCTGAAAGATATGTTCTTTTAAAAAATTAAAGCTTCTTTTTCAATACACAAGGACACATTTAAGGCATAACAATATAGATAAATAAGGACAATTAAATGGTAAAGAAAAAGCACAGTATTATATAAAAACTTTACAACTAAAATGGAATGCTGTATTTGTGAGAAGAATCTATAAAATCTTTTACATCTCAGTGCATATGAATAGATTCCAGTTTCTATAAGAGATGCTCATATTTTTGTGTCTTCAGTTAATCAGGTAGCCAGCAGTAATTTTGCTAAGCATCTCCTTTCATGGATCATGAATGCTGCTATTCACTGAATTAACAACTCCCCACTACCCTCTGCAGTCAGCATTTTTTTTTCAATGCAGGATATTCAACAGCAGTATCCAGATAGTGACTGCTGTTGGATATCTGGATAGAACGGTGAGTGGCTGACACTATGTAGATATGGTCAATATTCAGCCACTATCCAGATAGCTTATCTGGATATTATTTAGGCCAGTCTAAATCAGTGTCCTTCAATGCAAGGCCCAGGGGCCAAAGAAGGCCCCCTCCCCCCGGAGACCTCTGGGACAGCCCCCATTGTCTTTCTGGGTTTTTTTTTCCCCTGTGACTTTACCTCTTTACCCAGGCTCAGGAGAGAATAAGGAAAATAGGTGGGTGAAGAGCGGCATACTTGAGGGAGAAAGCATTTCTCAATAGACAAAACAGAATTCATTTGGAAATGCTCACAACCTTGAGGATAACCCCCCCCCCCCCCCCCCCCAATAAAATTTGAAGGTGGGCTGGTGGGGATGGATGTCATTGATATACTGGTCAGCAGTGTCCTGGTCCCGCATAGAAAGATATTTTGTGGCTCTCCTTCAGCTCATTAGAACCCACAGAGGCCCCAGCTTAAAAACTAACAAAAATCACTGATCTAAATGGTGCAGAAAATAACCACTATCAAGATAACTTTTGTCTCTGTACCAACTCTGCCGATAGATCACCCCAACATTATACAGTGCAGAGGCAATCTCTAAAGATATTCACAGGCATTATCTGGATATAGTGCCACTGAATATCGCTCTCAGTTGCATTTATTGATGAAGCCGGTGCTGCTACCCCAATAAAAGCTTTTAAATAACAGCCTAAACTTCAATAATGAGTGTCTTTTAAAACAATCACAAAATGATATTATTTCACTAAATTTGTGATCAAAAAGAATCCAAGCCACAAATATTTTAAATAAAAATGAAGGCAATGTGGTATGCTTTATGCCCCAAATTCTTTATATGTTACTCAGAATTGCGTATGTAAATTTGGGCTCCTGCTCAATTTGCATGCGCAATTCAAATAACAAGCCAATTAGCACTGATCAATGGGTGCTAATAATCAATTATTGCTGCTCATTGGCATTATTTAAAATTTACATGCACATTTTTAGGCCCCGGAATCCGCATTTAAATTTTATGTGCAGCTTCAAAAATGGAATGTGGCCATGGGAGGGTCAGGGGCGTATCAGGGGCATTCCTACAATTTATGCACACCAGTGGTGTAGCTACGTGTGGCCACGGGGGCCTGGGCCCCCGTAGATTTGTCCCTGGACCCCCCTCCCCCCGCCAATGACCCTCTCGACCCCCCCTCCTATCGCCAACCCTCTCCCCCTGCCGCCGTCGGCTACCTTTGCTGGTGGGGGACCCCAACCCCCACCAGCCAAGGTCCTCTACGTCCGGCGCAAGGCTTCATTCTGTTTCTGTGAGTCTGACGTCCTCAGACTCACAGAAACAGAATGAAGCCTTGAAGATCAGCCAGCGGCCGCATTGCTGCCTGATCTACAAGGCTTCGTTCTGTTTCTGAGTCTGACGTCCTGCACGTGCAGGACGTCAGACTCACAGAAACAGAACGAAGCCTTGTGCCGGAAGAAGAGGACGTCGGCTGGCGGGGGTTGGGGTCCCCCACCAGCAAAGGTAGGTGATGGCGGCAGCGGGGGAGGGTTGACGGCAGGAGGGGTTCGAGACTCTCGGCAAGGTCGTGGGGAGGGGGGAGGTCAAAGTTGGTAGTGGTGGTGGCGGGGGGGGGGGGGGGGACGGTGCTGGGGGGCTAAAATGTGTCCCCTCACCTCGGGTTTTGGACTCCCCTCCCGCTAAGTCTGGCTACGCCACTGATGCGCACTGTTTTAGAATAAGGGGGATCAGTTCCTAATTTAGGCACGAGGATGTACACCAGTGTTTATTTACTATAAATCCTCATGTCTAGAGTTAGGCACTGATCCTGCGCTAACCCCCAGATTCTGTATATTGTGCCTAGAATTATGCACGTTTACGCGCATAAATCTAGGCATATTTTATATCTATGCATGTAAGTTCATTGGCTTGACAAGGCAATCAACATTCTTAACAGCTCTTAACAAGCAATAACGAGCACTAATTGGCACAAATTAGAATTTATGTACACACATTGCTAAGCATATTCTACAATGTGCTGCACCTAAATTCTAACATGCACAGGCAAAAAAGGGCATGGTTATGGGCTTGTTTATGGGAATTTCATGGGCGATGCAAAATGTATGCGCATAATTATAAAATAAGGGTTACTGCACATAAATCTACCCACAGGGATTTACACCAGCTTTCATTGGCGTAAATGCACGCATGTAGATTCAGTCACAGTAACTACGCCTAATCATATTCTAAATACCACACGTAAATTTATGTGCCATATATAGAATTGGGCCCTATGTATATTTTATAAACAGCGCCTAGCTTTCAGTGCTGTTTATAGAATCGTGCTTAGCGCATTATAGAACTTAATCCTGTATGTCCAGTTTCCCTGATGCAGCAGTGCTGACACTGCGAAACGCTGGCCATCATTGCATGAATACAGTGGGCTTGCACAATACCATTTGAAACACTTAAGTTAGGGGCCCTTTTACAAAGGCGCGCTGAAAAATGGCCTGCGGTAGAGTAGATGTTTTGGGCGTGCGCAAAATCATTTTTCAGCCTTTTAAAATTTTTACCGAAAATTGCCACGCGTCCATTTTGGGTCTGAGACCTTAGCACCAACCATTGACCTAGCGGTAAGGTCTCACACGGTAACCAGGCAGTAATGGTCTACAGGTGTAAAATACCGATTACTGCTTGATTACTGCGGATGCTCGTCAAAAATGAAATTACCGCAAGGGCCACAAGGTAGCTGGGTGGTAACTCAAAATTGACATGCGTTGCACACACGTAGGTACCTACGTAGCTTAGTAAAAGGGTCCCTTAAATTTGTTTTTAACTACAGTTTTGCTAAAAGTCTGATACAGAGTTTGATAAAAGTACAAAAAAAATACTGAAGATTTTTATGCCAGTGATTGAATGCAGCACAAGCACTGGTTGTTAGTGCCTTCCAAGCCTCTGAGGCTTTTTCTTCTGTTTCATCTTTATATTTAATATTTGTAGCTTGAGTTCTTTGGAGCACAACTTTATTAAAGGGATACCATGTTGTGATTGTTTAAATAACAACCCTCGTAGTTCATGATTTTGCTTCTTCCGCACAGATACTATCATTATCTGTTCTTATATATTCATGGATTTACCAATCTTCTTTTTGCCACTGTTTTCTTGGTACTTTGTCCAATGTTCCTTCTACCGATTAAATATTCAACTTCAAGTAGTTTTCTCTATTTTTTTTAGCCATTATTTTAGAAACATATCCACGTGTAAATAATGACATACATGTGTAAATATCAACAGACAGAGACAATCCAAAGAGCTGAATTTTGTTTAGCATCAAAATGTGACCTGCTGAGTGAAAAGGTACCAAAAGTGGGGTTATAAATACAGTAATCAGTACTTTTTTTGTGCTCGTACGTGCCAGTATGGCGTACCAGCACCTTTTTTGTGAGGTCCAGCTCACCTGCCTACTCCCTTCCGTTCATGCACCTATGCTCCCTGCTTTGAAATCTTTAATCTACCTGAAGTCGTGGCGAACCGGCAGTAAAAGTAGCAGCAGGCAGGCAGGCTCGCCTCCTCGTCGCTTCCCTTCCCTCTCAACGTGTCCCGCCTTCCTCTGATGTAATTTCCTTTCTACAAGGGCGGGACGCGCTGAGAGGGAAGGGAAGCGATGAGGAGGCGAGCCTGCCTGCCTGCTGCTTTTACTGCCGGTTTGCTGCGACCTCGGGTAAACTAAAGATTTCAAGGCACGGAGCACGGATGCACGATCGGAAAGTTGAGGAAGGGAGGGTGGGGTGGCACTGGGAGGCCAGGGAAGAGAGGAGAATTGCTGGACATGGAGGGGAGGGGAGGGCAGGGGAGAGAGGAGACATGCTGGACATGGATGGGAGGGGATGGGAGGAGAGGGAAGGGAGGGAGGGAGGGCGGGGCATTGCTGGGCTTTGAATGAATCGCTGGACATGGAGGGGAGGCCAGGGGAGAGAGGAGAATTGCTGGACATGGATAGGAGGGAAGGGCAGAGGAGAGAGGAGACATGCTGGAATTGGATGGGAGGGCAGGGAAGAGAGAATTGCTGGACATGGATAGGAAGAGAGGGCAGGGGAGAGAGAAGAATCATTGGACACGGATGGGAGGGGAGGGTAGAAGAGAGAGGAGACATGCTGGACATGGATGGGAGGGGAGGGCTGGGAAGAGAGAATTGCTGGACATGGATAGGAGAGGAGGGCAGGGGAGAGAGGAGAATCGCTGGACATGGATGGGAGGGGAGTGCAGAGGAGAGATGCTGGACATGGAGGAGAGGACAGGGAAGAGAGAATCGCTGGACATGGATGGGAGGGGAAAGCAGGGGAGAGAGGAGACATACTGGACATGGATGGGAGGGGAGGGTAAAGGAGAGAGGAGACAAGCTGGACATGATGGGAGGGGAGGGCAGAGGAGAGAGGAGACATGCGGGACATGGAGGAGAGGGCAGGGAAAAGAGAATTGCTGGACATGGATGGGAGGCGATGGCAGGGGAGAGAAGAGAATTGCTGGATATGGATGGAGGGGAGGGCAGAGGAGAGAGGAGACATGCGGGACATGGAGGAGAGGGCAGGGAAGAGAGAATTGCTAGACATGGATGGGAGGGCAGAGAAGAGAGGAGACATGCTGGACATGGATGGGAGGAGAGGGCAGGGAAGAGAGAATTGCTGGACATGGATAGGAGGCGATGGCAGGGGAGAGAAGAGAATCGCTGGATATGGATGGGAGGGGAGGGCAGGGGAGAGGAGAATCTCTGGACATGGATGGCAAGGGAGGACAGGGGGCAGAGGAGAATCGCTGCACATGGATCAGAGGGGAGGGCAGGGGAGAAAAGAGACATGCTGGGCATGGGTGGGAGGGGAGGGCAGGGAAGAGAGAATTGCTGGGCATGGATGTGAGGAGAGGACAGGGGAGAGAGGAGAATCGCTGGACATGGATGTGAGGAGAGGGCAGGGGAGAGAGGAGAATCGCTGGACATGGATGGGAGGGGAAGGCAGGGGAGAGGAGAATCTCTGGACATGGATGGCAAGGGAGGACAGGAGACAGAGGAGAATCACTGCACATGGATGACAGGGGAAGGCAGGGGAGAGAGGAGACATACTGGACATGGATGGGAGGGGAGGTCAGCGAAGAGAGATTCACTGGACATAGATGGCAGGGAAGGGCAGGGGAGAGAGGAGAATCGTTGGACATGGATGAGAGAGGAGGGAAGGGGAGAGAGGAGAGAGGAGACTCACTGGCCATGGATGACAGGGGAGGACAGGGGATAGAGGAGAATCACTGGGCATGGGAGGGGAGGTCAGGGAAGAGAAGAGACATGCTGGACATGGATGGAGGGGAGGGAAGACAGGAAGGAGATGCATATGGATGGAAGAGGAGGGAAGGGGAGAGAGGAGAAATGCTGGAATTGGATAGAGAGGAGAGCAGGAGATAGAGGAGAATTGCTGGACATGGGTGGATGGAGGAGTTGGCGGGGAGAGAGGAGAAATGCTGGACTTGGATGGAGGAGAGGGGAGAGAGAATTATTGTTTTATATGGATACAGGGGAGGGAAGAGAGAAGAGAAATGCTGGACATGGATGGAGGGGAGGAGAGAGGAGAAGTTCTGGACATGGATGGAGGAAAGGAAAGAAAAAAGAAGAAGATGCACATGAGGGAAAGGGAAGAGAGGAGAAAAACTGCACATTGATGGAGAAGATAAGCAAAAGCTGGACCCAGCTTTTTCTTATGGATGTAGGGCAAGAAATGAAGAAGAAAGGAGGAAAGTGTGTATGCACGTATGCGTTTAGGCATGAGTACTTATGCCATCAATAGAGTATAGTGTTCCTAAGTGCATAACTAATGCATGTAAGTGTGTACCCCACCCATGATCTTCCCAGACATAACATATATGTTAGAAGAATCCCCAACCAAGCGGAGAACTCGAACTCCCCACGGGAAAACACAAGTGTAAGTGAGAGTGGGATGTTTGACCACGGAAATTCAAATCCTGGAGACAAGAATCTTAAAAAGCTTGTTTATTGATGAAAAGACTCTCTGTCTGCTCTCTTAACTCCGTTTCCAGGGCTTCTTTTCCATTTATTTCTTTTTAATTCTTTGGCCCTGTGTACAGTTATATTTGCACACAGTTGCCTGTTATTGTTTTGCAGATTGCACCTTTTCTGTTCATTGTTCTAATTTTTAATGACAATAAACATTTTTAGTGTATTGCTTCTGCTTATCTGGACTAAGAATCCTGGTGGTTTATGTGTTGGGTCTGTGGGTGCTTTCTAGGAACTGTGGGACAACTAGGAGTGTGGCCCTAGTAACCCAGGAATCACTGGGGATAATTTGAGAGCAGGTGACTCACCCAGAGGCAGTTGGGACCCACTCTGTGGGAGGAAGGTGCTAGTGTAGAGTACAAGCGGCAGGTGCAGGCGGATATTAACTGTGCTGGGGATAGATCCTCTAAGTGGGCATGGGGCAGCCCCAGGTAGGTGGCTAACAGGCTTATTTTCGAAAGAGAAGCGCGCCCATCTTTCAACACAAATCGGGAGATGGGCCTCCTTCTCCCAGGGTCGCCCAAATCGGCAGAATGAAAAGCCGATTTTGGGTGTCCTCAACTGCTTTCCGTCACGGGGACGACCAAAGTTCACGGGGGCATGTCAGAAGCATAGCGAAGGTGGAACTGGGGCGTGCCTAACACATGGGCATTCTCAACCGATAATGGAAAAAAGAAGGGCGTCCCTGACGAACACTTGGGCAACTTTACTCGGTCCATTTTTTTTACGACCAAGCCACAAAAATGTGCCCTAAATGACCAGATGACCACCGGAGGGAATCGGGGATGACCTCCCCTTACTCCCCCAGTGGTCAACAACCCCCTCCCACCCTAAAAAAACTTTTAAAATATATTTTGCTAAAGATTAGTGTATGCTATCTGCCTCAGGACCCATTTTATTCCTATGATCCTGCTGCAGATAACATGCTCTGTCTTTAGTAAAAGACTCCTTTAGTGTAGGCACGAACCACCAAGACATTTTACTGTTCAATGAGCATTACTAATCCAAAAGAGAATAGTCTGTTTTTATTTTGCAGATGAAGAACTGAACCATGAAGGGCCTGTTCTTCATTGCCTTAATAGTGGGAATGTATATTGCCATTAACAAATTTTATTTGGTTTATTGTTTTTTAAGATCATACTGCAAAATACACTGGGTTTTTTGATCCTGGTTCAAGATGGTTACATTTGTTTATGGCAATGGATCTTTGACATGTGTTACAACCACTGTAACAATCCTGATTATTATTCATACAATACACAACAATGATTAGAAGCACACCTCAGTTATTTTGCAGCAATTGTAAAGACCATGGTCCAATCTGTAATAAGAAACATTAAAAGGTTCTTGACATTTGCCACATATATATATTTACTATTTTAGGCTTCCCGTTGGATCCTGTTATTATGTTATATAATATGTGGATTGCTGGCTACAATTTTTGTTTTATGTGATGAAGACATTTTACCAACTGATTTATCTGTCACATGTATCATTCATTTTTCTACTCTCCTCTAGATATATTGTTTGTGACTACCGGTCAACCTGAGTGCAATGTAGAAGACACACCTACTGGAGAATGTGACATCAGGCTACAAAATAGAGGCCTTATTTGAGAACTCTGCTTCCTCCTGTATCAAACTGCTAGCATTCGCAGCAATGGGGGAGACAATTTGCAATTTAGGATCTTGAGCTGTACTCACTTTAGCATCAGGATGACATCTAAGCAGAGATTGCAAGAGGTATGGGAGTCAATACGTTCTTTTCATCGGGTGGTGTCCAACCCAGTGTTGAGGTCTCTTTCTCCAGCAAATAGTCTGACAGTGACCGTGGTGGCCATGGAAATAATATGGGCTGATCTGAAAAAGGGCTTTTTGGATCTTGCACAACAACTGAATGCAGTAAAAGAAGAGGTTTTAGGCAAAATTGATGAAAGACATGGCAAATTGTTTGGAGAAGGCAGAAATTAAACTTGATGGTCATATAGAGATACTTGTTCACTTGCAGAAGCATTTTGATAAGGATCAGTTGGACTATGAGTTAATGCTCTACAAAATGGATGACAGAGAAAACAGAGGTAGGCGGAAATATTTGAGACTGCAAGGGGTTCCTGATGCATCTGAAGGTGAAAAGCCCACAGTTATAGCACAGGAGATCTTCTACCTCTTGCTAATCAAAGAAAGTACTGCGGTGCCTTATGATTCAATTCAGTCTGAATGAGCGCATAGAGCTCCAGCTGTGGTTACCATATTTTGTTCCCCAAAAAGGAGGCACATGCCCTGCCCCCTTTCACACCTGTCCCGCCCCCTTTCATGCCCTCGCTCCGCCCCTGTCACATTTCACCTCCCCTTACCTTACTACTGCCCTGGTGGTCTAGTGACGTCTTCGGGGCAGGAAAGAGCCCCCTCTTTCCTGCCCGGAGCGCTGCCCTGCATGCATCCTTCCTGTTCGTGATCTCGGTGCCGATTCAAAATGGCCGCCGAGAGTTGAGGTCTTGCGAGGTCACGTCAACTTTTGGCGGCCATTTTGAATCGGCCACCGAGATCATGAACAGGAAGGATGCATGTAGGCAGAAGAGGTCACTAGACCACTAGGGCAGTAGTAAGTAAGGGGAGGAGAAGCTAGCAATCTGCCCATTTGTCCGGATTTCTGGACGAACGGGCAGATTGGCAAAACCCGTCCGGTTGCCCGGACATGTCCTCAAAAATAGGACATGTCCGGGTAAATCCGAACATATGGCAACCCTAGCTCCAGCCAAACCACCTAATAATAAAACTAGGGGTCCTTTTACTAAGGTGAAGTAAGCACTGACATGTGCTTAGTGCAGCAAAAACTGTCTTACCGAGGGGCATGCTGAGGTGGCCCACAGCAATTTTGGGATCTTTGCACACTACCCATGTACTAAGAAATACAATTTATTTTTTTAACACTGGGGGCTGATCTGGGGGTGGAGAATAGGCGTGATCTGCCATAATCGGTTAATGCGGATAGATTGCCGCACACTAACCAATTAGCAGGTGGTTAGAATGTGAGCCCTTACGGCCTACAAAATATGTGGGGTAAGGGACTCATGTGCTAAGAGGAAAATTAGTGTGTGGCCATGTGGTAAAAATGGCCTTAGTGCACGGGAATGACTGTTACCTCACAGGCCAGGAACCTCAGATGCAACAGTTTCTCTGGTTTAATAACAGTCTTGAGTAGGTCTTTGGCTAGCAAGCCAAGCAGTCTGTGGCTGGTGGGGGGGCGGCCCTGCCCCAAACTCAGCCTGTAAGTTCTCAGGTCTTCTGAGACTTGGGTCTGGCTCCAGCCAGACCTCAGCAAGGTTTGCAAGTCTTAACAAAACAAAGTTGGCTTACCTCAGCCTGGTCACAGCAGCTAAATGCATTCAGTAAAGGTATAAACTTGGCATTCAGTTCTTCCTTCCCTGGGTCTCCTTAACCTTAGCCTGGCCTTGTCTTTTAAACTTCCAGGTATTGACTCTGCCCCTCCCAGCTCACTTCCTCCCGGGGCAGGATCAGTGCTCTTAATATGGCCCAGGCTAGTAAGATAGGGACTTTTCTTAAGGGTGAGGGGCAGTGTTCTATAAACCCCCTCACAGGGCCCATCTTAATAGAGATGTGAAAATCCTGGCCAACATTCTGGCTAATAGATTCAGTCAGTTTGTACCTCATCTGGTGCATTCTAATCAGGTTGCACTGGATGCCAACAAGGATTTTGATCATGTTAATTTGAATTTTATAAATTGAGTGCTGGCTAGAATTGGGGTGGGTGAATCCTTTTTCAAATAAATTGTCTTGCTTTATACTCAGCTGTATATCTGTATTCAGATCAATAGGGCAAAATCTCCTGTGTTTTCACTGCAGCAAAGGATGAGGCAGGGGTGTGTCCTTTCACCCCTCTTGTGTTTGCAGGTAAAGAAGCCATTGGCTTGGTTGATCTGCAATATTCCTGACATCAGGGACCTTTAGGTTGGGGGGAGGGAATGTAAAAAGGGCCTTTTGCTGATGTTCTTACAGCTCCTCAAAGAATTTTCCCTAATTTACTTTTGACTACGAAGGAGTATGCCACTGTGTTAAGACTCAGAATTAATATCCATAAATACTGGGCCCTAAATATTAACATGGAATGTGGCCTTTTACAGAGCTTACAGAAGGTGTTTCTTTTAACTGGGCAAAAGATACGATAAGATACCTCAGGGCCCAGCTAACTAATTCCAGACTTACACTATGGGCCCCTTTTACCAAGCTGCAGCAAAAACTATAGCAGGTAAAAGGGTAGGTCTTTCTTTTTGGCAGAAAATGACCACGCGGCAAGTAAAGCACTTGCCGTGTGGCCATTTTGGGGAGAGCCCTTACCACCACCCATTAAAGTGGCAGTAAGGGCTCCCGTGCTAACCTGGCAGCTATGTAACTTTGCTCATAAGACTGTGATTTTATGGACAACCATCCTAAAGAATATTTATTACATTAACATTTGTTTATCAATATTGCATTGAGTTACAGTTACACTGATTTTATTCATGTTTGCTTATGTACCTTATTGCATTAAGCCTTCCTGATGTTATTACTTACATCATTTAGGTTTACGTATTAGATTTGTATTTACGTTAACTCATAATATTGTTACTTATACATTTATGTAATAGCATTTATGTATTGAATAATATTTATGCATGAATTGTTAGTTTTACTTCTCCAATAGCACATATTTATGTAACATGAAGTTTGGAGTTATAATCATTATCTTTACTGATTTGATTTGATTTGATTTGATTGATAGTTGCAGTAGTTTTTATTTTATCAGACTAGTCATACAGATGGCTAGTGTTAGTAGTTGCTTATATGCTATTGATTGCATATATTTTTGAACTTATTTACTCTGAAGATGTATATTGATTTACCAGTATAACCATTTGGTCCTTTGTTTCATTTGGTTCTGACTCAGTTATATTGGTAGGTTTTTAAGGCTTGAAATACAAATTAATGCATGCATCAACCTTTTCCTATACAAGCACACAGCTCTGGAACACACTGCCACGTAACCTGAAAACGGTCTATGAAATGACCAATTTCCGCAAACTCCTGAAAACTTATCTCTTCGACAAAATATATCATAAAGAACAACACGCGTAACTCTACGTTCTTTAAGATATCCAAGAATGTTCTTTAATGACTTTTGCTTTCACACTATCATGTACCTAATGTCTATGGCTTTAACACTATCATGTATTTCACCATCATGTACCCAAAACTTCTGCAAAACCAAATGTACATTCTTCTCTATTTCCAGTATCCACGATGAATTGTAAGCCACATTGAGCCTGCAAAAAGGTGGGATAATGTGGGATACAAATGTAATAATAATAATAATAATCATGTGCTCCTTTGTAACTCCTCCCACTCTAAAAGGGGAAGGGGAATCTGTGTGGCATATACCACCATTTTATGTGCAGCATAGAATCAAATTGAACCAGTCCAAGATAGATGCTTACACAACATTATGAACTTAACAGAGCAGTTTTTCATTCTGCCTCTTTTTGTGTGAAAGATCATGGGTGGCGTGCTTATTCCCCTGTTGTGTAAATCAAACTGACTTGAAACTGGTGCCAGAAGCTAGCCATTATCTGTACAGAGCTACCAGTCAAGACAAAACATTGCATTCCAGAATGAACTCTGATATACCATGTCAGAGCATGGTACCTCAGATACCCATGTGGAAGTACCTTTCTGATTGGTTCTGCCACCATCTACAAGCTTTAATGTAACCAATCAAAAAGACTGTTTATCCAACTGGTCCTAAAATGTACTAATTACATTCCAGAGACAGACATTGGGCTTTGTCATCAAGCTTATTTCAGCCATAACGTTAGTATTTTGCTTTGCTTGATTTTGCATCGTTTGACATATTACCATTGCCTATTCCTACAGGCTTTTGCCCAGGACATTCATTAAAGGGCATATTAATTTTGAGATGCCAACTTTGGCATCCAGCCTGTGGCTTACATACATCACTTGACATTCTTGACATTGTATCTTTTTGTATGTAACCCTGGTCTCAGCACAGTCACACTGTTCCAGAGCCCCAGCTCGTCGTGGATCAGGGACACCCTGAGACCAGGGCCACAAAGAAAACCAAAATTCAAAAGCACTGCACACACTGAGCTGGGTGCAGGGTGGGGCTAGATAAAATCCGGAAGGCAGTAGGGTTTTGAGCTGAGCTTTATTTCTCTTTTTACTATCTGATCTCTTCTCTTTACCAGTCTGGAAGTAAGTTAATTTCACTCTCACTCAAAGAAAAGACTCCAGTCCGGAGAATTATGCAAAAATAACCAAACTTTACTGAACTACTGCAACAGACAGTGCAACTCTTCCTGAAAGCAAACAGTCAGTTTATAATCCAGTTAATGTCATATTGTCAAATGCAAATTATAATCCACAGAGAATTAGGAACATGGGTGTATCTTCTTAAAGGCAATTTATAATCCTATAGTATGTACATATTTACAGATCCCCCTGTCCATACCCATCCTTTCTGGATGAAACAGTCTAAGGCTGTGAAGCAAGCAGATCTTTCTCTTTGGACCAGATCCCCCTCCCCCCCCCCCCCCCCCCCCCCCGGGTCTGTCCACTTCTCTCCTCCAAAGGAGAACCTCTCTGGGCTACCAATTTTGGCTCCAAACAGCTCTTCACTGCTCCTGCTCCTAGGCTGGGATCCCCTATTTCCCATCTGGAACACTTCTCCTTCTCATGGTTAATGCTGGAATTAGTAGAAACCACCTCCTTGGTCAACCTTAGTTTCTTGAACCTATCCAGGACTCCCCCTCACCTCCAAGGGTCCTGGCAGGGATACAGGTAACCAAAGATCTTATGCACTCCCCGTCAACATTAGTTATCCCACACTGTCATTCAATCACACAAAACATTTCCCTCTGCAACTTATCCAGGACCCCCTTCCCCACCCCCAGGCTTGATCCTTTACCACCCACAACTCCAGAACCCTCTACTCAGAGACTCTGGAGAATTCTCTCATGATGACACTTAGTAATAATTCCCATTATAATGGGGATTACATGTATATCTGTCCATTTTAGCATTTCTTCTCACTGACTATTACTAAATCAGCTGGAGCATATTGGGAGAGGCTTTCCAGAGACTGTTGGACCAGAGACATTCCAGTGCTTGGAGCATCCACTAAAAAGGGTATATGAAAAAGGGTATATGGCTTGGTTATTTAAACTCTCAGAGATCATGGGATAGATAGATAGATAAAGTTATTTGTCTATGAAGTGCTGAGTCAGACCAGTTGGTATGTTACTACTTATCTACTACTTATCATTCTACAGCGCTGCACACTTGAACATGATGGGTATATATTTTTAAAGAATATGAGGTATTTTGATTTTTGTTTGTCTAAGACATAATTACACTGTCAATTAAAATGTTCTATTATGTATTGTGTTGACATTCTAAGTAGTATACTATCGCCATACTTTGTATTATTTGAATATTTTTACTGCTGTAATTGTCTGTTGCTCATGTTTGATTTATTCTTACTGTACACTGCCTTGAGTGAATTCCTTCAAAAAGGCGGTAAATAAATCCTAATAAATAAATAAATAAATAAATAATTAGTAGTAGTATCAGATGTATAATGAGTTAGGAACTAATTGCTCAGAGTATAATCACTAGTTGTGCTCATTTGCTTTTGCCATTTATACAATAAATTATATTCTTCACATAATGGTTTCCTTACTTGTAGTTTCTTTGTCAACAACCAGAGTGAAACCAGGTCTTGGGAAGGTGTGCTAATTAACAGGCTCAGATGACATCACCTCTTTTTCCCACAGGGGTTTCAGCAGGATATCAGAGTCTTAATGTAAAGATATAAGGAATGAAGAAATGAGCTCAACAGTCACTCCTTAGATATCAAAGGCCCGCAAAAATACAGCATGAACCGAAGCCTGCACTTGGTAGAGAAAATCACCTGAGTTTCCAAGTGTAACCAGGCTGCCACCAGATTAAATAAAAACCTGAACTTCATGGACCTCCCAAGCTCCTGAGCTATCCCACAGCTTGCATCTCAGTATGACTCAAACTCCGTTTCACCTCCAAGAAAGAAACAGAATTCTTTAGACTGCTAGGTTAGCCTCAGTAACGCCACCCTCTGTGCCACTTCCTGCTCTCTATTCTTGTGTTCTCTCATAATACTCTCTCACAAACCTCTCTCCTGCTTCCTGTAACCAAACATGTTATGAGCTCCCCTACCTTAGACCCTTTCAAGTTGTGTGGAACATTCTTACTTAAGACCCAGTGCATCTACCAAATACCATTCAAATCTGTCCACGGAGAGATCCTCTAACAAATGTGACAGGAGGGTGAGGTCATGCTTGATTTTGCACGAGTGGAAACTTGCACTTTTTCAGCTTAATATCAACATTAAAAGCTGCCCATAAAAGCAGGTATCCATTGTTGTAATAAAACTTTCTGTGACTTATATAGTAGCATCCTTAATTGGCCAACTTTTTTTCTTTTCTGCAGTCTCCAGTTAAGAAGCTGCTGGATGTGAAAGGAAGTTGTTATAGCCCTTTGCAATTCACAGCTCAAGGCACCACATGAGTACAATAATCAACCAATATCTCTCTCATCGCAATTTCCAGATCAGCAAGACACCGCCAGAGGTAATACAGAATGCTCATAAAGTAGCTTAATCAGCAGCCCTTGTATTTACAACATCTGCACACTATGCAGAACATTTACAGACTTAAGTACAAACCTAAATTGTGGGACGTACTAGCAACAGTGGTCCAGGTACTCGGGGCATGTTTTACTAAACTTCTTCCTGAATGAGAAGAAAAGTTTCAGTGAATTTGGCTTTACTTGAAAATATAACCACACAGTTGAGATCATTCCAAAAAAAAGGAACAACTTCAGACATGTAAATAAATAAATAGACTAAAATATGTATATGTACATATCTATATAGAACAGATGCAAAAGAACATTTTTGGCAAACTGCTTGCTTATAAACATAGGCCAAGTATATCGTCTGGCACAGCACACTTATTTCAACTGCATCATCATTTGGAGAGGTTTCCTGGATCATTTGATTCTACTTCTATTGGAATTAACAGAGCAGAAATTATTGGCAAGTAATTCCTTGGCTGAACAAGGACTCTAGAGTTGTCTCAAATGAATACAAATCTGACAAGAAAAACCCTGAGGCACCCATTAATATAAGCTTACATACCTTATATAAAGCATATTCTGGTAAATTAGATGGTTATTGTTATTAGTTTATATTTTACCTGACATTAGAAAATTATCATATAAGTGCAAAATGGTAAAATCGGGTGTATACTTAGTCCTTCTTTAATGCCCGAAGCTATAAGTACATAAATAATGCCACACTGGGAAAAGACCAAGGGTCCATTGAGCCCAGCATCCTGTCCACGACAGCGGCCAATCCAGGCCAAGAGCACCTGACGAGCTTCCCAAACTTACAAACATTCTATACATGTTATTCCTGGAATTGTGGATTTTTCCCAAGTCCATTTAATAGTGGTTTATGGACTTGTCCTTTAGGAAACCGTCTAACCCCTTTTTAAACTCTGCTAAGCTAACCACCTTCACCACGTTATTGTTTGAATGCTAGTCTAGTGAACTTTTCTATAAAATCTAGGTGCTCGTGCAGTAAGCACTAACTTGTGCTTACTGCAGGTTAAAAGCCACTACCACAGGGTATGCTCAGGTGTCCCGTGGTAATTTTTGGATTGGCACATGCTTTCCATGTGCTAAAAAAATATTTTACATTTTTTAGCACTGGGATCCTGCTTGTGGGCGCGGAGTAAGTGTGTTCTGCGCTAATCAGCATAATTACATTGCCACAAGTTAACCAATTAGTACGTGGTTTGCATGGGAGCCTTTATTGCCTAGAAAACAGGTGGCGGTAAAGGCTCACACACTAATGGAGAAATTAGCACGTGGCCATTAATAGACAAAATGCAGCCATTTCAGCGCATGGGAAAGCCCTGAACTAGTGATAGTGCTGGCCACTTTATAGCGCAGCTTAAAAAAAGGGTCCCTAATTTCTTCCATTTTATTTTCACATTAAAGAAATTAATTATATGTATTTTGTGTTTGCTTCACAGTACAAATGTACAGAGCCTAATTTTAATTTAATTATATATAAGTGGTGTCTGTTTGCAACACAAATGCACAAAGCCTAATTTTTCTTTCAACTTTTTGTTGTCTTTGAACGAATGTTGGACCTACCTTTTGATATGATTGAGTTCTTTACTATTTTAATGGAATTTCTTTCCTACTTATAATTTGCGCTTTTAGAATTGTACACCGCCTTGACCTTCAACAAAGAAAAGTCGGTATATCAAGTTAAAACTTAAATTTAATGCAGTCACTGGATGCTGAGCTTCTCTGAGTGATGTTGAGGTTTTGGTCCTGCAGGGATTTCAAAATGGTTAAGTACAAAGGTAAAGCCCAGCAATACTCATTTGGACCTCGGACTCCTTCAACCTTCACCCAGCAGACATTGGAGGGATTTGTTAGTCCACAAATTAGCACCGATGATCAGGTAGGAGAGCACTTGGAAGGAAGTTCTGTGCTGGGCATCTTTGATGCCACTCTGATCCCAGAATGCAGCAAAATCCCACCTCAACCTGGATGTGGAAGCACAGAGCCTGCCCCTGTCCTAACTCTGGATGCCGAAGGCACACAGGTGGAAGACAGATTGTGTTGGATATGGCTGACCAATCTACCCTGAGAGATATACCGGGCTTGGAGTGAGTGGCGAAGTCGGTGAGTGGAGTGGAAGTGGCGATGGAGGTGATTAGGCCAATGCAGTCAATTAGCAGAGTTAAGAGCTGTGCTGTGGTGAGTAGAGACCCTCAGGAAATCACAATGAAGCAGTTGTGGAATGCTATAGGTAATTTGGATGAAACCTTGCTGAAAAGATTTAATAAGTTTAGTGATGGTTCTGACGCTCTTCTCTTGAATGACTGGATATGAGAATGATTTAAAACAAGAAGGGAAAGTACAGAAACTGGAAAAAGAAAAACATAGGGCCTTAACAAAAAATTGTATTTTCAGTTCAATTTAAAAGATTATTTTGTTTAAATTCCTCATGTAAATGTGTTATCAAGCTTTATTCGATCAAAAACAAAAATAGGCAGAACGTGTTGTGTGTAATATTATTGAAGCATCCCTATCGACGAGCTATTTGCATACTAAAACCAATGTGGGCTTGGCTAGTGACATTATTTGTCATTTCTGATGCCTTCTAAGGTACTTATAGCTCCTTTTATATAATGTGGTTTTGTCTGACAGTTGGCTTTCATTTGTTTGTCTGTATTAGTATATTCATGGATTAGTCAACACTATCCTTGCCTGTTTTTGTGGACTGGGTTGCACGGACAGCAGAACAAATTATTTTCTCTTTAATCTGTTGATCTTTTCAAATAAGCCAAGCTGTTCTGTACAGGATGGCGTTTCTTCTAATTATTATTGCAACCTATAAATAAATAATTTAAAACATACAACATGCTTTTATTTCCATATTATTCTTTTCCAACTTCTATGAATATAAAGCCTTAGTGGGATTACTGTACATTTATACTATTTAACCTGCATTAAATCACTAACGATAATGCCCTTACTCAGCCCATTGGCCGTCCTCTCTCCCCCTCCCCCCCCCCCCCCCCCCCCCCCACACACACACACCAGAGGGCTCACTCTCTCCTGCCACAGAAGCACTGTCATTGTTTGATCATGTATCAGAAGTATTATCTAAATTAGAACTGGATAACATCCATACTTGGCAGGATGGATAGGATTTCATTTTCTTTTTGCTCCCTTAGGTAAGATAACACTTTAATTTCTTCACTAACCAGCCCTTATGCCTACCATTTTTATATCTCCTTTATCTTTTCTTTACATTGCTCTCCACATTGTTCTGTCTCCATATCATCCTACAGTTATTGTCTTACATCAAACATTTTCAAACATTGTTGGAATATTTATAACATTTACTCTTTCCGTCTTGATCAAGCTCTGTCTGCTGCTTTTCCATTACATTAGGTTCTTATATTTTGCACTGGCCTCATTAATTTGGCGTGGTTTACATACTAAGAAGCTAGACCAACCCTAGAAAATGTGTACAAACTCTTTCCAAATTTACATCTAGTAATTAACATATTTTTGAAACAAAAATGTATATAATAACTTTCAGAAATTTTTATAGTTTCTCTCTAATCTTACATAGTTGGGTAATTTGCTGATTGGTATGCAAACAGTCTCGATAAACTAGAGTTACATACTACATTTTTGATAGTGGGAAAATGAAAAGTTAAATAATGTCTAGATTTAATGTTACAATTTGTAGGTGACAACCTGATCAGGTTAGACATGTATCCTGGTGCTTGACCATGAAGAATAAGAAATATTAGAGAACATAATTTACATATGGAATGTGCTTCAATTGGGAGTCAATGTAATCTCAAATACAATGAAGTTACTCTCTCAAAATTAGGAGCCTACAAATCAAGCACCGCTGCTATGTTCTGTATTGTCTGTAGCTTCAGCCTAAATGATTCCTGACAACCCAAATTCCTTCTGGCAGTTCTGCTTTGTTCCTCTTCCTTCATGCTGCATAGCATGCATCAGCACTGCAATTGATGCTATTATAGGGGTCCTTTTACTAAAGGGTTGCCACGTGGCAACCCAGAACTACCACTGGCCAAACGCGGCCGCCGGCGGTAGCTCCACCCTCAGCACGCGGCATTTCTGACATTGCTGGAATTTTTAAAAAATTAACACTGCAGGGGGTTACCGCTGAATTAGTGCAAGAGCCCTTACTGCCACCTCAATGGGTGGCAGCAAGTGTTCCCCCTGAAATGACCACGTGGCAAGTGCGAACTTTACCACATGACTGTTTTTATTTTTTCAGGCTTTTTACCTGCTGCGGTAAACAGGGGCCCTGGTGGGCGGCAAAAACAGCCACCGTACTAACGCAGGGCCCCTTTTAGTGCAGCTTAGTAAAAAGGCCCCTTGATTTGCTTGTTTTGTTAGGAAACTGAATCCATAGTTGCTCCATGCTCCATGCTTACCAAGCTTCCAAGTTCCTAGTAAATCTCTTTCAGCAGTTACTGAGTGACATCCCCCTCCCCTTCCTTTTTGATTTTTGGTAATGCAGGCTGCTTCCTGTCCATATGGACTCTTTCACTCTAATTCTATGATCTTGCGCAAAACTGCACAGAATTTATAGAATAGTATCAGTTGAGCACATGTTAATTAGTTGCTAATTGGCATTAACTACCCATTATTGGTTATAATTGATATTTAATTGGCTGCCATTAGTCGGTATTCTATAAATTGCACAAACAAAGTCTATTGTGTGCAACTGCACGGGGGTGTGGACCTGGGAGGGGCATGGGTAGGTCAGGTGAATGCCTAGCAAGAGTGTGATAGTTTATGGAATATTAGTATTTACCAGCCTAAGGGCCTTGCTCTATAAAGGTTATGCTCCAAAATTTAGGCTTGTAGTTTACACTCTTAAATTTATGCTCCTAAATTACAAGAGTAATCCATGCTACTACATTTATGCTCCTAATTTAGGGCCTATTACACTAATAGATTTAGCATACATTTAGGAGCATACATTTAGGAGCATAACTTTTATAGACTAAGGCCCTAAATGTCTATAATTAGGCATGCAGCTGCACTTAGAACACAACATCCAGACATCTAACTTTAGGCAACCTATAGAGAATCACCCCCTTTGTCACTAGGACATTCTGCAACTTTTTAGTAAGCAGTGCCACCTGAAGTTATGTTCTACCCGATAGTTTTTTTGTAGGGAACTTGTGTGTGTGGGTGTGTGTGTGCAGGGGGGGGGGTGGGAGGGGGCCTCGGACATCTAATGTTTGTATGTTCAGAGCACCCCTCTGAATAATGAAACAAGGGTTACCTGTAAGATTTATTTCATCTCCCATAATTATTCTGGTGTGCTGTATTCAATCCTTGCTAACTAGGTCAGGCTGCAGGGTGGCCTTGTGAAATTGTGCAAGGACAGCCATGTAACCCACACTCCTCTTGAATAGACTGGACCCAAAAACATGTTTATACATTTAGCGTGATTTGTTGGGTAAGCGATGGGAGAAGGGGAAGTGGCCCCTTCACTGAGACAGATGTGTGTGGGTGTGGAGACGGTTATAGAAGATCTTGGAGAGGGAGGTGCATCATGAGAATGGGAAAAACCTCTGTTTTTTCTATATTTTTCTGGCCAATGTTAAGGTCATGTCTTGGGCAAGATACTGTACAAGACAGCTTAAGAATTTATTGATTGTGAACTTTGTTACAAGCTTTTAGGAGATATGGATATGCATATAGAATATTCTAGTGTAATTAAGATAACTTTAATGGATATTTAGATTTATATTAATCTTTGGGTCAGAGTTTGAAACCACATTATATACATATAGTAAAAAGGGGAAGTTGGGAATGGACTGCTTGCCAACCACAAGATCAGCTGTTACAACAAAAATAACTTAGTTACAGTTTGGATATGTGATACGAAAAACTGCTGAAGTAGCATAAGGAGGTGGGTGTGGAATTTGTGAGAAAGGCATGGTGGGAGAGAAGTTTCTAGTAGTTGAGTGACATGAGCACATATGATCAGATGACTGGTTAGTGGGATGTGTTAAGATGGCAATTAGTTGCTGGATTATTGTGTAAAATGTATTGTATAAATATGAGTGACAGACTATGGTTCGGGAGGCTTCTTTGTTCCCAAGGCAGTGAACTGGATTCTCTCTAATCATTTCTTTTTTATATTTCAGACTTGCTTGGCGCTTATATTGCTGAACTAAACTTATTCTTTTCCTTTGGAATAAACTTTATTTTGTTTCAAGTAACTTGTGAGTTATTGTGTGTATTTTGTACAAGGTATAAGGCTAAGGACTAGGCTGGTGAGTGCTTCAGCTATCAGGTAAGTTCCATGGGGTGATTGTCGTGTGATAATCGCAATCAGACCCACACATTTTCAACATGTGGTATGCGAGACCTCTGCAGGGGGTACATAGCACATATTGAAAACCTATGCAGTTCCTTCCTTACTTCCCTCCCGCTGCCAGCAGAGGGTGAGAAGGAAGGGAAATGATGGAAGAAAGAGGGATAGAAAGTAGAGACTTGCTGGATGGAAGGGGGAGACAAAGAGGGGACATGCTGGATGGAAGGATGGGGAGAGAAAGAGGGGGATATGCTGGAAGGAAGAATGGGAATAGACAGAGGGGACACACTGAATGGAAAGGTGCGGAGAGAATGAGGGGATATGTTGAATGGAAAGGGGAGACAAAGAGGGGAGGCACTGGATGGAAGGAGAGGGAGAGAGTTGGGAAACATTGGATGGAGGGGGAGACAAACAGGTGACATGCTGGATGGAAGGATGGGGGGAAGAGAGAGGGAAAACACCTTTTACCTGCTTGAATATTAAGTCTACCCTTACACCACTCTTGCCCTTTCCCTGCTCTTCTTTCTTTTATTTTCTCTTTCTGAATGAGGCTAGCTTGTTGTCCAGGTTAGGGGCTTCTGTTTTAGAAGTTTGAAAGGCAACTTTATTGCAAATGCAATTTAGCATAGACTTCCTAAGTATTAAAATGTTGCTGTAAATGAATTGCAAATTTTGTATCCAAAATACTGAATCAGTACAAGGACAGATTCAGAGAGTGCACTATCAACAATCCTCCTAGTATAGCCTAATCAATAATAAGATTCTATCAATTGGCACTTTAGTTTAGGCGTCCCAATGTTCGGCGCTTAGCACCCTGTCTCATCAGCTCATAACCTTGGGGTCATTTTCGACTCCTCTCTCTCCTTCTGTGCTCACATTCAGCAGATTTCCAAAACCTGTCGTTTCTTTCTCTATAACATCAGCAAAATCGCAAAATCTGTTCCTTCCTCTCTGAGCACTCTACCAGAACCCTTATCCACACTCTTATCACCTCTCGCCTAGATTATTGCAACCTGCTTCTCACCGGCCTCCCACTTAACCATCTCTCTCCTTTTCAATCAGTCCAAAACTCTGCTGCGCGACTTATTTTCCGCCAGAGTCGCTATGCTCACATTAGCCCTCTCCTCAAGTTACTTCACTGGCTCCCTATCCGTTTCCACATTCAATTCAAACTTCTCTTACTGACCTATATGTGCATTCACTCTATCGCTCCCCAGTACCTCTCCACTCTTGTCTCTCCCTATACCCCCCCCCCCCTTCGGGTACTCCGCTCTGTGGCTAAATCTCTCTTGTCTGTCCCCTTCTGCTAATTCCAGACTCCGTTCCTTTTATCTTGCTGCACCATATGCCTGGAATAGACTTCCCGAGCCTGTACGTCTAGCCCTGTCTTTGGCTGTTTTCAAATCCAGGCTAAAAGCCCACCTCTTTAACGCTGCTTTTGACTCCTAACCACTACTCACTTGCCCTGTACCCTTTTATCCCCACCTTTTTAATTCCTTTACCTCTTAGTTGTTCTGTCTGTTTGCCTGTCCTATTTAGATTGTGAGCTCTTTGAGCAGGGACTGTCTTTTCATGTATAGTGTACAGCGCTGCATATGCCTTGTAGCGCTATAGAAATGATAAATAGTAGTAGTAGTAGTAGCACCAATTCCAAAACATCCAATATTCAGTTATAAAATACTTGCTCAAAAGCAACTACACTCAGCCCAGCCTAAGGGCACCAATCAAGCTAGAGGCAACAGCAAACTGCAAATCTGCCTTCACATTTCTGCCTTCATTTCTACACCCATAGTTTCATTTCAAATCATGTACCTTTATCTTTCAAATCCTAAATGGCACAGCTCCAGACTATATGGTACCATAAATAAATTTACCTCAAAGAAACACTAAATATGAGGCAAGAAATTATCTCAGACTACACCTCCCGAATTGCAAAAAAGCGATGTACAATACTGTCCACTTTTGCAGACTTCACTTACCTAGGAACCAAATGGTGGAACTCCTTACCACCCAAAATAAGAAATATATAGGAATATACTAGATTCCGCAAAATCCTCAAATCATTCCCATTCAAACAAATCCTCACAAAGAACGACCATATCTCTAACAATTAATTATTACCTGAACTGGTTATTACTCTATTTACCATTCACTTTCTCTTTGCTTCATGTACAATTTCTCATTCATAATAGATTTTCTAAATATTAAATATCCAAAGCTATCCTTGCAAGGTTCCGCGTTAGGAGTTACGGATCAAGAAAGGGATCTGGGTGTCGTCGTCGATGATACGCTGAAACCTTCTGCTCAGTGTGCTGCTGCGGCTAGGAAAGCGAATAGAATGTTGGGTGTTATTAGGAAGGGTATGGAGTCCAGGTGTGCGGATGTTATAATGCCGTTGTATCGCTCCATGGTGCGACCGCACCTGGAGTATTGTGTTCAGTACTGGTCTCCGTATCTCAAAAAAGATATAGTAGAATTGGAAAAGGTACAGCAAAGGGCGACGAAAATGATAGTGGGGATGGGACGACTTTCCTATGAAGAGAGGCTGAGAAGGCTAGGGCTTTTCAGCTTGGAGAAGAGACGGCTGAGGGGAGATATGATAGAAGTGTATAAAATAATGAGTGGAATGGATCGGGTGGATGTGAAGCGACTGTTCACGCTATCCAAAAATACTAGGACTAGAGGGCATGAGTTGAAGCTACAGTGTGGTAAATTTAAAACGAATCGGAGAAAATTTTTCTTCACCCAACGTGTAATTAGACTCTGGAATTCGTTGCCGGAGAACGTGGTATGGGCGGTTAGCTTGACGGAGTTTAAAAAGGGGTTAGATAGATTCCTAAAGGACAAGTCCATAGACCGCTATTAAATGGACTTGGAAAAATTCCGCATTTTTAGGTATAACTTGTCTGGAATGTTTTTACGTTTGGGGAGCGTGCCAGGTGCCCTTGACCTGGATTGGCCACTGTCGGTGACAGGATGCTGGGCTAGATGGACCTTTGGTCTTTCCCAGTATGGCACTACTTATGTACTTATCCCAGTATGTTTATGATACTGTATTGTAAAATTGGATTCTTACAACAAATTACTTTGTTATGCATTATTGTTTGTTATATATCCTATACTATTTATTGTAAGCCACATTGAACTCAAACAACTTGTTTGGGATAATGTGGGATGTAAATGTCACAAATAAATAAATAAATAAATAAATATCCTCCGCCTCAGCATGAGATAGATGTCTTGCCTGAAGTAGCTGCAGAGTTTTGCCTGCTCCAGCGCCAAAACCCATGCTTCCACTGGCATTGAACAAATAAAAAACAGAGGCATGTCCCCCCACTCTTGACGCCGGCATGGTTGCCTCACACAAGGTAGCTGTGGAGTTCTGCCTTCCCGTTGCAATGGGCTGCTCCAGTGGCAAACCCATGCTTTCACCAGAATTGACAATAAAGATCAGAGGCATGTCCCCCACTCTTGACACTGGCATCTTGGCACTTGTGTAACAGTCCTTTACTCTTTATTGCAGACAGAAAAAAAAAAGGATTACAGTTCAAGGAACTGGAAAATAGCCTGCACCAATGATACCAGCGCTTCCAACAGTGCAGAAACACAGGCACTGTAAGGCAGTGCCATCTCCAGTCAGCAGCAAAACACCAACCAACTCCAAGCACATTCCTTAAAAAAACTGGCATCCCAGGACACCAGATTAAGACAGAACAGATAAGTACAGCTGGAGATGCATGCCAAAAAATAGCAGCCACTTGTAAGCCTTAGTGGTGAGAAAAAGCTTGCTGGTAAGTCTTCCTTCATTTATGCTGCCCTTTCACCCCATCCCCCTCTCATGCCTCCTATAGATTGGTACTTTTCAGTGGTGGCAAAATTCTCTTCTGTGGACTGGCAGGCAAAATGAAAAAGGGGACTGGCCCAGCAAAGCCATTACCTCCTCCCCCTCCTTACCTTCTTTCTTCACACCTTTTTTCCTGCCCCCCTCCTGGAACCCCTGCCCACCTAATTCTTTCCTAAGTGGCCAGCCTGTAGCCGGTCTGTGGGTTGCTGCCCTTATAAATAATCTCAGTAAATAAATAAGGGAGCCTTATATTTTTGCAGCAGTTTAATGGTATGGGATTTGGCCAATCCTCTTAGTGTCCGATACATATTTTCAGTTGTCTTTGGATATCCCAAGTGGAAAAGAGTTTGCCTTATATTTTGCAGGGGCTGGGTCATGACTAGTAGCCTGACAGTTCAGGGGTTGCATGCATAACATTACATTCTTAGAGCTGTTTCTGTGTAGCTGCAGTTTATGGTTTGAGGTGATCACATGCATAAAAAGAGAATAGTTTTTTGGTCTTATAATATAGTTATGGTAATACCTGTCAACAGGCAGTAATCAAAGTGTCATTTGACTATTGAAGTGTTGAGACTACCAATTTCACGTTATTTGCATGTGAATGACATGCTATCTGCACAATATGTTCCAGATATTGACAGTAATATTGCAGATATACTAGAGATGGGCTGTTGTTTCCAACAACAGAGGAAATGTCAACAACATGTCCTACATTATTGCATGTAATTAACAAACAAAAAGGAACAAGAAAAAAATCATATTTTGCTGGGATTTTTTATAACCAAAAATAGTGTACACTATGGGTTGGATTCAGTACATGGCACTCAAAATTCAGCAGCAAAAAAAATCTGCACTGAATGATATTCTATAAAGGCTGTTTCGGGATCAGCACCCTTTATAGAATAGCATGTAGCACCGAGATCTGCGCTCAAATTTGGATGTGAGTATTTATACCAACTAAAACCGGGTGTAAATCCCAGTGCACACTCTTTTGTTACACTGCGCGCATCTTAAGGGAATGCTCCTGACTCATCCAATCCCTCCCATTGCTACGCCTCCTTTGCAGATCCAGGCAGAAACACTTAGCGCTTAGGTGCTCTTCCATAAACGGGTGCGTAAATGCGTTTTCACATGGATCTGCCATTTCTGAACTGTTTAGGCACCTTGTACCTGTTAGAACACTTTTCTGTGCCGGAAACTCAGCATGGAAGTACTGTCTAAGATTACGCACCATATAGAATTCCCCCGTATTATTTCTAAACAGTGTGCCCTCTTTGCAAAGAGTATGACTAATTACAAAGGGGGCTCTCTTTTGAAAAGAGCGTGTGTTCTTTCCTTGTATTGTGCTCACGTACAAACCATCAGGGCCGCCGAGAGGGGGGAGCGGGGGGGCAAACTTCCCCAGGCCCGGGCCTCCAAGCGGGGGCCCGGCGCCGGGGTCAGGCCACCAGCGCTGCAGTCCCCGGTCTCACCTGCCTGCCTTGTCGGCTCCGGGCCCCCTTCATTCAAAGCGGCAGTCAAAGATTGCGTCTCTTCTGGCTTTCCCTCCCTGTGTCCCGCCCTTGCGGAAACCGGAAGTTACATCAGACGAGGGTGGGACACAGGGAGGGAAGGCCAGAAGAGACGCGATCTGCGACTGCCGCTTTGATGAAGGGGGCCCGGAGCTGTGGAGGCAGGCAGGTAGGTGAGACCGCGGACTGCAGCGGCGGGGGGAGCAACGGGGGGCGGCAGCGGCAGAGGGCGGAGGCGGGGTAGAGGGGGGGCGGAGGCGGGGCGGCCTTGTCCCGGGCCCAGCCTAGTCTCTCGGCGGCCCTGCAAACCATTGCACAAGCGCACAAGAGCAGGAAAAAATGTGCACATTTGCAAAGTATGCTCCCTCTTTGCTAATGGAGTGCTCTACTTGCAAAGAGGGCACATCCTTACCTCCAGATTCTGTATAGCCCATTCTAGCAGTGCATAGAAATTTAGGCAGATTCTAAATATGGTACAGAAACTGGCTAGCTGTATTCTGTAAACGGCACAGAAAACTGAGGCTAATCACATTTCTAGAAATGTGTCATGTCCCCTACCTCAACGCAAGCGGCGTCCTTGGGCTGCGCAGGGTCCCATCGACATGGACACTTGACTGGCACAGCCCTGAGCCATGTGTGTGTAGTTCTTCTCTGGCTGCAGGCTCCTTGATTGCTTTGCTTCCACCCACCTGGGTCTGCTCTTCCTCTGCCTGGTCTCCCTTGCTTCTCCCCTATTGGTCTTCTGGTTCCTTCTTCCCCTGCTCTTGTCCTATGGCTGTGCCCCTTCTCCCTGCTGATGTCAGACACCAGCACTTTATCAGCTGAGCTCTCCCTAGACTCCTTGCTTCGGCTTCTACTTCGGTAGGTGTTACTTGCTCAGTAGTGTGCTTCTCCTCTACTTTGTTCTTCGTTGCTGACTTAGCCTGTACCTGGATTACTCTTGTGTCTGCTGCCTGCCTACTGACCTTGCCTGTACCTGGATTACTCTCGTGTTTGCTGCCTGCCTACTGACCTTGCCTGTACCTGGATTATTCTGTTGACCTGCTGCCTGCCTACTGAATCTGTCTGTACCTGGATCACTCTCTTGCCTGCTGCCTGTCTGGCCGTCATGTTCATCACCCCGCTTCCTGCTCCATCTCGTAAGCCCTGCAGGCCGCCCGCACCTAGGGGCTCAACTTCTGGGGAACGGTGGTCAGCGCAGGTGAAGCCCAGGGTTGTCCGGCTGCCAAGCAGAACCTGGTCTGGGTACCAGGCTCAGCAGCACTCTACTTGGTACAAGAACTCACAGGTCTGACAAAATGTCGTGTGGCCTTTGTAGAATTGCATTTACCGTGTACATTTTTTCACACTAATTTTAAGGTGCCACTTACAGAATTTACCTCAAAATGCACCCTAAGCTAGTATTCTAGAAAGGATGCTATGTGTAGAGCACCCGTTACAGAATGCTTGCTTAGTGTGAATCATCCTGGCACCTAACTTTGGGCATCATTTATTGAATCTAGCCCTTAATATATTAGCATATTGGTATGTCCTTTTCAAAGGGTTTTGGGAGTATTGGTTTGTTGAGGTCATATGTAATTGTTTCTGATACAAAAGTACTGCTGTGAATTCATAGGTCCAAAACAGGCCAGGTAGGTAAAGGAGTTTGGATGGGCACAGAGGCGCAATGCCTGACATGGGGAGTGGGGAGGGAGATATGGGAATAGAGATATAATGGACAAAGAGGGGAGATACCAGACTAGGGGGAGAATAGGAACACAGAAGGGAAATGCTGGGCATGGGGTACATGGGTGCACAAAAGATTGATGATGGATGCAGGGATATGAACACAGGGGAGATGCTGGACAAGGAAATATAGGGACATAGAGATGGGAGATGGATGGTGGACACAGAGACAGAAGAAATGTCAAATGGACAAGAAAGACAGAGAGAAGCAGAAACCAGAGACTGGGACCAATATGATTTGAAAAATAAAATGACCAGATAACAAAAAGGTACAAAAACGTATTTCTATTTTGTGATTAGAATATGCCAGATGTGGCATGTACATCTTGCCAGAGCTGGTGTTAGACATGGATGGGGCCCAGGGAAGAAATCTGGAAGAGGACCCCAAAGCCCATTACTAGGCTGCATCTTCTTCAGCTTCTGGCAGGCTTGGGGCTCTCTCTTACCAGAGAGCCAAGTACAATTGTCCTAGTTGCATTCCCCCGCCCCCCAAATACCATCCCTGGCATGTGTTATCTTTATATTTTGCACATAAGGAAATGCCTTTCTTGTTTCTCTAGTGTTGTACTGCATGCAAGGTCTGGCTTCTTGAGTTTCATTTTAATTTGTATTTATAGAGTTTGTGGTCACTTATTCTGTATTTGACATTTGTGTTCTGTGTGTGTGACCCCGAGGTATTCTGTCACCATGAAGTTTCTATGTAGCATTCTTTAGTAATTTGGCTTGTTCAGTTTTCTTGATAGATGTATCAATATTTTAGGGCCCCACTGTAATATTTAGGGCACTACCTTTTCATAGGTAGGATCCTTCTTTTGGAAGTTAGTGCTGGCATAGTAGATTTGCTCTAGATTCTGAGTGACTTTTTGTTTATAGATTTTTTTAAATACTGAAATTACCAAAATTTCTTTGCATGGTGAGTTTTATGGAGAAATGTACTTGCTCTGCTCTGCATCCATTGTTGGTAGAAGGCTAGGAGGTTCTCTGGATGCGGAATGTATTTGACTTCAATACCATATGTGTGTTGGAGGACCGTGGCTCAGTGGAGGCTGAGGAAAAGTGCAGTCTCTTGTACTTCCCTTGGCTCTCAATTGACCACTGAAGCCACCACTGCTACCCTCATTTAAGTAATTGGGAGTAAGGTAGAGGTGGAGCATGGGGTGGGGTAGGGACAAAGCATGGGTCCATTAGGTGACTGTTTTTATTCTCTTTCAAAAGGTTCCAACCTGTTGGCCCATCCAAAAATTGCCTTCTGGCTACACCACTGCATTGTGTGCCCGGGGAAGCAGTCTATGGTGTTGAACTGAGCCATGTTTTTCTGGAGTGCATGGGCGGTAGTGGGGAAAGTAATATAGTCAGAAGTATGGGTGAGAAAGGCATCAAGGAACTGGGCCAGATAGAGAGGCCTACGTTGACCGCTACCACTGACTGAAGGATGTCGGTGGCCAGAAAAGCCAGGGAGGCGGTGACATTCAAGTGTACAGGCATGGGATTATTCCTGCATGTCCTGGGCTGGAGGAGAGGTTGTAGCTGGTTGTGGGGTGCTATATGGCGGTCCTGTCAAAACGGTACCTAGTAAGGCATTCCTGGTCAGTGAGATCCAGGAAGTGGATGTGGGGCCTGAAGACTCTCTGATAGGGATATTTCCTCTGGGACCTCCCATCGAAACTCTCCTTCACCTCCAGCAAGGTGTGAGCCACCAAAGCATTCAGTGCATCCATGACCGGTGTGCAAGTGGGCCCTACTGCAGATAACTCAAGCTAAACATTAGTAAAAGACCCCCTCAACAACTCTCCACTCTTTCTCACAAACGACCACTTCCAGCTCTCCACTCTCCAACTCAGCAAAGTCACAAATGGATCTAAAGACAGGTTTACCCTTACCCTAGACACTTTTAAAGCAGATCTAATGCTGGACATTTTTCTTCCTGCCACTAGAAAGTCATTTTTCTATCAGTTATGGGCTAGAGATGTTCATCGCATAAGACCACCCATGTCATGCCCACAAAACACCAATGAAACACTCTCTCTGGGGATGTTTTATGATGAACGACTAGCAGTCTTGGCACAGCGTAATCTGTAAAAATAAGAAAAACAACAACATGAGGTTCAACCCTTGGCTGCTTTATAAGCAATCCTGCATTATATTGAACCATGTTATATGAGGTCTACAGTATATTAAAACATTCTAGTGTGTAATAAAATTGTTTATTAAAATTAATGGGGCCAATATTCAAAGCAATTTAGCTAGCCACTGACTAGTTAAATCACATGGCCGGGGCTAGCTGCTAATTTTTATGGCACTTAACCGGCTAAGTGCCACTGAAATTCATTGTTAGCACCTAAGTCAAAGCCGGCTATATTGGTGGCATTCCAGGGTGGACTCAGCACTTGATCACTTAAGTGTTGATATTCAGCCCTCAGGCAGCTAGGTTTAGGGTCCTTTTACTAAGGTGTGCTGAAAAATGGCCTGCGGTAGTGTAGGCATGGGTTTTTTGCACACGTAGATCCATTTTTCAGCTTGCCTGCAAAAAATGACTTTTTTTTATTTTTGCCGAAAATGGATGTGCGACAAAATAAAAATTGGTGCGCATCCATTTTGGGTCTGAGACCTTACCGCCAGCCATTGACTTAGCAGTAAGGTCTCTCACGTTAACCGTGTGGTAATCGCCTATGCATGTCAAGTCGGAGTTACTGCCTGATTTTTGCACGCGACAGAAAATAAAATATATTTTCCGGCACGTGTAGTGGACGTGCGTAAAAAATGATATTACCACACGGGTCATGTGGTAGCCGGGTGGTAACTCCAAATTGTCACGCGTTGGGTGTGCATAGGCGCTTATGCATCTTAGTAAAAGGGCCCCTTAGTGCATAAATGGGACTGCATAAAACTTTGTCCTATTTTTACATGCTAGCCTATGGCCACTTAAGTGCTGAATATTGACTAAGTGGCTATGTGCTAGCTGGCTTTAAAAAAATGGATATTCAAAGTCGAAGCCCACACAGGTCCCAGCTTTGAACATCCAGGAATAACTCTGGTGGAGACGACCAAATCAGTCAAATATTGGACCCAATGTGTGAAATCAACCAACATAAAGCCCAAATATCGTGAATATTTTAAGACATTCAGCAAAAACACTGAAAACATTTGCCTTTGCACATCCTTAGTCCCTAGAATGTGAAAAGGTATTCAGACCTATTAAAATCTTAGTCAAGAAAGCAATTCTTTACAAACAGGACCTGAATAGAGAGTTCATCCTCCAGATATGTCTGAGATAAGGTTGAGAGCAGTGTTCTCACAAGAACTGGAAGAGTCAGAAGATCCAATACTATTTCTGACCAGTAGTGCCCGTCTCTAATGTAGAAAGTGGGAGTGATGTGATAATACCTTCAAGGTAACACCTCTACCTTTGCAACTTTCTTGGCTTGCGAATTAGTACAGCAGAAGAAAAACAGCAGTGCCCTCATCCTCAGATGCTGTTTAACTTTACTGTCTTTCACATAACTGGAATGACATCAGCCTGAGAAGCTACATGCAAATGAGTACTTCCAAACGTGAGGGAAACAGAGTCAACTGAACATTTCCCAATAATATCCAATATTTTCAGTATGTAACAGAGTGCATAAAGTCTGTATGTAGCTTGGTAGACAAATCTGTGGAAACTAATAAGAGGAAAATGCAGACAGAAGGCATGTGATTGCTGTCAGCAGATCCAGAAGCCTCCGGTTGTAATCCTGAGGAAGATAAATAGGTTGGACCTTACTAATGAAATCTGGAGAGGCAAAATATGAGGGCAATATGCTACTAGATTTCTCCTCCTGTTTGCTGAGATTACTGAAAGAAAAACATTGCTGGAGTATCATACTGCTTAGAGTGAAAACTGTTTAATGTCTAAATGCTTTAAAACTGAATTGCCTGTGGACTTGAAACCCACCGTTAGTTAGACCACAATGAACTAAACTGTAAGTTAATTACTTCACTCTCTCTAGGAAGATTCAATAAGGATGCTGCAGGCTGCTGCAAGGCCTGTCTCTGTGACTGAGACATCAGCTCAAATAGTGGTTGTCACGCCTGTCCTGGGGAGCACCAGCCAGTCAGGGATTCTGGTTATTCACAACGAATATAGATTTGCATACAAAATGTATCATGCATAATCATATCCTGAAAAAACTTGACTGACTGGTATTTCACCAGGAGAGGATTGAGAAACACTGATTCTGTTCTATTCATTAGTCTTACATACCACTTCTACCCTTTTTATAAAAAATAAATTAAAATATATTGTGACAAAATAGTGCATTTTAAGCCTGTAAAACTGCCTAAATCTTGAAGTGCATTTCTCTAGTTTGGCCAGCAGGTGGTGCATGTTATATTTTAAGCTGTTACAAAAATCTGACCTTTTCCTTCTTTAGTTAACAGGTAAAGGAAATGCCTATACTGATGTAACCAGCTTGTAACCAGCTTTTTTCAAATGTTGTTGACTGGGCTCTGATTGGCCCAGGAACTCTTTTCATTTGAATTGTTCTGGCTTTTGACCCAGTTTCAGCCCAGGAGAACAGAGAGGGTAAGCCCTTTGCTGAATCCCTGTAAAACAGTTACATGTGATAACTGGTGAGCAGCTATACTGTATGTCCTGATCTCCAAATGTTTAGTTAGTGCTACAATTGATCCATATTTCAGTTATTTGTTATTGTTTGCTGATTGCACATTTTTCATTGTTCAATTTATTTTTTAAGACAACAAACAATTGTTTATTGCTTCGGTTGCCTGTCTAGACTGATAAAGAATCCTGGTAGTTTGTGTGTTGGGTCTATGAGTGCTTTCTGGGAACTATGGGACCACTAGGATTGTGGCTTCAGTAACCTAGCAATCGGTGGAGATAATTTGAGAGCAGACTTGCTCAGAGGCAGTTGTGACCCAGTCAGTGGGAATAGGGTGCTAGTGTAGAGCACAAGCGGCAGGTACAGGTGGACCTGAACTGTGTTGGGGTTAGACCATCTAAGTGGCCGTGGGGTAACCCCCAGGCGGGTGGCTAGGCATTTCGTGACAGACCCCAATGAGAAAAGAAAAAGAATAGAAACAGCAAAAAAGAACTTCAACTATCAGTAAAATGTCTTTAAATGTTTCCTAAATCTAAAGTGTGAATCAACAAATCTAATAACCTTGGGAAGAGCATTCCAAGTTGAAACTGCCCTTTAAGAGAAGAAATGCTCAAGAATTCTCTTTAACCAAACACCTTTAAAAGAAGGATACATATGTTTTAAACACCTTGAATATTTCACAGGAAGCTTATCCTTAGGGCTAAAGATATGATAGTCATAAACTCTTCTGGAATATTCTCTTAAAAAAGTTTGAACACAAAACAAGAAACTTTGAAATTCTTTTATTCACCTGGAGCCAATATAATCCTCTCAGAAGTGGTGAAACATGATCAAGTCTAAAGATCATATGGGTAGCCATGTTCTGGATCAGCTTCAGTCTTCTTTGCAAGCCCAGTGAAATACCAGTATACAATGAATTACAGTAATCCAAATAGGACAGTATTATGTATTCAGTCAAAACTGCAAAATAGTGTTGATCAAAATGTGCCCATACAGATCTCAATTGCCTTAACTTAAAGAAATATTTTTGTGCTACATTATTCACTTGTGGTTGAAAAGTAAGAAAAGAGTCCAAAATCACTCCCAAAACCTTCGAAATACCTTCAAAAAGGAAGAGAGATATTTCCCTCAAGTGAAACAGAAGGAAAAGAAGGAATTTGTGTTCCAACCCATAGAAGCCTAGTCTTAGAAGAGTTAAGCTTCAAACAAAATTTGTCAGCCCATGACTGAATCTTAGAAATACAGGAAATAATATTTGAAAGACTAACACATGTATCTGAGTTCAGTTCCTGAAGGATGAATATATATGTATGAAAATAAATATTTGACACAGAACTTAGAGTGTTCATGAAGATATTAAAAATCTCCAGAGACAGTGATGATCCCTGAGGGATGCCACATTTAGAAGATCAGAATTGTGAGAGGTTACCTTCACTGCATAAGAATGAACAAAGAAAGGTCTGAAACCATTTTAACACAGTTCCATCAATAAGACTAACAGTATGTCATGGTCTACCATATCAAAGGCCACTGACAGATCACCCTGCAAAGGCATGGCCCTTCCTCCCATACTAAGGATATATTTTATCTTAGTAGTTAACTCCAAAAGCAGGGATTCAGTATTATTAAATGGCCGAAAGTCATACTGATAGGGCTGTAAGATGGAAAACTCCTCAATACAAGCCTTCAACTATTTTGAAACTAATAGATTCCATACAACCATAACCCCCCCCCCCCCCCCAGCCCATGCCCATACCTATGTGCCCTGGTGGTCCCTGGGCAGGAGTAATCTCCAGTTGCTCCTACCCTCCTGGCATTGTCTGTCAAAATGGCACCCCTAATTCTGGTTGGGGTTAGAAATTTGATCAGGAGTGGAGACTTTGATCAAAGGGTGAGGGCATGATTTAAGGAGATGGAATTTGATTGGGCGGGTGGGTGGGGGCTTGATCAGGTAATGGCAATGAGCTTTTGTGGGGAGATGCTCAGAAAACCCTCAGTCTCAAGCTCAGAAGCATCAGTCCACAGCTCTGTGGCCCAATCGTCCCGGGTTGCTGGAATAATGCTGCTTGCAAGGTGGCTCACAAGCAACATTATTGTTTTAACTTGGGATTTGGCAACCTGCGGTACTGACTTGATTTAATTTACTGTAATGCACTGATAGCTAAGGCACATAGTATTGACTGTAAAACATGCAAATGCAAAATGTAAAAATCTATAATGTGACTTAGGGTGAACACCTTAAGTCACAAAGCTGGAAAAATAACCCCATTGGGCTTAGAAGTATCGCTGATGCTCCCAAGCCTCATTTTAAAGGGACAGTGGTTGCTGTCCCCCCTGTCTGAGTAGCCCCCCAAAGCCCCACCAAATAGCATCCACACTTTGCCGATCAAACCCTCTGAGTAGCCCAATCACAACCCCCTTGATTCAAAACCACCCTTGTAGGCACCTCCTGACCTAAATTCTCCTCGATGAGCATTCCTGATCCAAAGCCCCCAAACAGACCTCTACACCCCCCCAACCCCCCCCCCCTAACCTCAGAGACTGGTGGTCTGGGCAGGAGCAATCCTCAGTCGCTTCTGCCCTTTCTGGTGCCATCATTCAAAATGGCAACTCTTGTGGTAGTCTTGCATTATTACCACTATGAATCATGTTTCCTTTGATTATGAGGATGTGGTTGCTATTCAAACGAGGCTTTGATATGGGGGGTGGGGGCGGTGCAACTCAGGGGGTGGGGGACAGAATTGTGGTCCCTTTAAAATGCGGCCCACAGTCATCAGGCTTTGGCCTGGAGGCCTCTCCGATGGAGTAGTTCTAAGTGTAACATGTCTCACTGACAATATTAGTCCTTTAACACAGGGGTCAGAAATCTGTGGCAAAGAAATACCACAGGTTGTCAACTCCAGTTGTAAATGAAGGTGCAGTAAAAGCTCTTCTTTTAACACAGTTTGATAAATTTCTCCCCCCCCCCCCCCCAATTAATGCATTAAATAATTCTGTTATATGGTATTTATTGTGCATGAACTGTCCAGAGCTTTAGATGGTAGGGGTTATATATTTCGGGGTAAAATCAAGAAAGTATAAGTCATTATGTGCATGCCTAACTTTAGGTGTGAGTACTTATGCTGTGTCAAAGGCTGATGTAAATGGTCACACCTAAAGTTAAGAATTGTGCACATAAGTGATAGCATTCTATTACTTGCATGCACAAGTGTGTAAGACCGCTGACCTGCCCATGTGCAGGCTCCCTTTATAGTTGCCCAACATAGCATTCAGGCACTAACACCCAATATGCAGCCCCCACAAGTAAGTGGAGTCTAAGCCTATCATAGCAGTGGGTTGAACCAACCCTGGATGTTCAGTGCTAGGGCATGGACAGCTCCTGGCACTGAATGTCTGAGTATCATTAGTGTATAAAGTTAGAAAAACATTTTTGCTGTCGTAACTTTATGCAGTTACTTAGCTGGTTAATAGACTAAAAATCTCCAGTAACTAGCTAACTAGGCGCTCCACCCATGCTCTGCCCCCAGCCCATCCCGAACCTAATCGTGTAGGAGATGGCTGTGCGATAGGTCACTCAGAAGGGTTGAACCAATCAGGAGCCTCTCCTGTCCAGTTAAACCCTTTTAAATATAAGGTGGTAAATTTATAGAATAGTGCCTTATTGCAGATACACACATAATTACAAATTAGCACCAATTAATGCCACTTAAGGACTATTATCAGTAGTTAAAACCAATTGGCATTTTTTGTAGGTGCACTGAAAAATAATTCTGTGGGCGCCCACAACACGCGTCTACGCTACCGTAGGCCATTTTTTTCAATGCACCTTAGTAAAAGGACCCCATAATGTAAAACAGTTGGCATATGTGTACAGTACTAACTAACCTGTGCTAATTCATGTGTTAACCCCAGATTCTATATATCGTGCTGAGATTTCCGTGCAGAAATTGAATCGTATTCTATAATAATGCATATAACCTAATTGGTTAACAAGCCAATCAGTGCTGATAATTCCCAATTAACAAGCAATTATTGAAAGTAATTGGCATTAATTATAATTTATGTGCAGAACTGTCTAAGCTATTCTATAATGTGCTGCATGCAAATTCTAATTTGCATAGTTGAAAAGGGGGTGTGGCCATGGAATGGGCGGGGCATGTACATTTCTACAATTCATGCGCATTCTTATAGAATGCACCCAGTCCACGCCTAATTTACCTATTGGCATTTACACCAGGTTTTACTTGGTGTAACTGCCCACGACTAAATATAGTCACACAGACTGGCACTCAGCAGATTCTATAAACTGCGTGAAAATTTAGGCTTATTTTATAAAGTACACCTAAATTAAGGTGTACTATATAGAGGGGCCCTTTTACTTAGGCATGCCAAAAAAATGGTCTGCACTGGTGTAGGCGCATGTATTGGATGCACGCAGGTCTATTTTTCAGTGCACCTGCATAAAAGGCCTTTTTTTGGGCTGAAAATGGACGTGCGGCAAAATAAAAGTTGGTGCACATCCATTTTGGGCTTGAGACCTTACCATCACCCATTGACTTAGTGATAAGGTCTCACACGTTAACCAGGTGGTAATCGTCAGCGCATATACACTGCCAATTACCGCCCGGTTAGCGCCATGTGGTAGAAAATAAAAAATATTTTCTGTCGTGCGTATTGGATGTGCATAAAAATTAGAATTACTGCCCGGGGCACGCAGTAGCCGGGTGGTAGTTCTAATTTGATGCATGCTGTATGCATGAAGGCACTTGGAGGAAAGGAGAAACAGGGGTGATATGATACGGACGTTCAAATATTTGAAAGGTATTAATCCGCAAACAAACCTTTTCCGTAGATGGGAAGGCAGTAGAACTAGAGGACATGAAATGAGATTGAAGGGGGGCAGACTCAAGAAAAATGTCAGGAAGTATTTTTTCACGGAGAGAGTGGTGGATACTTGGAATGCCCTCCCGCGGGAGGTGGTGGGGATGAAAAGGGTAACGGAATTAAAAAATGCGTGGGATAAACATAAAGGAATCCTGTTCAGAAGGAATGGATCCTCAGAAGCTTAGCCGAAATTGGGTGGCAGAGCCGGTGGTGGGAGGCGGGGCTAGTGCTGGGCAGACTTCTACAGTCTATGCCCTGAAAATGGCAGATGCAAATCAAGGTCAGGTATACACATAAAGTGCACATATGAGTTTATCTTGTTGGGCAGACTGGATGGACTGTGCAGGTCCTTCTCTGCTGTCATCTACTATGTTATATGCCTTAGTAAAAGGGCCCCAGAATGCGCTTAGGTAGATTTCATTTTGGTGCCATATTTTTGGGCATGATATATAGAATCTTGTCCTAAGTGCTTAACATGTGCCTAATGGGTCCCATAAACGGCAGTAAAAATTAGCAATTAATGAAAATAGTGCATTAATTAAAAAAAAAGTGGCAACTGCAAACCAATCCTTTAACTGTAGCATTGGAAGTATGCCTATCACCTACCCAAATGGTTAATACAGAGAAAATACTATCCTGTGTTAAGTATATGACAGATAAAATGTATGTACTTAACACCATCTATAGAGCGATTTCCTCTGTGTATCAAAAACTAATCTTACAACATTCTAGGAAATGTTTAGTATTATAATTCAGATGCAAGTATGAATCAATTTAAAATGATAATATAGACTTGGACTATAATTACACAAATAAATTACTATATCCACATTCAGGCAAATCAAATGTATTTTCAATTTCAAGCACAGTCAGGTTGCCTCCTACTCTGTATGAAAGGGAACACTGGATGGAATAGAATAAAGAGAAACCCTAAAATTATTTCATCTCTCTAAAATAAGCACAATATCAAGGGATACACATTAGCACAGAAACGTAGAATATGACAACAGAAAAAGAAGATCTGAACTATCTAGCCTGCCCATACACACCAAATGATCAGCTTTGCAACTCCTTCCTTTAAATATCTAATAGTATTTTGAATTCAGATGGTATCCTTGTCTCTATCATCTCCAGGGAAAGGTACTTCCACCACCATTTCTGCAAAGAAAAATTACACATTAAACTATACATTTCCAAAATCATCATGGGGTCATTTTACTAAGGTGTGATAATGGATTTAGCACTTGCTAATGATTAGCATGCACTAAATGATAAGATGCCCATTATATTCCTATAGGCGTCTTATCATTTACCACATGCTAATAATTAGCGTACACTAATGGGCTGTTTTACTAAGGCATGTAGGCTACTACGCATGTCCAATGTGCATCAATTTGGAACAACCGCGTGGCTACTGCGTGCCTGGGGCGGTAATTCAATTTTTTACATGCATCCGATATGTGCGGCAGAAATTTTTTTTTGTTATTTTCTACCTCATGGTACTAACCGGGTGGTAATCTGCAGTGTATGCTTGCTGATGGTTACCGCCCAGTTAACGTGTGAGACCTTGCTGCTAAGTCAATGGGTGGTGGTAAGGTCTCAGGCCCAAAATGGTCACGCTGATTTTTATTTTGCTGCATGTCCATTTTGGGCAAAAAAGGCTTTTTTTGCAGGTGCGCTGAAAAATGGACTTGCGCGCATCCAATACAAGTGTCTACACCAGCGCAGACTGTTTTTCAGCGCACCTAAGTAAAAGGACCCCTAAGGGCGCTGTCTACTAAGCTGTGCTGTAGGCGTGCTAACTTTTTAGCAAATAGAAATATAATGTGTGTCTCTATCATTAGCACATGCTAAAATGTTTGCATGCCTACAGTGCGGCTTAGTAAACAGTGCCCTAAATCTGTTAGTGCACCTTAGTAAAAGGACCCTCATATGAGCCCTCATTTCGGAGCTTCCTTTCTATTCATTTGTAGCTTGGAGATTATATAAATATTTCTATAATGTCTCCCTTATCCTGCCTTTCCTATCAAATGTACTGCACCTGTTTATATCTTTATGCAATACCCATACATCCAAACAACGTTTAGGGGTATCCCTGGGTCTAAGAATGACCTGGCAAGAGTTTCACCTTACCTAGACTCCATTAATCTCTGAATATTTGGCAAATGCCTGTGGATGGACAGTATGAGGGGGTTGTTTACTAAAGTTTTGCTTGAGTTACCTGCAGCAGGGCCCATTTTATTCCTATAGGCCTTGCTGCAGATATCTTGAGCTAAGCTTTAGTAACAGAGCTGCCAAGGGGGTCCCAATTTTTGAGAAGGAGATTTTAGTATATGCCCCAGCCTCGCCCACTCTGCATTGGCTCCGCTCATTCACTCTACCTCTTGCCATCTTTTCCTTTTGATGCAGACATAAGGGAAAAAAAAGGTTTTAAATGTTTCCAGGTTTCAACCCAATTCATGTTTAATGTGAGATATAAGTGATATAAATAAGTAAATAAATACATAAATAAATAAATAAATAGAAACTCTGAATGTTGAGCACCTGATTCTCATAACATGATGTCTGTTTTAGAGGCCCTTTACCTTCAGAAAAAAAAAAATCTTTGCACAAATAAAAGTGTCCCCATAACCAGTCCCTCCAACTGACCACTGATTAAGATTTATAACAAATTACTACTCTACCTATCCCTCCTGTTTCCATGCAATCTCTGCAGCAACCGTGACAAAAATAAAAAAGCACGGGCCGCAGCAGCCTTCAGGCATGCGCTGTCGGCTCTGCTGGTTCTGTGCCCCCTCTGACGTCAGCTTCAAGTTCCGGGGGCACAGGACCAGCAGAGCCGACAGCGCGTGCCTGAAGGCTGCTGCGGCCCCGCGTTTTTTAAATTTTTGTTTTTATTTGCCGGGAGAAGCAGCAGCGGCGATGAGAAAAACAGCGATTTGATCTCAGCGGGAGGCTGTCCCGCTTTGGTGGGAGATGACCCCCTGAGTAGGATTTCCCTCCCTTCCCCCAGGAAAAAAAAGTGTGTGAACAGGTCTAGCCTGTTAGTGTTTACAGGTTTATAGATTCATTGTTTTACTACTGTTTTATTAAAATTCTATTAACTTTGTATTTCAAATTACTATGCAAGCCGCATTGAGCCTGCATTATGTGGGAAAGCGCGGGGTACAAATAATAATAATAATAGAAATTATCAGCATTACTGTTTATTTTACCACTTTATCCAAATGAATTCAAGGTTACAAAAATAGTCTCCATTGCCTATCTTAGTAACCCTTTTACTAAAGTTCATTAGGTACTTATGGGTCCTTTTACTAAGCTATGGGAAAAAGGACCCTGCGGTAGCGGCAGGGGCTGTTTATCCTGCACACCAGGGCCCTTTTTACTGCAGTGGGTAAAAAGCCCCTAAACAAATGGCCATGCGGTAAGATTACTCTTACTGCATGGCCATGTGGGGGAGGGAGAACTTACTGCCACCTATTGAGGTGGTAATAAGGGCTGCCATGGTAACCTGGCAGATGGAACTACCGCTGATGGCCATGATGGACCAGCGATAGTTTCGGCTTAGCGTATGATAAGCCCGTGTTGGGTTCCTGACACTTTGTAAAAGGGCCCCTTAGTGCACAAATTGGCATGCGATAACTGCTTTTGCGTTATTTTTACAATTAGTGCACACTAATTTACGCTTTAAGAGGATTTTGTGTTAAGGACTGTAAATAGATGAGGCATGGGAGAAAAATGGGTGTACAATATGTATTCCAATTAGTGCAGAGCAGTTACCGTGCACTGACAATTTTGAAGTTAGGAGGCATTAAATGCATCCACGCTGTGACCAATTTTAATGCATGACCTACAAACAAAGGAATCTTTTTACTAAGCTGCATTAGGTGCTAATGTACACCTAATACAGTAAAAAATGGAGTACCACAAGACGATCTCAAGTCTCCTATGGTAACTGACATCTGTGTGTGCTAACTGTGAGCTAAAAACCTTTTTCTATTTTTTTTGGAGGGTAGGGAGTGGGTGTTTCTGTGCTAACCAGTCAGTGTATCTACATTACCACACACTAACTGGTTGCACAAAGGTAATGCAGGAATTCTTATTGTGTACAAAATGGGTTGCTGTAACTACTCATGTGGTAATTTTTTTTATAAAAATGGCCATGAGCTAATGGCCTTCCCCTTCTCTTTTGTTTTGCCCCCATTCCTTTCCTATTGAAATTTTGTAGCTCCTCCCTCCTCTCCTCTCCTTTTCTTCCTTTGTCATTTATTTTCACTCTTCCTTCTTTCTTTTCTTTTCATTTTTAGCGCTTTTCTTTTTTTTTTCTTTTTCTTTTTTTGTGTTATTGATAAATGTACGCTGCCCTGACAGTTCCCCAAAGGGCGGGATAGGAATAAACTTGGCAACTTGACAAATAATTGGCTTAGCAATCAACTATTGCCACTAATCAGGCTTAATTAAAATTTACATGCTTAAATTTAGGCACGGGATCTAAATTTTACACGTGAGTTCAAAAAAAAGGGCGTAGAAATTTAGGCGTGTACATTTTCACCACATTTCAGTTAGTGCAAACGGCCATGCCTAAACTTAGGCTGTATTCCCAGGCATAAGCGCTATTCTATAAGCCATGCCTACATTTAAACACGACTTACAGAATAGCGCTTTTTTCAGCGCCATGTATAGAATTCACCCATTAGTGTCTGTAGAAGCTGGGCATGCGCCCTGCATTTGCAACACAGGTTTTGCACTTGCACTTGGTGTGCTAAGTGCAAAACCTTACTGCACTTTAGTAAACATGCCCCTACATGAATTCAGACAGCCTAATGTAAAATAATATTAAATGCAGATAATCTGGCAGCGGATATAACTGATATTTTTGAAGCATAGGTCATGTGGGTATAGGACAGACAGAACAATAAATCTTAAAACAACAATTAGAAAATGGCTCAAAGCTTCTGAGCTGAGCTTTTCGTCAGCTCTATGGAGTATTTATTACCACACTTGGACGTGTATGTCCTAGATTAAGATCATAGTAATAGAAGTGAATGAAAACAGTTATATAATTTTAATTAGACACTAGGGGTTATGGGGTGATAATAAGGTTATACAGGCACATAAAAATGTTATGACTGTGTTATATGCAGATATAAAGTATATTTGAAGTATAACAGAGAGTCATAACATTTTATGTGCTTGCATAACCTTATTATAACCCCAATAACCCCGTGTGTGCTTACAATTACATAATGATTTTCATTCACTTCTATTACTGTGATCTAGATAGATATAGATACAGATTTACTTTCATCTAACTAAATGCTATATTAAAATATTGCAGTATAGAGATCACTTGACGCCATGTCCGGGAGAAGACGTAGGTGAGAGCTTCTCCGGCTCCTGAATGTTTCCGCTGAGTTTATATATCTGTTCGGATCCCTCAGCGCTGTTGCAAATAGGCTATTAAAGTTGTGGAACTTCAGCCCATTGGGTTGGTACCTTTGTTTTGACGAGATGGCAACGAAATCATCTTACAAAGAGAAGAGCAGGAGGAGATATGTGGAGGACAAAATGGCGGCCCTTGCGAACCCGGCAGGTCCCTTCGTATCTTTGACCTGGATTGCAGAGATAATGGCAGAAATGTCTACAGTATTAGAAGATTTGTTGGAGTGATGTTTATCCCCTATTGACACAAAATTAGAGAAAATGCTATCTCAGTTGGAGGATCTGGCTCGGGAATGTGTGGTTTTTCAGTCGCAGACGAGCGAGCTAGAGGATAGAGTCTCGACAGTGGAAAGCGACTAGGAGCGGATAAAATCTCAGGTGGAGGCCCTGGAAGCAAAAGTGGATGAATTGGAAAATAGATCGTGAAGGAATCATTTGCGCCTCGTGGGGCTGCCAGAAGCGATTACAGATAGAGAGATTAGAGGATTTTTGGAACACCACGAGAATTGCATTTACCAGAGACCTTGGGCCCACTATGGGTGGAGCGGGCGCATAGGGTAGGGGTTCAGCGCCCTAATGCAGCCAGACCGTGGGTGGTCATATTGCGGGTGTTAAACTTCGCCCACAAGCAAGCTATATTGTAAAGCATCCACTCGGGAAAGGTACTAACTTATGAGATTCAGAAGATTCTCTGTTTCCAAGAATATTCGGCACTGGTGGTGGCGAAACGCAAAGCCTTTGTACCAATTTGTTCTAAACTCTTTTCCATGAAAGTCTGGTTCGCCTTGCTATACCCAGCCATATTAAAAATTACCTATCAAGGGTCCACAAAAACGTATGACTCGGTGGAAGCAGCGAGGAAATTTATGGCACAGTTGGAAAATGGAGGCGCAAGAGCAGAATCAGCCATAGAAGGGCCACAGTGACTAGTTTGTGGTAGCGGGATCTGTTGGTTTACAATGGGGGTCTAACACAATGGAATATAATTGATTTGGAGTTGGTAAATGTTTGGTGAAACTGCGAGTTCTACAATTTGGACAGAGATCAGTCCTAATGTCTTAGCGAGGACATAAGATGTATACGTTTTTTTCCCCTCTCTCTCTCGCCTCATCAAATGGTATCTGGAAGTGGAGGGGGGGGGGGTCCTGTTGATCCACAATTAGTGACTTATGGAATGGTCCACAGGCAGAACAAAGGCAGCGAGGAGAAGGACACCCAACTTGTACAGCAGCCTGTGTCATGTTTTTGGTAACGACAGTAATTGTATTGTTGCTAAAGAGAACTTGCTTATATAATAATCTCATATTTTCAGGTATAAAGAAGGGGAGTTTTAATGGATCACAGATAGTGCCAGTTTGAAGGAAGCTCTTAATACCTCCAGAGACTGTGCTCTGGAAATGGTATAGTCCACATCGGAACAATTTTGAGAGAAAGGCTGCTTATATAGAGATCTAAACTGGATGGGGTGTGTGTACCTAAACTGGCTGTGTGTGTATGTATGTGTGGGTAGGGGCGGATGTTTGATAATGTAAATGCATATAGCTGTTTGTATAGTTTTTTTTTCTCTCATCTTATATCTTTCGCACTGGTGTCCTTAGACTGTCCTTGGTAGGAATCTGAGGGTTTATCTTGCCGTGCATGTTGGGAGGGAACACGGCAAGGTGTTAAACGTGATGGTTCCCATAAGAGGATATGGTTTGGAAAGGGCTGGGCTCAGGGGGGGGGGAGAGGGAGGGCTATGAGGGAGGCAGAGAAGGGGGGAGGGAGGTGGTTAAGGTGAGGTCTACAGAGTTATGTTGGGGTTGGTTGGGGAGGGGTGAGGGGGAAGGAGTCCATGTGGGGAAGAAGATGCTATTGTTGACTGTTGACCTCGTGGTTAAATTTGCTTGGGAGGGACGCTGGCTGGGACAATTCTTCTAGGCACCTTACTCAGTACAATGTATTTCTAGTCTGTTTTTTAGATAGTTTTACATGGTGAAAATTGTAACATGGAATGTAGAAGGGATTAACTCACCTATTAAACGATCAAAACCTTTACAACAGCTACATAGACATAGAGTAGTTATTGCTTTGCTACAGGAGACACACCGTACTCAATTAAAACATACTAAACTACAAACCTGGTGGGTGGGAGAGTGTGTGGCGGCTGCAGCTCAAGGGAAGAAAGGCGGGGTAGCAATATTAATTATGAAAGGGGTGGCAGACTCTGCGCAACCTATTTATACAGATGGGAAGGGCAGATATCTTTTGGCAGAAGTGGTGATTAATCGTCAGAAGCTGCTCCTGTATAACCTGTATGCCCCCAACCAATATGATAAAAAAATTCTACCAAGAGGTGTTTAAGATCTTACTGTGTTATCAGAATAGAGCTTTGATAATAGGCAGGGATTTTATTACTGTGCGGGACCCTTCTATGGATAGATCTGGGACAGAAAGCTCTGGGCACTATTATTCCAACAGGTGTTTGCTCCGGGTAGGTCAACTGTTTGATTTAGTAGATGTTTGGAGAGTGCTTCATCTAATGGATAGAGACTGTACCCACATTTCGAGGGCTCACTCTTCTCAGGCACGGATAGATTACTTACTTGTATCGAGTCGATTGTTTATTTCAGTTTCGACAGCAGAGATAGGGCCTTATACCATTTCATATCATGCGTGGGTGTGTCTGGAGTGGGAGGTCGACACTGGGCCCAAAGAACGGAGTCATTGGGAATATCCGCTGGACTTAATAAAATAATTTGAAGGTTCGAGAAAAGCTTTTAAAGTGTTGGGAAACATTTGAGTGCTGTAATGTAGGGCATGTGGAAGAACTGCTTTTATATTAGGAAACGGCGAAAGCGGTGCTGAGAGGTGAGAAATTATAAGCTATTCCAGTTTTGTGAAGCGGTTGAGGGACAGAGAGATACTGCGGCTGAGCTCACAATTGTGTAGGGCCAGGAGGCAGTATGGACTGTCACATATGGAGGAACATAAACAGCTTTTACTGAGCTTGCAGATGGCTCTCAACGAATGTTTACATAGTCGGGCCCTTAAATCTCAAGCATATTTTAGATATAGGTTGTATAAATATGGCAATAAGGCGGGTAGTTTGTTGGCCAGATTGATTTGCCCTCAAGGGGGGGGGGGGGTTAAGAAAATTATATCACTCAAAGATGATAAAGGGAGTTATGTTCATTCGGATGAAGAAATATGTAAAACATTGTATGAGTATTATAAACAATTGTATACCTCATCCGCCAGCCAGGAGCTGCTGGGACAGATGTACTTGGATAATGTGTCTTGCCAAAGCTTAAACAGGAGGATGTAGATTTTTTGAATGCCTCTATTCGAGAGGAAGAAGTAGAATTAGCAATAGCGCGTAGTCCCCTTCATAAGGCCTCAGGACCTGATGGTTTTAGGGCTGAGTTTTATAAGCTCTTGGAGAGGGCAATTCTCCCAACACTCACAAATTTCATGAATCATATTGTTGATGTGGAACAGCTTCCATCTACTTTTGGTCAGGCACAAATTATCGTGCTTCTTAAGCCAGGTAAAGATCCTCAGAGACCATCATCTTACCGTCCTATATCTTTGTTGAATTTTGAAACTAAATTATTGGCGAGGATTCTGGCTACCCGGATGGCCTGTTTTTTGCTGGACATGGTGTACGAGGCTCAGGTGGGGTTTGTGACCGGTAGGCCGATGGCTAAGAGTCTTCGAAAGATTTTTGCTTCTCTGGCTTATAGTCAGAGGAATAATATACAGTCAGTGTTCATTAGCTTTGATGCAGAAAAAGCTTTTGACAGGGTCAGATGGGACTTTTTGTTTGATACATTGAAGGCCTATAGTTTTACAGGACGCTTTCTCTGAGCTTTAAGGGCGTTATATGCGGAGCCAAATGCACGGGTAAGGGTAAATGGATTGAGCTCCCCGTCTTTTCCTATATTACGGGGGACGAGGCAGGGGTGTCCTCTGTCCCCTTTATTGTTTGTGTTGACGCTAGACCCCCTGATCCGAGATGTGGTAGCAAACGCTTCAGTTTGTGGAGTCCGGATAGGTACACACTGCTTCAAGATGGCAGCTTTTGCAGATGATTTGTTAGTACATATTATGAATCCGCAGGAGTCTCTATTAGATTTGCTTGATACATTTCGGGAGTATGGGGATTTTGCAGGGTTTCGATTAAACTTAGCCAAATCAGAGGCCTTAGCCTCATCCCCACAGGTGAGGCAGAGTTGGGGAAGCTCTTTCCCTTTGCGTTGGGCAGAAGGCTCCTTTAAATATTTAGGTATCAGATTGTCTATGGATGTCACGACCCTATACCACCTTAATATAGAGGTGCTCATGAAGGACCCTAGATGTCAACTGAATAGTTGGAAGCATCTGCCGTTAGAATTACTAGGCAGGGTGGGTCTTCTGAACATGGTTCTATTCCCACGTTGACTATATGTCTTACAAACATTGCCCCTTCAGGTGTTTCAGAAAGACCTATCTAAAGTTTATAGCATGTTTAGTCATTTTTGCTGGGCGGGCAAAAAGCCAAAATTGAGGTTAAAAGTTATGTTGGGGAGCTGGAAGAATGGGGGTTTAGGGATACCTAATTTGTCCCTGTATAACCAGGCATGCCTTTTGCAACACTTAGGAGAATGGTTTGGTACTTCCCAAAACTTTACACCTATAGATTTAGAACGAGAATTTTATGCTCCATATAACTTCTTCTCATTGTTACATAATACCACCGAGCAGCTACCAAGCCACCTTCGAACATGTATATTACTTAGTCCTCTGTGAGCACTGGGGAAAGTATTAGTAAAGAAGTTGAGGGACTGCCCTTTTGTCTCTGATCAGATATCTCTTAGAGGGAATGTCGCTTTTGAGCCAGGGTTGGCAAATCCTGTCTTTATTACTTGGGAGAAAAAAGGATTTACACTTGTTGGGTGGAGAGGGTCAGTTAATCTCATTTGAAGAATTACAAACTAAAGTGGGGGCCACATGGGGGAATAGATTTGCATATGCACAAGTTAAGCATTATGTAACCTCTCTAGATAGTAAACGATTGGAATGTAAGCTTGGCACACAGATAAGACAGTTTTTTGAGGAGACCTTAGATGGGGATCTCTCTGTCTCGGGGCTTCATAAATCTTTGGATAAGAGAGAACCCCCCTAAAGATTACACAGATTTGAAGTTACGTTGGGAAGAAGGCACAGGGGCTCATTTGGCAGACTAGGATGTAGAAGCCACTCTGCGGGATTTTTTGGCTTTAACGCTAGATGAAAAACTGAGAGAATGTGGCTATAGAGTGATACGCTGGGCATACATGATGAGGGCACAGCTGGCGCACGTGGGGAGTTCAGGTGAGAAGGATTGTATTAATTGTGGACAAGCACCTCACACATTTAATCATGCTTTTTGGCTGTGTTCGAATATCTGTGATTTTTGGTTACAAGTCAAGCGATTCTTGATTCAGTTGTTAGAGGTGAATATACAAGGAACATTGGAACAATTTGTTCTAGATAAGCCCAAAGCTTTTTCTAATCTGTCTGAATTTGGTAGTTTAATGTGTCGTAAAATGTGTCTGGTAGCAAGGAAAAGTAGACTACAGTGTTGGACGTCGCTGGAGGCGCCATCGTTCTGGCAATGGAGGAATCAGGTCCATTTGATGGTGACTTGGGAAGCAAGAGATGTGAGGGGTTCCCCTAAACGTAAACAACGTTTTATACAAACTTGGAATCCCTATTTACAAAATCTAAATGCTCGGGGTCGCAGTATAGTACTCAATTTAATTTAGCTTCAGGCATCTGGGATAATATACCTAATATACCTTAATTTACCTCTCTATGTGGGGGGGGGGGGGGGGCCCAGGGGCTATCAGAGTACAAGCTTCTGGGTTACTATGGGTTGGTATGAATGAGGGATGGAGTGAGAGAGGTCAGTTGGGGGGGAGGAGGGGGGTAAGGGTTGGGGGTTTAGGATTGCTCATATTGGAGTTAAGCAACTAATTGGGAGAAGGAGGTTATTTGTTGGTTTAGTTGATCCTTCACTGGACTGTTGGAGATTTTGGAAGTTAATTATAAAGGAAAGGAGGAATGGGGGTGGGGAGGGGGATTTCTGGGGGTGGGGGAGGAAGTGGGGAAATGGTTACAAAATGTACAGGCTGATGACGGTTATATCTTGCTATTAATATTTTGGATGTTTTGCTAATGATACGTCTTTGTCTCTGTATATAAATTTGTTGGTCATCAATAAAAATTGTTGAACCATAAAAAAGGGGAGAGGGGGGTTTTCTGGGGGAAGGGGGAGGGGATGGGGAAATGGTTAAAAACAACAGGTTGATGACGGTTATGCCATGTTATTGCTACTTTGTATGCTTTGCTGATGACATTCTTTTGTTTTTGTATATGAATTCGTTTGTCATCAATAAAAATTGTTGAAACATAAAATATTGCAGTATATTAGAATATCAAGTGTCTATCAATGTGAAACCTTTGAAATAAGCAATCTGCATGATTTATGGATTGTTCAGCCCTCTGTTTACAGTGCATATAGTATATGAATAGTTCATTGCAGTATTTCACTGCTTTCAGCATTTTCTCCCTGAGAATCAGCAAAATGATTTTAGATAATATTTATTTTACAACCTCATTTTTTCATCATGGTATATTATATTTGTATTTATTTCTTGCCCTATCTCATTCCCTACCAAACTATACCATACCAGCAACATAACATATTCCGCTATATCTCCATTGGATTCACTGCGGATTATAAAGAAAGAAAACATCCCAGTCAGATGGAATTTTAAAAACCATACATGCCATTTTGAACTTAATGCATGAATTAACTGAAAGCCAGTGCAATTTTTTAAAAAGACAAGTCACCCTTTCAATTCTACTAACTCTTAAAAATCAATTTGGCAGCCATTTTCTGAAGCAATTGCAATATCTTCATCAGCTTTGATGTTAAGCCCCCACAAAGTGAATTACAATAGTCAATTCACGGCTTCTGGTTAATTCACGCATTAAGTTCAAAACAACGTGTATGGTTTTTAAAACTTTGGCCGATCAAAATTCTGTCTATCTCTCAAAATATCTGACCTTATTATCTGTTAGATGTGCCTCTCGTGAAATTAATATTAATACTTTATTGCTCCCTAATTTTAGATGAGTTAGATTCAAGAAATATTTACATAAGTACATAAGTATTGCCACACTGGGACAGACCAAGGGTCCATCTAGCCCAGCATCCTGTTTCCAACAGTGGCCAATCCAGGCCACAAATAACCTGGCAAGATCCCAGGAAACTCAATACATTTTATGCTGCTTATCCCAGAAATAAGCAGTGGATTTCCCCCAAGTCAATTTAATAATGGTCTATGGACTTTTCTTTTAGGGAGCCGTAAACCCCTCTAAGCTAACCACCTTTACCACATTCTCTGGCAATGAATTCCAAAGTTTAATTACATGTTGAGTGAAGAAACATTTTCTCCGATCCGTATTAAATTTACTACTTTGTAGCTTCATCGCATGCCCCCCTAGTCCTAGTAATTTTGGAAAGAGTAGACAAACGATTCACGTCTACCTGTTCCACTCCACTCATTACTTTATAGACCTCTATCATATCTCCCCTCAGCCATCTCTTCTCCAAGCTGAAGAGCCCTAGATGCTTCAGCCTTTCCTCATACGGAAGTCATCCCATCCCCTTTATCATTTTAGTCACCCTTCTCTGTACTTTTCTAATTCCACTATATCTTTTTTGAGATGTGGTGACCAGAATTGAACACAATATTCGAGGTGCAGTTGCACCATGGAGCGATACAAAGGCATTACAACGTCCTCACTTTTGTTTTCCATTCCTTTCCTAATAATACCTAACATTCTATTTGCTTTCTTAGCTGCCGCAGCACACTGAGCAGAGGATTTCAATGTATCAACAACGACGCCAAGATTCCTATCTTGGTCGGTGACTCCTAACATGGAACCTTGCATTACATAGCTATAGTTCGTGTTCCTCTTTCCCACATGCATCACTTTGCACTTGCTCACATCAAACGTCATCTGCCATTTAGACGCCCAGTCTTGTAAGGTCCTCTTGTAATTTTTCAGTCTTCTCGCGATTTAACCACTGTAGCTCCTTTTGACTCTAAACAAGTTACTTAGGGGTCCTTTTACAAAGGCGCGCTGAAAAATGGCTTGCAGTAGTGTAGGAATTGGTTTTGGGTGCACACCGATCCATTTTTTAGCGCGCCTGTAAAAAAGGCCTCTTTTTTGACAAAAATGGATGTGCGGCAAAATCAAAATCACTGCACGCCCATTTTGGGTCTGAGACCTTACCGCCAGCCACTGACCTAGTGGTAAAGAATCTGGGCAGAATGACCTATGCACATCAAATGCCACTTGGCGCATGTCCGTTACGCACGCCAGAAAATAAAAATATATTTTTCAGACACGCATTACGGACGCACGCCAAAATTGAAATTACCACAAGGGCCACATGGTAACTGGGTGGTAACTCCAATTTGGCATGGGTTTGGCGCATGTAGGCGCCTATACGGCTTAGTAAAAGGGCCCCTTAACCTTCCATTGCCCCAGGTAGAAAACTAAGATTGTGAGCCCTCTTTATAATATGTAAAACTCTTTGTAACCACCAGGGGCGTAGCTACATGGGGCCACAGGGGCATGGGCCCCCACAGATTAAGCCCTGTCCCCCTCTACAATTGCCTCCCCAGTCGCTGACCCCGCCACCGCACCCCGCCCAGCCGAAGAGTCTTCTTCAGTGCCGGTCAATTCTGGCGCCTTCGTTGTGTGATAATCTGTTTCTGACGCCTTACGTCCTGCACGGGGCTACATATAGGACGTGCACGGTGTAGGATGTCAGGAGTTTGAAACAGATCATCACACAGTGAAGGCGCCAGAGTCGACTGGCGCTGAAGAAGACTCTTCGGCTGGCGGAGGTTGGGACCTCCGCCAGCAAACAAGGTACCTGGCAGTGACAGGGGCGGGCAGCGGCGGGGGGAGGGGGTCGGCGGCTAAACAGTGCCCCCCCACCTTGGGCTCTGCCCCCCCTCCCACCGAGGTCTGGCTACGCCCCTGGTAACCACAGAAAGGCAGTATATCAAATCTCATTCCCTTTCCCTTTCCAGGATTGTATCCCCATTTTGAATTACAATTGATGATAAGAGGGCCATATGAGAACGTCCACTCACCCCATGCTGCTTGCTTAGTTTTCTTCCTCATGCTGCTTTTCTAATCTTATCCCTAACCCCATATGTTTCTTCCTTGTTTTTTCACTGTATCTTCTACATACTTCAATTTTTCTTTTGTACACTGATTTCACCTGCACTTTAAGAACAGGTGATTGCTGTATAGCAAAACTCACATTTAATCAACTGAGCCATCAGAGTGCCGTCTGCAGGAGAAAGAGCAAGTCAACTTAAAAAAAGGTGCTGTGAGGTGAAAGGAATCTTACCTCGTCTGCTCATACAGAAAGATCGCCCAGTTTTATCATTGCAACAATCATGCTTTCTCACAATACTAGCAGCTCGTAGCCCTGTTTATTTTATATCATCATTGTGTTGCTACATGACCTCCTTCTCAAGACCTTCAGCACAGTGATATCCTGTCACTCAAAAGAATAAACTAATGGTGCAGCTCACTGTATGAATCAGTGCCAGAAGGAAAGGATTTAGGGCACTGAGGTGTTGAATAAGGGAATACTGAAAAATTTGAGATGATATGTCTTGATCTCCTCTAAAAATTGCTGCTGATAAGATTGTTGTATTTTGTCTTGATTTCTTATCCCAATTTGCTTTTCTTTCTTTTCACCCAGGATGATTCTGATGAGTGACTGTCCTTACTCGAGGCATGTAGAGATATGCCATCGGTGGTGTAGCAAAGTTTGTGTTGATGCCGACCCTACAGACAGCTTTGCCCGGCAGGTATCTCATGCATGGTTGCACATGTTGCTGTGGACATCACATAGTCCAGATGCCTGTATTGTCAAGCTCAATTTATCAGCTTCTGATGTTTGTTAATCATCACACTCAGACTGATTCAGATTTGAATGCTACATCGAAGTGGCATTTCTGCCTGTTGGAAGTTCATATATCCCCTACCTTGACTTTGAAATGTGTTCTACTATGTAATCATTAATAAGGATCTCCTGGCTCTGGTAGACGAAAAACGGAGATTGCGGGTCGGACCTCGGCGCCAGCAAAAATCGACGCAGACCACGTGACCCTGAGGCAGATAACGAAACGCTGGCCACTGTTGGTCGTGGTCAAAATTCAGCGTCTTGATTTAAGCTAAGTGTTTTGTAGAATGAAAATTTATAAGTAAAGGACTAGCAATAAGTAAAAGAAAAGAAAACTATTAAAGAAAAAATTTATATAGGTGACTGCCTATGATGAAGCAGCCCAGCCCCTGTGAGCTTTCAAATTGTGTAGCCGGGGGCTTCGTGAGGCGTCACCTGAAATTATAAATCTAAATAAGGTCAGCTGAATCACCAGTAGATGTTTTGACTGTTCCTTTCCATAAATTTATATTGTTGTTGTTTAGACCATAGGATCCACCACTGATCCTGGCAGGCCATGGGGCCCACCAATAAACTCCTTCTATCCACTTTCCTAGGGGATGTATGTTTCATTTCACGTCCTCAATCACAAAAGTGGGCCGGACAATCCTATCTCAGCACTTTAAGGGATGTAAGAACCAAAACCACAGGAGCACCTAGTCCTGTGTACGCCCCTTGGCTCGGGAGTCACCTACATGTGGCTGAAGCATCCTGCTTGTCCCAAGAGAAAGCAGAGTTATTTACCTGTAATGGGAGTTTGTGGATAACAATATAAGTCAGCCACATAACCCATCAACCTTCCTTCTTTGGATGATCTATCCCTAGCTAGAGGCAGGAAGTGGGGTTGCTTGGACACACCCAGCAGGAACAACAACAAAAAACAAACCTCTCCCTGAGCTATTGGAGAGCATTTCTTTCCAATGGGAGCAGTCAGATGATGTCACCTACATATGGCTGACTTATCCTGCTGTCCATGAAGAGCTACCATTATAGGTAAGTAACTCTGCTTTACATCATTGTGTTGCTACATGAGCTCCTTCTTAAGACTCTCAGCACTCTGGTGCACTGTCACTCATAAGAATAAATTAATAGTGCAGGTCAATGTATGAATCTGTGCCAGAAAGAAAGAATTTAGGGCACTGAGGTGTTGAATAAGGGAATGCTGAAAAATTTGGGATGTCCTGAGTTCCTTTTAAAAATCATTGCTGATAAGAACTTTGTATTCTGTCTTGATCTCTAATCTCAATTTGCTTTTCTTTCTTTTTACCCACATTGTACTTTGTCATTATTGTTTATTTGCTGATGATACCAAAATCTCAGTTGTATGGTTGTTATTGTTTTTCCTGGGACTTTGCTTGGAGTGCCTTCTGTATCATTAACCTAAGACCAGCTCTTCGTCCCTTAGTCCCTTTCTTTAAGAGTGTCTGTGACAAAGTCCGAGCTCTAAATGTGATACCTGTTCCCAATCCATGGGCCCTATGTGTCCTGTTCTCTTTGTTCTGATGCCAGGCTGCAAGGGAGGTCTGGCACTGAAGCTGTAGTATCTTTTCCCTTATCAGACTACCCCTCCCCCAAAGGGTTAGTTGACCTTCTCTTATAAAATATCAAGTCAGGTGCTGCAGCTGCACTGTTGTCTTTACCTCACCACAGTGCCCCATGAGACAGTTCTTCTGAGGCAGCTTCCCTGGTCAAACTGAGTTGAGCATTGGCTGCAGAGCAGCAATTGGCATCTGTTTCGTCTCAGAAACTGCAGGAAAAGGGTCTCAGACAGACAGAGAGCTAGACTTGAGGAACAGAACCAGGATGTAAGATGCTCTTGCTTTTCTTTGTCAGAAAGGAAGCCTAAAATATAGAGGAGGGCAGGAATAAAAGACTGCAGTGCAAGAGAAAAATCAAGATAAATTTCTTCAAACAAATCAGGATAGTCCTTTCATTAATTGACAGCTGCAAAGATGAGTATATTTTAATGCCAGTATAAACCATGGTGAAAACAAACAGAGAAATAATGAAATATTAAGACTTGAAGACTGAAAATGATGACTCAGATGAAAACCTGAAGTTGTGGTTCCTGTAGTAATTGGTGCCCTTGCAGCACTATCGAAAGACCTGGAAGAACACCTGGACTTACTGGACATTGGCAAAATCACCATCTGTCAACTACAGAAGGCTGCACTACTTGGAATTGCCCACATCCTGTGTAGAAACTTCTGAATACCCTAGGTTTTTGGGAAGTACTTGATAAGAGAGTGCCAAAACCAGCCAAGAGCATCTGGCAGACTGTGTGAAACCATGTTAATAATAATATGAGGGTTAAATGAAAAGTAATGATTCCACCAAATAGAAACACAGAAACATAGAAAATTGAAGGCAAGTAGAGACCATATGGCCTATCCAGTCTGCTCATCCATGCCATCTATAAAGGAAAGTAGGCACCTATTTTCTTTATAGACTAGCCTCCACATAGATTCCCTCTAGGTACCTAAACATAAGTGCTGCTATATAGAATTGCTATTATAGGGATACAGTAAATGATGACAAAGACCTGTGATGTCCATCTAGTCTACATAATAAAGAGCTTGGAATTGTACCTAGAGAATGACCCGGGGACAAAGCTTGTCCCCGTCCCCGTGTCATCCCCACGGGTTCTGCCTACCTCCCCATCCTGTCCCTGCAGGTTCTGTTTCTGTCCCCATAGGTCCTTTCTCTGTCCCCGCCCCATCCCCGTAGGATCTGTCCCCGTCCCATCCCCATGGGCTCTGTCTTCATCTGCAGAAGCCTCAACCACTTATGATTTTATATTTAAATCTTTTTATTAAAGTATAAAAAGGAACAATATGCTGTGCAACTGTTGTTTATAAATCACAAACAGAAAACAATAATAACAACGAGCAACTATAATAACCCCCCCCCCCCCACCATCACCACTCTTTACCCTTCCAACCCCAATAATAGCTGACTTCTACTACCCCAAGGAATCCTAATCCACCCTGTTAAAATGTCTAGGGGAACAAAATACTACCTGCTCTATATGCCGTAGAGGGGGAGAAATATGCCCTGTGAAGCATTGTTATGATTTTTTAATCTGTGGATGAATAAGACATCAACAATCTCAGGATTCAGTCTAACTCTATTGTCTTCCACAGTCCTTCCTGCAATATAAGATGTCTTCTTAGAAGATGTGCTGGTAGCAGGAATGTACAGAAACCCCATACACATTTTGCCAGAATATTTGCTTGTTTTGCCAAAAAATCAAAATATCATTGTCTGCGTCACTCAAACATAAATAACAGTCCAGTTCATTAACAGGCTTCAAAGTAGAAAATGACACGGGGACAAAGTTTATCCCCATCCCCACGGGCTCTGTCCCCATCTCCACCCCATCCCTGTAGGATCTGTCCCTATCCCCACTCTGTCCCCGAGGATCTCTCCATCTCCCCGTGTCATTCTCTAATTTTACCTCCTCTTTGTGCAGGTTACACTCCTCTATGCCTTAGTTTAGAGTTATATCTGTCACTCCATGCAGGTTACATACATCTATGCCTTGTTCAATTTGCCTATTTATGTATTTTCAGAAAATATACATAGAGGGGCATAATCGAACGAAAACGTCTATCTCCATGGGCGTTTATCTCCGAGAACGGGTCCGTGAAGGGGCGGACCGAACCGTATTTTCGAAAAAAATAGACGTCCATGTTTTATTCGACAATTTGTGAGCTGGGCGTTTTTGTTTTTCAGTGATAATGGAAAATGAAAGCGCCCAGCTCAAAAACGAATAAATGCAAGGCATTTGTTTGTGGGAGGGGCCAGGAGTTGTAGTGCACTGGTCCCCCTCACATGCCAGGACACCAACCGGGCACCCTAGGGGGCACTTTTACAAAAACAAAAAAAAAGGTAAAAGAGCTCCCAAGTGCATAGCACCCTTCCCTTGTGTGTTGAGCCCCCCAAATCCCCCTCAAAACCCACTGCCCACAAGTCTACACCATTACTATAGCCCTAAGGGGTGAAGGGGGGCACCTACATGTGGGTACAGTGGGTTTGGGGGGGGGTTGGACGACTAAGCATTAAGCAGCATAATTGTAACAGGTAGGGGGGGGGTGGGCCTGGGTCCACCTGCCTGACGTCCACTGCACCCCCTAACAACTGCTCCAGGGACCTGCATACTGCTGCCAGGGAGGTAGGTATGACATTTGAGGGTGAAAATAAAAAGTTGTGAAACATCATTTTTTGTGGTGGGAGGGGGTTAGTGACCACTGGGGGGGTCAGGGGAGGTCATCCCCAATTCCCTCTGGTGGTAATCTGGTCATTTAGGGCACTTTTTGGGGCCTTATTCGTGAAAAAACAGGGTCCAGGAAAAGTGCCCTAAATTCTAGCTACAAACGCATACTTTTTTTCCATTATCGGCGAAAGGCGCCCATCTCCGGGTGATAACCATGCCCCAGTCCCGCCTTCACCACGCCTCCGACACGCCCCCGTCAACTTTGTACACTTCCGCGATGGAGTGCAGTTGAAAACGTCCAAGTTCGGCTTTTGATTATACCGCGTTATTCGTTTTTGGGAGATAAACGCCTGTCTCCCAATTTAGGTCGCAATATAGGCGTTTTTGTCTTTCGATTATAAGCTGGATAGTGGGGCATTTTCAAAAGGATGTCCAAGTCAGAATAGAGATGTCAATCTCACATGTATTTTCTAACAGGAAACATGTCAGGATGTCCTGTTCAAAAATATGTGAAATGGATGTCTATGTGCTGAGGACGTTCAACATGAACAGCCATTTTACATACTAGAACATCCAACATATGAATGGCAAAAAAGCAGTGACAAGGACGTCTGTCTGCCAGTATTCTTAGAAGAATGGCCACAGAGACATCTGTGCAGAGCAGAGGGGCAGCCTAGTGGTTAGTTCAGTGGCTCAGGCTCAAATCCTACTTTAGCTATTTTATCTTGTGATTGTGAGCCCTCTAGGAACAGAAAAATATCTATCCTACCTGAATGTACATCTCTTCCACATCCTTCAGGCTGGCAGGTGGCTTATATATTTAGGTACAGTAGGTATTTTTCTGTTTCTGGAGGGCTCACAATAAAAAAAAATGTTTAAAAAGAGTTAAAAATAGGATTTTAACCTGGGTCCCTTTGTTTAAAGCAGAAACGTAGCTAGCTGGCAAATTTAGGGTGGGCCTGAGCCCAAAGAAGGTGGGCCCGAAAACTCACCTCTTCCCCGCCCTCCTCAGCCCCCCTCCACTGCTCTTCCTGCTCTCCTAAGACCTCCTCTGGTTCTCTCCCCCCCCCCACCCAATAAAACCAAAAGAAATACCTGAGCTAGTGGGGGATCCTAAGCCCTGCCAGCAGAAGATCTCCTGGCAGAGAGAACACTTACACCCTGGCTAGCCTATGCGCAAGCGCGAGGGATGGGGCAGCAGTGACTCAGCGACACTGCTGGCTGCACAGGATGTAAGTGTTCTCTCTGCTGGGAGATCATCTGCTGGCGGAGCTTGTGAATCCCCACCAGCCTTGCCTAAAAAGCACTGATTTCAGGTGGGCCTCACCCCAAAGTGGGTGGGCCCTGGCCCACCCAGGCCCATCCGTGGCTAAGCCATAGGTTTAACGTCCACTGCACTAACCACTAGGCTACTCCTCAGACTTGATTTCTGCTTTGTTAAGAATATTCATGCTTTAATTCCTCCAATGGTCTCCTGAAGTCAGAGCATCTTTTTGTACCCTAGACGTGATTGAAACTGGTCTAACTTAAGATGTCATTCTTTTTAGTGTTTTTCCCATTCAGTAATCACTGTTGGATGTCCTGATTTTGGGCCCTGCTGGCACAGTCTGGAGTGGCGGGGGGGGGGGCATGTCAAGATGGTGGCATGAGGCTGTCAGCAGGGAGAGCTCCGTTTGTTGTCTACTGGTGAATTTTCTTCTTCGAGCTTATGCTACTCGTCCATTGGAAGGTAGTGTGGCACTTAAGGATGTGCAAGACAGATGGCTAGAGGCCTCTTTAAAACGTGCCTTTGAGGTGGCCGCTTTGACACTTCAAGCTTCTGTTTGTAGTTCTTATGTAGCTAGTGCTTGTCTCAGTTGGCTACATTCTGTCATGGATTTGATTTCTGAGTCTGATATAGCGGGAACTCCTCAGATGTTGCTGATGGATATTGGGCTGGCGTACTTGGCAGATGCCTTGTATGATTTGGTCCGTGCTTCGGCCAAACTCATGGCCTTGATCGTTTCCTCTCGGCGTCTTCTGTGGCTCCGTCATTGGGCCGCAGATATGGCCTCTAAGCAACGGCTCATTAAATTGCCTTTCCAAGGGAAATTGCTTTTTGTGGAAGACCTAGAAAAGATTGTTAAAGATTTAGGGGATTCCAAATCTCAGCGTCTTCCAGAGGATAGACCCAAGTGGGAGCCTCAAGGTCACGTTTCAGAGAGACGCGATGGTATCGCCCGGGGTGGTTCAACGCAGCCTTTCAGCATCCACGTTTTGGGTAGCGTTCTTTCTTTTGCAACGAGAAATGTCCGGATGGACCCCCCTCTTGTCAGGGGGCTCCTTCTCGGGTCTCCCAATGATGGGGCACAGGTCCACTCGGGAGGAGAGCAGATTGGTGGTCGGCTTTCTCTGTTGGCTAGAATTACTTCGGACCAGTGGGCCCTCGATGTGGTGTGAGAAGGTTACAAGCTAGAATTCTCTCCCATCACAGACTTTTTTCTGGAGTCCCGCTGTGTATCGCGGGCCAAGAGGACAGCAGTTCTGCAGTGTTTGCGAGACCTGCTAAGGACAGGGCCTATCGTGCCTGTTCCTTCTCTCCAAAGGCACACAGGTCGGTACTCCATCTTCTTTGTGGTTCCAAAGAAGGGAGGGGCTTTTTGGCCTATTCTCGAACTCAGAAAAGTAAATCAGTTTTTGCAGGTCCGTCACTTCCGCATGGAGACATTAAGGGCAGTTATTGCTGCTGTTCAACCAGGCGAGTTTTTGACGGCTCTCGATTTGAGGGAAGCTTACCTGCACATTCCCATTTGGCAGCCCCATCAGAGATTTCTCAGATTTGCGGTGCTGGGTCAGCACTTCCAGTTTCGTGCCCTTCCTTTAGGAATGGCCACTTCCCCACACACTTTTTCCAAGGTCATGGTGGTGGTGGTGGCGGTGTTCCTGCAGAAGGAGGGGATTCGAGTGCATCCATATCTCGACGACTGGCTGGTTCAGACAATGACAGCAGAGGAGAGTTGAGTGGTCAACGACCGAGTGATTGCGGTGTTGCAATCCTTAGGTTGGGTGGTCAATATGGACAAGAGTCATCTGGTTCCTACTCAGAGTCTAGAGTATCTTGGAGTGCAATTCAATACGAAGTGGGGGAAGGTGTTTTTCCCCAAGGGGCGAAGGATCAAATTGCTTTCTCAGGTACGGACCTTATTGAGTCGTCGCTCTCCCCGAGTGTGGGACTATGTTCAGCTCCTCGGTTCCATGATGGCGACCTTGGAGGTCATTTCATGGGCAAGGGCTCACATTCAGCCTCTTCAGAATTTTCTTTTGAGCAGATGGTCGCCGGCGTCGCTGGATTATCAACAACGCCTTCCTTGGTCGAGCTGGGCCAGGCTGGTCAGCCAATTTGCCGAAGGGTGTTTCTCTGGCGTCTCCCAATTGGGTGGTAGTCATGACGGATGCCAGCCTTGCGGGCTGGGGAGCCCATTGTCTTCATCGAGTAGCCCATGGATTGCGGACCCCTCTCGAAGCGACTTGGCTGATAAATCTTCTGGAGTTGCGAGCAGTTGTGAATGCACTGTGGAGTTTTCAGGACCTTCTGCAGGGGCAGGCGGTTCGTGTATTCTCGGACAACACCACGACGGTGGCCTACATCAATCGGCAGGGGGGCACTCGCAGTCTTCCCTTGGCAGTGGAAGTGTCTCTTCTTCTAGTATGGACGGAAGCGCATGTTCAGAGTCTGTCGGCAGCGCACTTTGCGGGTCAAGACAATGTTCAAGTGGACTTTCTCAGCCGGACTCTTTTGGACGCAGCAGAATGGACGTTGTCGGACTCGGCTTTTCGGCTGATCTGTCAACGTTGGGGAAGACCAGTAATGGATCTCATGGCCATGGCTTGCAGTGCCAAAGTTCCCCAGTTCTTCAGCCACAAACGACAGCCAGGATTAGCAGGATTGGACGCTCTTCTGCAGCCATGGCCGGAACAACAGCTACTGTATGTTTTTCCTCCATGGCCTCTGATAGGGAGAGTTCTTTGCCGCATAGGGCGGCATCATGGGCCGGTCATTCTAGTGGCCCCACAATGGCCCCGACAGCCGTGGTATGCGGATGTCGTTCGAGCACTCTCAGAGCCACCATTGCGACTTCCGGTGACTCCCGATCTGCTGCATCAAGGGCCAGTTCAGATGGAAAATCCCTCCTGCTTTGGTCTTATGGCCTGGCTACTGAGAGGCGGCAGCTAAGGAAGAAGGGATTTTCAGGACCAGTCATTGCCACTGTTCTGGGGGCACGGAAGCAGTCTACTTCAGCAGTGTATGCGCGAGTGTGGAAAGCTTTCTCGGCATGGTGTGCTTTGCGTGTTGAATCACCTTTTTGGGCGGACATTCCAGTTATTCTGGAGTTCCTTCAGGATGGTCTTCAAAAGGGATTGACATATAATTCCCTTCGAGTGCAGGTGGCCGCGCTAGCTTGTTTTAAGGGCAAACTGGACGGTTCCTTTTTAGCAGCTCACTCTGATGTGGTCTGTTTCCTACGCGGGGCTCTTCGGCTTTGGCCTCCTCTGCGGCAGCCGTGCCAGGCGTGGCATTTGAATGTGGTACTGCGAGTCCTCCAGGCCCCACTGTTTGAGCCGTTGAATAAGGTTTCGGAGAAGGACCTAACACTTAAGACAGTGTTTTTGGTGGCCATTGCTTCGGCTAGGAGGATTTCTGAAATTCAGGCTTTGTCTTCCAGAGATCATTTTTTGCAGTTTTCTGAAGCAGGGGTGTTGATCCAGACGGTGCCGTCGTTTCTACCTAAAGTGGTTTCGGCTTTCCATGTTAATCTGGGGAAGTTTGCTTCGCTACGTTTCCTGGACGTACAGAGAGCCTTGTTTCGGTACTTGCAGATCTCTAATGAGTTTTGACGCTCTCATCTCAATGTGCTCATTGGGATCGGAAAGAGGTGATGCAGCTTCCAAGGCTTCCATTGCTCGCTGGATTAGGGAAGCCATTGGAGTGGTGTATCTGCTACAAGGGCGGGCATCTCCAGTGTCCCTGAAGGCACATTCTACTCGAGCACAGGCGGCTTCTTGGGCGAAGACGTCGGCCTTATCTCTGGAAGAGATTTGTCGGGCGGCTACTTGGGCGTCCAGTCATACTTTTGCGAAGCATTACAGGCTAGATGTGTCTGCTTGGCAGGATGCGAGTTTTGGGGGGGGGAGTGTTAGTGCGGGGAGCGTCAGCTTCCCACCCTACTAAAGGAATGCTTTGGTACATCCCACTAGTTCCTGGATTCATCTGCTGCAAGTGACAAGGAAGGTGAAATTATGCCTTACCTGATAATTTTCTTTCCTTTAACGCAGCAGATGAATCCAGGATCCCTCCCTAGTTCAGCCAACATTTTTTTTTTCATTTTCCATGCAGTGTGGATATTTTTTCCATCCGGGTTCTCTTTTGCAGAGTTCAGACAGATATGGGAACATGGAAAGGATTCCGATTTCTGGATCAAGTTGCAGTAATTTCAAAGTTCTTATTTGGTTCTCTGTTTTTCATAGTGAGGATGGTTTCTGGTTGTTATTGGTTTCATATTTTTGGCCTTGGCAAATACTTACGAATGATATACTAACTGAGGAAGGAGCTGGCCGTCTGGCATCACTGCCTTTAGTTTGTTTATCTCTATCTCCACCTGCTGGTGGTTGGACTTAACCCACTAGTTCCTGGATTCATCTGCTGCGTTAAAGGAAAGAAAATTATCAGGTAAGACATAATTTTACCATTGAATCCAATATCTGAGTCTGGTCAGTATTTGTCAAAAAGCACAGTCTCCAGTTTCATATCTTAATTCCAGTCTTATGATTATGAGTTATACAATGTTCCTGGGGTGGTACAATTGGTTTCAAGTTCCTTACAGCATATCGCTTGCAAAACCACCTGATGCGTTTTATTCTACTATTCCTTGGCATTAAAATTTAATAACATTTGTTGATGAAGCAAATGATAGTAACTTAATAAAATGTGTTAATAATGTAATGCATAGTCACTTTCTTTAATTTATGAAGTTTCTCTGTTGCTTTTGAGAATATTTTGAATATAAATCCCAAAGGCTTTGCATATGCATTTTCATCCCCTAGTCGGTTGCCTCAGATTAATTTAATTACCATTTTTCTCAGTTGGGGCTTTATAGTGTGGATATAACAGCTCTCTGTGAAAAGGAAATGAAAATCTCTAGTTGTTTATTTTGTTCAGAACATCAACAGCTGCTTCTTGGAAGTACACACAGAATTCCTTGAAATTAAGGAGACATATTTTGGTTTCCTGTTTCTGAGAAGCACAACAGAACGCCATTAGTTCAATGAGGAGTCCCACAGGACTGACGAATTTTCACAAAATGTGGAGGGGCATAATCGAACGCGGCGCCCAAGTTTTCCTGAGGGCGTCCTCGCAGGACGTCCCCATGAAGGGGTGGGGAAACCCGTATTATCGAAACAAGATGGCTGTCCATCTTTCGTTTCAATAATACGGTTGGGGACGCCCAAATCTCAACATTTAGGTCGACCTTAGAGATGGTCGTCCCATGTTTTCAGCGATAATGGAAACCAAGGACACCCATCTCAGAAATGACCAAATGGAAGCCATTTGGTAATGGGAGGAGCCAACATTTATAGTGCACTGGTCCCCTTGACATGCCAGGACACTAACTGGGCACCCTAGGGGGCACTGCAGTGGACTTCACAAATTGCTCCTAGGTGCATAGCTCCCTTACCTTGTGTGCTGAGCCCCCCAAAACCCACTCCCCACAACTGTACAACACTACTATAGCCCTAAGGGGTGAAGGGGGTACAGTGGGTTTGTGGTGGGTTTTGAAGGGCTCACATTTACCACCACAAGTGTAACAGGTAGGGGGGGGGATGGGCCTGGATCCGCCTGCCTGAAGTGCACTGCAGTACCCACTAAAACTGCTCCAGGGACCTACATACGGCTGTGATGGAGCTGAGTATGACATTTGAGGCTGGCATAGAGGCTGGCAAAAAAACTTTTTTTAGGGTGGGAGGGTGTTAGTGACCACTGGGGGATTAAGGAGAGGTCATCCCCGATTCCCTCCGGTGGCCATTTGGTCAGTTTGGGAACCTTTTTGAGGCTTGGTCGAAAGAAAAAAATGGACCAAGTAAAATCAGCCAAGTGTTCGTCAGGGACGCCCTTCTTTTTTCCATTATCGGCCGTGGACACCCATGTGTTAAGCACGCCCCAGTCCCGCCTTCACTATGCTTCCGACACGCCCCTGGGAACTTTGGTCGTCCTCGCGATGGAAAGCAGTTGGAGATGCCCAAAATCGGCTTTCAATTATGCCGATTTGGGCGACCCTGGGAGAAGGACACCCATCTTCTGTTTTGTGTTGGAAGATGGGCGTCCTTCTCTTTCGAAAATAAGCCTGATAGTGGCCTATTCACTAAAGCCTATTGCATTTATGGATCTACAGATTCAGGTTCAGTATGAATTGGTAATAAAACTGCATGCATGCAAGGGACAATAAGCCCAAGAATGGCTCAGCCTTTTAATTTTGATGTAGAGCTATCTGGTCATCCTATGTTCTGAATATCAATATGAGGTTGATAATACAAAGAACTTATATGGCTTTTTCATTTACTTTGATTCCAGCTGTGAATGATTTTCACACCTTAAAATGCTATTTCAGGCACATAAATGGACTCTTATAAATTTAGGTCACACCTAGAAGTATGCGTACTGCAAGCCAGCATGTCTCTTTTTATATTCATTGTGTTCAGGGGGTGAGTTAGAAGACAGCTTGGACAGTTTCACAATTTAGGCACGATATCCTTGCTACAGGAGTATTTTACAAGCTCACAAAGGCGCCCGATCATGTATCAGGCCATGGAGAATATTACGGGAATGATTTTATGCATGTTTTCTGCTCCTGGAGGGCACACAACAACAACAACAATAATAATAATAAGAAGAAGCACCTGGGTCCTTTGGTTAACAGTTCACTGCACTAACCACTAGGTTACTCCTCAGTTTTGTATGGTGCTTTATTCTGAATTCCTATAATGGCTGAAACTGTCACAGAGCCTGGTATTCCTTTGCAGTTTCACTTTCAGGGGAGAGGGGAGGAAGGACAGTAACTGCTGAGGGACTAAGGAGTGTCATGTCTTAATCCTTCCGGCAGCCAGATGCTCAATCAAAGCACCTTTTTGTACCCTAGACATGAAACAAGGAAATCCTTCTTTTTAGACTTGGACATTTCCTTCCCTTTGGTAATCACGTTGGACATCCTGAACTTGGGCCCTCCATAGTCCCACCCAAAACATGCTCACAACACTCCCCCTTGCTATTTGGATGTACGGCAGTGTCAGATGTCCAAATCCTGCTTTTGCAAAATTGGGACTTGGATGTTTCAAGCACATGGACATCCTTTTCAGCATTTTGGGACGTCCATATGCTTCAAAAATAAGTGCCTAAGGGGGGAAATTATCGATGTGGACTAAAGGTGTGTTATATTGCCAGAGGTTGGGTTATTTTAGCACAGGGTCTCATTGCATAAAATGGGACTGTGTGCTAGAATAACCTGATTTATGGTAAAATAACTCTAGTGATAAAATAACAGTAGTCCACTGTGGACTGACTGGAATCTGGTTGAAATTTGGGAGTGTTAAGACAGTTTTTTTTATTTAAGACTGCAATGTTTTTTTCTTTCATACAAATTCTTACAAGAAGAGGTCGTTATGGCAATTTGGCTTGTGTGAAAATTTGGTGCATTTTTACCTGCTGGGGGGGGGGGGGGGGGTGCCGCGTGCCTGTTGGCTCCGAGTCCGCTCGTTCCCTGCTGCTCCCTCTGCCCCGGAACAGGAAGTAACCTGTTCCGCAAAGAGGGAGCAGCAGGGAGGGAACGAGCAGACTTGGCCAACAGGCGCACGACACCCCCCCAGCGGCATGCACCCGGGGCAGACCGCCCCCACTGCCCCCCTTAGTACTCCACTGGGGGTAATATATCGGACTTAGTTTTTGTTCCTGGTGATTGTACTTTTAGTAAAATTGACAAAGATAGACCTGCATGTAGGCCAAAAACAGCAGTCATTTCTTCTTTGGATGCTGATATCTTTTGTGATTAGTTTCCACCAGAAGGTTTAGAATATTTTGATGCTGTGGATTTGCCTCTGGAATTAAATTGTCCACTGGAAGATGGGTCTCTTTGGAAAAAAATTGAGGGTCACGCACAAAAAGCAGCTCCAGCTGCTAACGTAGGGCCCTTTTTTTTCCACAGCTTGGTAAATGACTCCTCAATTAGTAACTCAAGAGAATGGAGATGTCAAATCTGATTTTCCAGAGTTAAAACCACATCGTGTGTTGGATTCTTCTCATGCAAGTTTTGTTAAATCATTGAAAGAGGTTGCATTTGTAGCCATAGAGAGTGTTATAAATAAGTCCTTTTTGGATGGGAGAATGCCTGATAATTTGAAAACAGCTATAGTGAAATCGTTGTTGAAAAACTCAATGTTAGACACTAGTGTAGTGGATATTTATAGGCCTATTCATCTTTGCCTTATTTAGCCAAGATTATTAAAAGGTTGGTTTACAACCAACTATTGGAGTTTCTCAAAAAGAATGATGTTTTTGATCCTCATCAGTTTGAGCTTCAGAAGAAATCATGATACTGAGACTTTTTTAATATTTTTATTAGATATGGTGACAATAGGAATTTATTTATTTATTTTTATTTATTGTGACATTTCTACCCCACGTTTTCCCAAGAAAGCTCAGGTTCAAAGCGGCTTACATAACAAATTAAGAAGAAGCATTACAAGGCAACTAATATTAATACAAGAATACAACTATTAAAAAATTGATAAAGGAAGTTGTTTTTGTTTGTCATGTTGGACATATCTGCTGCATTTGATATGGTGACATCAGATTTTACTTGGAAGATTGAATTCTGTTGGAAAAAGTGATCAGGTACTAAGCTGGTTCAAGTCTTTTCTAGAAAACTTGAAATTTCATACTCAATGAGGAATCCAAAATAACTCCATGATTCTGAACTTGATTCAGAATTGGAATTGAAATATCACCCATCTGGAAGCAATTAAGAATATCTTCTAATGAATAGCTAGATAACAAAAGAACTTGTGTTTTACCCACATTCAATTTCATACGATTGCTCTTCAACCATTGCTGAATGGCAGACAAACTCACTGACACCTGATGCAAAGCACAGTGTATTTCTTGATCAATCTGAGTAATAATCTGGATATCGTCCATATATAATTAGTATGGCAAATCTAAACAATACAATAACCGACAGAGAAGCACTTCCTAGAGGCATTTCCTTGAGGAACACCTAATAATCACGGAACTTTGACAGACTTAATACCATTTACTGTCACACAAAATTTCCTATTTTAAACATAATACAGACGGTTTTCCATTAATTGAGTCATCTTCATAGAATGAGAGAATTGTTATCAGTCTCAAATTTCTGAACTGTGGTTCACAGTTGGGTAACCCTTCATTTTGGCTACTCTAATGGATTGTTAGTAGGGCTGTCAAAATATATTTTGTGAGCGTTACAAGTGGCACAAAATTCAACAGCTAGAGTGATTGTAGATTGCTCACGTTATGAGCGTATTTCACCTATTTTACAGCAGTTACATTGGTCGCCTGTTGAGCATAGAATTACGTATAAGGTAATTTTACTTGTATTTAAGGCTATTTCTAACTTAGGGGACCTTTTACTAAGCAGTGGTAGGGCTAATGCATGGGAAGCATGCGTCAAATTGACACTACCACCAGGGTAGTGCGGGCGCCTGACTGTAATTTCAAAATTAGTGTGCACTGTTTCCTGCGGTAGAAAATATTTTTCCATATTCTACTGCTGGGGGCGTTCCCAGTGATAATTGTCATTGTGGGCACATAGGTGTGCAGTGCCTAATTACCGCACAAGTAGAACATTAGCCATTATGGCTAGGTCAATGGGTGGCGGTAAGTGGTCAGGCAGTAAATAGCCACACGCTACTTTTAATTTTAGTGCATAGCCATTTACTGCCCCATTTTAAAAAAAGCCCTTTTTCCCAGCCGTAGTAAAAAATGGCTCAGCGCGTGCCAAGTTCACATGTCCAAACTACCACAGGCCACTTTTTACCATTGCTTAGTAAAAAGAACCCTTTAGTTTCATCCCAGATATCTGCTATGCTGAAAATCCATAATTCAGTGAGGCGTTTAAGATCTTCCTCCAAATTTTTGTTGGACACTCCTACTGTACGTGAAATAAGGTTAAAGGAATATTGTAAAAAAATACTTTTAGAGTTATTAGTCCAACTTGGTGAAACCGCTTGCCTGTATCTTTAAGATCAGGTTCAGGGCATTGCCCTTTTTAAGAAACAACTTAAGACATTTTATTTGGACAATCAGTAATGTTTAGTAACTCCTAACTATTTATTTTGGAGGGTTATTGCTTGATATTTAACAAAGATTGATTTTGTTTATTTTTATATCAGAAGTATATGTTTTATTGTATTGTTTATGTTTGTAACTATATATGTTACTATTGTAAGCCACCAAGAACTTTCTGGATTGTACAGGGTAATAATGTAAATAAATAAGCTTCTTGGAATAAGTGAATTCCATTTTTTACTGCTCTAATTATATTTTGGCAGGTTTGTCAGAGATCTTATTGATTGCTAGGCACATTATACAACTTTGTGAAGGGTCAACGAACCTACAAATTCTCAGAACTATAGAAGGTACTTATTGCTGTGTTGGTTTACTGAAATGAATATCCTCTGTAGCATTTTTCTTATAAATAGTCCAACAGAAATTGCAAACTTGTTTGCAAACTACATAAACATGTCTCCTTGACATTTATTTTTGCAAAAATATTATGTAAATGTCATTATTTCTATTCATAAATTAAAACCAGGAATCCCTGAAAACATACAAATATAGAAAATGCCAGCAGATACAGACATGTGATAGCTTATTTAGGGCCCTCTTTACTAAGCAGTGTTATATGTGCGTTAACATTTTTAACGTGCACTAACCATGTATGTGCATTAATCATGTACGTGCCTAAAATATTCCTATACGCACCTACACGGTTAGTGTATGTGCTAATTGTAGGCGTATCAAAAACGCTAACGCGTCTTAGTAAACAGGGCCCTCAGTGTGCCTATCCAAACCGACTACTATCTTTTCCTCTTCTTCACAGATATTCTGTGCTTATCCCATACATTCTTGAATTCATATGCAGTTTTAATCTCCACCATCTCCACTGGGAGGTTGTTCGTTGCATCCAACACCTTTCCGTAAAAAAATATTTTCTTAGATTTCTCCTGAGTCTATCGCACTCTACCTTTATTCCATAACCCACCATTCTAGAGCTTCCTGAAAATTGAAAGAGGCCTGCTTCCTATGCACTTATGAAGCAACAAATAGGGAAAGGGAAATGAGACTTAATATACTGCCTTTCTGAGGTTTTTGGAGCTACATTCAAAGTGGTACTTATTTTGGAGGGTTAAGTGACTTGCCCAAAGTCACAAGGAGCTGCAGTGGGAATTGAACTCAGTTCCCCAGGATCAAAGTCCACTGCACTAACCACTAAGCTACTCCTCCACAAGGCCTTACAACAAATGTAGAGCCAAAACAATAATACCCATTTTATTTAAAAATTAAGGGGTCCTTTTACTAAGGTGTGCTGAAAAATGACCTGCGGTAGTGTAGACGCGTGTCTTGAGTGTGCGCAGAATCATTTTTTAGTGTACCCGTAAAAAAAATGCCTTTTTTTCATTTTTGCCAAAAATGAATGTGCGGCAAAATGAAAATTGCCACGCGTCCATTTTGGGTCTGAGACCTTACTGCCAACCATTGACCTAGCGATAAAGCCTCATGCAGTAACTGGGCGGTAATGACCTACGGGTGTAGGTGATGTGCGACAGAAAATAAAAATATATTTTTCAGACGCGCGTAGCAGATGTGTGCCACAAATGAAATTACCGCAAGGGCCACGTTGTAGCTGGGCAGTAACTCGGAATTGACGCGCATTGGGAGTGCATAGGCACTTATGCGACTTAGAGGCCTCAGAGACTTAAACTTATTTACACCCATGGAAGAATTTTTGTGTCTTTCCACATATCCTTTCTCTCGCACCTTTCTTTCAAAGAATATATAGATTTTTAAGTCTGTCACCACATGTTTTTGATAAAGACCATTCTATGGACTGACCATCCTATTTATATCTTTTTGAAAATGCAGTCTTGAGAATTGAACCCAGTACTCTACGGGGTCCTTTTATTAAGCGACAGTAAGAACAAATGCATGCCAAAATACAGTACCATGGGGGTGCACTCAGGCGCCCAGCAGTAGTTCAGGCATCTGTGTGTTTGATGGCAGAGAGTAGACATACCCGGTGCTAATTGGTTAGCGCAGCTACATTGCTTCATGCCAACCAATTATCGCCTTTCCGCCTACTAAATAGGTATTGGTAAGGACTCACACGCTAATGGCCACACGTTAATTTGGAAATAAGTGCCTGGCCATTAATAGAAAATATGCAGCCATTTTACAGCCACGCTAAATGTGGCCTCAGAGTACAGGGAAACCAACACTCTAGTCCTAGCACATGAACCCTTTTAGCGCAGCTTAGTAAAAGGACCCTTAAATGAGGTCAGAAACTTATTCAGAGATACTGTCACCCCTTGTTTCCCGCTGGCTATTTCTCTCTATGCACCCAAGTGTTCTGGCTTTTGCCATCACCTTTTCTACATTTTTGGCCACCTTGAGATCATCAGATATGATCACCCCCAGGTCCCACTCTTCTTTCTTGCTCAGAAATGCTTCATATATTTAGGGTTACCATTCGTCCGGATTTCCCCGGACATGTCCTCTTTTTGAGGGCGCCGTGGGGAGTCCGGGCGGATTTCCTGATTTGTTGGCTTTGTCCGGGTTTCTCCTCCTCCTGACTCGACTCCTCCCGTTGTCTGACTCGACTCCTCCCGTCGTCCGAGGCCGACGTGCAGCGTCCGTGCGTGTGTGCTAGCCAGTCCAGCCCGCCCGCCCCAGTCAGCTGATTACAATGATCCGCCCTCCGTCCGTCCTCCTGCACGAGCACACAGGCAGGCGCGCAGTGCAGCGCTTCAGTTCTAGTGCCTGCCGCCTGCACAGCCGCTGCCATATCGACGACGACGAGGTCAATTTTTTTTTATCCTGATTCCGACTCGTCTCTCCTCCAAGGGCGGCCTCCCTGCCTGAGTCCGGGGTCGGAGCCACTTTCTTTCGGATGGTACTGGTCTGGAGCTGGTAGGTAACTTGGTAGGCTGCCATGTGGCCCATGCATGCTGCCTTGTGCAACACACGGATGTACACAGATGAAAGTATAAATAACGGAATAACTTTTCATAGGTAGAGTAGGAATTTGTTATAAATCATAAATGGTGTGTTATTTGGAGGGGCTGGTTATAAGGACACCTTAGCTTGTGTTATATTCATGCACTGCAGAGATTTTTGTTTCTCCTGGTAAAGACATCAAGGTATAAAAATCAGGTGCTCAACATTCAGAGTTTCTTTCTAATTATTTACAGTATTTACATATTTATGGCAGTTATATCCCACATTAAACAAGAATTAGGGTTGGTTTTTTTTTGTTGTGCCTAGATCTAATGCAAACTCATAGTAAAGCATCACAAATACATGCATTTGTGATTATATACTTATTAAAAGTCTCCTGTCCTAATAATAGCATCAAAGCGGGGTTCAAAATGAAAATCTCCTTACATCGACAGTTTTAAAAACACTCAATACATTTTTATATGGACAGCAAAGGCTATACTGGAGATTTGTAAACTAGTCTAGGAGGAAGGGGGGGAGAAGTAGAAGAAAACTGGGGCCCGCCTGGCCTGGGGGAAGGGAACCTATAAGCGTGTAAGGGGGGCGGGGGGGGGGAGAGAGCTGGCAAAAGGTAGCTGGCAAAAAGGTGGATGGTGAATGTATGCTAATACGATTGAAGCGGCAGCTTCCCGAGACTTCCATTGAAGTCTTGTATAGGGGGCGGGGTAAGGGGTGGGGCATGGGTGGGACAGGGGCGGAGAAGAGGTGTGCCAGGGGGCGGGGCATGTGTCCTCTTTTTTCTTAGGGCAAATATGGTAACCCTACATATATTGTACTACTCCATTGGACTTTGACAGCCCAAGTACATGATCCTACATTTGTTAGCATTATATCTTAACTGCCAAATTCTACACTATTCTTCAAGCTTTACTAGGTCCCTTGTTATTCACACTTTTCAGGGTATCTACCCTGCTGCAGATTTTGGTGTTATCCTCAAAAAGGCAAATATTTCCCGACATCCCTTCAGCAATATCGCTTTACAAAAATGTTGCAAAGAACCAGAGCAAGGACAAATCCTCATAGCATACCACTGGTAATTTCCCTCTCCTCAAATATAACTCCATTTAAAATCATTTTTAGTGTCCATACCAAGGGTGCTGAATTTGTTTATGAGTCACCTATGTGGATCTGTGTCAAAGGCCTGGCAGAAATATAAGTATCTCACACACAATAGAAACCTGTATTCATTTAAATCTACCTTCACCAATTGCTACAAATATAGCAGAATAGCTATGTTAACTTAAAATATATACGACAGTGCTCAGAACTGGGTACGTGAGTGAAGCTGTCAAGCAGCATATCCCACCACCTTTACCGACATCACTGCACCATCAGCCCTCCCTTCATACCAAGATGTTATACAGATTCTTCCGATATATTCAGTATAATAATACTAATACTTCAGTGTAATAATAATACTTAGCTTCAGGCTGGCTGCAAGTGGTCGGAATGAAATGCGCTAGTCAGCTGTGCTTGACCCAGTTCTATTTTTCTTTTTTAATTCTTTTGCTATGTGCTCAATAGTTTATAGTGTCATGCTCTCGCTGTGCATTCAATAATCCATAATATCACGCTCTCAACATGTAGTCACATGTTTCGCCTAGTGGCGTCTTCAGGAGAACTAGTGTAGTTCTTTTTAAAGAATTATCTCAAAGAACTAAAAAGTTATTACTTTTTATGATTGGATTTGATTTAGTGCACACCCTTTTCAGTAGCTTACGGTATAAGTTATATTCAGGTAATAGTTGTTATCTCCTTTTTCCTAAAGGACTTCCTATATAAGGGGCCCTTTTTCAAAAGGGTGTTAGAATCTGAGCTTAGCACATCTTAACATAGGACATTCTTGCATGTTATGCCCAGATTCTATGCTGCACAATTTAAGACTATTTTAATTAATTTGTTTTTCAGATTGTGCACTAATGTCCATATTAGTTCTCATTACCTGTAAAAAATTAACATGGAAGCACATACTGCTTTGTATTTAGGAGGCATTAAAGTACTCCACATTCAGTGTTAGCTAGTTAGTGAGCGCTAATGCAGTTACGCTAGCTGGTTAATGAATGTGCACTTGCAGGCAAAATACAGAAAAATGACAACCTATTTTTCAAGCACTAAGCACGTGTTATGGCTTAACATCTTTACTAAAAGGGGGCCTAAGTTTGCTCATGGGGTAATGGAGGATTAAGGGGGTCTTTTACTAAGGCACGCTCACGTTTTTAGCACGCGGTAAAAATAGGCACGTGCTAAACGTTAGAGACGCCAGTGCATTCTTATGGGTGTCTCTAACGTTTAGCACACGCCAATTTTTCTAACACACTAAAAACGTGAGCGCGCCTTTGTAAAAGACTCCCTAAGTGACTTGAAACAACAAAAGAAAGGCATGAAAGAGCCTTCAGGACTGCGACAAAAGAGTCACCTGCATCAGGGGTCTAACAAAAACAGATAAAACACACAATAAATAATACTCAACATCAACAATGAGCTGATGTCCATGCAACAACATGTATGTGAAGAAACTACAACAAAATATAATATTGAAAATGAAGATAAGTGAAATCTGCCAATCTTACCAATAAAGTATATGGAATACGTGTAAAATATAAATCACATCTTGTAATCAATCATATGTGTAAACATGCATAAGTGCATGTGAGGTAACTAGAACAAAGTCACATTGATTTTATATACCTGGAGTGTGAATATACTTTGTAAGCTTATGTAAGGTTCAAATGTTTTTGCTGCCTGCTTTTGTGTAGCAGGTGATGTTTAAATATTTTGTGATCAAAGCACTAAGGGGCCCTTTTACAAAGTGGCAGTAAAAGCCTAACAGTTTCACCAGCTGCCTTCCGGGTGCTATGGAGGACTTGCAGCCCATTTGATTATCCTCACAGCCTTCTCTGGGGTAACTCCAAGGTTCACCCTGATCCACTCAGGGCTTTTGCTCCAGGTGCCACATGCTACCACCAGCTGCCTTCCGGGTGCTGTGGAAAAATCGCAGCCCATCTGCACATCCTCACAGCATTCTCCAGGGTGACTCCCAGGTCCACTCTGATCCACTCAGGGCCTTTGCTCCAGATGCAAACATTTTCTCTATATATTGTGTATTTTCTCTCTGCTATTTATTATGGCTCCAGGACAGTTTCTCTTCTTGGCACTATCCCTTCCCAATCTCTTTCTCCATCTGAAACCACAGTATACTGCAGGAACATATTGCTCACCTTCTGCTTTCATCATCTCACCATCACTTTTGTCTTCTCTCTTCTTCTCAACTCTCAACATTTCCTTCCTTTCATTCAACCATCTCCATTCTGACTGAGTACATTTCGCCTTCATCAATGTCAGACTGCCTCTCCTACTCTTCTCCATACTCTCTTGCTCCTTCTTCTGCTCTCCACTGGGGATATCAAACCCAATCCTGGTCCTCCACATCAGTTTTCATCCTATTCATGCAGGTCACACTGTGATGTCTCCTATCTAATTTCTGTTCCTCTCCTCTCCCCTTCTTCTCTGCTTTGCGGAATGCCCACTCTGTTTGCAAGAAACTTTCCTACATCCACAACCTCTTTATCTCTCATACTCTCCATCTGCTTGCCCTAACAGACAGCTTTGCCATGAAGCCTCTGCTTCATCTGCGGTCCTGTGTCATGGAGGTTACCTTTTGTCCCTTACTCCTTGCCCAGTTGGCCATGGAGGTGGTGTCGGCCTACTACTCTCACCTTCTTGTAGATTTCAACCCTTCTTCCACCTCAGTCTCACTGCTTTTCTTCCTTTCAAGTCCACTCCATCCATTTATTTACTTCTGTGTCGCCGAGTAGCTATCATTTATCGACCCCATGATAAGTCCCTTCCTTCCTTTCTCACTGACTTTGACTCCTGACTTTTTTTTTCTTTCTTGAACCTTCATCTCCTTTCCTCATTCTTGGGGATTTTAACATTCATGCTGTTGATCCCTCTAACTCTTATGCTTCTCAATTTCTCACTTTAACATCCTCTTTCAATCCAACTGTTCTCTACTACCCTACTCACCAGAATGGCCACTGTCTTGACCTTATCTTCTTCTCCAACTGCTCACTGTCCAGTTTCTGTGCCTCAGCTCTTCCCCTCTCTGACCATCATCTGATAACTTTCTACCTTAAACACCCTACCCCCCAAGTCCCATCCAATCTCCACCAATACATTTTGGAATCTTCAGGCTATTGACTCTTTTAATCTGTCCTCCAGTGTTTCAAACCTCTTCTCAACCACTATCCTGCTTATTTTCGAAGGAGAAGGTGGCCATCTTCCGACACAAATCGGGAGATGGCCAGCCTTCTCCTAAACCCGGCCAAATCGGTATAATCAAAAGCTGATTTTGGCCGGCTTCAACTGCTTTCTGTTGCAGGGTCGGCCAAAGTTCAAGGCTGCGTGTCGGCAGGGTAGCAAAAGCGGGACAGGGGCGTGGTTAAGAGATGGCCGGCTTCAGCTGATAATGGAAAAAAGGAAGCCGGCCCTGATGAGCATTTGGCTGACTTTACTTGGTCCCTTTGTGTTCACGAGCAAGCCTTAAAAAGGTGCCCCAACTGACCAGATGACCACCGGAGGGAATGGGGGATGACCACATTACTACTCCCCCATGGGCAAGAACCCCCTCCCACCCAAAACAAAATATTAAAAAAAAACATTTTTTTGCCAGCCTCTATGCCAGCCTCAAATATCATACCCAGGGCACTTCAGCAAGGCGAACCCAGGCCCATCCCCCGTACCTGTTACACTTGTGGTAAATGGGAGCCCTCCAAACCCCCCCCCCAAACCCACTGTACCCACATATAGGTGCCCCCCTTCATCCCTAAGGGCTATAGTAGTGGTATACAGTTGTGAGTAGTGGGTTTTGGGGGGGGGGGATTTGGGGGCCTCAGCACACAAGGTAAGGGAGCTATGTACCTGGGATCATTTTGTGAAGTCCACTGCATTGCCCCCTAGGGTGCCCTGTTGGTGTCCCGGCATGTGAGGGGGACCAGTGCATTACAAATGCTAGCTCCTCCCATGACCAAATGCCTTGGATTTGGCCGGGTTTGAGATGGCCGCCATTAGTTTCCATTATTGGCGAAAACCAATGGCGGCCATCTCTAACGCTGGCGATCTCTAAGAGATTTGGCCAGCCTGGACCGTATTATTGAAACGAAAGATGGCCGGCCATCTTGTTTCAATAATACAGTCTGGTACACTGCTTGACGGGGCCGGCGTTAGAGATGGCCGCCCTTATAGATGGCCTGCCCTGTTCGATTATGGCCCTCTATGTTATCCAAGTCCCTAGGTAACTTCTTATAGAATTACTCCCATGTGTTTAGAGTGATGAAACCCAAACTGAATAAAACAAAAAAGTTAAAAAATAAAGGGAAAATGTGCCCTACTTATGTGCAAAAATAGTTAGCATGTTAATATTACTGTTGAATCAGAATCAGGTAAAATACTATTAAAAATATATATATAAATGACAGCAAGAGTATGCAGTAGGTGTTAACAATTAACAAAGATTTAAAAAGAAGGCTTTACTTTGTCAGTAAATTTTAAGTTCCAAACCAGTTGTATTAGAACTTGCTTACGTGGTTTGTGAAAAAAAACAATATTGTTAAATCTTGTGTGAAAGGACTAATTGTGCTGTCTATGTTTCTTTGTCTGGAAATGTACATTAAATTTTTCTAAACATATGTTAATAATTATAGTGATATAAGAGTATACTGCTGTAGCTGCGATAAGCTAATCTAGACCTAACATTGTCAGTATCTTTTCAGTGCACTTCATTCGAGCTCTGAAATAATTACATACTTTAGTTCCATGGCTGTCAAGTAATCTCTTAAGATTTTTTTTTTTCAAATTTTACACTTGAGTTTTAGATTAAGTCAATAATATGTAAAAAATAAAATAAGAAAATAAAGAAAAATCGATATGAAACTCCAAACAAGTGGCATCAATTATAAAAGCAAAAGAGGTAGCATTCAGGAAATACAGAAAAATACAAGAAAATGAATACAGAAAAGATTACAGGAAAAAACTCGAACAAAGGGGCCCTTTTACTAAGCCGTGCAGGTGCCTACACGCGCCCAACATGCGCCAGATTGGAGTTACCACCCGGTTACCGTGTGGCCCTTGCGGTAATTTCAATTTTGGTAAGTGTCCACTATACGCTTCTGAAAAATATTTTTTTATTTTATGGCCCGTGGCAGCTAAGCATGTCAAGTGGCATTTGACGCACATAGACCATTACCACCTGGTTGCTGCATGAGACCTTATTATTAGGTCAATGGCTTGCGGTATCTCAGACCCAAAATGGATACACGGCAAAGTATCAGCCTGCCTGTCTGACACTGCTGCCTGAATGTCTCAGTGCCATCTGAAACTAAACATGACCAAGACTGAGCTTCTTATCTTTCACCCTAAACCAACCTCTCCTCCTCCCCCATTCTCTATTTCTGTGGATAACACTCTCATCCTTCCTGTCTCATCAGCTCCTAACCTTGAGGTCATCTTCGACTCCTCCCTCTCCTTCTCTGCACATATTTAACAGACTGCTAAAACCTGTCGCTTCTTTCTCTATAATATCAGCAAAATTCGCCCTTTCCTTTCTGAGCACACTACCAGAACCCTCATCCACGCTCTTATCACCTCTTGCTTAGACTATTGCAACTTGTTTCTCACAGGTCTCCCACTTAGCCATCTCTCCCCTCTTCAATCTGTTCAAAATCCTGCTGCACGACTAATATTCCGCCAGGGTCGTTACGCTCATATTAGCCCTCTCCTCAAGTCACTTCACTGGCATCCTATCCGTTTCCGCATACAGTTCAAACTCCTCTTATTGACCTATAAGTGCATTCACTCTGCAGCTCCTCAGTACCTCTCCACTCTCATCTCTCCCTACATTCCTCCCAGGGAACTCCGTTCACTGGGTAAATCTCCCTTATCTGCACCATTCTCCTCCACTGCTAACTCCAGACTCTGTTCCTTTTATCTTGCTGCACCATATGCCTGGAATAGACTTCCTGAGCCGGTACGTCAAGCTCCATCTCTGACCGTCTTCAAATCTAAGCTAAAAGCCCACCTTTTTGATGCTGCTTTTAACTCCTAACCCTTGTTCACTTTTTCAGAACCCTTATTTTATCATCCTCACTTTAATATTCCCTTATCTCTTGTTTGTCCTGTTTGTCTGTCCTAATTAGATTGCAAGCTCTGTCGAGCAGGGACTGTCTTAATGTTCAAGTGTACAGTGCTGCGTACATCTAGTAGCGCTATAGAAATGATAAGTAGTAGTAGCATTTTGCCGCCCGTCCGTTTTTGGCAAAAAAATAAAAGCCATTTTTTTTGTTGGCTCGCTAAAAAGTAATTCTGCGCACACCCAAAACACGCGTCTACATTACCGCAGGCCATTTTTCAGCACGCCTTAGTAAACGGACCCCAGAGAGAAATATGGATGGCAAAAGCACAGATGGAAGAAAAAATGATTATAGATGTCAAGATAGGTGATAAGAATTATGGGGCCCTTTTACAAAGGTGCAGGAGGGTCTATGCACATAAGGCACATGCCAAATTGGCACAACCACCCGGCTAGCATGTGAGCTGGATGATAATTCCCAATTTGGCACGTGCCGAATCCCACAATAGAAAATGATTTTCTGTTTTCTACCACGCGCCGCTTATCCAGCAGTAAACAGCAGTTGGCGCGTGCTGCATGCTTACCGTGTGGGTAGCATGTGAGACCATACCGCTAGGCCAATGGGTGCTGGTAAGGTCTCAGGCTGAAAATAGATGTGTGCTGGTTTCAATTTTAGCGCATGTCCATTTTCCAGCCCCTTAAAAAAGGCCGTTTTTTCTAGATACGGTAAATATGGCCCAGTGCATGCCCAAAAGACGCGCTCACACTACCACAGGCCACCTTTTACTGCAGCTTACTAAAAGGACCCCAATATTAGGTATTAGGACTGCATTTCTGAAATAGGCTGTAAAAACTGTAAGGCTGTTTATAGCTATTCTACATGCTGCTTCGATTCTTTTGTAATTTGTATTTTGTATGCCTTATCATTACTTTTTATTCTTTTATTTGTTAGGTCTGCATTTTGATTCAGATTCGTAATTGTGATTAATCACATGATTAATGGTATGTTATTTTATTTTTTTCCCAACGCAGCTCCTTGTGCAGCCCTATTAGGTATGTTGAAGAAAGGAGGATGGCTAGAAATGGTAGGACCGAAAGATGCTGAGAAACTCTATGTGGCGAATGATGAGGAAAAAGCAGACATGCTAAACATTGTTTATGTTCTGTGTTTGTGGAAGAAAATCCTGGAGAAGGACCAAGATTGGCTGACAAAGATATATATATATAGGAATGGAGTAAATATTGCACCATTCATGAAAGAAGGAAGTTTTTATGAACAACTTGAAAAACTGAAAGTAAACAAAGCCCTGGGGCCAGAAGAGATCCATTCCAAGAAATTGAGGGAGTTCAGAGAGGTTTTAATGGTTCCTCTTATAATATGTTTAATAAATCTTTGAAGATAGGAGAAGTTGGACAGGGTTGGAAAAGAGTGGATGTGGTCCCTTTTCACAAAAACAGTGACAGAGAAGAAGTGGGAAATTACAAGCGGATATGCTTCACTTGGTGGTTGGAAAAGGAATGGAGGTGAACTTCCTAGAATCCAACAGGTTGCTAGATCCAAGGCAACAATTTTATGAGATGAAAATTCCGTAAAATCCGCCCCTTTCTTTCCGAGCACTCTACCAAAACCCTCATCCACACCCTTGTCACCTCTCGTTTAGACTACTGCAATCTGCTTCTTGCTGGCCTCCCACTTAGTCACCTCTCCCCTCTCCAGTCGGTTCAAATCTCTGCTGCCCATCTCGTCTTCCGCCAGGGTCGCTTTACTCATACTACCCCTCTCCTCAAGACCCTTCACTGGCTCCCTATCCATTTTCGCATCCTGTTCAAACTTCTTCTACTAACCTATAAATGTATTCACTCTGCTGCTCCCCAGTATCTCTCCACACTCGTCCTTCCCTACACCCCTTCCCGTGCACTCCGCTCCATGGATAAATCCTTCTTATCTGTTCCCTTCTCCACTACTGCCAACTCCAGACTTCGCGCCTTCTGTCTCGCTGCACCCTACGCCTGGAATAAACTTCCTGAGCCCCTACGTCTTGCCCCATCCTTGGCCACCTTTAAATCTAGACTGAAAGCCCACCTCTTTAACATTGCTTTTGACTCATAACCGCTTGTAACCACTCGCCTCCACCTACCCTCCTCTCTTCCTTCCCGTTCACATTAATTGATTTGATTTGCTTACTTTATTTATTTTTTGTCTATTAGATTGTAAGCTCTTTGAGCAGGGACTGTCTTTCTTCTATGTTTGTGCAGCGCTGCGTATGCCTTGTAGCGCTATAGAAATGCTAAATAGTAGTAATAGTAGTAATGAAAATTGTGCCAAATGAATCTGATTGATTTCTTTGACTGGTTGACCAGAGAATGGGATAGAAGACACATTCTAGATGCAGTCTACTTGGATTTCAGCAAAACCTTTGATACAGTTCTCCATAAGGGTCTAAGTGAATAAACTATCCCCTCCCTCTCCCCCCCCCCCCCCCCCCCCCCCAGTTTACTAAGCCATGGCAGTGCACTAATGCCAACACAGTCCATTCATTTTGAATGCGGTGGGAGCTCTGGCACTAACCCAATGGTAAAAGGGCAGCACACAGTGCTGCCCTATTACTGTCAGGCACGGCCTTGATGCTAGAAAATTAAAAAAAATTCCTAGTGCCAGAAACAATGCATGCCAGAAGCTGGAACTACTGCTGGGCTCCTGAGCAAGCCCGGTTTTAGGACCAGTTTTATGCATGCAAACCCAGCAGTAGCCCTACCGCCGGGTAGTAAAAGGCCCCTATAATATTTGATGGCAAGCTTCAAAACAAATGTTGTGCCTAGGGTAAGGATCCTTGGCCTAAGGGCCAAGAAATCCTTCCTTCACCTCTGAAACACTTGAGAAATATCAGAAAATATATGAACTGTAGAGTCAAGAAATTGATCATTGATATGCCAAAATAAAATAAGACATAGTCCACATCATGTTGCAAGACAAAGGTACCTAGAAAAGGAGTTCTGTATATAATAACTTCCAATGAACTTTCCAGAAATGTTTTTCACGCCCGCTGAGGCTCCCTTTTACCGCAGCGGGTAAAAGGGAAGTCTTTCTTTCCTGCAGGAAGGGCACCTGCGCTAACCCAGCAGTAACCGGTCAGCACGTGACACTGCCTGATTACCACTGGGTACATCCTGATGTAATGGTGCACGAGAGGTGGGAAGTACCACTGGACTGCTAAAGTAGCCAGGCAGTACTTCCTGATTAATGAGCGGTAAATCCACATTGGGCTTACTGCCACTTAGTAAAAGGAGCCCTTAGTGCTGCTGAATATTACCATTGACTGAAAGCCAGCTATTTTGTAGGTGATCTGGGGGTGCTAATTGACTCATTGTTCAATTAAATTGCATGTGCAAATTGGGTGCATGTCCAAATTTATGTGCAGTTTTGAGCGCCATATATAGAATTTGGGGGTAAGTGCATTAATTGCTACTCTGCACATATTCCCCCAGATTCTATATAGGTGTCCAAAGTTTGCGGGCTAAACTTTTGGCATGCAGGGCAGATCAACACACAAATCAATTAATTAACAAGGCTTTTACAAGGTAATAATCATTAATTCGAATCAATTTGCAGATCTTCTCTAATTGCTATTCTATAATATCTGCACCTAACTTTCCTAGTGCACAACTCAAAGGGGGTGTGGCCATGAGAGGGGCCAGGGCGGGTTGGGGGCATTCCCAGAAGTTAGGCACAATATTATTGAAAATACTGTCATTTGCGCGCTCATCTCCAGGAAATTAAACACCAGCATTTATGCCAGGTTTCAGCAGGGCATAAATGCTGGCACCTGAAGTTGACTGCGGATATTTGCACAAAGCGCTATTCTATAAAGGGAGTTGTCACAAATTACCCTGTATAGAATACAGGTTTAGCACGGATATCTCCAGCACCTAACGTTCAGCGCCATTTACCGAATCCCGCTCTTTATGCCCACATTCTGTTCCAGAACACACGTACGTGAAGGTTGCACAAAAGTACGTGCCAATTTTTTCACTATGCATACTTTTATATGCATAACCACTAGGGTAATTAAAAAAAATTATGCAGGTAAAATGACATTTATGGATGAAAAATCCTTTACAAAATTACCCCCTAAGTAGGAGAGAGGTGCCATCTCAGCATCAATCAATAGCATAACCATTGAATCAAAGTCTTTAGATCAAGCCTACACTAATAACCTAAATTAAATTTACAAGACCTTATTTACTACCGGACCAGACTATATAACTGAACCGGAATACGCTCCCCATTTTTTCTTTTAGTATATCCCTCTTTCTACCCCTCCCTACACAATCTAATACATCCCCTTCCTATCCCTCCCTATCATTTCCCCATATTAAACTACATATTAATCCCTTACACTTCCTCCTACCATTCCCCTAATTCCTCCACCCCCCTTTTTGCCCATCTTACATATCAACACATAAACGATTACCTCTTTACCTACTATATCATAGCTGCATCCATTTTATATCACTTTATTAACATGATTTACTATGTAAGCCACATTGAACCTGCTATTGAGTGGGAAAGTGCGGGGTATAAATGTTACAAATAACTAAATAAACTACTTCTTCTGATCCATTATAGAGCTTAATTTGGAAGGCTTATGCGCATTTAAATATGCAAATAACCCACACATGTAAAGGCATAGTTGTTAACATGGGCTATTGTTATTTTACCATTAACTGATGCTATTTTAGAAAAGTTCCCTTTTTAGGCAGTTAGACCTAGGGGCCTTTTTTACTAAGCCGCGTAGGCGCCTACATTCATCCAATGTGCGCCATTTCAGAACTACCACCTGGCTACCACATGGCCCGAGCGGTAATTTCATTTTTTTACGCGTCTGCTAGGCGCACTGGAAAATATATTTTAGTTTCCAGTGCACGGCACAAACCGGGTGGTAATCGGCATTGTATGCGCGTTGATGATTACCGCCCAGTTAACACATGAGACCTTACTGCTCAGGCCCAAATGGACGCGTGCCAATTTTCATTTTGCTGCACGTCCATTTTCGGCTAAAAAAGGGCCTTTTTTGCAGGTGCGCTGAAAAATGAACCTGCGCCCGTTCAATACACACATCTACAGCAGCGCAGGCCACTTTTTGGATCACTAGTTACTAATAACTGGAGTTAACAATAAAATAGCATGAGTTAATGGTAAAATAACAGTAAAATAACATCTTAACGGACACTTACATTGAAAATTTTGCCTCTAAAAAGTGTGCATTTGCATGTGTAAATTCTTTATACATTTTATTTTAGCAATTTGTATCTATCATAACACTTCCCCACTAGCCCACACCGAGAGGAGAATTACCATAGAAAATCAAAAGAAAAATCAAGGAACTATCCCAAAAAGCAATGCCTTAAGCCTTAATTAAACTCCTAGTAATGCAGTCACTTATCACGACCTCTAAGAAAATCTTCTAATTGCAATGACTCCCAGAAAATATACTCTTTTTCTTGGTAGGTGATAATACATTTGGAAGGATATTTGAAGAAAAACAAGCCTCCTAAAGCAATTACATGAGCTTTCAGGCTTAAAAATGCCTTACGCCTCAACTGGGTTGCTCTGGAGACATCAGGAAAATCATTAATCTTATCCCCACAAAACTTCCCTTCTTTCTTAGTAAAGTAAGTTTTCGAAACTAACAATTTATCATTCTCATTATCAAAGTGACCAATATAGTGGAATAGTAGTAATAACACCCTACGTATCCTCCAAAAAAGCCATTGGATCAACACCTAAGGCTTTCAGTTGATCCACCTGTTGGTCAACCATTACTTTTTTTCTTGACAGGCAGTTATTCAGCTTGATGGGCTCAGAATTCACCAAACATAGAATCCCCTTAAGATACTTCCTTAGAAGAATCTCTGGAGATATTAGATAAATCAAAGGAAAATTTACAAACATAACTTACAGGCTCTATGAGCATTCTCCATAGATTCCAGTCTGGAATGAATAACATGGAAGTCTTTAATAAAGGAGACCAAGGAAGCCTGCAATATCCCAATATCAGATTGCACACCTGGTAGCTGTTTATCCAATATTCCTAAATTAGCATCCAGATTCTGAAATTTATCAGCTACTTGTTTAGAGAAAGAGACAGTCTGAGTAATGACTGTTTTAAGCATCTGTTCCATACATGAATTAAGAGTCCTTATGTCCTTTAAAGTAATTTCCTGAGCCATCTCCACTGATGGAGTCACAACTTGGGAGGGAGAAACTTGAATCCTCTGGAATTTTCCCAAAGGACAAACTCAATGCAGCAACCACCTTTCCTTGCTGACCCACCAGAGATTGGGGCACCTGTTGAGAATCCCTTGCTAATGGAAATAAAGCTGGAAGGTGTGAAGTTATATCTGGAGGACTGAGTGAAACCTCTACAGGAGATGGAGCTTGTATTCCAGGAATATCTTTCAAACCACCAGAACCAATAGGTTTGCCCATCAGCCCCAGCAAAATGGGAGTAGATACTTTTGGTTTCATCGCTCCTTTATGCTTCATTAATGAAAAGAAAAAATATATAATCACAGTAGCTATGCTCCTCATTGCTCCAAGGGGCTCCCAAGATGCAGGGTGTACCTTTTTGGGCACGCCCCTTTGGCCATGCTCTGCAACGATGCACCTGCGGCCATATGCCACAAAGAGTGCGGCCTTAGTGCTCCAGAGGCCCCAAGATGATGTCAGGAGGGGAAGTCCAATTCAGTGCCTGATAAAATCAGCGCTGGATCTCCACTGCAGCTTCCATTCATTTCTCCCAGTCAAATGCATAGTAGGAGATCTCCTCCAGATCTTCGTCATCAACCAATAAGTCTCCTCCAATGTTCCAGTCACTACTGCAGCCTTTAGTAGTGCTACAGAGGCCACAAGATGACATCAGGAGGGGCAGTCCTATCCTGTGCCTGCTAGAATCGGCCCTGGAGCTCCACCGCAAGCTTCCACGAACTCCTCCCAGTCAAACACACAGCGGGAGATCTCCTCCAGATCTTTGGCGTCAACCTGTAAGCCTCCTCCCTTTTATTTTATTTACAAAAATTTTATATTGTTGAATCCCATGTTTTAGGTGGTTTACAAAATAAGCAAATGCAATATATAAATATTCACAAACAAAATATACAATTAACAAACACCAAAAATACAGTCAAAACTAAAATAAATATGGGCCCTGTTTACTAAGACGCGCTAGAGGCACATTAGTGTTTAGCGCACGATAACCGTGTAGACACCCATAATATTCCTAGGGGCTTCTACATGGTTAGCACGTGCTAATTTTTAGCATGCACTAAAAATGCTAGCGTACCTTAGTAAACAGGGCCCTAAAAGAACGATCATAGAATTAGTCACAAAAGTCAGCTTCATCGTTCACTTCTCAGGGTTGTAAGTTAATCCAAATAAGTATGTTTTAATTGTTTTCTAAACAATAATAATGAATCAATCAATCTTCCTTAGTTCCAGAGGTAAATTGTTATACAATTTTGGGCCAGCTACTCGGAAGGTGGAGGAACGAAGCCCTAATGAACTAAGGGGTCCTTTTGCAAAGATGCACTAAAATGAGGCCTGTACTACTTTTAGCGGGTGATTTTTCCACACGCTCTGGCCATCTCTTAATGTGGCCTGCCCAAATGGCAATTTTCTATTTAGAGCAGTAATGGCCAGGCGCTAAGTGCAAAATTAGTGCCTGGCCATTTATCACGTGAGCCCTTACCAGCTCCTATTTACTTGGCGTTAACCCTGTGGTAACTGGGCAGCGTGCAGCAATGTGGCCACACTGCCACTTACCACCTGGAACATCCCCATGATAGAAAATAGAAAATTGTTTTCTACCATGGGAAACTGCATACACCAACTTCGTTATTACCACTGGGCTCATGTGCTACCCCAGTGGTAGAGCCAATTTGGTGTGCGCTTCCCACACGGTAGCCCTACTGCGCATTTGTAAAAGGGCCCCTAGCTGAATGGAAAGTTGGAACATCTAATACGTTTTTATGTGAAGATCATAAGGCCCCATTTACTAAGCGGCGGGCAGCAGCCCGGCAGTACTTCCCACCCTAGTGCACCGTCATACCCGTCGCTACAAAATATAATTATTTTTGTAGCGTCAGAGTGTACCCTGCGGTAATAAGGCAGTGCCGTGCACTGTCCGGTTACCGCAAGGTTAGGGCAGTGGCCCTTACCATCACCTCAATGGGTGGCGGTAAGGGCTCCCACCCCAAAATGGCTACGCGGCAAGTGCCTTACTTGCTGCACGGCCATTTCCTGCAGGAAAAATAGACTTCCCTTTTACCTGCTGCAGTAAAAAGGGGCTTCGGCACGCGTGAAAAACACACACCGACGGCAGCAGAGGCTCTCTTTTGCCACAACTTGGTAAAAGGGGCCGTTAATGACCTATGGATCCTTTTACTAAGGTGCGCTGAAAAATGGCCTGCGCATGTAGGCGCATGTTTTGGACGTGCGCATATCCATTTTTCAGCTCACCTGTACAAAATGCCTTTTTTTATTTGGGTTGAAAATAGACGTGCGACAAAATGAAAATTGGCGGGCGTCCATTTTGGGTCTGAGACCTTATTGCCACCCATTGACTTAGCGGTAAGGTCTCACACATTAACTGGGTGGTAATGGTCTACATGCGTAAAATGCCTTTTACCTCTTGGTTAGTGCCACACGCCGGAAAATAAAAATTATTTTCCAGCGTGCGTAGTGGATGCATGTAAAAAGTGAAATTACTGTGGTAATGACCTATGTGCACCAAAGGCCACTTAGCTCGCGTCCGATACAAGCAGCAGAAAATAAAAATTATTTTTCAGACACGTGTATCAGATATATGCCAAAAATGAAATTACCACAAGACCCACACGGTAGCTATGCAGTAAGCTTGCACAGCTTAGTAAAAGGGCCCTTTAGATAGTGGATTTCTCGCTGGATTTGGATAAGACAATAGTTCATAGAAAACTTTGAAGGACAATCTGTTGAAGGTGTTCATGATAAAAGTAAAACTTGAGTCTTCGCCGCATTTAACTGAAGTCTATTTGCAATGCCAGATTACCACCGGGTTACCACCATGCAAGCCATTTTCAGGGGGTTTTATTTTTCCCCTGGAAATGGCGTGTGCTCGAGGTGGGACTACCACCAGCAGCCGGGTTGGGCCAGCAGTAGTCCTGGAAGAGTGAGCAGTAAGCCCAAGTTGGGCTTACCGCCACTGTGTAAAAGGGCCCCTCAGAGACCTGGGAGAAATTTTTCTTTCAAAATTAAAATCCAGATTAGTATTAGGTAATGGTAATGAGTCAAACATTTCAATTATCACTGAAACTTTAGAGGAAGAAGCAGAATGTTGGGCAGGATTATGAAGTTTGTTAGTGGAAGGACCCAGGAAATGGAATGAGATTCCAGAGCAAATCAGAATACAGGATGTGACTACTTCATTTTAAGAAGTTATTGAAGACAATATTTATTTACAACTGCTTTTGAAGACCATTAATAACATATCAGGGGCGTCGCCAGACCTCACGGCAGGAGGGGGCCTGAGCCCTAGGTGGGGGTGCACATTTTGGTCTGCTGCAGCCTCACTGCCCCTCTCTGCTGCTGCCTCGCTGCTCCCTGCCACCTCGTCTCCGCAATACCTTGGCTGGTGGGGGTCCCCAACCCCCGCCAGCTGAAGTCTTCATCCAGCGCCGGTCTCGGCACCGCCATGTTGCCTGCCCTGCTCACTCTTCCCCTCATGTCCTGCACACTCCTTTTAGTGAAATTGAGCATGCTCAGTTTCACTAAAAGGAGCGTGCCGGATGTGAGGGAAAGATCGAGCAGGGCAGGCAATGCAGCAGCGCCGAGACTGTCACTGGATGAAGGCTTCAGCTGATGGGGGTTGGGGACCCCATCAGCAAAACCTGGGGCCCAGAAGAAATTTGTAGGTCCCCACGTAGCTACGCCACTGTTACATATCAGCTGGAAAAAAGGGGAGCCTGTGCTGAGTTTACAGATGCAAGTGGGACATTGATTCTATTAGAGCATCAGGCTAGATTTTGGTGGTAGAACTGTCATTTTGTCGTATATGGATGTTATTTTTTATTGTTTTGTTATTTTATTTGACGTAGTATTTTGTTGGTCATATTGAATTATGTATGTTAAATTGTGATCTGCCATGGTTTATTTGGGAACATAAATAATGTGACCCTTTTATTAAAGTGCAGCAACATCTGGGCTTAAACCATTTTAACACAGCCCAGATTTAATGCAGCACTTTTTTAGGGTTTTAAAAAAATATATTTGCATGTCATGAGAGAGTGGAGGAGTGGCCTAGTGGTTAGGGTGGTGGACTTTGGTCCTGAGAAACTGAGTTCAATTCCCGGCACAGGCAGCTCCTTGTGACTCTGGGCAAGTCACTTAACCCTCTATTGCCTGCCGCATTGAGCCTGCCATGAGTGGGCAAAAGTGCGGGGTACAAATGTAACAAAAAAAAAAAAATGTACTTATTCATAGCGAGACCTGGTAAACATTAATGCAGAAATGACCACTCTGCTCATGACACATTCTGTCCAAAAATTTTTTTTAAAGTAACATGTGGGTTATCATGTATTACTAGGAAAAATATTGCAAAAAGCTTTAACACATTTTGTGGTGGCCTGTTCTGATGTGATAATCCTGAGTTAAGGGCTTAGCACAATTTAGTAAACGGGCCCCTTAGTTTTCAGTTAGCAGCTTTGTTAAGGTGTTTAAGGGGATAGAACAAATTTATCAGGTTACTAGGAGTGTGATTAAGAAACCATGGGAGGGTGAGTACTATTGAGATTGAGATTGCAGATTTTATTAGGGTGAAAAAGAAAAAATAATTAGGGGTAGCTATTTTGGCAATACTGTACAATGACAAGGTGATAATGAAGTTACATGGTAATACTTTTAAAACAAATAGAAGAAATATTTTTTTCACTCAATGAATAATTAAGCTCTGGAACTTATTGCTGGAGGACACGGTAACAGCAGTTTTCATATCTGGGGTTAAAAAGGTTTGGACAAGTTCCTGGAGCAAAAGTCCATAATCTGCTATTAAGATAGACACTACTTATTCCTGGGATCGGTAGTATGGAATCTTAGTACGCTGGGATTTTGCAGGTTCTTGTGATCTGGATTGACCACTGTTGGAAGCAGGATACTGGGCTAGATGGACCATTGGTCTGACCCAGTATGGCTATTATGTTTTTATGAACGCTTTATGGTTTTGTCAAAGGGGGTGTTGATAGAGAAAGGTTTGAGGTTCATACTCAATGGAGTTTGCTGGTATGTGACAGGGAATGACAAAAAGAAGGAAGTGTTTTCAGTTTGTCTGGTTAATTGAATTTGGAAGAGTAGTCTGGTGAGGTTGGTCATTGGTTGGATTGGGTGAGTTTGTGTGAAGTGTGGGTTCGGTAGTAGAGTTAGGGTGGTAAGCAATGTTCCCTCTAAGCTATGTGGGTGTCCTCCAACTGTATTGCTAGCAGTGGGGGGGGAGGGGAGTGCTGGACAAGCAGTCCTTCGGGAGTCCTATAGAACTTTCCTGTCCCTCGCTATTGAAAATGTAATATGAAAACAGCACCATCACTGGAAGGAATACAGTTAGAGGGAACATCAGTTCTGTTAGGGTCAATTGGGGATGGATCCTAAAAAGGTTAAAGATGGTAAGGGAAGTGAGGAGAAGAGTTGTTGTATGCTAGAAAAGAGAGTATCATGCAAGCCTGAACATTTAGTGGAAAGGGATTCTAATAGGTTTCATGCATTTATGGGACACATGAGAGTTATGGGTAAGGGTAAAAGAGATCAGCTATTGACTTAAATTTGGTTCAATTTGTGACAACATTTCAAGAATGCAATGAGGAAGAGAGTATTCATGGTAATGCTGCTGGGTCTGAGATGCTGCAAGAGTTTCTATTTGCCCCGAGACAGATTTGCACGATGACACAGTGTAAGAAGATGGAGAGCAGTGTGATACTGGATGGTCTGTATATACATGATTATTTGCCTTTGGCAGTCAATGCACGTAGACTGAATGAAGTTGTAAGTCTAGGAGTAAAGGTAGGTTAAAGCTGAAGAAACATCTTATGAACTTGAGACATGTGGTTAAGCATTTGGATTCAAAGAAAAATGGGCCCCATATCAAAAATGATTGAAACGGCCAGGAGAGGCCCCTGACCAATTAAATCACCTGTCCAGGGCTAATTTTCAGTGACACTTAACTGGATAGTACTGCTGAAAATGCCTGGTTAGTGCTCAAGCTGAAACTGGCTACTTTGGGGGCATTCTGGGTGGTGGAGTCAGCACTTAACCAGTTAAGTGCAAGTTCTTTATAGCCAGCGAAGTGCTGATTATTGCACTTAACTAGCTATATTTTGGCTAGCTCCGTATACTAAGAAATTCAGTGTCAGAACCTGGACATAGCCCCAAATTGAATTGCCGGGTATAATATTGGTGGCAGTCAGCAAAACGCTGATCGATGCCAGCTGAATATCGTGCCCCATATGTTTCATTTATGACTAGGGGTCAGGTGGACAGTATGCAGAGCAAATTTGGAAATCTTTCTGATTCTTGGGATTCCTCAAAGTCATCTGTATCTGATTTTGAGGAAGCTATGCCTGGCCTTGGTAGTGTTAGGAATGTGAGAAGAGAGACAGGTGGGGAGGTACTTGGCTCATCACCTAGGATGAAGCTTACCTTTTATGTGATAGTACTTTTGGATGCACATGAATCTCAAAAATTACGAAGGTATTATTAACTATCACACAATTATAGGTTCAATATTATTTCAATTTATCACATAAAAATCACATACACTATACATAACTATAAAATAGTATTCTTTCATTTTTAAATTTCATTATATCGCAAATATCAATTATACAAACAATTTTCTCTCTGTTCACCAAGAAAACATTTAACTTGTGTAATGCTTGTATCTATTACAGCATATGACTTCTATTAGCCCCGCTTTTATATTCCAGTCTAATTCAAGTTAAAAACCACAATATTTACTCTACTTCTTAAAGTCTTCAGTTAGTCATATTTAAACAAAATTGTTCATGGGAATAATCCCCTGATACTTATCTGCAATTGTTGTTATGTTCTTAAAACAACGCTGTAAAACCTTATTATAAATCTTGACTTATCTAACCGTAACAATGTCCACACTGCTGCAACCGAACATTCTGAGCTCAAAAACATCTAGCATATGGTGATTTTCGAAAATGACCTTCTGTTTCTTCCACCAATTTATAAGCCTTGCAGATTTAGCAGCAGCTCGATTGTTTTGTTTTAGGATTTATTTATTTAAATATTTAACCTGTCCTCCCAATTAGGCTCAGAACAGGTTACCAAATAAACATATGTAATTTAACATAAAATACCTTTGGTGGGACCGGTCATGTAATTGGGCGTTTAATTCACAATTTGTGGTGGTAAGGAAGAAGACAGTGAAAGAAAAGGTGAGTAAGAATTGGCTTTGGTAGGATTGCTGACCCCTTTTATCATCTGCCAAGAGACTGTCGTGGTTTCACTGGTAGATTTAATACATTAAAGGAGCATGGAAAATGTCTACTCATTCATAATTTATCATATACTTTAGGTTGAAGTGGTAATTCATTTCTTGATCCCAATCTGGTTTTGTGCAGTATGCATTGTTTGATTCTGTGGTGGCTCTTCTTCAATGGATAGGCAGGGCTAGAAACTCTCATGGCTAAGGCAGATATAGATCTGCTTCCAGATCTCTGCATCCTGATTCATTTTATTTTCTGGGTTTCTGATTTTTGGGCAAGTTTTATACTGATAAATGTTTGCCAATGGGCTGCTCAGTGGCTTGTGCCTGTTTTTAGGCATTTTAAACTGTTTTCACGTGGTAGTAGCACAAGTGGCTTCATCAGATATTATTGTACACTACGGGCCAAATTCTATAAATGGTGCCTTAAAAAAATCAGTGCCGAAAAACCAGTTTTTAATTTTGGGGAATTGAATTGGACTTTGTGAAAATAGAATTGAGTTTCCTTAAAGAAAAACTGGCAAAACTGTTGGAGTTGTTGACAATCAGGTGAATTTTCGAAAGAGAAGGGTGCCCATCTTTCGACACAAATCGGGAGATGGGCGTCCTCCTCGCAAGGTCGGACAAATCGGCATAATCAAAAGCCGATTTTGGGCGACCTCAACTGCTTTCCATCGTGGGGACGACCAAAGTACACGAGGGCATGTCAGCAGTGTAGCGAAGGCGGGACTGGGGCATGCCTAACACATGGGTATCCTCAGCAGATAATGGAAAAAAGAAGGGTGTCCCTGACGAACACTTGGGCGACTTTACTTGGTCCATATTTTTTTCACGAACAAGCATCAAAAAGGTGCCCAAACTGACCAGATGACCACCGGAGGGAATCAGGGATCACCTCCCCTTACTCCCTCAGTGGTCACTAACCCCCTCCCACCATAAAACAAGTTTACAAATACTTTTTTTCCAGCCTCTATGCCAGCCTCAAATGCCATACTCAGGTCCATTGCAGAAGAATGCAGGTACCTGGAGCAGTTGTAGTGGGTGCAGTGTACTTCAGGCAGGCGGACCCAGGTCCATCCCCCCCCACGTGTTACACTTGTGGTGGTAAATGTGAGCCCTCCAGAACCCACCACAAACCCACTGTACCCACATGTAGGTGCCCCCCTTCATCCGTAAGGGCTATGGTAGTGGTGTACAGTTGTGGGGTTTGGGGGGGCTCAGCACCCAAGGTAAACAAGCTATGCACCTGGGACCTTTTTCTGAAGTCCACTTCAGTGCCCCCTAGGGTGCCCGGTTGGTGTCCTAGCATGTGAGGGGGACCAGTGCACTACAAATGCAGGCTCCTCCCACGACCAAATGGCATGGGCGTAGACTGGGGGGGGGCGAGGGGGGGCAATGCCCCCCCAAACGACGAAGACGACGAAAACAACTTAATCTTCTTTCCCGCAGCGGCGAACAGGCAAGTGTAAAAACAGCAAGCAAGCGCAGCCAGGCTCAAGTACTCCGTCCTTCGCTTTCTGAATCCTGACCTCTCAGCGTCCCGCCTTCCTCTGATGTCATTTCCTTTCGGGCGGGACGCTGAGAGGTCTCAGGATTCAGAAAGCGAAGGACGGAGTACTTGAGCCTGGCTGCGCTTGCTTGCTGTTTTTACACTTGCCTGTTCGCCGCTGCTAGAGAAGAGAAGCATTTATTTAAAAGTAGATGGGAGGGTGGAGAGGAGAGCTGCCGTATTGGTGCGGGTGAGAGAGAAGGAAGCTGGTCGATGGATGGAGTATTTGAGAGAGAGGGAGCTGCTGGATTGCAAGTGCTGGTGGGGAGGCTTGAGAGAGAGGAGAGTTATTGGAATGGGGGGGGGGGTTGTTTGAGAGAGGGAGCCACTGAATCACAGGGGCAGGAGGGGTTAAGAGAGGGGGAACTGCTGGATCACACAGGCTGGGAGTGATTGAGATAGGGGGAGCTGCTGGATTACAGGCACCTGGGGGGTTGAGAGAGAGAACTGTCGAATTGGAGGGGGTCAGAGAGAGGGAAGCTGCCAGATCAGTGGGGGGGGGGGGGGGTGAAAGGGGAGAAGCTGTTGGACTAGGGAGGTTGAATGAGCTGAATCACAAGGCTGGGGGGGGGGGGGGGTTGAGAGAGAGAAGGCCTGCAGAATCAGGAGGTGAGAGGGAGAAGGACGAGCTGCTGGACAATTGGAGGACAGTTGAGAGAGAGGCCAGCTGCCAAACTGCAGAGGAGAGGATGCTTGAAAGAGAGGGAACTGCAAATTAAGCATACATATCATTTGCGAATAGAGAAACTAAATGATCAGACAACAAAGGTAAAAAAAAGTATTTTATTCAGAATTTATTAACTGAAATATGTCAGCTTTTTGAAATGTGCATCTGTGATATTTTGTCTGTAAATTTCAATTCCTTCCTCCATATTAGCATATTCATTTGCATATGTATATATGCAAATGAATATGCTAATATGCTCTGCCCCATCCTTTGCCCCCCCAAATGAAACAGTCAAACTACGCCTATGCCAAATGGCCTGGATTTGGTCGCTTTTGAGATGGGCGTCCTCGGTTTCCATTGTCGCCGAAAACCGGGGACGACCATCTCAAAAATGACCTAAGGACGACCATCTCTAAGGTCAACCTAAATTTCATGATTTGGGTGTCCCCGACCGTATTATCGAAATGAAAGATGGACGCCCATCTTGTTTCGCTAATACGGGTTGCCCCGCCCCTTTACGGGGCCGTCCTGTGAGGACGCCCTCATGAAAACTTGGGCGCCCCATTCGATTATGCCCCTCCACGATCTAATTTGCTAAAAAAAAAAGTCACAGAGCAAGTGCAGAGTTTAGTGGGACCTTTTGCATGTATCGAGAATTCAATGGGAAGAGTTTTTAAACATTTGCCCCCTCCCCCTCCCCATTTACTAAACAGCGCTGGCGGCTGCCGCGTGACAATGCTGACAGCCAATTCAAAGTGAATGAGCTGTGTCGGCATTAGCATATGGCAGCCGCTAGCGCGGCTTAGTAAACAGGGAAGTCAGTACTGGTGTGAAACCTAACAGGGAAACTTTTGTTGTAAATGTGTATTTTCTTTGTAAAATGGAGAATACCCATGTAGATTTTTGTGCCACCCAAGGTAAGCCCAGATCATAACCACACCACACCCCGTTGAAATCTTTGCATGCTGTACATCTCCATATGTAAATAGGAGCTTTCTGAAAGGGAAATGACCATTTACATATGTGTGCTATCTACTCTTTTTAAATGCTGCTAGTTGCATATGAAGATGCTGCTAAAATTGTGCGATTCATGCCAAATGCAGCAGACAAATTGAACCAAATTAGCAAGAAATCATTTCTGTTGTTTAAGCTATCAACTCTGGCAACAAGTGTTCCATCAATGCCAAATTATGGACTAACACCATATTGGAAAGTATCTAAAATATTTGAATCCTCTAAAATCTTCTGCCAAGTGCAATGCATTAGAACTGGCAGAATAAACATTTTCCCTCAAAAATAAATTGATTAGCAATTGGTCTTTCAATTCATTTTGCTGAATATGTGACAGCTGATATCATTCTATGATTATCTCATTTTTTCAGATGTGAAGAAGTGTTAATATACTGTAGGTCCTTAATGGATTTCTTACAATTTTTGGCCAAGGATCATTTTGCTTATTTAGAGCTTAGCCATAATGGACCTTATTCTATAAAGGTTATGCTCCTAAATATATGCTAAATCTATGAGCGTAATAGGCACTAAATTAGGCGCGTAAATTTAGGAGTATAACCTTTATAGAATAAGGTCCATTATGTATGGAGCCTAGAGTGGGAACATTTATGCAAAGATGTCCAGAATCGGTGCAAAGAAAAGCTATGAGAATGGTATGGGATTTGCATTACAAGACGTATGAGGAGAGACTTGCTGACCTGAACATGTATACCCTGGAGGAAAGGAGAAACAGGGGTGATATGATACAGACGTTCAAATATTTGAAAGGTATTAATCCGCATACGAACCTTTTTCCGGAGATGGGAAGGCAGTAGAACTAGAGGACATGATATGAGGTTGAAGGGGGGGATGGTCTCAAGAAAAATGACAGGAAGTATTTTTTCATGGAGAGAGTGGTGGATACTTGGAATGCCCTCCCGTGGGAGGTGGTGGAGATGAAAACGGTATGGGATAAACTTAAACGAATCCTGTTCAGAAGGAATGGATCCTCAGAAGCTTAGCGGAGATTGGGTGGCAGCACCGGTGTTGGGAGGCGAGGCTAGTGCTGGGCAGACTTCTACGGTCTGTGCCCTGAAAATGGCAGATACAAATCAAGGTCAGGTATACATATAAAGTAGCTTATATGAGTTTATCTTGTTGGGCAGACTGGATGGACCATACAGGTCTTTCTCTGCCATCATCTACTATGTTACTATTTATCAACAGTTTATACATTAGGCTCTCAGTGACATGTCCCTCTCTCTTTCCATCCTAGATATCTGCTTGACTCCACCCCTGATATTGATCTGCAAGCAAGGTGTACTTAGAGTTACACTGGACTGGACCAGCAGAAAAACCTGTCCTGGATTATGGTTTCTTACAAGGTCTGAACTAAACAGTATTTAGAGGAAGAGATTCCCAATTATTTTGGTGTTCTTACAAAGTCTGTCAGGGGATTGCAGGATGCACTCATAGGAATGTAACTTTATGAAGAAGCCTATGTTGTATGCTGTTTAATTTGGATTTATTAAGAGGACCTGAATCTTATTGCCTGCCTTAGTCAGTGTCTCATCATGGAAAGTCTTAAAAAGGTGTTGGAGGCTTCCCAGACCAAAGGGTAATCCATTAATTGCTAACAGTTTAAAGCCTAATGAATGTGTGGTTTTTAACACCATGCTTTCATTGGCTTTGAAGGTAATTTTTTTTACATTGGAAATCCCTGAACCAGGTCACATATCAGGAATGGTGGAATTTGTTGTTCCAAACTTATAAGTATGAAACATATCTTGCAAAAAATTCACTTAAGTTTGCCTTGCATGTGGAAAAATGGTCTCCCATTGTATCTTATTTTCAAAATGTACCACGCTGTGCTTAATATCACTAGATGCTGTTCTTTTACTAGATATGGCATGCGCATGGTTTTTTTTTTTTTTCTCTCACTTCCTTTCTTCTTTTCTTCTATTGCCTTATACACCGTGTATACTATTTGCACAGTGGTTTGTACTGTATTGAAAACCAATAAAAATATTAAACAGAAAAAAAAAGTGTTGGAGGCTTCCCAGACCAAAGGGAGAGGTTCTTTCCCTCTGGTAGTCCATTCATTGCTAACATAACTGTATCTTCACATGCCAGTGGTTCTTTCTTCTGAAATTGTAACAACCCCACCAACTAAAATTATTGCTTTATCTTCTGGGGTGTGACTAAATGCAAACACAATGCCAGTCTGTCTACTGCAGATATAACAACATCTAGATGCACTGATGATTCCATCTTCTGCAAGCATGGCGACCGTCTCAATCTCAGTGCTGACTGTCAACTGGAGCTGAAGTGCATCTAAGCACTGAAGGACCATCCACATTTATATTTCAAATGCAATGTAATTTAACTATTTTGACCACACTAAAGACAGCTGCCCCGCCTCACAATGCCAACCAAAGGTTTTTAAGGCATACTTGATTTCCAAAGCAGTGGTCTGTATCTCTATGTTGGTTAAAAATTGGAACATTCTCCTTCAGTCCCCTGCTAAGACTGATGATGAAATGTGCAGGCAAGGTGCAATACACATTCTACCTGGTCCCCCAACCCCACTCTTCTCTTTCAGCTGAGCAGGTGTCATCCACCTACATTCCTGCTAGTGAAGGGTGCTATTTCACTATCACATTTTCAATACTGAGAGACAGGCAAACTCTTCAGGACTCCAGGGAACCTGCCTGTCTCTAGTGATTTGAAATCACAATAATGAAGTATCACCCCTCACTGGAAGCAATGCAGTTAGAGGACTCCCGCTCTGCTTAGAGAGGGGAACAGTGATTTTTACTTATTTATTTATTGCGATTTGCTAAATCGCCATTAACTAACTTGCAGATCACAATGGTGTACAATGTTAACAAAATCAGAAAGGAAAAAAACTACAAATTTGAATAGGAAATGTAACATTCAAACTGAGGAGTAAGATCTACAAAACAAAGGAGGGAGGTAACACAAATGGGTAAGGGTAAAGGTAAAAGAGGATCAAACCAAGACCTATGTTGGATCAAAAGCCTGATTAAAGATCCACGTTTTCAAAGCAACTTTATACTTTTTAAAAGAGTTCAGCTCGGATGGAAATGGGCATAGAGTTCCAGTGAAAAGGGGCGGCAAAGAAGAAAGCGGATTCTAACTGTGCATTTCTGGGACTTGGAAGGTAAAGACGATAATCGTTAAGAAAGGCTGGAGTATATGGAATGGTAAGGTTGGAGAGATAGGGTGGCAAGTTGATTCTAAAAGCCTTACAAGTTAAAAGAAGAACCTTGTAAATGATCCACATCAATGGGAAGCCAGTGGTGTTTAATGAATAATGGGGAGACATGATCACATTTTCGCGCGTAGCAGAAAAGTATGACAGCTGTGTTTTGGAGAGATTGTAATTTCTTGAGTTGAGATTGAGGGCAGCCCAAGTATGATATATTGCAGTAGTCAATCCTAGTAATCAGCAAAGAGAGAATAAGAGAGTGGAAGGAATTGTGATCAAAATATTGTCTAACTGAATGGAGTTGGCACAAGATGAAGAAGCCAGTTTCACATAGAACAGAGATTTGTGGGGTGAGAGTTGAAAATGGAAAATGATTTTCAAATAATGAAAAGAGTTCACTGCTTGAATAGTGCTACCAAAACGAATGAGGGGGATCTTAGGGATGGGAAGGCCTCATGTGAACCAGCATGCTACAGTTTTGTCTTTATTAAGGACCAGTCTGTGATCAAGCAACCATTGTGATATCAGAGATAGACAACTTTGGAGGTGTGCAATAGATGGGGAGTAAGGGATGATGGGGTAAATCAGGAGTATGTCATCAGCGTAGATCCCTTCCACCAACCATTATTCAGTCAACTACAATTGAGTAACCTAATGGGAGTATATACCCCCAAGCAATCAAACTGCCCAGACTGACTGTAAACTATGACAGAGGCTGCATGTCCAGGTATCATTGTGTCCCCCATATTGCTGTCAGATCATGAACAGAGTGGCCCACGTTGTCATTCCTTAGCTTCCTGACCTGGTACAGAGCCTGGTGAAGAAGGCAGTCAGACCAGGTTATTTTCAGTAGCCTCTGACTCCTCATTTTTGTCTGGTTTTCCTCGATTATTTTACCCATTGATAATAAGATGTTTTCTAGGACATGCACTAGATGTAATCTACTTGGATTTCAGCAAAGCCTTTGATACGGACCCTCACAGAAGACTCATGAATAAGCTGAGACAGCTGAACTAGGACTCAAAGAGGTGAACTGGCTTGGAAACTGGTTCACTGACATGCGACAGAGGGTGGTGGTAAATGGAATCTGCTCAGAGGAAATGAAGGTGAGTAGTGGAGTGCCTTAGGAGTTGGTGTTGGGGCCAATTCTGTTTAATATATTTGTGAGAAACATTGCTGAAGGCTTAGAAGGAAAAGTTTGCCTTTATGCAAATAACACAAAGATAGCCAATAGAGTAGATACCCTGGAGAGAGTAAAACCATGAGAAGGAATCTCCAAACATTGGAAGAATGGTCAAGGGTCAGCAGTTAAAATTTAATGCAAAGAAGTGCAGAGTGATGTACTTGGGGGTTCAGAAATCCAAAAGAGATGAACCAGATAGGAGGAGAGAGATTGGTAAGCTTGGCCCAGGAGAGGGACCTTGGGGTGATGGTCCAAGGATCTGAAGGCAATGAAACAATGCATCAAGGTGGTGGCTGCAGCCAGAAGGATACTAGGCTGGATAGAAAGGGGTCTAACCAGCAGAAAGGAGATGCTGATGCCCCTGTACAGGTCGTTGGCAATACTTGGAGTATTGTGTTCAGTTTTAGAGGCTGTATCTTGCTAAAGATGTTAAAAGACTTGAAGCTGTTCAGAGAAATGCAATGGACATGATATGGAGACTTGCTGACCTGAACATTTATACCCTGGACAAAAGGAGAAACAGGGGTGATATGATATAGATGTTCAAATATTTGAAAGGTATTAATCCACAAACAAATCTTTCCCAGAGATGGGAAGGTGGTAGAACTAGAGCACATGAATTGAGGTTGAAGGAGGGAAGATTCAGGAATAATGTCAGGAAGTATTTTTCACTGAGAGGGTGGTAAATACCAGGAATGCCCTGGTGGAGATGAAAACGGAAATGGAATTCAAAAATACGTGGGATAAACACAAAATAATCCTGTTCAGAAGCAAGGGATCCAAAGAAGCTTAGTGGAGATTAGGTTGCAAGACCAATAATTAGGAAGCAAAGCCAGTATTATTATTATTAGCATTTGTATAGCGCTACCAGACGCACGCAGCACTGAACACCTGACACAGAGAGACAGTCTCTGCTCAATAGAGCTTACAATCTAAAAACTGGGCAGACTTCTATAGTCTGTGCCCTAATCGTGGCTGGATAGATTTGGGTGGGCTGGAGTGGAGCTTTTCAGGGGCTTCAACAACAACTTCAGAAATTTTAGAACAAGGACAGTGCTGTGCAAACATCTACAGTCTATGCCCTGAAAATGGCAAGGGCAAATCAAGATCAGGTATACATATGAAATATCACATCATACCTTATGTAATGAGTTTATATTGTTGGGCAGACTGGATGGACTGTGCAGGTGTTTATCTGCTGTCATCTACTACGTTACTATGCTTTTATTGATAAATCCAGTGAAATATTTTCAGAGCAAAAATGTAATCAGTGAGTGCCTGATGTTTCCAAAGTCACAGTCTCCAATATTTAGTAGCTACGGGATCAATTTACAGTAGCTCTGCTAAAAATGATGCCACAATCCAGCCTGCCAAGTAATTGCTACTGTAAATTGCCTGCAGGCCAAGAAAGAAATCCCTGCTACCTGGATCCTTTTCAAATGAAGTTTGTTTTACTCCGGATGAAACAAGTGTTGATTGTAGCTCTCTTAACCTGACATTTACTCTACATCTATATATATTGCTTCTGAGAATTTGAAGAAGCTCAAACTATCAATCATACTGCCCTTTAGTTGTCCAAACTAACAAAAAGCAGCTATCTATAACTAGAAAATGTCAGGCAGGACTAGCAGCGAGTGCTGCCGTCAAGACAAAATGGTTTAAAATAGTAATTGAATTGAAGGTAGGTGATGTTGTCTTTCAGTCCTTACAGGGGCTTTAGTTCTTCAACCCTTCATTTGTTCTGGATTTAAATATTTTGAAAATGCATACAATGGTGCACAGCCAGTCTTACATGAAATTAATCTTTGCCGCATTGACAGAACAGACAAGAATGTGCCTGCACTATATGGAATTTTTTTTTTTTTTTTATCAGGACCATTTTCAAAGGCATTTGCCTCAGTAAAATGGCCTGATTGAAAATTGTCCTCTGTAAATGTATTCATGGGTTCTTCAGTGTGGAAAAGGAGGCAGCCCTGTGAGTGGGTTTAAATCAGCTGAGGAAAAGAGCACATGTGGAGGGCATTTTCGAAAGAAAAGTCTAAGTGTGAATTTGGACGTTTTACAAAGATGTCAAAATTCCGAACCGGGAAGAAGGTCATTTTCAAAAAATACCATGGTCGGCCTGCGATTTGGACGTTTTGCGATTTGGACGTCTTTGATTTTCGGCCATTTTCGAAAACAAACGTCCAAGTCTAAAACGTCCAAAGTCAAGCCATTGGGATGTGGAAGGAGCCAGCATTTGTAGTAGACTGGTCCTCCTGACATCCCAGGATAGCAATCCTAGGGGGCACTGCAGTGGACTTCATAAAAAGCTCCCAGGTACACATCTAACCATTGCTCCCTTACCTTGTGTGCTGAGCCCCCCCAAAACCCACTACTCCCAACTGTACACCACTACCATAGCCCTTACGGGTGAAGGGGGCACCTATATGTAGGTACAGTGGGTTTCTAGTGGGTTTTGGAGGGCTCGCAGTTTCCTCCACAAGTGTAACAGGTAGGGGGAGGTATGGGCCTGGGTCCACGTGTCTGCAGTGCACTGCATACATCACTAGACTACTCCATTGACCCTGCAGTAACCAGACAGCATGTGTTGATGCCCAATTACCAATGGGTTAGCACTGCACTATAAAATTTTAAAAAATTCTAGACATGGCAGAAATGGCACACACTCGAGGTGGAACTACCACCAGCAGCCACGTTGGGCTGGTGGTAGTTCCAGGTTAGCATTAGGTAAGCCCACATTGGGCTTACCGCCGCTTTGTAAATGGGCCCCTTAACGTTGGACCCTAAATTGTGGTTCCCAGTTATAGAATCACCCCCAATAGCCGCACTTTCAATCTAGACATGATTTCTGATAGTATTTTATAAAGTCACAAAGATAGTCATCTGTGTCTTCATAATACAGGCAAAAATAAGGTGCCTTCCTGAAGTATTAACCTAAGCTTTCTGTTAAAAAAAAATTACTCTAGAAAAGTATATGTAGAAGTAGGATCTTTTTTTGCATGATCTGCCTGAAGGCATTTCCTATTGTGTAGGTGAAATGGAGCAGACAGAATAGTGATATACACATGTATCATGTAAACTAACATATTCACACATACCCCCAGGTTCTATAAATGGCACACAAATTTGCGTGCACAGTCAAATAAGCTAACAAGCCAATTAGCTAAATAGGCTATCAATTATTGGCATTAATTGGCAACAATTTGGATTTGCAGCCGCATCTTGCTAAGCACTATTTTATAAAGTTCCACGTACAAATTTTATATCGCAACTCAAAAGAGGGTGTGGTCATGGGAGGGGCATGGGCATATCGGCAGCATTCACTAAAGATGCATGCAGTATTACTGAATACCAGAGATCTGTGCCTAAATTATGTGCCAGGATTTACACCAGGTTTCAGTTGGTGTAAGTCCTCATGCTCAATTTGGGTGCAGAATTCAGCACCCAGTGCTATTCTATAAAGAACGCTCATCCCAGAACACCCTTTATAGAACAGTGCTGGATACCATTTACTGACTCTAGCCAATGGAGTATACCACAAATTGGAATAGCAAAGAGGCGCTAAGTGTCTAGCAGCGACAGAAGAAAAAACAGAAAGCAGGCACTAGAAGTCCAAACAATTTCTTTATTCGTACAGACCCAACGTGGCCACATTTCGCCAATTAAGGCTGCATCAGGGGTAATAACATAAAACAGCTAACCAGGGACAAAGAAAGGTTTAGCCCAGATAGCACAACTGATCATCCAAGTTGACTTCAGCAGTGGTTCCTTCGGGTCTGTACGAATAAAAAAATTGTTTGTATACCACAAATTTACAGTTTCTTTGGACTAGATTAGCACCTATGGTTCATAAAAAAAGGATTACAATAGGTGTCTTTTTTTTTTTTTTTTACTTCTTACATAGGTGCTCTGTTATAAAATTACTCCCCCACCACCTCACCTAACATGAGCTGAATGGATGTGGGTCTGGAATGAGAATACAATCATTTAATTATGTTTATTTTTCATTATGGGCTGCTTATTTGTTTGGCCAGCCACAACCAAGCTGCCTCGAGAGGACAGGGGAGAATGAAAAGGCAGGAGTTAATTGACCAGCCTTGTTGAAAATTTTTGGCAAGCAGTCAAATTGCCTACTCTAATCTCAGTGCAAAATGTCTCCCCCAATAGACTTAAATGGAAACCAGTGAAATGAACAAATGTTTTCAGAATCAGGCTCAGGTCATTTTCAAACTTTGCCTCAGTTTTAGTCAGTTTTGTTTTCAGCTCATTTCACACATTCATTTTAATAAAACAAAATATGTTAATTTGTAGGTTATTATGCATCGAATTGATTTAGTGTGCACTTAATTTTTGAAAGCATGCTAATGAACTGAACGCACAGCCCTAGGAAACAAAGTGAAATTTTTTCATATGCACATCCCTAGTCTGTACACTCAGATCACAACCCTGCACTCTTAAATTCTCCAAATGACTAAACACAGTGGGTATTTCCAATTATGTAGGAGCCTCAGCAACTTGTTTCACACAGGAATAAACCCAGTGACTTGCCTGCATCGTTATCAGCTTCCCTTACAAAATTTTTAAACTTTATATTTCCTTAATACCAAACAATATAAACTTGAAAACTTATCTTTTTAGTTTCAAAATAGTATACTCGGACCTTAAACTATATACATTAAAAGATTTTGCAGCCATCAAAGCAAACACATTTGTAATAACTATTATACAAAAAAACCCTCTTCAGTGTTGAAAACATTGTACCAGACCCTACAAATTACCTCATGTCTCCTGTGACTATTTTGGCCATGCCTATTAGTCACTCTTTACTATACTCAGAGTCCCATGGCAACACAACTAATTAAAGCAACACTTACAGAGGTTAGTGTAAATGTCACATTTCAGTGTAAGTACACCTGGCTACAAAAGCACATTCATGATTTGGTCTAGTAATGCCCTAGAGTGAAATTATTTAATTTGACTTGGTAAATGCAATAACTGTACTTGGAAGGTCGCATTCAGTGCTCAGAATTACAGAATACTTTCTTGGAGTCTCACTTTCTGTTTAGAATGTAATCAGAAAATAAATATCGAGCCTCATTGTGTAAATAAAAAATAGACTGTTTTAGTATATAGTTCAGTGATGTTAGAAAGTCTTTCTTTCTTTTTCCCTTCTATTTGCTTGTGGTGTTTGTCATCAACACAGTCTGTATATTGTCAGGGAAATATTTCATCTAGGTTGTGTGGGTGCAACTAGAGATGTCCATTTGTTTTGAAATGAAAAGAAAAATGCAGTAATAAAATAGAAGCGTTCTTTTACTAAGGTACACTAACAGATTTAGAATGCACTAATTATAAGCGCATGCTAAACTATAAGATGCCCCTAGGAATATACCCCTGAATTTTATAAATATTTCATATGCATATTTGGGACAAACAAAAAAAAAGCAACACTGGGCATTCAAGGCTGGGACAACAGGAGCATTTTATTGAAAAATGACCCGACACGGGCCGTGTTTCGGCATTAACGCCTGCCTCAGGGGTCAGAGTTTGGTTGTAAATTATACAAGATGTCTAAATGTCCAATGCCTCTGAAAATGGATTGGGAAAAAAAAAAAACTTCTGAGCCAAGCGATCCTGTTGAGAAGGATAGCCACGGTAAACTGTGTTAGCCGTTCCTTTGATAAAAACAATTTGCAAATTTCTTAGAGGCATTGGACATTTATACATCTTGTATAATTTACAACCAAACTCTGACCCCTGAGGCAGGCGTTACTTAACACCAAAACACGGCCCGTGTCGGGTCATTTTTCAATAAAAAACTCCTGTTGTCCAGGCCTTGAAGGCCCAGTGTTGCTTTTTTTGTTTGTATACTGTCTATGTATGCTGTATACCCTCTCTGTTTGTTATATGCATACTAGTAAAAAAGGCCCGTTTCTGACACAAATGAAACGGGCGCTAGCAAGGTTTTCCTTGGAGTGTGTATGTTTGGGAGAGTGTATGTGAGAGTGAGTGTTTGAGAGTCAGAGTGAAAGTGTGAGTGTGTGAGAGAGAGAGTGAGTCTGGGTGTGAGTGTGTTTGTGAGAGAGTGTGTGTGAGAATGAGAGTGTGTGCAAGTGTGTATGTGAGACACAGTGTGAGAGAGAGTGTGTGTGTGTGGGCAAGAGACAGAGTGTGTGTGAGACACAGATTCTCTGTGAGAGTGAGTGTATGACACCAAGCGAGTGTGTGAGTGACTGTGTGGCACATAGAGAGTGAATGTGATACTGTGTGAGACAGAGTGTGTGAGAGTGAGAGTCAGAAAGACATTGTATATGAGAGAGACAGTGTGAGCCGTGCCCTCCCAATCCATGGCCATCTGTCCCCTGCCCCCTCCATTCATCCTTTTCCAGCAATTCTCCTCTGTCCCTGAGCCCTGCCCTCCCAATCCATGGCCATCCATGTTTGTCTGTCACCTGCCCCCTCCATTCATCCCTATCCAGCATTTCCCCTCTCTGCCTGAGGCCTGCCCTGCAATCCATATCCATCCATGCCCATCTGTCCCCTCCATTCATCCCTATCCAGCAATTCCCCTCTCCCTGAGTCCTGCCCTTCCAATCCATGCCCATCCATGCTCCTCTGTCACCTGGCCCCTCCATTTTTCCCTATCCAGCATTTTCCCTCTTTGCCTGAGGCCTGCTCTGCAATCCATATCCATCCATGCCCATCTGTCCCCTCCATTCATCCCTATCCAGCAATTCCCCTCTCCCTGAGTCCTGCCCTTCCAATCCATGCCCATCCATGCTCCTCTGTCACCTGGCCCCTCCATTTTTCCCTATCCAGCATTTCCCCTCTCTGCCTGAGGCCTGCTCTGCAATCCATATCCATCCATGCCCATCTGTCCCCTCCATTCATCCCTATACAGCAATTCCCCTCTCCCTGAGTCCTGCCCTTCCAATCCATGCCCATCCATGCTCCTCTGTCACCTGGCCCCTCCATTTTTCCCTATCCAGCATTTCCCCTCTCTGCCTGAGGCCTGCTCTGCAATCCATATCCATCCATGCCCATCTGTCCCCTCCATTCATCCCTATCCAGCAATTCCCCTCTCCCTGAGTCCTGCCCTTCCAATCCATGCCCATCCATGCTCATCTGTCACCTGGTCCCTCCATTTTTCCCTATCCAGCAATTTCCCTCTCTCCCTGAGTCCTGCCCTCCCAATCCATGCCCATCCATGCTCCTCTGTCCCCTGCCCCCTCCATTCATCCATTTCCAGTAATTCCCCTCTCTCCCTGTGCCCTGCCCTCCTAATCCATACCCATCCATGCTCCTCTGTCCCCTGCCGCCTCCATTCATCCTTTTCCAGCAAGTCCTCTCTCGCCCTTCCATGACCCCCCCCCTCGCATCCATGCTACTCTCTCTCCCATGTCCCAGCCTGGCCCGCCCTCTTCTCCCCCCCCCTTCGCATCCATGCCCCCCCTTCGCATCCATGCCCCCCCCTTCGCATCCATGCCCCCCACCCCTTCGCATCCATGCATCCCTTTTTTTTTTTTTTTATTCTTTTTAACTTTACCTCCGTGGCGGTTCGTGCAGCGAAGCGTCAGGGAAGGAGGCGGCGCTCCCGACGTCTAGCTTTCCCTTCGCTGTGTTCCGCCTTGTTTTGAAGGCGGAACACAGCGAAGGGAAGGCTAGACGTCGGGAGCGCCGCCTCCTTCCCTGACGCTTCGCTTCCGGATTTGTTTGTTTAGACGCGAGGGCGGGGCAGAGACGGCTGGATGGCTTCACACCACGAACACCACGAACGCCACAAACTCCACGAACTCCACGAACCCTACAGCCAGGGACTCAGGGAGTGACGTCAGATGGCTTCAGAACGTTGTCCTCATTAGAACGTTCACGGTGCGTTTTATTATATTAGATTTGGGCACATGCAAAATTTATGTATGGAATGTAATTATATAGAGGCTCTTTTACCAAGCTGGGGTTTATGCCACGCGCCGAGGCCCGTCTTAGTGCAGCGGGTAAAAAGGCCAAAAAAGAAAAAGCCATGCATCCATTTTGGGGGAAGCACTTACCGCCACCTATTGAGCTAATTAGTGCCAATAGTTGGGTTTTTAACAAGCAATTACTTACTTACACTAATTAGATTTAATTAGAACTTATGCTCTTAAATGTAGATGCAGGATCTGCACCTAAATTTTTCACGTAGCCCAAAAAGAGAGCGTCTTAATGGGATGGCCATGGGCGTTTTGGAAGATAAAACAATGAGGCAGACCTTGTAAAAAAAAAAAAAAGCAATGTCTTTATTAGTAGATTAAAAACTCACAGATATTCAACATAAAATGCCCGACATAGCCCCACGTTTCACCAGTATAAAAATGGCTGCGTCAGGGGCAGTGGGTCACCAGCTGAGATAAAACTTAAAAAAAAAAACCCAGGCTGGTGATTCTGGGAACAGTCGCTCATAAAAAACGCTGTGGTTGCAGTGAAAAAAGAAAAACACTGTTCCCAGAATCTAGCTTTCTATGTTTTAACAGCCACACCAGCCTGGGGTTTTTTTTTTTTAAGCTTTATCTCAGCTGGTGACCCACTGCCCCTGACACAGCCATTTTTATACTGGCAAAACATGGCCACGTTGGGTATGTTGAATATCTGGGAGCTTTTAATGTACTAATAAAGACATTGATTTTTTTTTACAAGGTCTGCCTCATTGTTTTATCTTTCGTATTTGGTTTGACAGACCAACTGCCTTGTTGTTTTCTGACTCAGGGGCGTTTCGGGGCAGATCAGGGGTATAGTTTTGAGTTACACACCTAATTATAGAATATGGGGGCTCTGCACGTAATTTTAGGTGCAGGCATTTGCACCACATTTTCGTTGGTGTAAATGGTGGTGCCTAAATTTACGTATGACCCCTGGGCATAAGTACTATTCTATAAACTGCTTTAAGCGAAAGCGTGGTTTATAGACTAGTGCTTTTTTTGACACAGATTTTTTGGGTGCCATATATAGATTCTAGCCTATACTGTGCATCTTATTATTTAGCACATGCTAATCATTTGTGTGCGCTAAATCCATTAGTATATCCTAGTAAAAGGACCTCAGAGTGGGGTATTTCCAAAATTTGTACCAGTTCAAATCCCACTACAGATCCTTGTGATCTTGAGAAAGTCACTTAACCCTCCATTGTCCCTAGGGCTGGTGTGAATGTCTGCATCTGCCACATACACTAGTATTTTATAAAAATAAGTAGCTGCTTACTTGCCTTTTACATAGGCACCTTGAAAGGCACTTTAATTAGGTGCCCCCTTGTAAAATCACCTACTTGGTGGTCTTGTAACTTCCTTAGCTGTATTGATCATCAGCCAGGATTAAGTTGAGAGTTTGCTCTGGGTGCAATGAGGAGAGACAAGGGACAGACATACATGAAAGCAAGAAAGCAAATGTGATGTGGCTAATCATAGGGCCCTGTTTACTAAGCAGTGTTATAGGCGCGTTAACATTTTCAATGCGCGTTAACCATGTACGTACGTTAACTATGTATGTGCCTACAATATCCCTATAGGCGCCTACATGGTTGGCACGCTAAAAGCACTAACACACCTTAATAAACAGGTCCCATAGTCCTTTTTGCTGTCCTAAATTAACTGTATAGTTATCTGGGTATCACTGCTGAATATCAGTAGTACCCAGGTAACTCCTGGCTCAGTCCTGACTCTCCCCTCCCCCCCCCCCAAGACTCCCCTAGCACTAACCAGATAGTGACATGGTGGTCAGACAGGATATTCGATGGCACTATCCAGCCATGTGCTGTGAGTATCTTATGCAGACCCAGTCAATGTTAGTTAACTAAGTACGAATTAAGAAGTGTTAAATATTGACCCCAGAGTTTATAGGATCTGGTTAATAAGATTATCTATTAACCATTGTTTGAGCACACCTCTGTTTTTGTTAATCATTTTACTATATTTTATATAGATACAGAAAGCATCAGAACATTTAGTACCTATTTGACTTAAGATTCTGAGATATGGGATTGGGAAAAATTGAGTAGAATTATAGTTATTGATTGATACATTTATTAAATAGACATTATTTATGAGTGTCATGGCACACTGCTTGGGAGGGATGGGGTGTCATATTTCCCAGATACAAAAGTTAATGTTGAAATTGTCTCCGTTTAGTAAACAGAACTCATAGCAAGTCTTTAAAATTAGAGTAGGGCTGTATAAATATTGCATGTTTAAACTTAATGAATAATTTGAATAGTATTTGATAACTCAGATGACACCAATCTTAAGAAGGCTTTTTCTTTTTTTGCTTTCTCTCTCTTCAATAGGAACCTCAGTTTGATTTCAAAATAGGAACGATACTCTAGGAAGAAGAAACTTATGGGGTTTTTTTAGACTGGAAACATGCCACAATATTTTGATAGATTCACAAACTGTGATTTTTTTTCTTGATCATGTACCAGGCTGGAAGGATTCAGACAGTGCCAATTGGAAAATCTTGATGTAAATCAGGGACTTAGGCACATACAATACATTAAAATAATTGCTCCTTTAGTGGTAGCTAAGATAAATAGGTATGTTTTTATTGCTGTTTGCCATATAGGTGCATTTGGTCCCTGAAGACAGGAAACTACAGGCATTCTGTATGTGTATGAGCATTTGAAGACCTGAATCTCATGAATACCCCTATCTAGCTGTAAGGGAGACTTGCGGCTATTCCTCATTTTGTAATAAGAGAATACAGGAATTTGTAGGCATCCATATACATCTTTCTGAGACATGACAGAATTTCTGAAAATTTGCATTTAAATGTGTCAGTTTTGCTTGAGAAAATCCCAAGAAACAGTGCGGAGTAATGTGCTCTCATTTTATGACAGGCATTCTGTGTTATAGGGACTATGTTGCCCTGAATTGGGAATGGAGAGGAATTTTATTTAGTTTTTATAGAATTAGAATAGATGAGTCATGGGAATGGTCAAGTGTCACATTGGCCACAGGGAAATCATCTCAGTGCAACACGGGTTTATCTGACTTCTCCTACTAGTCACATGAACTTGAACTGAAAAGCCATGTACACAATTCTGGCCACAAATTCTATAAATGGAGCTGAAAATTGCATGCACAATTTAATTGAGTAACAAAGCAATTAGTGTCAATTGGTGCTAAAAATTGTTGGTGCTAATTGGCAACAGTTTGAATTTACACGAGCATCTTGCTAGGTGTTATTCTATAAACATGCATGTGTACTTTTTTAAGCGTGCAACTGAAAAGGGGAATGGGCGGGTCAGTAGTGGTCACTTAAAATGCACACAGTATTATAGGATATGGGAGAGCTGATCCTAATTTAGGAGCAAAAATTTACCGATAACTGGGTGCAGATCCTGGTGCTAAGGGCCAGATTCTATATATGGCACCTAAACAAATTGTCACGGAAATCAATGCCGACTAATAAACAGTGCCTAGCCAGCTTATTTTCGAAAGAGATCGCCGGCCATCTTCCGACACAAATCGGGAGATGTCCGGCCATCTCCTGAACCCGGCCAAATTGGTATAATCGAAAGCCGATTTTGGCTGGCTTCAACTGCTTTCCGTCGCGGAGCCAGCCAAACTTCAAGGGGGCGTTTCGGCAGGGTACAGAAGGCAGGACGGGGGCAGGATGGGGGTGTGGTTACAAGATGGCTGGCTTCGCCCGATAATGGAAAAAATATGGCCGGCTCTGATGAGCATTTCGCTGGCTTCACTTGGTCCATTTATTTTTACGACCAAGCCTCAAAAAAGTGCTCCAATTGACCAGATGACCACTGGAGGAAATCGTGGATCACCTCCCCTTACTCCCCTAGTGGTAACCAACCCCTTCCCACCCAAAAAAAAAAAATTTAACGTTTTTACCAGCCTCTATGCCAGCCTCAAATGTCATACCCAGCTCCCTGACAGCAGTATGCAGGTACCTGGAGCAGTTTTTTGTGGGTGCACTGCACTTCAGGCAGGTGGACCCAGGCCCACCCCCCCAACCTGTTACACGTGTGGTGGTAAATGGGAGCCCTCCAATCCCCCCCCCAAAAAAATACTCACTGTACCCACAAGTAGGTGCCCCCCTTCACCCGTCAGGGCTATGGTAGTGGTCTATAGTTGTGGGGAGTGGGTTTGGGGGGGATTTGGGGGGCTCAGCACCAGTGGTGTGCTGGAGCCAGCTCGCACCGGCTCGCAAGAGCCGGTTGTTAATCTTTCTACCGACTTGCGAGCCGGTTGTTAAATATTGCGAGCCGGCTCTGGCTCTCCTCCCTCCCTCCTCCCTCCCTCCGGATCCGGTCCCGTTCACCGATTCCTTGTACTTCTAATTCTTCGGGGCAGGCAGTCTTGCCTGCCCGCTGCCAGCTGACTCTCCTCCGCTGCCGATTCGCCTTTTTAAAATGCTCGCCGAGACTTCCAGAGGCGGCCTCTCGGCGGCCATTTTGAAACACGAATTGGCAGCGGGGGACAGTCAGCTGGCAGCGGGCAGGGAAGACTGCCTGCCCTGTAGAATTAGAAGAACAAGGAGTCGGTGAAGGACTGGATCCGGAGGGAGGGAGGGAGGAGAATTCGCTGACAACTCGGTAGGGGGTGGCAGGGGAGAGAAGGGAGTCGCTGGGCATGGGTGAAGGGAGGGGAGAGAACTAAGGGTCGCGCTGGGTATGGGTGCATGCAGGGCAAGGGAGAGGAGAGGAGGGTCACTGCTGGACATGGGTGGATGGAGGGCAGGGGAGAGGAGGGTCACTGCTGGACATGGGTGGATGGAGGGCAGGGGAGAGGAGGGTCACTGGGTATGGGTGCATGCAGGGCAGAGGAGAGGAGGGTCACTGCTGGACATGGGTGGATGGAGGGCAGGGGAGAGGAGGGGAGAGAGAAGAAATGCTGGACATGGATGGAGGGGAGGGAAGAGTGAGGAAGAGATGAGTTGAGGGGAAAGGAAGAGAGGAGAAAAACTGCACATGGATGAAGAAAATAGGCAGAAGCTGAGGACCAGAAATGAAGAAGAAAGGAGGAAAGGAAAGAAATAAATGGAAAGGAAGACCTGGAAACGTAGTTAAGAGGACAGATAGCAGCAGAATCGGATACTGGGCCAGCATGATCAGAAAAACAGTCACCAGACAACAAAGGTAGAAAAAAAATCATTTTATTTTCATTATAGTGTTTGGAATATGTTCACTTTGAGAATCAGGTGCTCAACATTAAAAGTTTATATTTATTTACTTATTTATGGCATTTTATTGCACATTAAACATGAATTAGATTGGAACCTGGGATCATTTAATTTTTTTTTCCTGGAGGAATGCATTGCCACCCCCCCCCCCCCCCCAGGCTCTCTCCCCGGCTATAGCCAGCTGTGCAATTTGGAGGGGGGGCACAGAGGGGGATGAGGGGGCATAGAGGGGTCCAGGGAGAGAGCCTGTTGTTAAACAATTACCAGCACACCACTGCTCAGCACCCAAGGTAAGGGAGCTATACACCTGGGAGCAATTTTTATTTTTTTTAATTTTTAGAAGTGCTCCCTAGGGTGCCCAGTTGGTGTCCTGGCATGTCAGGGGGACCAGTGCACTACAAATGCTGGCTCCTCCCATGATCAAATACCTTGCATTTCGCCGGGTTTGAGATGGCCAGGCCCGGTTTCCATTATGGCCGAAAACCGAAGCCGGCCATCTCTAAACCCGGCGATCTCAACATTTGATCTAAATGTTGAGATTCAGCTGGCCCCAACCATATTATCAAAAGAAAAGATGGCCGGCCATCTTTTTCGATAATATGGTTTGTTCCGCTCCTTTGCGGAGCCGGCCCCGAAGATGGCCGGCCATCTATTTGGCCAGCGCCGTTCGATTATGCCCCTCTAGATCAACTAAGAATAGAATATAGTATATAGAGTATGCTTAGTTGCTATCTCAGCACCTAAAACTATGCACATCCACTTAATCCAGTAAAAATTTGGCATAAATCTTGGCTTGTAGATATTGGGCACACTGGGCCATATTATATAACTCAGAATGCCCATGAAACACCCATTTCCCCACCCATAACCATGACTCTTTTTGCCTTGGTGCATTAGAAATTAGGTGTACTGCATTACAGAATGCGCTTATCGAGTTGTGTTCGAAATTCTAATTATTACCAATTAGAGCTCATTATTGCTTGTTAAGAGCTAATATCAACACTGATCAACTGATTAGCTTGTTAAGCCAATCAAGTTACATGCATTGTTATAGATTATGCTTGAATTTCGGCGTAGATCTCTAGTTACGCTATATAGAATCTGGGGGTAAGCGCTGTTCTGTAAATAGTACTCAACTTGGACTGCCATCTTTAGAATAGGGTTCAGCACTTATTTTTTTCAGGGCCCAAATTTGGTGCCGTTTCCTGAATACAGCCCTTATTTCTTTTGAATTCATAACAAAAAGAGATTTAAATGTGATTTTGGAACTCATTACAAATTTTTACACTGATATATAACAGTCATTCAGTGGGAGTTATGGATTTGCTTACTGTCAAAAAAACACATAACACCCTATTCATATTTTTTCAAATATTATATAGATAATATTGGGCTGTTTAAATTACTGTTATTTGTACAATCGTTGGACGGGTGGTGGAGGGGCAGAAGAACCACAAATTATCCTTTTAGTAGTGATATTCAGCTGCTAAATTGATGTTATCCTAAATTAAAGGATAGTACCAGCTCTGTGAATGCATAATCACTCTAATTCAATATGTAGGGCTAGATTCTATATATGACGCCCATAAAATCCGCACGGTAAAAAAAAACACCTAGGCACATTCTCGAAAGTATGCCTAAATTTTATAGAATAGGCCTCAATTTCCACACAGTATATAGAATATGCCGAGCACCTCTCCATGTGACCAAATTTGGTCGCATCCATTTAGGCCATGTTTTACTTGGTGTTGTTTTTATGTGTGGTATTGAGGCAGCCATGGGCAAGGAAAGTGTTAACTCTGAGAAATTATATACATAAGAAATGATATTAAAAGCTTGAAGTTTGAATTCTCTTCAGTCCTGCAGGTAAAGGAATGCAGGCTGGATTAATTACTAGAACTCTAGCTTGCCGGGCTGGGTTAGAAAGGTCAGAGACAGGAATTTCTTTCACCCTGATGAATGATGAAAGCTAGCTCAACATCTGTATATTATTAGGCATGCTGAGCAGCCTTTGTAAGCAGGCATGAGCCAGACATATGACATATTGTAGTTTAAGAATAGGCTGAAATACTGTTTAGAGAGAGGCAATAGATTAGAATTTAGAAGTTCTTGATATTTAGAATATGTCTTATAAGGATGCTTATTTTAGAATATGTTTTTCTGTGTAATTAATATGTAGGATACCTTTCTAAATTCTGTATTATTCTTTGTCTGACTTTCTAAGCAAAGACTGCAGTGAAGAGGCCAACATGTGTTTGGAGTTTTCTGCAGTCCTGGCTGGTTCAATGTATAAGCTGATAGGTGAAAGAGGTCAGGACTAGTCAGCTCTCTTCTCCTTGATTAATTATAGGTAACTGTAGGAATAGTCCTGAAAGTATATCTGTATGCTATTAAGTAAGACTGGCCCTTGACCCCTTTAATGAATGCCAGAGTTCAGCTAGCAGGTAGTATGAAGCTGACTAGGAATATGAGAATAACCAATGTCAGGTTGGGCCTCTTAGTCTCTAAGGGAACCCAGTTTAAGCTATAGATGAGAAATCAATCATAATGAACATGCAAGAGTTCTGGAGACCAAATGTCTGGTGTAAGGGGCCCCAGGTCACAGGTCAGTTTAGGATGTCTGGAACCTATGTAACTGATATTTGTATAGAGCTGATTGGTTGAGGCAAGGTAGCCAATCTATTCCTTAACCAATTGGAGAGTAAGGGGGGGGGCTAGGCTAGGAGGGGGATAGAACAGTATTTAAGTGAGAGCAGAAGCAGTTTACGTCAGAAGAAAGCTGGAAGACAACAGGAGAGAAAGAGAGCAGAAGGAACAGAGAGAGAGAAGAGAGCTGAAGAGGACAGATAAAAGCCATAACATCCAGAGAGCTGAGAGAGAGAGAAGAGAGCTAGAACTGATGTCCTGCTTTGTTTGCTGGCAAATAAAGAAGATTACTCTCTCATTCTGGTGTGTGCTGTCTGACTCCTGAAGTATCATAAATTCATGCCTCCGTTCCTGCAACAGTATGTTGGCCATGGACTCCCCGCGGTATCGGGGATTGATGGACAACTACCCACTGGATACCTTGGAAGGCTGTGGTTTGTGGCCATCTGACTCCTTATCAGGCTAAAGGTATCTAGACTCTTTATAGCAATCATCTTTGTTTCAAAGTTACTCTAATGTCTTAAATTATCTATAAGAATGAGAGAAGTCAGAAGGTAAAGATATATATTTATTTATGCTTACCATTACCAGGCAATGCAATCAGGGGCATCAATCAGACAACAGATCAGAGTGGCAGCACTTCTGGCAGCAACTCAGCATCTTCTCCGCCCTACACAGAACTGTCCCCCTTTTTATACAATCCTTTGCCATTAGAAATAATAGGGCCCATTAGCTGCAATGGTAACCATGTTCATGGAAAATTTTCCAACGCAAATTCCCCTTCCTCTCACTTTTCTTCTGTTTTTAAGTTCCTCTTTCCGCACCTGGCTTGATAAGCACTTTTTTTTTTCCCTTTAACTGTCATGTAGAATAAAATACTCCATTTTGTAATTCATATTGTAACTCAGCTTCCATTTTGATTTCAGCTTCTTGACCTAACTTTTCCAAATTACAGCATTTACGCCCAGTTTTCTGGCCTTTTTCAGGTTTTAACACTAGGCCTTGCTTTTCCAGCAAGTCCTTGCTCACTTAGCCATAGGTTTTAAACCTGGCTAGTATTTTAACAGCCTGAGCTCTAAGATCCGGCCTCCCACCCTTCCGGTGGGAGTCCAGTGGGGCTCCTGGCTGTGCCATATCTCTACAGTGTAAATCCTGATGCCTAAATTAGGTGCAGAGGAGGAGATTCTATATATTGTGCCTAAAAAATTAGAACTGACATCAGTTCCGATTAAGCATATTCTATAATCGGTACCTAGATTTAAGTGCCGATTATAGAATACACTTAGTTCATATTTCACTGCCTAAATGTACGTGCATTCATTTACACCAGGCATATAAATTTTGGCATGCCCACGAAACACCCATTTCCCCACCAATAATCATGCCCCATATTGCCTGTGTGTGTTAGAAGTTCAGCGCCCATCATTACAGAATACGCTTGGCGAGTTGTGCACCTAAATTCTAATCAGTGCCAATTAATGCTTTGTTAAGTGCTGCCATCAGTGCTCATTAGCTTGTTAACAAGTTATGTGCATTGTTATAGAATCCATGCCAATTTTGGTGTGGATCTCTAGGCGCACTATTTAGAATCCTGGGGAGAGTGGGTGTATTCTATAATAACGCGCATTCATTTTACAAATGCCCACAACCTGTCCAATCCACACCCATCATCACACCCCCTTTTCAACTATGTGATTTGGAATTTACACCCATCACATTATGGAATACACTTACGGCCCCGTTTACTAAGCCACATAGGTGCCTATCCGTCTTATTTTCGAAAGTGATGGATGCCCAGATTTCGACCCAAATCGGGTGATGGGCATCTTTCTACCGTGGGCGCCCAAAGCTGTATAATAGAAAGCTGATTTTGGGCATCTTCAACTGCAATCTGTCACGGAAATGGGCAAAGTTGATGGGGGCGTGTCGGAGGCGTGGTGAAGGCGGGACTGGGGCACAGTTATCGGCTGAGGAGAGATGGGCGCCCTCGGCCAATAATCGAAAAAAGAAAGCTTTTTTACCGTGAATTTGGGTCATTTTTTGGACCCTTTTTTTCCACGAACAAGTACCTTAAATGACCACATGACCACCGGAGGGAATCGGGGATGATCAGCCCTGACTCCCCCAGTGGTCACCAACCCCCTCCCACCATAAAATAACAAACTTTAAGAACTTTTTCTCCAGCCTGTATGCCACCCTCAAATGCCATACCCAGCTCCATCACAGTAGTATGCAGGTCCCTGGAGCAGTTGTTAGTGGGTGCAGTGGACTTCAGGCAGGTGGACCCAGGCCCATCCCCCCCTACCTGTTACACTTGTGCTGGTAAATGGGAGCCCTCCAAACCGCCTCCAAAACCCACTGTACCCACATGTAGGTGCCCCACTTCAGCCATAAGGGCTATGGTAATGGTGTAGAGTTGTGGGCAGTGGGTTTTGGGGGGATTTGAGGGGCTCAGCACCCAAAGGAAGGGAGCTATGGACTTGGGAGTTATTTAATTTTTGTTTTTACGTTTTACAAGTGCCCCCTAGGGTGCCCGGTTAGTGTCCTGGCATGTGAGGGGGACCAGTGCACTATGAATCCTGGCTCCTCCCACGACCCAATGCCTTGGATTTGTTCGTTTTTGAGCTGGGCGCCTTCGGTTTCCATTATTGCTGGAAAATAAAACTGCCCAGCTCAAATCTGCACAGATCCGATGCATTTGCCCAGCACAAACCGTATTATCGAAAAAAAAGATGGATGCCCATTTTTTCCGAAAATACGGTCTGTCCTGCCCCCTCACGTACCCGTTCTTGGACATAGATGCCCATGGAGATGGGCGTTCGCGTTCGATTATGCCTCTCCACATGTGCCCAACGTGCACCAAATTGGAGTTACCACATGGCTCTTGCGGTAATTTCAATTTTGGTGCGCGTCCGCTACGCTAGTCTGAAAAATATTTTTTATTTTCTGGCGCGCGTAGGTCATTACCACCCAAATTCTTTACCGCTAGGTCTATGGCTGGTGGTTAAGGTCTCAGACCCAAAATGGACGTGCGGTAATTTTGATTTTGCCTCACGTCCATTTTCGAGGCATTTTTTGCAGGCGCACTACCCATTTCCGGGGATTTTCTTTTTCCCTCCAAAAATGGCACGTGCTTGGGGCAGGACTACCTCCAGTGACCGCGTAGGGCCAGTGGTAGTTCCGAAAGAGCGAGTGATAAGCCTGTAAAAGGGCCCCAAAGTCTGGAGCTTTGAGATCTATAAAATGAAGTAATTTCACATCATCAGTAGTACAATAATTCTCCAAGATGCCACAGGTCTGTATTTATGTTGCTAGGGGTTCATAAAGATGGTAGAAGACTGGAGACAGAAGTGAGCCCTGAGGAATCTCACAGCGAAGAACTTAAGAGGAAGACAAACTGGCACCAAAGGCCATCCAATATGATCTGTATGAAAGAAAAGAAGCAAACCACTTTAGAACCTAACCACAAAGTTATACACCCACCAAACATTTCAAGAAAACCACATTGAAAGCCAAAGAAAAATCAAGGGGCCCTTTTACTAAGCCGCTGTAGGCTCTACGCGCATGCAGCGAATTTCAAAATAAAACTAGCGCCAGGCCAGTGCGCGCCCTCCTGGTGGCAATTTCAGATTTGATGTTCACCCATAATGCCTGGATGAATTATTCATTTCCTCCTACGCACTCTGGTTCTGACGGTAATCGGCACTTGGCGCATGCCAACCGGTCACTGCGTGTATAGCACATGAGCCTTTACCACTAGATCAATTGGTGGCGTTAAGGGCTCAGGCTGGTTTTGGGCGCACGCTGGTTTCTTTTTTTACCGCAGGCCCTTTTCCCGTCCCATTAAAAATAAAAAAACATTTTTTGTAGATGTGGTAAAAACTGGTCCGGCACATGCCCAATACACACACCTACACTACCGCAGGCCACTTTTTACCGCGGCTTAGTAAAAGGACCCCCAAGTGAGATAAGAATAACTCTTGACTCTTCATCCAAGGCATTTCAGGTTCTACTAAGTATAGAAAGCAAAACTATCTCTGTACAGAAATCCTACCTAAAAGCAAATTGGCAAGTACTGGATTAGTTTTATTGAAGAGAGAACCTCTTTTTCTGCAATTTGGAAATGAATAGCAAGTTATATATTTTAAGTTATATATTTTATCTAATTTGCCGAATTAGGCAGATCAATTTTAGGAGCCTTACAAGACTGGCAACAGTCTGTTTCCAAAGGATAGGCACTACACCTGTATGTAGAGTAGTATTATCTAAGGTACACAGGGGAACTTGCAAACTTGACACTGGATTTTTTTTTAAATGAATCTGAAGTGGAAAGGGGTCTACCAGGATACAGTATTTGGTGATTTCATTGAGAGGAAAATCTTCAGTATACTGTAGGCCCTGATCAATCTAAAAGAGGACCAACAGCTTTCTGTAATGACCGTATTAGTGTCCTGTGTTTTTTTTCAACAGTTGACTAATATCCCCTGACCTAGCCAGAAGTTGGCTGGAGTCCTATGACCTTTCTAACAGTTGGTTGGTACCATAGTTCTTAGCCACATTGAAAATTTCTTGCATAGTAGGACAAGAAATAGAAAAGGAGCAGCAAATCAGACTTATCTTGGTATCGAAACAGACTGCCAGAGCTGTTGCCGACAATCAGTTTGATACAGAGGAACTTACTTCAGCAGAAGGATTTAAGAGATCTGCAACTACCTTAAACAGTTTTCCACTACAATTGATGCTACAATAGATAGCATTTGAAAAATGAAGGTCTTTAGCCTTTCTGATATCTCTCAGATAAGAGGCAACATGCTCTTTGAAAACAGCAGAATCACGAGCAATTCTCTGCTTACACCAAAGTCTTTTCATCCTTCATTCTTGCAGAAGTGTTTCCTGGCAGAGACGGATTATCTAGGCTTGGATACAAGGTTATATATACTTCCTTGTTAGAGTATTAACAATAAAGTTATGGTGTTGCCTCTGTCCTTCTTTGGGTATATAACCGGGCCCGGGGGGGGGGGGGGGGGGGGGGGTCTCAAGTTAATTATATGACTTTTCAGAAGCTGAAGATGTATTTGTTCAAGACATTTCTTGGTATTTAAGTTGTGTCCTGCTGAAAATGTCCTGTATTAACTTTAAAGCCATCTTACTAAAGTGTGTTAAGCACTTACTCACAGATTCTATAAAATGTGCTCAAATTTGCATGCCCGAATATGGGAATGATAAGGCGATATGCACACAAACAAGGGTCCAAAAATAAATGGGAGTGCTCGAGGCCATTAGCGCTGGACTAACGCCCGCCTTTATCAATACAGTATGGTGAAAAAACCCCTACCGCAGGAAACAACGTACGCACTAATCATCAGCGCAAGTAGCTGAGATAATATTTAACCATACCTCTGACCTTATGTGCAACTTTCATTAAATCAGTCACCTTACTTTCTAACTCTTCTTACTCTCTTACCTATCTAGATGTTCCATCTTTGCTTTACCCTTCACTATCAATTAAAATGTTCTATTACGTATTGTGTTGACATTGTAAGTAGTATACTATCCCATATTTTGTATTATTTGAATATTTTTACTGCTGTAATTGCCTATTTCTCATGTTTGATCTATTCTTACTGTACACCGCCTTGAGTGAATTCCTTCAAAAAGACAGTAAATAAACCCTAATAAATAAATAAATAAATACATGCAAATATGGGTCATTTGTTATTTGCCCTGATGCTTCAACAAGGGCACCTGTAGCGCTCCAAATACTATGTCAGCTTGGAGCTGGCATTAGGGTGCTTTAGAGGCAGGAGAAGGTTCTGTGGGCCAAAAAGATGCAAGGGAAAATAACCCAGATCATCAGCTGTAAAAAAGTTGTTAAACTTAATATGGTAAGAAACTACAGCTACTTAAAACAAATACCAAAAACTGTAAATTAAAGAGCCAAACTTTCCAGAGCAGTTACCTTACTTCCTGTTCGGCAGTGGCCCTCTTCCTTTGTGTCACCCTAACGCTGTCCCTTTCTGTCTCTTAAGTACTGTGTTGTGGGAATGTGAGGGTGCCGCGGGACGTCTTGACACTGTCGGCACATCTTTCACCTCCTTCCCTCTTCCATTCTGGTACATGTGACTCTTCAGTGCATGTGTCAGGCACCATCTGCCCGATTTACTTCCTCATGCTTGAAACTAATAGGGCCAGGTTTTTTTTTTTGTGCTGATACACACTGGTACGGTGTACCAGCACCTTCTTTTATGGGCTCCCCACAAGCAAGCCTCTATCCTGACCTGGTTTATTTCTCTCCCACCCCAGGTGTACCTTTAAAAGCCATGTTCCTCTTTGGAGCACTAATAATGGCAGCATTTCACATTCAGCTGTGAGTGTCAGCCCCAAGGTTCTTCTCTCTGCCACACCCCACCTCTTTGATATAATTTCCTGTTTTCACAGGGGCAGGGCAGAGAGAAGGACTCGGGTTGATGCTCACAGCTGAATGTGAAATGATGCCGCTATTAATAGTCTGAAGAGGAAAATCATGTTGAAAGATAATTGGGGGAGGGGGATGTTGAATGGGGAAATGTTTACCCAATCTGGGCGGGGAGCAGCAGAGTCTCCTTATGTGATACATCTCTTTCAAGCACCAGAATCAACTCATTCTCTAGAGTATGTGTATCAGACCTCTGATGCAGGCAGATTGACCGCTGAAATACAGACCCATGTCAGGTCTTTATTCGGCGCTTCAATGAAGATGGTCTGTTCTCCAACCACGTGTGGAAGTCGAGAGTCATCTACTTTTCTGGACATTCCCTTTGGATTTACGTAGAGGTTTTTCCTGCTTACTCTCTGGAATTCCATACAACATAAGAACATAAGAATAGCCATACTGGGTCAGACCAATGGTCCATCTAGCCCAATATCCTGCTTCTAGCAGTGGCCAATTCTGCAGGTCACAACTACCTGCAGAATCCCAAATAGTAGCAATATTCCATGCTACCATGGTAAGGTAATATTCAACCAATGTTGTGGATGGCTTCACACTAACCACCAAAAAACTGCTACTTAATGACAGAGCAGTAGGAAAATTCAGGATCTGGAGAGAGACTTCATGTCCTGCTGTCAACAAAAGGTAGAGTGTTGCTGTAGAGCTGGCAGGAGTCCCCAGGTCCCTCCAGCTGAGGAGAGAGAGATAGAATGGCACTGCAGAGCCGGTGGGAGTCCCCAAGTCTTGCCAGCAGTAAATAGAGAGAGAGAACAATGCTGCGAGCCAGCAAGACTCCCCAGGTCCTGCCAGCAACAGAGAGAGAGAGGGACAGCAGCACTGTAGAGCTGGTGGAAGTCCCCAGGTCCTGCTCGTAAAACTTTACCAATCCTCAGAGAAGGGGCAGGTAGGTTGTGGTTAGAAGGATGGAAAGTAAAAAGGGTGGATCATAAGGGAAAGGGTAGAGTTAAAGAGAAATAAAAGGGAGGGGGAGGGTGTGGGGTTAGTGAGGTGGAACAAGATGCCATGGTGGGCAGGGCAAAATGAACAGGTGAGGTTAAAAAGAAGGACATGAGAAAGGGCTGGATCATAAGGGAAAGGTGGGATTAGAGGAAATGCAAAGAATAAGGTGGTGAAAAGGTGTAGAGCATAGGGAAGGGGCAGAATGAAGGAAATGGGAGAAGTACAGGGAGAGAGTAGAAGGAGAGGAGGAGAATTGGAAAAGTGCTTGGGGACAGGGAAGTGTCATGGTTGCAGCCATGCCCCATGCTCTGGCTCACCTGTTGGCTTCAGGGCTGCCGAGAGGGGGGGGGCAGGGGGGACAAAATTCCCCGGGGCCACAGTACTACCCACCCTCCGTCGTCGACCGTCTGCCACCGAGCCGGGCCCCCTGCCTTGAAATCACAGTGCCTCTCACCTCCGTGTGAAAGTGCTACAGGCATGGCAGATCGCCTCCCTTCGGGCCTCCTACCCTCCCTGTGTGTCCCGCCCTCGTCTGACGTAACTTCCACGAGGGCGGGACACAGGGAGGGAAGGAGGCCCCAAGGGAGGTGATCTGCTGCTGCCTGCAGCACTTTCACATGGAGGTGAGACCGGACAGAGGGGGGAGCGGCGGTGGCGACCTCAGGGGCGGGGCCCCGGGGGGCCCAGCACAGTCTCTCGGCGGCCCTGGCTGGCTTCGGCGGGCATTGAAGTTGTACTCCGCAGCCTTCTTTGGGGTCCTGCTCTACCTTGTCAGTGTGGCTGTGTACCACTGCCTCTGGCACTTCAGGGCACCAGCTTGTTGTGTGGGCTGTTCCTTCCTGAGTTGGATTGGATTTATTAATTTTATATACCGCTACATATTATATGTGCCTAAGCAGCTTTTTCTAGGCATGCACATGTGAAGCAGTTCTCTTTTAAAGGGCCAGTAGTGGGAAATTTCCAGGATGCCCATTGATGACATCAGAGCTGGGGCCTATTTAAGGGATCTTGAGACTCCTATGCATTGCCTTTGCAATAGGTCTCCTAGCCTTTGCCTAGTGTGAGTTGCACCCCGCTCTTGTCTCTGACTGTCTCTCCAGCCTGCCTGCTCTTGTTCCAGTCCGTCTCTCCAGCCTGCCTGCCCTTGTTCCACTCTGTCCTCCAATCAGCCAGTCCTTGTTCCTGCTCCAATCCTCAGATTTACTTCTTGGCTCAGACCCCAGCTTGTCTCCTTGATTCCTATGGACCATAGGTGGTCGGTGGCCCAACTGTTTGGGGAGGCTAAAGGGGGCGGGGTTAGGGGTGGGGCCAGGGGTGGAACTTAAATCCATAATTGTCTGATAACACAGAAAAATAAATAAATAAAAATAAGTCACAATTAATACCTTTCATTAAATTTAGATATTAGATGAGAATTCAAAACAGAGAGGAAGCTTCAGATTTGTGAGGAGGGAAAACAAAAAAACCATTAGAGGGTGAGATTGCAAAAATTCATTACAGTGTCTGTACCTTTGATGCTTCATTTCCTGAAACTGCTGTGATGATGCTTGTTAGAAAATCAGAATAAAGCTTTCTCTATCCCCTCTAGTGACCTGACCCTGAGACTCCCAAGAGCAGCTGGGCAACTGGATTGCTCGCAGTGAAGTCGCATTCAAAAGCACAGCTGCAGTTCTCAATCTCTGCACTCACTCAGCCACAGTTTCTTCACGTGGCTAAGCTGCTACGGAAGCACAGCTTTGATTGGTCAGGGAATCCTGTCTGGCATCTAAAAAGGTGCTCCTGATTGGTCAGACACCACGAGTAATTCAGAGAACTCTGAGAGTTACTCCCAGCATCCTCCAGACAAGGAAGGACTTGTTTGCTGCTTACTGAGGGAACAGGCGAGGCAAAGTGGGACGGGTTACGTTTACATTCCGAGGTGGGTTTGGCATGACGAGAGACACATAATTATGCTGATGCTGACTGCCTCTGGGGCCACATTTGGAGAAGGAGGCAGGCGGGGAAGATCACAGCTGGGCTGGAGAGGCTTAGCCTCCCCAAGCCTCTTATATGGGGCGCCTATGCTATGGACCACCATCTGTTCTGACTCCTGCTCACCTGGCCGTGCTTTGATTGCAGCCTGCCCTTAACTCTGTGACTGTGTGGACTTTCTTGAGCCTCTTCAGTACCATTGTTAGCACCCAGACCAGCTCACCTGCTGTTGACTCCTGTTACAGTACTCCCTACTCCCCTGATAATCTTCAAGAGAGCCAGCCCTGATCCTAGCCTGGCCAGGAATCACCTGCCGTCAGTCCGGGCCTACCTAGTCTTCAGGATAGCTAGGCAGCGTAAACTTGGCTGTGGCCTAAGGGCTCTCCCCGGCCCTTGACTGATTGCAAAGGCCATGAGCTGGGGCGAGTCATCTGCTTTGCAGCTGCTTCAGCAACTGGCTCTCCAGCTTCAGCAACTTTCCGGCTGCATCCAGGACCTCACCACTTGCATAGATCACATTCAGATATCTGTGGTGCCCCAGATCACAATGCCTCCAGCACCAGATCAAGCTATGTTTTCGGCTAGCCCAGTCATGGCGTTGTCTCTGTATCACCTGGCATCTGCCTAGCAGCCCATCAATGATATTCCAGGAACCCCAAATCCTGTAGAGGGTTCATTAGTCTATGCTTAATAATATTCGAACTTCAAGCAAGAGATTTTTCCTAGGACAGGACTTGTGTGACTTACATCATTTCCATTCCATTACACAAGATTTACAGCCTGCAAATACCACTTGTAGTTCACTGCGGGTAACAATAATATAAGGATGGATCAGCTGTTCAGAAGACATACATAGTATTCATAATAATTCACATTTATTTACAAAAACTTTAACAAAAAGATTATTATAATTGATAAACAGCTTAATTGGAATCTAAATGGATAAATTTCCTAAATAAAAAGGTCTTAAGTAGCTTCTGAAATGCTAAACAATCTCTAATTACTTGAAGCTCCGGGGGAAAGGAGTTCCACAGAGTTACCGCTTGATACAAAATAGAGGCAGACAGAAATCTAACATACTTAATATTACACACAGAAGGATATTGTAAAAAAAAAGCTGATTATGTAATCATTGAGATTTACTACTTATTAAATACCTTCACCATGAAGGATTGAGCTTCACCACAGAGTATCTTAAAAATTTGAACCCCAAGTTTAAATTGTACTCCTGCTTCAACAGGAAACCATTCTAACCTAAGCATATAGGGAGTTTTTGAATCATATTTACCCATGGAAAATTCAGCCTAATAGCCATGTTCTGCACAATCTGAAGACTTCTCAATGAAACATTAGTGCCTGAAAAAATTACATTACAATAGTAAATCCTTGACATAAATTAAAGATTTAATTACTAATTGAAACATGGAAATCAAAATATTTCTTTATAAGCCAGTGTTTCTTTAATAAGAAAAAAACATTTCTTGACAACAAGTTTTATATAAGTCTTTAGGCTAAGAGTACAGTTCACCTCAACCCGACTAAGCGAGACTAGGACTGCACAGGAACAACGCTCCCAACCGAGCAGGACGTGTTCATCGCAGGAAATCGGCCAGGACTGGGCAAGAGCGATGAGAGTCGCACTCACCTAGTGGCTTTGAGTCCTGAGTTAGAGCTCTCACGGAAAACGAGTCGAGCCCCAGCGAGGTGCATGAAGGCTCCCAAACGGAAGAACCGAGAGCTGTATGACCCGATCAGCGTTGGATGCAAGTCAACACGCACTCCGACCATTGCAGCTCCAAACCATCGGTGGCAAACACTTCCACCCACGCATGAACAAACCTAGAGCCGACCACACACTGAACTGACCTTCCGGCACAACAAACATCTCCCCAGATTTCAACCTCCAAATAAGGACACAGAACCGGTCCAATCATAGACTCAGATTTTACAACCACAGAATCACTACATCCTGGAGTAGCAATCTGTCCTAAATTCAGAACCGGTCCAATAGCAGACACAGATATTAAACCACAGAATCACTACATCCTGGAGAAGCAATCTCTCCTAAATTCAGCTACCAATCACATCCACTGAATCGAGGAGTCACTGAGCCCTAGTACATTTGAGAATCTGAGCATCTAACCGTGAGTAAACCATCTATACCTAACACATCTATAACTAATCAATAAAAGAAACATCAAAAGCACCACTGACACCAACAACCCTATAGACAACCAGAAGATACATAAAACACACAAGATCAGTACAGAAGATCCCATAACAAAAACAACATCCTACTACGCACCCCATCAAACATCCTACTACGCACCCCATCAAACATGATAGCCCTAGTGAATTGTTACCGAAATGAATACCGCCAAACTGTTCCTTGCAATCTACTCATTATCCTTGATTCATCTAACATTAACCACCCCACTCACAGAAATCAACAATATACCCATATCACCGTAATAATAATAACCAGACTCACCACACCACACCAAACCGACAATAACCAAAACAAAGGAAGAACACCAACAGGTGCACAACCTCAACAGAAGATAAAGAAAGGCTACAAAAATTCCACACAAACCAAGACACGACAACTAACAGAAGTCCATGTAACACCGAACGCAGAAGACCCATATCAAAAAATGCAAATCGGCTACGTCAACGCCAGATCCGTGACAAACAAAACAACAATAATAACAGACTGGCTCACGTCAGCGAAACTTGATCTTCTCGTCATCACTGAAACCTGGATCTATGACCAAGAGGACCCTATCATCTTAAACCTATGTCCTCCAAGATATAAAATCACTCACTGAACCAGAAAAGAAAAAAAGAGAAGGGGGAATAGCGCTTATATACCGATCTCACCTCACTATTGAAACCATCGCAGAATCTATAACAACCCACCTCGAAATAGCCTCAATCAGAATTCAACACAATACCCTGCTCAACCACCTAAATTGTGTCCTGTTCTACAGACCACCATGCAACTGGAATGAAAGTCAAGCAGACTTCATGGACTTCGTTTCAAACATATGTGTATCCAACTCCAATAAACTATTAATAGGAGACATTAACCTTCACCTCGAAGACCCAAACTCCACCAATGCATGAGAATGTAAGGACTTCCTCCATTTATGCGATCTTACATGGCCACACACACAAACATCCAACACGAAGGGCCATACACTTGACCTCATCTCATACAAACTGCCCACTGACCAGAACCTAACCATAACACAAACCAGATGGACAGAAACACCATGAACCGACCATTATAAATTCAATCTATCCCTAAAATGGCGGAAAAAAGGTTCTCTTCACACACGAGAACACACAACCCACACCATGAGAGGCCAAATAGACCCAGATACTTTCTGGCAACAGATATACAATAACGACTGGACAACACAAACGGACTCCATTTACTACCTTTCAGATTGGGACAAAAGATGCAGACACATACTAGATGCAATAGCACCCCTACAAACAAGAACCTCACGCAGACATAATACGATACTGTGGTTCAATGAAGAACTGAAAAAACTAAAAAAACACAAACAAGAAAACCAGAATGCGCATGGAATAAAATAAAAGACAAACATACACTCAACACATGGAAACAGACACAAAGGAAATACAAATATGCAATAAGACAGACCAAAAGATCATATTACAAAACTAAAATTGGACCAGACTACAACAACACAAAGAAACTATACCATCTCATGAACAAATTACTAGACACAACGCCGGTCATCACAACCAGCACTGACATCCCATCTGCAGACAACCTAACTAAATATTTCAATGAAAAAATCAGAAAACTACGCAAAACCCTACCTCTGGACTACACAGATTTAGAAAACTTCATTAATGGACTAGACCCAACCCCTGGTGAATACCCGGCAGACCAATCATGGACAAATTTCGCTCTCCTCAGTGTCGACACAGTTACCCAGGTGATTAAAAGATATTCCAACAGTCACTGTCAATTGGACATCTGCCCCAGCTACCTAATACAATCTGCCCCCACCGCTTCATAACAGATCTCACATCCCACTTAAATTTCATGCTTCAGCAGGGTATTTTCCCCAAAGAAAAATGCAACATCCTGCTCACCCCAATACCAAAAGACACCAAGAAAAAAACAAATGATATCACCAACTACCGCCCAGTGGCATCTATCCCATTAGTAGTCAAGCTTATGGAAGGACTGGTGACCAAACAACTCAATGACTACATAAACAAATTCACTATACTACATGAGTCACAATCAGACCTCAACACAGCACCGAAACAGTAGTACTCACTCTCCTAACTAAATTCAAACAGGAGATAGCAATAGGCAATAGCATTCTTCTCCTTCAATTTGACATGTCCAGTGCGTTCGACATGATTAACCATAACATATTGCTAAGACTCCTAGATTATTTTGGAATCGGTGGTAACACTCTCAATTGGATCAAGGGCTTTCTAACCACCAGAACACACCAAGTGAAATCAAGCACAAACATATCGTCACCCTGGAAACCAGAATGCGGAGTACCTCAAGGATCACCACTATCACTGATCCTTTTCAACCTCATGATGGTCCCACTAGTGAATGCCCTATCCACCCAAGGCCTTAATCCATTTATCTACGCTGATGATGTTACGCTATACATCCCATACAAACCTGATTTAGCAGAAATCACCACTAAAATCAAACTCAGCTTAAACATCATGAACTCATGGGCAAACGCATTCCAACTAAAACTCAATACAGAAAAAACACGTGGAGGGGCATAATCGAACGGGAACGCCCATTTCCATGGGCATCTATCTCTGAGAATGGGTACGTGAAGGGACGGGACAAACCGTATTTTCGGAAAAAATGGGTGTCCATCTTTTTTTCCGATAATACGGTTTGTGCCAGCCAAATGCATCGGATTTATGTGGATTTGAGTTGGGCAGTTTCGTTTTTCAGCGATAATGGAAACTGAAGGTGTCCAGCTCAAAAATGAACAAATCCAAGGCATTGGGTCGTGGGAGGGGCCAGAATTCGTAGTGCACTGGTCCCCCTCACATGCCAGGACACCAAACGGGCACCCTAGGGGGCACTTGTAACAATTAAAAAAAAAGTGAACTGCCTCTGAAGTCCACTTCCTTTGGGTGCTGAGCCCCCCAAATCCCCCCAAAACCCACTGCCCACAACTCTATACCATTACCATAGCACTTATGGCTGAAGGGGGGCACCTAGATGTGGGTTTTGGGGGCGATTTGGAGGGCTCCCATTTACCACCACAAGTGTAACAGGAAGGGGGGATGGGTCTGGGTCTGCCTGCCTTAAGTGCATGCACCCACTAAAACTGCTCCAGGGACCTGCATACTGCTGTGATGGAGCTAGGTATGACATTTGAGGCTGGCATACAGGCTGGACAAAAAAAGTTTTTAATGTTGTTTTTTTGGGTGGGAGGGGGTTAGTGATCACTGGGGGAGTCAGGGGTGGTCATCCCCGATTCCCTCCAGTGGTCATCTGGTCACTTAGGGCACTTTTTTGGGACTTGTTCGTGGAAAAAAGGGTCCAAAAAAAGTGATCCAAATTTGCGCAAAAAACGCCTTTCTTTTTTCGATTATCGGCCGAGGACACCCATCTCTCCTCGGCCGATAAACACACCCCAGTCCCGCCTTCACCACGCCTCCGACACACCCCCATCAACTTTGGTCATTTCCGCAACAGAGTGCAGTTGAAGACACCCAAAATGGGCGTTCGATTATACCGATTTGGGCGCCAACGGGAGAAAGACGCCCATCTCCCGATTTGGGTCGAAATATGGGCGTCTTTCTCTTTCGAAAATAAGGCGGATTGTCTCATCATCTCATCACGATACAACACATACAAACCACACACATTAACACCCCAGGATACACCCTCCCTATCTCAGACAACCTGAAAATTCTTGGATAACAATCGACTGAAACTTCTCACTAGAGACCCAAGCTAAAGTCACCAAAAAGAAAATGTTTCTCTCAATGTGGATACTAAAACATGTGAAACCATTCTTCCTGATGGAAATATTTCGCAATCTGGTAGTCAATGATACTAAGCCACGCAGACTACTGTAATGGAATCCATGTGGGATGCAAAGAAGAAATTATAAAGAAACTCCAGACCGCCCAAAACACAGCAGCAAGGTTTATATTTGGTAAAACGCGTTTTGACAGTGCCAAACCACTCCGAGAAAAACTGCACTGGCTTCCAATTAAGGAACGCATCACTTTCAAAATCTGCATGACAGTTCATAAAATCATCTACGGTGAGGCATCGGGATATATGACAGACCTCATCGACCTGCCACCCAGAAACACCATAAAATCAGCACGATCATACCTAAACCTACACTACCCAAGCAGCAAAGGACTTAAATACAAATCCACCTGTGCATCCAGCTTCTCCTACCTGAGCGCACATCTGTGGAACGCAGTAAAAACTACACCTGACTACTTGAACTTCCGGAAAGCACTAAAAACAGATCTGTTCAGAAGGGCATACCCCAATGACCCAACATAAAAAACCTGGACATTTGCGACACAACGTAACCAAAGACCGTAATGGACATATCCCAACTCTTCCTCTCCCCCCAAGTTCTCCCCAACTGTCTCTTCCACACATGTACCTCATTCTACCATAATATCACGTTGATATTGTTCACAGTTAACACTGTTTACGGTACTATGTAAGCCACATTGAGCCTGCAAAGAGGTGGGGAAATGTGGAATACAAATGCAACAAATAAATAAATAAATAAACAATCCAACAGCAACAATCAAACAACAAAAACAAATCAACGGCCATGAAGGTCCAGTGTCTGCCGCTAAGACTCCAAAGATGAGATGCCAAAGGCAAGGCTGAAGAAATGTGTTTTCAACAAAGTTTTAAAGTTGGGAAAAGAAAGATCTGCTCTAAGAGAAGATCATTCTACAGTTTTGGAGCTAAGAAGGAAAAAGCTGCATGTCTAGTGGATTCATAATGTGTCTGTTTTGGGGAAGGGAGGAGAAGCTGATGAGAACTGAGAGAATGAAGAGGGCAGGACAGCATATAAGGAATAACTACAGAAGCAAGATAAGAAGGGGAATCTTCATGGAGAGTTCTGTGAATGATACAAATAATTTTAAACCGTATATGAAATTTCACCGGGAGCTGATATAAATTGATTAGCCAGGGAGATACTGAATCAGATTTCTGAGCTTTGCAAAGAAACTGAGCAGAAGCATTCTGAAGGGTTTGCAAGGGATATAATTAATGAGTGGTTAACCCGTGATATATGAGTGGAGTACAGGAAAGCACAAAATGAAGAAACAGCATGCAAGCGGAGAAGAAGCCGCATTGGAGGACAATGGAGATTTGATTATCAAATGTAAGTTTAGAATCCAGAATAAGGCCAAGGTAATGAAATGAATCCACTATAGGAATGGAAGTATTAAAAAGAAAAGGAACTAAAGAGGGTCTCAAAAAGGGCTGGTGATCCAGCAGGTGACTGTCCTGTTAACATTAAGAACAAGTCTATGATTGGTGAGCCATCGGGAAAGAGACATTAAGCAAGACTGGAGACAAGTCAGATTGGGTTGAAAAAGATTAGGAGAATGTCATCAGCATAAATAAATAATTTTATGTTTGTTTTAAATCAAAGTAACCAATGGGCAAAGAAAGATGTTAAAAAGTAGGGGAGAGAGAATTGAACCCTGAGGAACCCCAGAGAGAAGCGCGGTATCTACAGATAATGAAGAGGGAGTGGAAACTGTAAATGACAGTGATGTAAAAAAAGAAGACAACCAAGAAAGTACAGTACCAGAGAGCCCTAAAGATGCAAGACATGAAAGGAGCAAGTGATCTACAAAAGCAGAAAAGAGATCCAGAGAAACCAACAGAGTAACCTCACCTGCATCCAGAGATGAGTGAAGTTCATTAAGAAGAGCAGTAACTGTGGTTTCAGTGCTGTGCAATGATCTGAAGCCAGTTTAGTGAGGATGCATATGAGAGAGCTGGTTGACATGAGCAGAGAGTTGGCTGAAAACAACTCGCTCTATAATCTTAGAAAGAATGCACAGATTAGAGACGGGACAAAAGCTTTCATGACATAAGGAACAGAGTGAAGGTTTTTTCAGAGTCTTTTTCCAGAGATATGGAACCTGGGCAGATGAAAGACTCTAGGAAACAATCTGATGGAGCAGAGGAGTAAGGCCTATCCTAGGGAGTTGAAGCCAACTTGAAGGAATGGGATCAAGGGGACAGGCGGTGAGGTGCATAAATGACATGATCTTAGATAACTGTATCAAGGAAGAAGGGGAGGGTGAAAGCATCCCAGATGGGACAGTGGATAGAGATAACAGTTAGTTGAGAATCAAGAGACAAGGAAGAGGGTAAAGGAGAAGAGATAATAAGGATGCTCCAAAAAAGAACAACTTTAGAGGAAAAAAAGTAGCTAGTGCATCCACAGAGGGGAGTGATGGAGTGGAGACAGAAACAGAGCGAGTGGAAAGACAGGATAGTACTTGGAAGAGCTTTCTAGAAGGATAACTAGAATTGGAAATAAGCTGAACGAAATGAGATTTCTTTGTCTTCTTAAGCTGAGAGTAGTAGAATTTACTAACATCTAAATAGGTTACGATGAGTGACAGAACGGTCCTTACACTAAAATCATTTTGGACCTGACAGCGAAGTTGCTAAAGACCATTGTGGAACCAAGGCTGTTTGCAAGAAACAGTATTCCCTTAATATGGGGGAATGGATGAATGAGGAAACTGAGCAGAGAGAATTGAGATCCTGCAGGAAGCCATGTCATCTAGGGAACGTGAAAGAAAATCATAAGGAAAAAAGGTAGAGTGGAGTAATAAAATATGGATCCTTAAGAGGAAAGTAGGGTTGAGAAGGTGAAGCTGAACTACTACCAGCAAGGGGTCATTGATCAGGTGAAAATATCAAATGGAAGGTTAAGAGAAATGGTCAGACCAGCACAAAGGGTAAGTTGAAAATGCATACGTAGAAAGTTTACCAGTGTTATTAATGATAACTAAGTCCAGCATATGGCCCAGAATGTGAGTGGGAGAAGAAACTAAGTGAGACCAACGTCTTTGGGAAAAGATAAAAAAGCAGCAGAACAAAGAGAAGATGGAAGATCCATATGAATATTAAAGTCACCGATAATAACTAGTTTTGGAAAACAGGTGCTGACATCAGCTAGGGAAAGGAAAAAGGCCTCCCGCTTGTTGCTGGTGATAGAAGGGGGACACTAAAAGATAAAACAGATTAGAGAAGTGACCTTAACCAATAAGAGTTCTGAATAAGGACAAGTAGAAGAAAGAATTTCAATAGCCTGTTAGGAAGATGAGAGACACACCGCTAAACTGTCACCTCTTTTGGATTTCCTGGCATGGTGGAAAAGCCATAAAGCCAACGGGAAGACATTGGTAGAGAGGCCTCTTCACCATCTCTGAGCCAAGTTTCCATGAGGCACAACACATCAAGGCTACAGACAAAAAACAGATCCAGGAGCAGAGCTGATTTAGATTTGAAAGAACAGTAGTTAAGCGAGTGAAAAGACATAGTGGATGTTGGCGGAGAGGCAGGGACAGAGTGGCAAAAAGTTAAAGTCCATACTTGCCACCGGTGGTCAGAAGCAGGCGGTCTAGGCCCATGATGGCCCCAGTGAATGGGAATAGTGCTAGAGGTAATTATTGACGTAGAAACAAGCAGGCGTATGGATAGCAGTGAACCAGAATAGGTACGGGAAAATCAGAGTTGAAGAATGGGAAGAAGATACACTGAAACAAGAAAAGAAAAAAAAGAAATCAAAAGAAGGTCAAGAGTTTGGAGTGTGCTATGCTCGGAGTTCACATAATAGTGTGAACCAAGTGTAGTGGAGAGCTCAGCAGGAGACATCAAGACCTGTGACCAAAGCACAAAGCAAAGTCACAACAACAGCCACACAAATGCAAGTACAGCAAGCAATACGAACTTCTGGACCTTGCTGCTTATGGAGGTCATGTGATAGGGAGAATCAAGTGTAATGGAGAGCTCAGCAGGAGAAACTGAGACCTGTGACAAAAGGACAAAACAAAGTCACAACAGGAGCCACTCAAATGTAATTATGTTTTATGTGGCATTTTATGTTGTTATTCTTAATTAGGCATCTTTTATTGTAATCCGCCATGAACAGTAGAATGAGCGGAACATACATTTTTTTAAAATCAAACAAACAAATATGGCACAAATAAGAGGGTGAAAGTAAGTCTATTCTTTTCATTAAAATGTAGGCTTATACAGGGCGATTCTATAAATTAGCACCACAGTCTGAGGGGGGATATGATTGAGATCTATAACATCGTGAGTGGTGAAGAAGTGAATCAGTGGTCTAGTGGTTAGGGTGGTGGACTTTGGTCCTAAGGAACTGAGTTTGATTCCCACTTCAGGCACAGGCAGCTCCTTGTGACTGTCGGCAGGTCACTTAACCCTCCATTGCCCCAGGTACAACTACGTACCTGTATACAATATGTAAGCTGCATTGAGCCTGCCATGAGTGGGAAAGCATGGGGTACAAATGTAACAAAATAATAATCAATTTTTCACTCTTTCAAAAAGTACAAAGACCAGGGGACACTCAATGAAATTACATGGAAATCCATTTAAAACAAATAGGAGAAAATATTTTTTCACTCCAAGAATAGTTAAGCTCTGGAACTCGCTCCTGGAGGATGTGGTAACAGCAGTTAGCGTATCTGAGTTTTAAAAAGGGTTGGACAAATTCCTGGATGAAAAGTCTATAGTCTGTTATTGAGATGAACATGGGGGAAGCCACTGTTTGCCCTGGGATTTGTAGCATGGAATGTTGCTACTAATTGGAATATTGCTACTAATTGGATTTCTGCCAGGTACTTGCGACCTGGATTGGCCACTGCTGGAAGCAGGATACTGGGCTAGATGGACCATTGGTCTGAACCACTATGGCTATTCTTATGTTCTTATGTCTAGGTGCCCCAAAGTCACACACTTAGCACCAATTCTATGACTATCTTGGCACCATGATTCCATTATATAATACTACCATTATGTTGGCATTGGCATGGTTGTGTTTAAGCGTACTGTCTTATACCATGGCAAATGGCAGGTGTAAGGTGGCAATGCCTGTGTGCCAAACAATGTGCATAGATAGTTTATACAATATTATAAACATGTCTATGCACCACCTACATATATGCCCCCCTCGCAGTTATACACTATAAGCCCAATATTCAGCCGGAAGTGGGCAGCGCTTTTGCTGTCCATCACTGGCATTAAACCTGAATATCCAATGTTGGACCATTTCCGGTGACCAGCATTGAATATGCAGGGGTTTTTTTAACAGCTAAAAAGTTAACTGGTTAAGCCGATATTCAGCACTATCTGTCTGTCCTACCCTTATCCCTTATTTGTCCTGTCTGTCTGTCCTGATTTAGATTGTAAGCTCTTGAGCAGGGACTGTCTTTCCTTCATGTTCAATTGTGAAGCGCTGCGTACGACTGGTAGCACTATAGAAATGATTTGTAGTAGTAGCAGTAACTTTTTAGTGGTTAATGATAGTCCTGCTATTTATGCGGCCTATTTTAACCACTGAACATATCCAGCTAAGCACTGAATATCCGCGCAAAACCAGCTATGTCACATAAAATAGCAGCTAACTGCGGATATATAGTGGGAGATAACCGTTTGCTGGCCTATTTTAACCACTGAACATAGACAGTTAAGAGCTGAATATCTGCAGATATTTAGCAGGAGATAACCAGTTATCTTCCACTGAATACTAGCGATTAGGTGCAGCTATGCTATTTAACTGGCCAGTGGCTTTGTCTGGCCGGTTAAATAGCTTTGAAGATCAGCGGGTATGGCTTTTAGGCACTGCCTTAGAGAATAGCACCTAGTGCACATAGAGGGGCAATTTTGATATGACGTCTAAGTCCGACTTTGGTCGTTTTGCACAAAACGTCCAAAATCTGAACAGGAAAGAAGCACATTTTCAAAAAAGAAAAACGTCTAGATTTTTTTTTTCCAAAAATACTGTTTTGAACAAGGTTTTATGCTTTGAACATTTTGTTTTTTGGTCCATTTCTGAAGAAAAAAAAAGAATAAGTGCAAAACGTAGAGATGCATGCCATTGGGATGTAGGAGGAGCCAGCATTTTTAGTAGACCGGTCCCCCAGACATCCCAGGAGAGCAATGGGGCACCCTAGAGGGCACTTCTTTGCACTTCATAAAAATGCTCCCAGGTACATTTCTCACCTTTGCTCCCTTACCTTGTCCCCTGAGCCCTCCAAAACCCAGGGCTTTTTTTGAGGGGGTACTTCGGGGTACTGAGTACCGGCACCTTTTCCATTGTCTGCTAAAATTGACCCATGGTCCCCAAGTTTTAATGAAAGAACTCAGGCCCTACACACCAATTTTGCCTTGTCATAGATTCTGTGACTGGTTGCAGGGGGCCTGGCTATTGTGGGGTGGGTCCCTCAGTGATCACCCCACCCCTGAAGGGTGGCCTGGCATTTGAGTACCAGCAACTTTTTCACTAGAAATAACGCACTGCCAAATCCCACTACTCCCCACTGTACACCACTACAATAGCCCTTATGGGGGGAAGAGGGCACCTATATGTGGGTACAATAGGGTTTTGTTGACTTTGGGAGGGGTCACTGTTTCCACCACAAGTGTGATGGGTAGAGGGAGATAGGGACCTGAGTCCTCCACCCCATAGTGCACTGCACCAACCACTACACTATTCCAGGGACCCACATACTGTTCTATTAGAGTTGACTTTAACATCTGAGGTTGTCATAGAGGCTGGCAAGTCATATTTTTATTCACATTTTTTGGGGGTGGAAGGGGGTCACTGACCACTGGGGGTATTGCGGGGGTCACCCCTGATTCCCTCCAGTGGTCATCTGGTCATTTAGGGCACATTTTTGTGCCTTATTTGTTCTAAAAATAGGTCTAGCTCAAAACATTTTAGTTTTAGTCCTGGATGGTTTTGTTTTGTTCCATTATGGCTGAAAAATGTCCATGTCTTAGGAATGCCCAAATCCTGTCCTTAACATACCCCTGACACACCCCTTGGAGATTTGGATGCACTGCAGAAGAACAGCATAAAAAAGTCTGAAAAATAGGTTTCAAAAATACTGATTTGAACATTTTTTATGCCATTTTTTAGACATTTTTCTCTTTCAAAAATGAGCCTCGTGGGCACACAGCTGTCAATTAATGGCACCTTAGATGCATATACTGTAAGTGGTGTGTACCTCTAGATGTCAGTTTATAACATTGCCCTAATATCTTTTTTCTTTTACAAAAAATGTGAAGGCATTCAAATTGTTTCATCTTTTAAAAATTTAATCCTAATGGAAGCCCTTGGATTAGAAAATATGGGCCTTTATGCATCCATTTCTGTTCCTTTAACTGTCTAGCTGTGCATTTATATTCCACTTAAATGATGTGGATTGCAAAATAAACCTATATAATCAATATCAATTAATAAAACAAAAAAAACAACAACACATAAATAATCCCCAAATCAAAAATAAAATGACCCATTACACACAAATAAAGATAAAGACATATAAACACCAATTAAAGAAAAAATACCATAGCAATGTCACTTCAACATCCTTCTAGTTGCCTGCACTAAGCATCAACATCAAAACCATCAACACATCTGGAAATTAAGATCCAAAGGCATTTCAAACAAAAGGGTTTCAAGCTGCTTCTTAAATGTGATTGTATCTGACTGTAGTCTGAAAGAGCCTGCAGATTTGTTCTAAGCTTCTGGTCCCATTATCCGAAAAGAGCAGGATTGTGCCTTGTCAAGATGTACCTTAGGGAGTCATAGAATAGTTGGATATTGAGTACTACCAGAACACTGGTGGAAGGAATGGTGACTAAGCAACTTACCGATTATTTAAATAAGTTCATGATTTTACATGAATCACAGTCAGGATTTCGATCTAACCACAGTACAGAAACTGTACTGACCACTCTACTAGCCAAATTTAAGCAAGCAATATCAAAGGGAGAGAGCATACTTCTCCTACAATTTGACATGTCCAGTGCCTTCGACTTAGTTGATCACGAAATTCTGCTAAATATTTTAGAATACTTTGGAATACCAGGAAACGTACTTAACTAGAACATACCAAGTGATATCAAATTCGACATCAGAATGTGGAGTCCCTCAGGGATCTCCACTTTCACCGTCCCTTTTCAATTTAATGATGACACCATTGGCCAAAACATTAGCAAACCAGGGCCTTAATCCTTTCATTTATGCAGATGATGTTACGATTTATATCCCATTTAAACATGACCTAACAGAAATTACTAAAGCAATAAACGATAGCTTCCATATAATGAATTCATGGGCAGATGCTTTTAAATTAAAACTCAATGCTGAGAAAACACAATGTCTCATTCTTTCATCACAACACAATAAGTACAAACCCACTAAGTTAAACATCCCTAGCTTTACTCTCCCCGTTTCAGATACTTTGAAAATTTTAGGAGTTACAATTGACCGCAGCCTTAAATTAGAAAACCATGCGAAAATCATAACAAAGAAAATGTTCCATTCCATGTGGAAACTTAAAAGAATTAAACCTTTATTCCCAAGAGAAGCGTTCTGCAGACTGGTGCAATCATTGGTGTTATTTTATTTATTTATTTTATTTATTTATTGCATTTGTATCCCACATTTTCCCACCTATTTGCAGGCTCAATATGGCTTACAGAGTTTTATATGACATAGTCATTCCAGAATATCAGATACAATTGGAATGTATAAAGATTGAATAAGGAGCGAGAGGAAGTTGTTAGGCAGGTTAGTATAGAAGGTGGGTTTTTATAACTGGATGGGTGGGTGGTAGTCTTGTAAAGCTATGGGTTCTCTTTGTAGGCCTTGTTGAAGAGGTGAGTCTTCAGAGATTTGCGAAAGTTAGTTATTTCGTCAATAGTTTTCAGGGCTGTAGGTAATGCGTTCCACAACTGCGTGCTCATGTAAGAGAAGGTAGTGGCATGTAAGAGAAGCTGCCAACTAGACTACTGCAATGCCATCTATGCTGGGTGCAAAGAACAAATTATTAAAAAACGGCAGCCAGACTCATATTTGGCAAAATGAAATATGAAAGTGTTAGTCCCTTACGAGAAAAACAACACTGGCTCCCTTTAAAAGAACGGATCACTTTTAAGGTTTGTACCCTGATTCATAAGATAATCCACATGAGGCTCCAGGATATATGTCAGACCTTTTTGACCTACCAACCAGAAACTCTACCAGCTCATCACGAACATTCCTGAATCTCCACTACCCAAACTGTAAGGGACTGAAATATAAATTAACATATGCATCCAGCTTCTCTTACATATGCACGCAAATTTGGAATGAATGACCAAAATCCATAAAAATAACACACAACATCATGACCTTGCATAAAACTATTGAAAACTTATTTATTTAAGAAAGCATACAATAACAACTCTCATAAATTCAAATTAACAAAACACAATTATACAACATGTATTCTCTATATCTCAACTGTTTTGCCAATTATCTTGATTTCCAGTTTAATGATCCTAATTGTTCAAGCTATTTTTTGTCATGATTAAAGTTTAACCTATTACCTTTAGCTCTTATCATAGGACAAACTTTCCTCTTGTAACCTAACCTAATCTGTCCCTTTGCCTCAGCTATGTATTTCTCCTATCTGTAACTGGTAATCACCACTTGCGGAATTATGTAAGCCACGTTGAGCCTGCAAATAGGTGGGAAAATGTGGGATACAAATGTTATAAATACATAAACACAAGATCTACCTAATCTGTAATTGTTCAGGTTAGTAGACAAGTAATAAGGAGCTTCATTATGTAAAGGTTTAGCACACCATTTACTATCTCCTTATATTAGACCACAGACTCATCAGGAATCAACTCTGACTCAAGGACACAAATGGATCTGGATCTAGCCTATTATTCATTTTAATTTATATAAACTAGAACAAGAAATCCTAAAAACAACTGTAAAAGATCTTCAACAGCTATTTGTGGAGGATGAATTACTAAAAGAAATATTTCCCACTCATCTCCCTCAAATTCTAACCTTCTACCATCCACTTAACAGAAACAAAAACTTAGAAAAGGTTAAACTCCAAACAGAATCCCAAAGAAAATGGCACTAAACCTTGCAAAAGCTATCACAATACAGGTAATGCCAGTGAATATCATAGGACCCTACGGCTGCTTACATGAGAAAGACATTCAAAATGTATTAACGTTCTGATTTTGGTGATGTTTAGTCCTGGGTGTACTTTCCAGAGGTAATGGGTGTCTCAAAAGAATACACAGAAACAGGTATTGTAGGGTAAAAAAGGTATATTATTTAAGAAGTAAGCTTGTTGTTAATGTAGAACAGATTATTGTAGAACAGCTTCTGTGCATTTTGTGCCAAATACTATAAATGGTGCCTTAAAAATTGGAGCTGAAAAACCATGCTGTTAGCGTAATTCTATAAATTATATCTAAAGTTAGGCATGGTTTATAGAATAAGCACACACACCATTCTTGCGACTAAAATTTAGGCATTCCCATTTAGGCCACCTAAAACCATGAATAAATACCTGCGCCTAAGTTAGGCGCAGATCAGGTGTATTCCATAACAGTGCACACAGTTTTCTGAAATGCCCATGGCCATGCCCCCTTTTCAATTTGCGCACATTAGAATACACCTAGAAAGTTATGTGCATAGATTCTAATTAAAGCCAACTAGTGTTGCTAATTGGCTGTTAAGTACCAATCATCAGTGCTGATTGGCTTGTTAATCAATTAAGTTGCACGTGCAATTTGGCTGTGTAGCCAAATTAGTGCACACAACTTAAGGTGCCATATATATAATTTGGGGGTTTGTGTGTGTGTCTGTGCATGTGAGTGTGAGTATAAGTATGGGAGTGTGACTGAGTATATGCTTCTCATGAATGCACTATATATAACCCAATGCAAAAAGGGTGACAAGGGATGCTACTTTTGGAAAGAAGCATAATATAAATTGTTACTGGAAAAAGAACGCTCGGTAGGGAAACATTTTTCAGAGGAAGATCACTCCCTTAATAACCTTAAAATAAAAGTGATTAAAGGAAAGTTCAGGTGAACACAGGAACGAAAAACTTGAAATTACCTCTCTCTCCCTTTCCTCTTTCATAGAGCTGTACTAACACATGCAGACAGCTCACAACCCTGATGAATTGGTACTCTTTAAACTCAGAGTGACTGCATTCAGGGCCGGTCTTAGGCAAGGGCGACAGGGACAGTCGCACAGGGCCTCGTGCTCCTAGGGGCCCCACATCTCTGGCATGTCTGTCCTCCTGTCTCGAAACACCTCCCAGCTCAATAACTTAATATGCATCCACATTTCAGTAGAGAGCATCAGGCAGCAGCAGCGATTTTCATATCCTATCAGCTGCCAAGCCCAGAGCCTCCTCGCTGCTATGTCACGCCCCCCTTTTGATGTCACTTCCTGCTTCTGCAAGGGCAGGATGTAGCAGCGAGGAGGCTCTGGGTTCCACAACTGAAGCGATATGAAACTTGCTGCGGCTGTTTGCCGCTTTCTACTGAAACATGGTGGATGTTCAAGTTATGGGGTGAGGTGGCTTATGGTGGCGGGAGTGGGTGGATGGGCACAGGCAGAAGGGGCCCACTGAACTGGTCTGCACAGGGCCCTGCAATTGCTAAGACTGGCCCTGACTGCATTGTTTACTCATTGACCTGATGAAGAAAGGATAACTCTCAAAAGCTTGTTAAACATGCATTAAGTTAGTCCAATAAAAAGATATCACCTTCAGTGCTTGGTTGTTGATCCTTATTTTCACACATCCGAGAGAACTAACACAGCAATCACAATTCTCAAAAGGACAAGAGAAAGAGATTGATCTTTCTTTAACTTTGATTGTATCTGATTCATAAATCTTTTGCATTACAAGCTGTCAATGAAAGACTAGTGCATATTTCCCAGTACACGACATATATTAAATCTTCTTGCTGTAACATCGCCAGCTTGCACATGCATTTTTAATAACATGCTACAACTTTCTGAGCATGTGTTTTGGCACATAACCCCTACATATATTTGTGAGTGTGCACCTGTGTGAAAGAGAAAGAGATGAACCTCTCTCTCTGTGTATGTGTGTGTAAGTGTGTGTATATGCTTGGTTGTGGTTAATAACTAGTCAAGCACTATTGCCAGATTCTGTAAACAACATGCAAAATTGTGCTCTATCCTGAGATGTGTGTGCAACTAAGTTGGCTAATGAGCCGATTAGAACTAATAATTGGGTGCTAACAATCAATTATTGGCACTAATTGGCAACATTTTGGATTGCACACAGATCTTGCTAAGCGCTGTTACCATATCCTCTGGGAGCGAGTTCCAGAGCTCAACTATTCTTTGAGTGAAAAAATATTTTCACCTATTTGTTTTAAAATGATTTCCATATAATTTCATTGAGTGTCCCCTGGTCTTTGTACTCAGGATTTTGTAGACCTCAATCATATCCCCCCCCTCAGCCATCTCTTTTCCAAGCTGACGAGCCCTAACCTCTTTAGCTTTTCCTCATATGAGAGAAGTTCATCCCCCTATCATTTTGAACCTTTTCTAATTCCGCTATATCTTATAGTGAGCAACTGAAAAGGGGGCGTGGCCAAGGGAGGTCAGGTGTGTTCACTAAAGTTGCACGCAGTATTACTGAATGTCAGGGATCTGCACCTAATTTACGAGCCAGGATTTACACCTGGTTTCAGTTCCTGTAAATCCTTGTGCTCGGAGTTAGTCATGGAAATTGGTTCTAAGTGCTATTCGATAAATGGCACGCAACTTGGAGTGCAATTTATAGAATAGTGCTCTGCCTAGATTTTTTGGCGCCATTTTCTCAGAAATTAAATCAAAAATATACTCTCACAATAAATCAAATATAACAGGCAAACTCTAAATATACATGAGTCAGTATTTTTTGGAGCTTCTTTTCTCTAATTCGGGTTTTGCTTGTCACCTTTTTTGTAAGCACCATTTATTTTATTTATTTTATTTGTTATATTTGTATCCCACATTTTCCCACCTATTTGCAGGTTCAATGTGGCTTACATAGTACCGTAGTGGCATTCGCCAGTTCCGAAATGAAGAAATACAGGTGTTATTGTAGTAGAATAGATTCATGTAAGGTAGGTAAATAAGGGAACTTAGGAAGGAACAGGGAAGTTGGGGTGTGTCCATTACAATTTTTGGTTTTGTTGTGTTGGAGGTGCTCAGGCTTTTATGTTGGGTTGGTGGGATATGCCTTTCTGAACAGGTTTGTTTTTAGTTCTTTCTGGAAATTTAGGTGGTCGTACGTTGTTTTTACTAGTTTTGGCAGTGCGTTCCATAGTTGTGCGCTTAAATAGGAAAAGCTAGTTGCAAACGTTAATTTGTATTTGAGACCTTTGCTGCTTGGGTAGTGAAGATTTAGGTATGTTCGTGCTGATCTTGTTGCATTTCTGGTTGGCAGATCTATCAGGTCTGTCATGTATCCCGGGGCTGTGCCGTAGATAATTTTATGAACCAGGGTGCAGATTTTAAAAGCAATACATTCTTTGATTGGGAGCCAGTGCAGTTTTTCTCGGAGGGTGTTTGGTGCTTTCAAAATGTGTTTTTCCAAATGTAAGCCTGGCTGCTGTGTTTTGAGCGGTATGAAGTTTCTTTATAATTTGTTCTTTGCAGCCCGCATAGATTCCATTGCAGTAGTCTACATGGCTCAGTACCATTGATTGTATCAAGCTGCGGAATATTTCCCTCAGGAAGAATGGTTTCACACATTTAAGTTTCCACATTGAGTGAAACATTTTCTTTATGGTAGATTTCGCTTGGTTCTCTAGTGAGAGGTTCCGGTCGATTATTACTCCGAGAATTTTCAGGCAGTCTGCGATAGGAAGGGGTGTTTATGTTTGTGGGTTTGTATGTGTTGTATTGGGATGAGATGATGAGACAGTGTGTTTTTTCTGTGTTGATGTTTAATTGGAATGTGTTTGCCTATGAGTCCATGATGTTCAGACTGAGCTTGATTTCATTGGTGATTTCTGCCAGATCGTGTTTGTAGGGGATATATATTGTGACGTCATCAGCATATATGAATGGGTTAAGGCCTTGAATGGATAAGGACTTGACTAGAGGGGTCATCATGAGGTTGAAAAGGATTGGTGATAGTGGTGATCCTTGCGGTACTCCGCAGTCAGGTTTTCAAGGTGACGTGCTAGCCTTCATTTGATATGTTCTTGTGGATAGGAAGCACTTGATCCATTTGAGTGTATTTCCGCTGATTCCGAAGTAATCTAGCAGTCTTAGTAATATATTATGATTGACCATGTCGAATGCACTGGACATGTCAAATTGTAGGAGAAGTATACTTTTACCTCTTGCTATTTATTGCTTGAATTTAGTTAAGAAAGTAAGTAATGCTGTTTTGGTGCCGTGTTTACTGAGCCTAGTTCCATATGTGTGTCTGTATCCTATTGGTGTGGAATACAGATTGTGTGGCTGAATGTGTATTTTTCGTGCCTTTTTGAGGTAGAGGGCTTTAAGTGAAAAAGATGGAGTATTTTTGTAATGATATGTGTGCATGAAATTAATGCCTTCTGTGTATCTGAGGATGCGGACACTTTTGCATATATGTTGCTAAAATAGATACTTTCTGCAAATAAGTGTGTTGAAATAGAAGTGTTATATGTGAATGTGTGAGAAATAAGATGAGAGTGTGCATTAGGTAGGTAAGCAAATATTTTTTTGTATGTCTATGTGTTGTTGTTGATTTTTTTTTACTATGGTAGTAAAAAGAGAGGCAATATATAGCTGCAGCAATCCGTAAGTCAAGAAAAAGGAGCAGCAAAAGAAGCCAGCAGCTGTCAGAATAAATTATTAAAAGAGCAATATTTGACAATTAAAGGTGTGAATTAGTAATGTACAGATTTACACATATTAATAAAACCCCAAAATGTTTTGGCATCCTAGTGCCTGCATCAGGGGCACAGTAATCATTGTTCCTGGAACATGAACCTCACGTGGTAAAAGCACTCAACAATGCCAAAAGTTGACCTAGAATGAGCTCTTAACATATGTTTATAGATTTATTATTCCTGTGGATTTGTACCTCACTCTACATTTTAGATACTGTGGGTTAGAAACCTCAACAACAAATAATGCATGCACAATTTTCCAAACCAAAACCAAAAACTCAGAGGTCCCTTCACTAAGCTTCGGTAAGAAATGGCCAAAGCGCACCCTTACACGGGTCTTAACTGCATGCTTAAGCCATTTTTTTTCTGTGGCCATGTAAAAGGCTATGTTCCATTTTTTTCAATATAAGGCCGTGCATTATTGTTAGCATTAGCACATGGCCATTTGCAAAAAATACCGCGGGAGCTGCCTATTTTGTAGGCAGAAAAGACTCTTGCATTAATTGTGTGTTAACCAGTTAGCACAGAGTAATACAGATGCGCTAACTGATTAGCGCTGGAATTCTCACTCTTCATCCCCAACACACCCCCTCAAAAAATTAAAGAAATAATAATTACCGTGCACTTACCCCTGGATTCTCTATAGCTCGCCTAGCGTTCTGCGCTGAAATCCAAGCATGTTCTATAACAATGCAAGTAATTTAATTGGCTTAACAAGCCAATCAGAGTTGTTAACAGCACTTAACAAACAACAATGAGCACTAATTGGCAATAATTAGAATTTACACGCACAACTCCCTAAGTGTATTCTGTAATGCACTGCGCCTAAATTTTAAAGGGTGCAAGCAAAAGAGGCATGGTTGTAGGCAGGGAAATGGGCGTTCCAAAAATTTACATGCATTGTTATACAATATGGCCCTCTGTGCCTAAATCTGTGTGCCATGATTTATGCCACATTTTCATTGATGTAAATGGATGCACACAGTTTTAGATGCTAGGTTATTGACTAAGTGTATTCTATACACTGTGCCTAAATCTAGACGCTGTTTATAGAATACACGTAGGCAGAAATATATATTTATTCACTCCTACCCTAGCTGAGATAATATTTAACCAATTCTCTGACCTCATGTGCACCTTTCTTTCAGTCTCTTTACTTTCTAACTCTTCTTACTCTCTTACCTATGTTCCATCTTTGCTTTACCCTTCACTATCAAATAAAATGTTTTATTACGTATTGTCACGTTTTCCAAAAGCAGGAACTAGGTTTGTGAGCCCTTGGGCCACTGCCGAGGAGCGGCAGTGGCAGGCAAAACCACCCCACACAGGGATAAGACAGAACTCTGACAGGGCCAGCTAGACTTCACCTGCACTTGACCACCGTTCCTCAGGAATTGAGCCCCTGAGCGCAGGTGGCCGGCAGGACTTACCAGACAGGGCCGGAACTGGATACCAGCAGGATACACACAAGGACTAGAACATACAGGGAGGCTAGGCAGAATACTAGACTAGGACTCTCAGACACACAAGGGACAGAACTGAAAGCTGCAAGCAGCCACTGAAACAGGGAACTAACACTGGTAGACAAGAGACAGAACTGAAAGCTGCCAGGCAGCCACTGAAACAGGAAACTAACACTGGTAGACAAGAGACAGAACTGAAAGCTGCCAGGCAGCCACTGAACCAGAAACACAGACAACCTAGAACTAGACAAAGACATACAACCAAGAAACAAGACTGGGAAACAAGCAATACAGTACAAGAAGCTACACAAAGACTAAACTAGAATCAGGCAAGAATACAGACTATAAACTGGATTAGGCAGAAGGGCAGCAAGCACCAACAAACCAGAGCCTTAGGCGATGCAAAGGCCAAGCAGAGAGTTTCCAAATGGCTAATAAGCCCAGCAGCAGCTGAGATTCAGCTGCAGCAATCACCAGGCAGCTATGGGTGCTGTGCAGGCTCAAACAAGACAAGCAAGTCTGGCAGGCCGGAAGATCCGGACTGGACTGGGCTGAAGTCTGGAACAGGAAACAGCACACAGAGACAGAGACAGATCTAACTCAGAAAGACCAGACAGAAGCCAGCTTACAAGCTGACCGCCAGAAATAAGGTAAGCCTGAGAGTGGTCACAGCCACAGACGTGACAGTATTGTGTTGACATTGTAAGTAGTATACTATGCTATACTTTGTGTTGTTATTTGAATATTTTTACTGCTGTAATTGCCTATTCCTCACGCTTGATCTATTCTTACTGTACACCTCTTTGAGTGAATTCCTTCAAAAAGACAGTAAATAAATCCTAATAAATAAATAATAAATACATAAATAAAATGCTTACCGTGCAGATTGTTTAAGCGCCATATATAGAATCTGGCCCTTAGCAGAAAAAATGGCAAAATTCATGTGTATGTGTGTGTGTGGGGGGGGGGGGGGGGGGAACGGTGCACCCAGAGGGGGAGATGCTGCATCCGGGGGGAGGGTGTGCAGTGGTGGTCCACTCTGGGTGGCAGCCGACCAAGGAGCACCACTGATCTCAGTGCACCTAACTTGGGTAACAGCATTTACACCAGATTTCAGCAGGTGTAAGTCTTGCGACTAGAGGTGCAAGAATCGGCACTAAGGGCTAGATTCTATATATCATGTGGAAATCAAAGCGTATCCTGTAAAGTAAGCTTTAATTTAGGTGTCCGTTGTAGAATATTATGAGTGCTGCTCCACGCGACTAAATTTAATCACAGTCAATTACGCCAACTAAACCCTGGTATAAATCCCAATGCTTAAATTAGGCGCAGAGTGGGTGCATTCTATAACAACGTGCATAGATTTTAGAAATGCCCATGCCTAACCCATTCCACTCCCATAACCACACCCACTTTTCGATTATCCACCTTATAATTGAAAGAGAAAAACGCCTAGATTTCGACCCAAATCGGGAGATAGACGTTTATCTCACAAAAACGAATAAATCGGTATAATGGAAAGCCGATTTTGGACGTTTTCAACTGCACTCCATCGCGGAAGCGTACAAAGTTGACGGGGGCGTGTCGGAGGCGTGGCGATGGTGGAACTGGGGCGTGGTTATCGGCCGAGGAGAGATGGGCACCTTTCGCCGATAATGGAAAAAACGTATGCGTTTGTAGCTAGAATTTAGGGCACTTTTCCTGGACCCTGTTTTTTCACGAATAAGGCCCCAAAAAGTGCCCTAAATGACCAGATTACCACCAGAGGGAATCGGGGATGACCTCCCCTGACTCCCCCAGTGATCACTAACCCCCTCCCACCACAAAAAATGATGTTTCACAACTTTTTATTTTCACCCTCAAATGTCATACCCACCTCCCTGGCAGCAGTATGCAGGTCCCTGGAGCAGTTGTTAGGGGGTGCAGTGGACTTCAGGCAGGTGGACCCAGGCCCATCCCCCCCTACCTGTTACAATTGTGCTGCTTAATGCTTAGTCGTCCAACCCCCCCAAACCCACTGTACCCACATGTAGGTGCCCCCCTTCACCCCTTAGGGCTATAGTAATGGTGTAGACTTGTGGGCAGTGGGTTTTGAGGGGGATTTGGGGGGCTCCTCACACAAGAGAAGGGTGCTATGCACCTGGGAGCTCTTTTACCTTTTTTTGTGTTTTTGTAAAAGTGCCCCCTAGGGTGCCCGGTTGGTGTCCTGGCATGTGAGGGGGACCAGTGCACTACGACTCCTGGCCCCTCCCACGAACAAATGCCTTGAATTTATTCGTTTTTGAGCTGGGCGCTTTCATTTTCCATTATCACTGAAAAATAAAAACGCCCAGCTCACAAATTGTCGAATAAAACATGGACGTCTATTTTTTTTCGAAAATACGGTTCGCTCCGCCCCTTCACAGACCCATTCTCGGAGATAAACGCCCATGGAGATAGACATTTTCGTTCAATTATGCCCCCTCCACGTGACTTAGAATTTATGCGCACCATGTTACAGAATACATTTAGCAAGTAGTGCATGTAAATTCTAATTAATACCAATTAGTGCTCATAATTGCTTGTTAACATCCAATTATCAACACTGATTAGCTTGTTAACTAATTAAGCTATGTGCATTGTTATGGGATACGCTTTGATTTCCACGCAGAAATCTCAACACGATATATAGAATCCTGGGGTAAATGTGATTCTATGATGGGTGCATGCCTTTTTTAGAATTGTGCTCACTGCTGATATTTCCCAGCACCAAATTTTGAGCACCATGTTTAGAATTCCTTCCTGCATGACCAATGCTTGAATTAGCATGAGGTATCATGCCACAGTGGAAATAGATACCACAATTGTGCATAAGCTAATTGGTGAATTACCTGCTTAATGCACATTAGTAAAAGGGCCCCTTACTGTAAATAATATCTACAATAAAGAATTTAGGGACACTGTATCTAGTTTAATGTTTTCTTAAGTTTTTATTCTCAGCATGGAGATCCATATAAACATTTATTTTATAAATCAGCTTGTGACTATATATAAGAATGCACATACGCAGTAGTATGCAATAATCCAAAGTATTTTTTTTAGCTCTTCATTGAATGAGAAAGCTAAATGATGAGTCAGAAGGTTTCCATTGTTCGCCTTCTCGGGAATCAACAATACTCAAACCTTTTAAGCAATAAGATTGCAGTACACAAATCATTTCACTACATTACCTTCTGGAAAGTCAATAGTTTTGAGAGCCAGACACCATGATCATGTATAATTCATAGCTTTCCATTGTCTCTTGGGAAGTCAGCATTGATTTCATTGGATCTCGATGCCATCACATAGAACAGAATTCCAGTAACACTATTCCACATTCATTTTGCATTGTTTTCCTAAAAAAGAAGTTACACAACCTTAGACATATTTGCCTATAAAATTTAAATAAAACAGAGAAATCAATATGAGCATGTTCAGTATTTTGACTTATCACAGCTGATATTGGGTCTTCCTTTTTTCTCAAGGAAAACATAGTTTCAGTCAATAAATCTTTAATCTAACCTAAGCCAATGTCAGCATATTCCTAGTGACATGAATCAAAATGAGGTAGATAAGAGTTGCTAAGTTAGCAGGTCAGTAATAAACACAGAGGCATAATTTATCCCTTTCATTTTTTGACATCTGCGAAGCAAACAGTACAAAAAAGTAAGGTATTGTACAAGTAATTTTTCAGCATATATATAGCCAATATATATATATATATATATATATATATATATATATATATATATATATATATTTATATCATGACTAAAAATGTTTCGGAGCATACGATTAAAAAACCCATCATATGTACTCAATTAATACCTTTACAACTGTCCATAGATATGCCAACAAAAATTGATTCACTCAACTGCACCCACATTTTTTGTTCAACCCCAGGAGCTCTCCGACTACAAAAACCTTTAGGGTTCCTTTTACAAAGCCGTACTAGCGATTCTGGCATGGCAAATGCGACGAAGCCCATAGGAATTGAATGGGCTTTGTCGCATTTGCCGCACTGGAATTGCTAGGGTGGCTTTGTAAAAGGAGCCCTTAATATATTTAGGCCCCAATGTTCAAAACTCTAGCACTGTTCCAAATAATGCCATAAAATACCACCGGAACAACACAGAACAACGCCCTAATGCTCAACACTGAGATGCAATTATAGGTATGTTCATAGAATTGAACATTAGGAGGTTCGTCAGGAGGCTTGTGCTTTGGCATGGGAGGATTGTGCTGGCGCATGTACAGTTCTATGGTAAGCTCGGCTCCTGTGTGCACGTGACTGGTAAAATCTGAACATGAAACATTATTTATTTATTAGCTTGGATGGTTCCATTCAGACTTAGGAAACAGATGCCAATGTGTGCTTTCACTGGGCATTTTTATTTATTTAAAAAAAATTTTTGCATGTACCCTTTAAATTTAGATGCAGGAAAAAGATGCCAATGTGTGCTTTCATTTGGGTCTGCTGTTTCTCCTGACCAGTGCTTAAGGGCTTGCACGGGCTTCCTTTTGCTTTCAAATGCAATCAAAATCTGCAGATTTTGCAGAAATCATGAGAAGCATGAGAATCATGGGAAATCCTGTCTTCCAACACCTTAACACCTATTCTAGACTGGCATTATTTGTTGCAGTGGTAAGGCAGCTTTGTTTCGGGCGCTCTTTTCTGAGCATTGGGGAAGAATACAAAATGATCTAATTAACACGAGCTTGACTAGATTTGTATGCTTTCTGCGCTAGTGCATGGCACGCTCATTTTCCCCGCTAGATCCCTTAGAACATTCTGCGCAGGTAAATGCAGAGCTAGTATGGCGCTAATGGTCTCTAGCACCTGCGTTTAATTTTGAGCATTGGAGCCTTGACAGCATAAGTTTAGATTAGAGATCTACTGCTGTGATTGTGCTTCCACACTATGATGTTTTAAAAATGCTTTAAGTTAATTTAATTGATTGAATTTATTTCTTTATTTTCTCTCTCTCTCACCTAGCAATACCTTCCCACCACCAGTTCTATCTCCACCCCTTCTCCTGGCAGGCACACACATCCTCAATGACTCATTCTGCCTCTCCCAGCATATTCCCTACAGAGCTTTCTCTGAAACCCCCTCCTGTAGCATACACAGCACTATCTCAATCACCACCTCCAAACTCTTCCACAGCATATACCCCAATAGCTTTCTCTCAGTGATCTGAAGCTCTCTCTCTCTCAGTGGCCAACCCCAATAACGAATCCCTTCATACATTTCCTCAAGTTTTCTCTCTCCTCCATCTGCACATACCTCCCCTGATCTGACTGGCACCTGATCACACAGCCATTTGGTTCTCTCCCTTGCTGCTGCTGCACCCCACCCCTGCAGGACCAGATACCCAGATCTTTGTCTGTACCCAAACTCCTGCAACACACAGCACTCTCTCCCTCTCCTCCCAAGAGCATACAAACACCCTGCTTTCACTTCTTCCCACCTACTCCAGGCAGCACAGGCACCCAGCTGTCACTCTCACCCCCCTCCCCCCCCCCCCCCCATGGCACCAGGCAGGCACCCAGCTGCATATGCCCCCAGGCACCCAGCTCTTACTGCGTCTGCAACACATAGACAGCCAGAACTCTCTCCCCACTAACTCCTGCAGCACATGGATACCCAATGCTCTCTCTCTCTAACCCACTCCCCCATCCACTGCAATACATAGGCACTCACTCACTGCTCACTCCTTCCCCTGCCTTGCAGTACACAGGCATCCAGATTTTACTCTCTCCCACCCTTCACAGTACACAGGCACCAAGTTTTCACTCCTTTCCCTCCTCTGCAGCAAACAGGCACCCAGATTTCACTCCCCTCCCACAGCACCCAGGCACCTAACATTTACCCCCTCCCCCTCCACAGCACACAGCTCTCACTCACCCCCCTTCCACACCACATAGGCATCCAACTCTCACTTCCTCCCCACCTGCTCCCCACAGCACACGGGTACCCAACTCTCTCCCCCTATGGTCCTTACCCCCCAGAGCACATAGGCACCCAACTCACTCCTTTCTACTTTCCCTACAGCAACACCTACATCTCACTCTCAACCCCTCCCCCATGGCAAGTAGGCAGGCAACCAGATCTATCTGCCCATATAAATCTAGTGCACTCCCCACTCCCCAGCCCACCATAGAGACAAGTGGAAGGAAAGGAGAGCAGCTGCATGTCAGGAGCAGCCTCCTCTTCTGAAGGCCTATGCTGAATGCAAAATTAGAAACAAGATTCAAATTTTGCATTCACCACTGGGCATCAGAAAGGAGGAGGCTGCTGCCTGATACACAGCTGCTCTTCCTTCCTTCCGCTCATCTCTGTGGCGGGCCTTGGCCTGAAGGGGGAGGGGAGACATGTATGCTTTTATGTGCATGCATGTGCATTGAGGGTTCCAGTATGGGAGCAAAGAGAGACCGTTGGTGTTTGCTTTCTGCAGCTCCAACAGAGCTTGTTCACTGCCTTGTGGTAGTCCAGCAAACCTAGGCTCAAAGTCCGATTTTACAGTACATCATCAAAATGCACTTTCATGAACCTTAGCTCAGCCACCTCCTGATATGTCTTCCTCCTTTCCCTGGAGTGATCTCCCTCTCTACCTCCCCCATGAAGCATACCACTTTATTTATTATAAACTGTTAACACAGAGCTAGGAAAACTTAACTTTATACCCCTATAGCAAGCATACTAATGATTTTCTCAGGGTATGGGTTGGGACTGCAGTGTTTCAAGTCACCAACCATATTTTATAACACTTGGACAAGAGAAAATGCCACAATATAGTGTATCTACTCCAGTGTCACCCCAGCACTCGCTACGGCCCCTGCAATCCCATCTTGCTAATAATTATAATGCATAGGCATGTGAATCAGATTCTACACTAATCACAACTGAACTCACTCCCCTCCCCAACCATCCAGACCAAGGAGACAGCTTCTGATTGTGAATCATTGCCGATTGGAGGATCCTGTATGTGAGATCTGTGGGTAGGAAGAAGACGGGAAGGGAGGAAAGCATTTTGTACTGCCACGGGGTGGTATAAAGTTTTGCTCCCATATCCACGGTGATTGTTGGCGCAGCTCAATAGCCTTCCAAAGCCCTGGCGCTGGGCCCTCCATGGAGGCCGGTGCGAGGCAGACTTTGTAGGGGTTATGTATATGGAAATCCGGTTTAGGATAAACTGGAAAGGCCTTAAATGGCAACTTTAATTAGAACTGAGGACAGTGCTAGACAAATCTTTATGGTCTGGGTCCTCAAATGACAAGAGAGATTTGGATAGGCTGGAGTAGGCTTTGACTGCAACTGTATTAGGTGAAACTTAAGGATAGAGCTGGGTTGATGTCTACGGTCTAAGTCCCAGAAACACCAAAGAAAGACTCATGATAAAGTATATAATATCACATTCGGGAAGACTGGCTGGACCATTTAGGTCTTTATCTGCCATCACTTATTACATGTTTTACTATGATACCAAAATCTGCAATAGAGTAGACGCCCCTGATGGTGTGGATAACATGAGGAACAACTTAACAAAGCTAGGGTAATGCTAAAAAATGCAAGGTCATGCATTTGGGCTGCAAAACTCGAGGGAATGGTATAGTTTAGTGAGTGAAGATCTTTTGTGCACAAAGAGGAATGGGACTTGGGTGTGATCGTGAGTGATGATCTTAAAGTGGCCAAACAGGTAGAAAAGGTGATGGAGAAAACTAGAAGGATGCTTGGGTATATAGGGAGAGGAATGGCCAGTAGGAGAAAGGAGGTGATGATGCCCCCTGTAAAAGACTCTGTTGAGACTAGAGACTTGCACGGGAACGGAGTTTGCCGGAATCCCACGGATCCTGCGGGGATGGAAGCAGTTCTGCGGGGTTCTCGTGGGGATGGAAGATGTTCCTGCGGGGTTTTCATGGAAGTGTATGCTGCACTTTCACCAGCCTCTCTCTTACCGAGTACCAAGTTCTTTGAGTGCTGTCTCCTCCTTCTCCTTGCTTTAACAGCACAGATGCGGATGAACACAGAGGATCTCTAATTAGAAAATGGAAGTTATAAAAAACCTAAACTTAAATGGCTTCATGTGTGTGGATGTGTCAAGTGACGCTTAGATGATGACTCCGGCTGTGATGAACAAGGGCCGATATCGGGCAAACTCGTATGGTCTGTGTCTCATATATGGCAGTCTGATTTAGGATGGGCTTTAGACAGCAACTTTAGTGGCTGAAACATGAGGACAGTGCTGGACAGACTTTTACGGTCTGTTTCCCACAAATGAGAAGACAAATATACAAATATGCTGGAGTAGGCTTTGATGACAACTCCAGCAGTTGGAATATAAGGATAGGGCCGGGCGTACTTCTATGGTCTATGTCCCAGAAACGCCAAAGAAAGACCATAATCAAGTATATTATATCACATTCATTGTTGATTTAATTATGAATTGATAATGAGCGTGACTATTGGGCAGACTGAACCATTCAGGTTTTTATCTGCTGTCCCTCACTATGTTACTATTAATCCTCTCTGCTCCCAGGCTGATGTGCATCCTGGGTTTCTCCCTTATATAGCGCAAAACCCCACCCAGCGCATCTCAGGAAGCACTGGGCAGGTGGGGGGGATTCACCCGCAGCCCACTGGGTCACCAGGGATATCCGAGGGATGTTGGGGGTTGGGGGGCTGGAGACCCCCCCCCCGGATTTCCAGCCCCCCTGAACCTATGTTGGGGGATCGGGGAGACTGGAGGTCTGCCGGACTTCCAGCCCCCTGTTGCTGGGGGGGGGGGTCGATCAGCTCACCTCAGGGTTCCTGCGGGGGCTGATGTATAGGGGGGAATGGGGGCCAGCTAGTATGCAAATGCATGCTGGACAAGGCTCACCATTCCTCCCCAATGGTCTACAAACCCTAACGCCAGATCCAAGCTGATCACTGGGGATGCTAGTTGTATTCAGAGCCTGCGAGCACGTTGTTTCACTCACTTGGGGGCTCTGATCATGGGGCAGTAGCAAACACAGGTGCTAGAATGGTGCTAACAAACTCTAGTGCCTGCATTTGTTTCTGATCATTGACCCATGAGTGTTTTTCCTTAGTATGACACAAACAGGAAGCAAGAAGCAGTATATATTTGAAATCTTGTTGACTGGGCTCTGATTGGCCCAGGAGCTCGTCTCATTGCACTTTACTGGTTTTGAGTTCAGTTTTGGCTCGGGAGAAAAGAGAAACAGATCTCTTTGCTGAGGCTTGGTGAATTATATGTCCTGACCTCCCCAGGTACTCTCTAGGAAGTAAGCAAATGTTTAGTTAGTATTATAATTCATCCATATTTCAGTTATCGGTTATTGTTTGCAATTTGCACTTTTTTGTTCCACTGTTCAATTTTTTATATTTAAATATTTTTTATTGGTGCAAAAAATAAACAAACATAATGTTGTCCTTGTAAAAACACTCCATACACCACTAAAGCCATGTCATATTGGTAGAATACAACTCAGTACAAATACATTTTTGCTTTTTCCTCCCTCCCGCCTCCCTCCCCGTCCCCTTGAACAACTCAACTCCCCCCCCCCCCAAATCCCCTCCTCCCTATGTCACACTTAAGAATTCAAAATTCTACTACGCACTACTGCAGTCAATGAGTCCTAGAAGAGGGACCAGACTTGGCAAAGCCGGTCTCCTTGTGGTGAGGATAGGTCTTCCACTCCCCTGCGCTCCAAAGCGCAGAGGTGAATCATATTGGATCGCCAGTGTTGTAGTGTGGGAGGATCTCCGGTTATCCACTGTTGAAGAATCGATTTCTTTCCAACTAAGATTGTTTTTTTTCAAGAAGCATCTAAGGCCCCGAGGAGCAAACGGGGACACCCTGAACACCTGAAATAGCTGAGATGGAGTTGGTCCCCAAACAACCCCCCAGAGCCCAGATACATGCTGACAAACCTGGCGCCAAAAACCAAGGATCCGCGGGCACCTCCAAAACATGTGTCCTAGGTCAGCTGGGGATTGGGCTCACTTCTTACACCTATCCTCCGTCCCCATGGATGCCCTATATGCTCTATGAGGGGAAATATACATCTGCATCAAAAATTTATAATGTGTTTCTTGCAACGTCACATTCTCCATCAGTCTTTGGGTTTCCAAGAGACAGACCTTTACCGTTTCCGTCTGGAGGTTTATCGCTAGGTCTTTATTCCAGCAATTGGTTAATTTACCATATTCCACCTCGCCCAGGTGCTCCCGCAGTGAAGCATGATAGTATTTGAGCGGGACCCTTAATTGTGCGTCTAACCCCAATATAGTGACTAATTGTTCCCACACCTGCGCTGTCATAGTGGGGGCCGGCAGGGATCTTAAATAATGGTGCAGTTGGAAATTAGAAAAGAAATTTAGTCTCCTAGTCCCATATTCCAATTGCAGGTCCTCCTGAGATTTTAGTGTGCCATCCTCATTATATAGCTGGTATAAATACTGTAAATATTTTGTCCCCCACGTGGCAAAATCTGCCGAGGTGGAACCAGGCATGAAGTCTCTGTTACCCTGGACTGGCAGCAACGGAGAGGATTCTGCGGGTAGGCCATAAAACCTACAGACCCACCGCCATGCTTTCCTCATGGGCATAAATATTGGTGCATAAGCCGGAGGTGTCCGCAGCTTCCCCGGCACCGCATGCAACCAGGCACTAAAGTGTTCTGGGGCAAACAGCCTCATCTCAGCCCCGGTGCATGAGACTGTTCAATTTTTTAAACAATAAACAATTTTGTTTGTTGACTCTGCTGGTGGTTTGTATGTTGGGTCTGTGAGTGCTTTCTAGGAACTGAGGGACCACTGGGGGTGTGGCATCCAGTAACCTAGACATCACTGGGGATAATGTGGAAGTGGGAGACTTGACCAGTGGCAGTTGTAACCCAGTCAGTGGGAGGAGGGTGCTAGTGTATAGCACAAGTGGCAGGTGCAAGTGGATCCGAGTTATGCTGGGGATAGACCCTCTAAGTGGCCGCAGGGTAACCCCAGGGGTTGGCTAGCATTTTGTGATAGTATACTTTGGAAGAAAGGTGGGAGAGGAGAGGTATAATAGAGACATTTAAATACCTATGCAGCATAAATACACAGGAGTTAAGTCTCTTTAAACTGGAAGGAAGCTCTGGAATGAGGGAGCATAGGATGAAGGTGAAAGGGGATAAGACTCAGAGGTAACTTGTGCAAATTGTTCTTCATGGAAAGGGTGGTGAATTCGTGGAACGGCCTCCCGGTGGAAGTGGTGGAGACAAAAACATTATCTGAATTCAAGAGAGCTTGGGAGAAGTACTTAGGATCTCAAAGGGAGTGATAGGGAGAGTAGATGGCATGGATTGGCAGACTGAATAGGCCATATGATCTTTTTCTTCCTACACTTTTCTATATTTCTATGTTCTTTTAGCAGAATAAGCTAGTCAAATATTGCACAGAGTTGTGAAGAATTTGTTCCAGAAAAAGATCAGATGATTTGAGTTCACAGGTTATAAAAAATTATAAATTGTAATTGTTTTATATTTCCACTAGTCTGGTCAATAGTAGTAGTAGAGAATACCTGTTATGAACTGTTCACTTCGATTGCAAGTATGCAAGGAAAGAAATTGCATTATTAGTTGTCAAGAAAATATCTGACTAAGAGGCCTGATTGCTAGAGTGTAGTATGTGGAAAGACTGTGTAGTAAAATGAAGAGGGAGTGCCCAGCATCTGCTCTGTACTTCCTGCAGAAGGCACATCCTTACTTCATGGGCCTGTGTCCTATGACTTGGTAGATAGCATGGGGGGCACCCACACCAGCTGTCAAGGCATGGAACATGATTCCAGCACTGCCCAAAGGTAAGTAAATCAAATTTTAAAAAATGAACTTTTAGCATGCCCTCTCCCCTCCAATCCACTCCCCCAAAGAGTCCCCACGGATTTGATCCACACATTGACATTTCTTTGGACAATAACACCCCAAAAGGAGAGTCCTCTCCTTGGAGCGTAGCCCCCCCCCCAATAAAGCATCCCCAAGATCACCCCCCCCCCCAACATGAACACCGCAAGCTGAAGTTCCCCTATCATACCCTGGTCCTTCTTCAATTCCTGCCTTGCCAAGGATGCATCCAGGGTTTTTCTTGATAATTCAATAGTCCAGGGTTAGAAAGATCCCACTCTGCTCCTGCCCATAGCTGTTCCAGGTTCTAAATGGTTCCTATAGTCCTTACTATGCTTCCAGGGAAACCCACAGTTGAGTCCCAGATGGGTTGTGGTGGGAAAAGGTGATTGTGGTAGTTGGGCTTCAGACCCTGTAGAGTTGTAATCCTGAAGGACTTATCTTTACTTTTATTTGATTATTCACCTCACCCCAATAAGGCTTGAGGCAAATTACAATATATTGTTTTATCCAAAACAAGCTATTAAAAGAAAAAAAATATAAATATATTTTAAAAACCCTACTTGAAAACTTCATTATACTTTACAATCTTGGGGGACAGAGGCTTGTTCAAGAGGACCAATATGGAGGAGGGAGTGTGATCTGTATGGCTTGTTCGTATTGGTAGATTTGTGTTGGAGGGATCAGAGGGAGATTCTCTTGGGCTGTGGCCACACTACTGAACTGCTTGGCTGCACTTAACAGCAACTCTTGAGATAGCATTGGGTTCAGCTGAACTATTAGCAGTTGCGGAAGCTAGCATGTGGTACTGCCCAATGCACTGTGGGAGTAATTCTATAACTGGGTGCCTCCAGTTAGTCGCTCTGTTGTCCTATGCTGAGTGTTAATTCTATAATAGCATCTATGTGCCAAGATGCCATTATAGGATACTAACGTAAATTGGTATCGGTGCACCTAAAGTTAGGAGTGATTATTTATGTCAGGTCAATGGCAGGCGGAAACAGGTATACCTATGTGTTCCATGCCATGCGTGTATCTTTATAAGTTACACACCTAAATTGGAGACACACCCATGCCCCTCCCATGCTCTTACAAGTAGGCACTAAGGGGCCCTTTTACTAAGTCATGGTAAAAAGTAGCTTGCGCTAATTTGGACATATAAAATTAGTGCGCACTGGACCATTTTCTACAGCGGCAGGTAAAAAGGCCTTATTTTAATAGGCCAGTAAATGGCGGTGTGCTAATATTAAAAGTAGCGCACAGCAATTTACTGCATGAGCCCTTACTGCCATCTATTTACTTGGCAGTAAGGGCTCATGACCTACTCCTACCGTAACCAGACAGCACGCAGTAATGTGACCATGCTGCCGATTACCGCTGGGAACGCCCCCGCAGTAGAAAATAGAAAATTATTTTATAGTGCAGGAAACAGCGACCACTAACTTCGAAACTACCGCAGAGCGCCCACGCTACTCCGGTGGTAGTGTCGCTTTAGCATGCATTATCCACGTGTTAGCCCTACCGTGGCTTAGAAAAATGGCCACTAAAGCACTTACTCATTTCCTTATAGAATACTGCTTAATGCACTTATGTACTTAAGTGCCACTAATCTGTGTGCTGAAATGCGCAAAGTGCATGTAACGTCACATGCCCAGTTATAGAATGGCAGTGCTGGCCACTCTCTTTCTCTATCCATGACTTGCCCAGATCCCGTCCTTACCTACTCTGAGCAGCTCTCATGCTATTTTACTGTTTTCGCATGCTGTAGTCATTAGAGCAGATCTGCACGCTAACAATCATGCTAACTGCTTACTACTGTTCTGTAAACATGCCCTTTAATCAATCCATTCCTATTCATGTTTTTTACAAGAAAGTATTGGCAAAAATGATGGAGCATTATGGAAAAAACTATGGAACATGAACCGTGCTGTCTTTATCTGCTGGCATATTCTCTGTTGCCTTTTTTTTGGTCTTATATATTTCAATCTTTGCTTATTTTCAATGAATGCTACTGTATCCCCAATAAATGGGTGTGTAATTTTCTGGCTAAAGACGTTGACATTTCTAATCAGATTTAAGTACGAATTAAACAAATATATATAGGCAGAGGATAAGGATTATAGCATGACCAGTGACAAGTTTATTACTTTTCTGTGATACTGCATTTTGGGCTCCTTTTACTACAGGGCATTAAGCACTCATCACATAGGGGCACTTTTACAAAACTGCGGAAAGCACTAACGAGTGTTTACTGCAGCAAAAAATGGTGTGCCATGGGATGCACTGAGGCATCCTGCGGTAACATAGTAAATGACGGCAGATAAAGACCTGTACGGTCCATCCAGTCTGCCCAACAAGATAAACTCATTTTACATGGTATGGGATACTTTATATGTTGTAAAAACTTGTCAGCAGGCGAAATGTCCGCAAGCACCTCTCCGTGCTGTCTGCTCTCGACCTGCACCTCTCCGTGCTGTCTGTCTTCACCCACACAAGAGACCTCCTCTGGAGACTGATGCCTTTTCCACTCGGCTTCCCTTTGAGTTCTCTAGTCCCCCAGAACCCGCCTGTAGTCAGTGGGTCCTTCTGCACACTTCCCTGGGGATACAATTATTGCCTGGGTCCCACCAACCCTCTGCTCTTCCCTTGGTTTCAACTTTCAGACACTGTTATTCAACTGTCAAGGGTAGCAGGGATTCTCTGATGTCCTTGTCTTCAGAGGGTTATTCAACAACAAGGTTCCATCTAGGATAGTGCCCTTTGTAACTCCCACAGGGGTGCTCTCTGGTGTACAGTGGCCCAATGGCTCCTGCCCAGCCTCACCAGCCTTTTGCCTCAGGGAACCACCTTGAAACCAGACTTATCTGTGACTGCATTGACTCAGGCCTCTAGGTTTGGTCCTCCCCTTTCCCTCAGGGTGACCTCTTCCTAAACCTGCAGTCCTGGCCTGGCCTCCCCGCTGTATCACCTGGTAACCGACCCACCTTACCAGTTCTTCTGGTGGGGCCCCCAGGTCACCCTTCTCTGGAAGATAGCACAGCTTCCTCTGTTTGCAAAAATATGCAAATTAGCTGGTTGCATGTAAATTCAGTTTATTAGCTAGGTTACAGTCTTGTGGGCCTGGCTTGCCTACTATTAATCTGTTACTGCGATTCACCCCCCCCCCCCCCCCCCCCCCTGAGACCATTTACTGGGGACATCTGGGTCTCAGGGTATAACAGCCTCCTCCCCTGGATAGGACCTTCTTTATTCACATTAACCTTACGGTCCTATCCTCCACCCCACGGCTGTTAGTTCTGTCTCAGTAGCAATTGTGCCATACTAGCACCCAGTGCCTGGCCCCCCCACCAGGTAAGTACCTCTCTGGGTTTGGAGGGAACCTTCTCCTGACCTCTCTCTTGAGCTCCACTTCAGCAAGCCTCTTTCCTCGGTTCCCAGCTTGTAATTCTCCAGCTCTGGGTGTTGCAGGTCCCCCCCCCCCCCCCCCCCCCCATCTTCTCTCCCCTCACTTGGCTTAGAGGATGCTTTTATATGGTGCCCCTTAATCCATCCCACCTGTCTAACCACTAGGCTACTCCCCCTGCTTCCAGAAAGGTCCGCACCCAGAACTCTCTCCACCTTTCCAGCTTCCACTCAGAGAGTCCCCCTGGTGGCCTCCCCAGGGAAGTACAAGTCCTATACCACAAGCACCCCCTAGCCGCTCCTTCTGGTCACTACCATGGACTATACTCTTTGGCTCCCTCTAGTGGCCAGAATGGGCATTTTTAGGTTTACAATGGGAGAGCGCCCTCTGGCGGCCTCCTTCTGTAAGGGCAGTCCCTGTGTTTATCACATACCCCCACCCTTAAGATATTGCTGCTCCCTCAAATCTCTTCTTTGAGGTGCAGCAATTCCTGACTCCCCTAACTCATCTCGGGGTCAGGTTCCTTCTCTCCCCTATTACTTAGGAGGGATTCTCAGGAAGGCTTTGTACCCAGTGGTCCACCTTACCACAAAGGCTCTGCTTTGCTCTAGGGGACCTTCCTCTGTAACCCCTAGAAACTCAAAGATCCCTAAGCTTTTCTTTCTACGCCTTCCTAGGCCTCGGTGTCTAATCTCTTCCCCTACTTTCCTAGCCCATGAGTACACCCCCTTCTTCACTCTTGGTTTTGGGTGCACTTTCCTCAGGCCTAGTGCCCCTAGCACTTCAGGGAAACTTCTAATCAACCCCTTTTCCTTTCTACAACCCTGGGCTGTACTTCGTCGACCCCTAGGCCCTGACTGACCTCTGTGGGTTTTGTGTAGGGTTCCAATTCTCCTTTTCCCTGAGACTTTTAAGTGTTTCCTATTCCTCCCTTTTGGACTAGGATAACCACTTTTAGCACAAGACTCCCCCCAGCCTCTGGGTGATGCAGCCTCCTCCTGGCACCCTTCCTGAGCCGGTGTCCCCTGCCTAGGAACCATTTCCTCTCCCGACTCTACTGTGCGGTATCTGGGCCCTAGGATCAACCCTTTCTTCTGGGGCCTGAGCCTTTCCCTCCCCTGGGCAGCCTCTTCCCTTTTCTGCTTGCCCTTCTGGGGTTTCTCACACTCCTTAAATTTCACCCCACCCCTCCGTGTGGGTTTAACAGGGCCCTTCAGACTCTCCCTATCCTGGCCCCTACTCATGGACAGGAGTTTACTTAATTTAACACCTCCTGGGTCATTCTGACTCTCCCTATCCTGACCCTTACTCATGGGTAGGAGTTGACTGACCCCTCCTGGTCGCTCCTTCCCCTTGAGCTTTTCCTGTAGGGCTACAATGCAGGAGTGGGCTTCCTGAAGCTCTCTTAACCTCCCTTGCCCATCCTGGAAGAGCACATCAACTGCTAGGGTCAGCACTCTGCACTTCTCTTCCCTGGCCTCCCTGCATCTTTCTGCCCTTTCTGTGGTCTCTTTGGCTTGCTGTCTCTCTGCAGCCCACTCAACTTGGGTCTGCTGCAAGGCCACCATTAACTCTCCCACAGCTCTATCATACCCCTGCTGTACTTCCCTCAGCTGGCTTTCCTGTTGGCCCTTTAATTCTCCCAGCCAAGCCTTTACCTGGGTTAAACTCCCCCTCAGCTCTCTTATAGCTGTGTGTTGTAGTTTACCCATCTCTCTAATAGTTTCCCTCAGGGCCTCCCGCTCTTTATGCCACTCCTGGCGAGCATTCTGTAACTCAGCTTTACTTAGGGATACCCTCTGCTCCTGGTCTTGTTGCAATTTGTCTGTGAGGTCCCTTATCTCCTGTTCATGTGTGGACTGCAGCTTAGCTAATTGGGTCTCCCTCAAGGCTTGGGTCTCTTTCAAGGTAGTTGTAAGCTGGGCTACTTCTGCTTCCCTTTCCTCCCTTAGCTTAATTTCTGTGCGCAGCTCAGCCCTAACCGTGGCTAGCAGTGCCTCACAGCCTTCCTTCTGCCTAAGGGACTCTGCCAGTTTGGCCTCTAAGGCATGCACTGAAGCAGCCATCTCTTCCTTACAAGCTGACTCGAAGAGGATCCATTTCTGTTCATTCTCCCTCAGACTATTTTCCATCGCCTTCTGGGATGCCTCCTGCTGCTGCTGTATATGGCCCACTAAAGTTACCATTAGTCCTCTGTTTAGTTCCAGGACCTCCCTCAGACATTGCTCCGGGTGCCTATTGACTTCCCCCAGTTTACCTAGGGCCTGTAATTCCCCTTCTAACTGCCAGAGATTCTCTGTAAGGGATTTTAACAGCAGGTTCTCATTCTTTTCCTGGGCCTCCCAGTATTTCTCCATTGGGGCAACGCTCCCTGGTTCCACACCCCATGGAAATACTGCCCGGTCCTCACCGTAGCCTGGGCAGCCTACTTTATCTTCAGCTGTCTCACCCCCCTGCTCACAGTGGACATTGACTTCCCCTCCACAATCAAGACTACTCTTTAACCTGTCAGCTGGGAAGTTTTCACCTGGGCCTACACCCCCTTTCCCTTTTCTAGAGGGTTTACCCTTCTTACCAGGACTTTCACTATCCTGCAACTGGGGCTTTCCTTCCTTGTCCAGGCACCCATCCTCCCTCCTGGCACTTTTCAGGTTTGTGGCCACCCCTCTCCCTGGGACATTGGGCGCTTTCCCTGCAGCGGGTTCCTCCTGACCCTCTTCCCTGCAGACACCTCTTTCCCCTTGGGTTCCCGGCCTACCCATGCAGTCTGCCCCTGAGGAATGGGTTACCTCCCGACTCCCATGGCCTTTGGGCTTCCTCTTGCCTGCCATGTTACCTAACCCCACCCAACCGACTGTAAGATTCCATATCTCTTCCCAGTCTCCCAGTTCATCCTCTGAACTGCCTACTGCCAGACACCACTCTCCAACATGGCCCCTTTCCCCACATTGGTCACACTCGGGCTCAATCACTTCTCTTTTCCTCGGGGTCCTGTCTTCCCCAGACACCCCTTCAGGCTTAAACAATGTCCCAACAGTCTCTGAACACAGTCCCCCTCCAAGTCCCAGAACCTGGATCATGGTGTCCAACTCTGCCATGTCCATTCCTTCTGCTGGCGACTTGGGCTCCGGCTCCTCGGGCCTCTGGACTTTTCTCTTCGGTCTGAACCGTCTCCGCCCTCCCATGGCTCCAACGTCCTCCTCGACCATCTGTTGGGATGCAGCCTGCAACACAAGAGAGATATCCAAGTGCGGACTGTCTTTCTCCCTGGTCCTACACTTGCTCTCTACTTCTTAAACTCGTACCAGAATCTCCACAAGAACAAGCCTTTCTATCATTTACATGAACTGCTCTTCTCAGCTTACTGGATCCTCCCTCGCCTCCCCCCTAGGTACCCTTTACCTGGGTAGGCGAGTAATACGCCTTTGTCAGCGTTGGCCCCCTCGACGGGCTTCAGGAACCTCCTGGACACCACCTTCCCACTCTGGCCACTCGTCTGGTCTCTGGAACTCCTCCGACTTGGTCAGCGTTCTTCAGCTCTCCTTGGGTCTGTCTCCCTTCTGCGTGGACGTCCGCTGTGTATCCCACCACTGCCACCATCTGTAAAAACTTGTCAGCAGGAGAAATGTCCGCAAGCACCTCTCCGTGCTGTCTGCTCTCGACCTGCACCTCTCCGTGCTGTCTGTCTTCACCCACACAAGAGACCTCCTCTGGAGACTGATGCCTTTTCCACTCGGCTTCCCTTTGAGTTCTCTAGTCCCCCAGAACCCGCCTGTAGTCAGTGGGTCCTTCTGCACACTTCCCTGGGGATACAATTATTGCCTGGGTCCCACCAACCCTCTGCTCTTCCCTTGGTTTCAACTTTCAGACACTGTTATTCAACTGTCAAGGGTAGCAGGGATTCTCTGATGTCCTTGTCTTCAGGGGGTTATTCAACAACAAGGTTCCATCTGGGATAGTGCCCTTTGTAACTCCCACAGTGGCCCTCTAGTGGTTCCTGCCCAGCCTCACCAGCCTTTTGCCTCAGGGAACCACCTTGAAACCAGACTTATCTGTGACTGCATTGACTCAGGCCTCTAGGTTTGGTCCTCCCCTTTCCCTCAGGGTGACCTCTTCCTTAACCTGCAGTCCTGGCCTGGCCTCCCCGCTGTATCACCTGGTAACCGACCCACCTTACCAGTTCTTCTGGTGGGGCCCCCAGGTCACCCTTCTCTGGAAGATAGCACAGCTTCCTCTGTTTGCAAAAATATGCAAATTAGCTGGTTGCATGTAAATTCAGTTTATTAGCTAGGTTACAGTCTTGTGGGCCTGGCTTGCCTACTATTAATCTGTTACTGCGATTCACCCCCCCCTGAGACCATTTACTGGGGACATCTGGGTCTCAGGGTATAACAGCCTCCTCCCCTGGATAGGACCTTCTTTTATTCACATTAACCTTACGGTCCTATCCTCCACCCCACGGCTGTTAGTTCTGTCTCAGTAGCAATTGTGCCATACTAGCACCCAGTGCCTGGCCCCCCACCAGGTAAGTACCTCTCTGGGTTTAGAGGGAACCTTCTCCTGACCTCTCTCTTGAGCTCCACTTCAGCAAGCCTCTTTCCTCGGTTCCCAGCTTGTAATTCTCCAGCTCTGGGTGTTGCAGGTCCCCCCCCATCTTCTCTCCCCTCGCTTGGCTTAGAGGATGCTTTTATATGGTGCCCCTTAATCCATCCCACCTGTCTAACCACTAGGCTACTCCCCCTGCTTCCAGAAAGGTCCACACCCAGAACTCTCTCCACCTTTCCAGCTTCCACTCAGAGAGTCCCCCTGGTGGCCTCCCCAGGGAAGTACAGGTCCTATACCACGAGCACCCCCTAGCCGCTCCTTCTGGTCATTACCATGGACTATACTCTTTGGCTCCCTCTAGTGGCCAGAATGGGCATTTTTAAGTTTACAATGGGAGAGCGCCCTCTGGTGGCCTCCTCCTGTAAGGGCAGTCCCTGTGTTTATCACAATGTATACCCGAGTTTGATTTCTCCTTGCCTTTCTCAGGGCACAGGCCGTACAAGTCTGCCCAGTACTGTTCTTGTACATGTGCACATTCTACCCACATGTAAAAAATATCATTTATTTTTTGGTGCAGGGGGTGTGTCTGGGGGCCAGAGAGTCACCGTGTTCTACACCAATCAGTTAGCGCAACTACAAGGCTGCACACCTTACCACTTACATAATAGGTGGCAGTAAAGGCTCACGTGCTAATCTGTTTCAATGGCCACCTGCTAGTGGCAAAATTAGCACATGGCCATTAATACAAAAAAATATATAGAAAATGTGGACATTGAACCGCAGTGTTAAAAATGGCCTTAGCTTCTGGAAAAGACCCTCATAAAGGTGCGCTAAGGCTACTTTTTAACCATTGTTTGTTAAAAGGGCCCCATAGTTAACATAATCAGAATTATCCCTTACTATTATAAGATCCAATAGACTCTAATTACATCTTATCTTTCATATTTACTACTGATTAATTGTTATTTATATCCTATTTCAATACCCATCATTGTTTAACTGTTATTTTTCTTATTCTGCTAAATTTGAAAAATTGTACTTCTTGCATTGTAACTTACTACAATATTTTTGTAAGCCACTTTGAGCCTGCTATCAGTGGGAAAAGGTGGGATACACATGTGATAAATAAATAAATAAATGTGGAAACAGGCTGCTGCATGACCACTTTAAGGGGTTTTGTGGTGGTTCTGTATGTTCTAAGTAGGCATGAGTAAATCAATTCAAGTTAAACTGATCATTGAAACTGGAGGGAATCCTTTGAGTAACTGTAGCAAAACATTGAGGACTTGAAGGTAGTCACTGCATTGCCAGCTTTCAAAATGTTCTCCAAGGCCCAAATAAATTACTGATGAGCCTGATATCTGTATAATTATGGTACAGCCAGAGACCCCCCCCACTGGAATGGTGGAGGGCCCAGTCATAGAGCTCAGGCCATTACAGACCTTGGCTGAGTCAGAAATCTGATGGCTGACATAACTGGGAGCTTACTGGAAAAGTATGGCCTAGTTTGTAGCCCGGATTGAGGCCTAAAAGTTAGGGCAATAGATATGGAAACAAAATGGAGGATTTCAGCACAAAATGGAAGCCTGTATCTGTTACAAAGTGGAATTTTCTCTAATGTAAGTTAGAAAAACAAGTTGAGAAATGAGTGAGTCATGCCAGGTGCAAAGAAAATAGGGAACTAGCTGTCCAAGAGAGGAGGGAGACTTTCCTGTGAGCAGGAAAGGCGTAGCTGGATGCAGGGTCTTGCTTAAGATTTGTGGTCAAGCGAGCTAAAGACAAAACCATGTTAGCAAGATAGAAGCTACTCATTAGCATGAGCCAATCAGTGACAACCATGACATTAGCATAGATCCAATCAGGTATATCTACTGTCATATTATCCATATCCTGAGGGCACCTATAAAAATCAGGGTTTTTCCTGGTTTAAGTTAGAGAGAAAAGGGTTACCACTCTCTCTCCAAGGGAAACCAATGTGTCCAGCAGAATTGACAAATTACCTAATTGCTTTCCCTTGTAAAACCTCTAATTGGTAAAAGAAATTATAAAAGATTAGCAAATAATTAACACCTGTTTGCAGCTTATTATATTCCTATAATTAATTGATTGTACTTGCCTGTTGTCAATCACTGATTTGACTTGTACCTTGGCAAATAAACTCCTCATTCCAAATTATGATTTGTGGGCTTCACTTAATGATGAAAGGCTGTAAGTATAAATGCTTTTGCTGTATCAGGCTATCATTCGCTGCATCGTATAACCTGTAGCCTAAATCCAGTTTGTCATAAGGCTGGTATCTATTCCTTGCCAGTGCTGAGAGGCGGACTAATGCGGGTCCCTTAGACCTAACGTCTCTCTCAGTGGCAATTCCTTTTAGAACTTCATAACTCCTTGATTACCCCAGTACTAGTGTTATTTAGAGATGGAGTCAGATTAAGGTCACTCCAGCCTTCTTGGGGGGCTCGGGACCCCTCAATTCACAACATATCTCTGCCAGGTAAAATGGTGAAAATTATTATTAAGAGTAACATTACTATTCATCAGTGCTTTTTTTCTAGCATAAAAAGGTGCCAGTACTGAAATGTCAGGCCACCCTTCAGGGATGGGATGATCACTGAGGGACCCACCCCACAATGACCAGGCCCCCTGCAACCAGTCATAGAATCTATGACAGGGCAGAATTGGTGTGTAGAGCCTGAGCTCTTTCATTAAAACCTGGGAACCATGGGTCAATTTTAGCAGATAATGGAAAAGGTGCCGGTACTCAGTACCTCCGAGTACCCCCTCAAAAAAAGCACTGCTATTCATACAGATAAAATTGGCTAAATGGGTATGAACCAGCATGGATTTAGCAAAAGGAGGTAACATTTCACTAATCTATTAGAAAAACATTTTGAAGGTGTAAAGATAAGAAGGATGACATAGAGAGGCATTTTCGATATGATGCATAACTCTGGCTTTGGATGTTTTGCGGAAAACGTCCAAAAAATCCAGTAATGAATGTGGCCATTGTTGAACCTGAACATTTTTTTCCCCTGAAAATGGCCACTTGCTAGATGTTGATGTGCTCAGTCTGTCTATCATTTTTTGGACCATTACCAAAAAAGAAATGTCCAAGTGAAAAATGCACAAAAACAAGTCATTGAAATGTAAGAGGAGCCAACGTTCTTCTTAAACTGGTCACACAGACTTCCCAGGAGAACGGTGGAGCATCCTAGGGGGCACTGCAGTGAACTTCACATAAAAGGTCCTAGGTACACATCTCACCATTACCCCCTTATATTGTAATGTGAGCCTTCCAAAACCCACCAAAAATCTATTGCACCCAACTGTACACCACTACAATAGCACTCATGCCTGCAAGTGTCACCTACAGTGGTGGAAATAAGTATTTGATCCCTTGCTGATTTTGTAAGTTTGCCCACTGACAAAGACATGAGCAGCCCATAATTGAAGGGTAGGTTATTGGTAACAGTGAGAGATAGCACATCACAAATTAAATCCGGAAAATCACATTGTGGAAAGTATATGAATTTATTTGCATTCTGCAGAGGGAAATAAGTATTTAATCCCTCTGGCAAACAAGACCTAATACTTGGTGGCAAAACCCTTGTTGGCAAGCACAGCGGTCAGACGTCTTCTGTAGTTGATGATGAGGTTTGCACACATGTCAGGAGGAATTTTGGTCTACTCCTCTTTGCAGATCATCTCTAAATCATTAAGAGTTCTGGGCTGTCGCTTGGCAACTCGCAGCTTCAGCTCCCTCCATAAGTTTTCAATGGGATTAAGGTCTGGTGACTGGCTAGGCCACTCCATGACCCTAATGTGCTTCTTCCTGAGCCACTCCTTTGTTGCCTTGGCTGTATGTTTTGGGTCATTGTCGTGCTGGAAGACCCAGCCACGACCCATTTTTAAGGCCCTGGCGGAGGGAAGGAGGTTGTCACTCAGAATTGTACGGTACATGGCCCCATCCATTCTCCCATTGATGCGGTGAAGTAGTCCTGTGCCCTTAGCAGAGAAACACCCCCAAAACATAACATTTCCACCTCCATGCTTGACAGTGGGGACGGTGTTCTTTGGGTCATAGGCAGCATTTCTCTTCCTCCAAACACGGCGAGTTGAGTTCATGCCAAAGAGCTCAATTTTTGTCTCATCTGACCACAGCACCTTCTCCCAATCACTCTCGGCATCATCCAGGTGTTCACTGGCAAACTTCAGACGGGCCGTCACATGTGCCTTTCCGGAGCAGGGGGACCTTGCGGGCACTGCAGGATTGCAATCCGTTATGTCGTAATGTGTTACCAATGGTTTTCGTGGTGACAGTGGTCCCAGCTGCCTTGAGATCATTGACAAGTTCCCCCCTTGTAGTTGTAGGCTGATTTCTAACCTTCCTCATGATCAAGGATAACCTACGAGGTGAGATTTTGCGTGGAGCCCCAGATCTTTGTCGATTGACAGTCATTTTGTACTTCTTCCATTTTCTTACTATGGCACCAACAGTTGTCTCCTTCTCGCCCAGCGTCTTACTGATGGTTTTGTAGCCCATTCCAGCCTTGTGCAGGTGTATGATCTTGTCCCTGACATCCTTAGACAGCTCCTTGCTCTTGGCCATTTTGTAGAGGTTAGAGTCTGACTGATTCACTGAGTCTGTGGACAGGTGTCTTTCATACAGGTGACCATTGCCGACAGCTGTCTGTCATGCAGGTAACGAGTTGATTTGGAGCATCTACCTGGTCTGTAGGGGCCAGATCTCTTACTGGTTGGTGGGGGATCAAATACTTATTTCCCTCTGCAGAATGCAAATAAATTCATATACTTTCCACAATGTGATTTTCCGGATTTAATTTGTGATGTGCTATCTCTCACTGTTACCAATAACCTACCCTTCAATTATGGGCTGCTCATGTCTTTGTCAGTGGGCAAACTTACAAAATCAGCAAGGGATCAAATACTTATTTCCACCACTGTATATGTGGATACAGTAGATTTTTGGTGGGTTTTGGAGTGCTCGCATTTTTCACCTCAAGTGTAACAGTTAGAGTGAGATATGGGCCTGGGTCCCCTTCTCTACAGTGCACTGTACCGACCACTAGGCTACTCCAGGGACCTATTTGCTGCATTAATGGGACTGGCCTTAACATCTGATGCTATCATAGAGGCTAGTATGTACTGTTTCTTTTCTATCTTTGGGGGGGTGGAAGGGGGTCAGTGACCACTTGGGGAGTAAGGATGGGGGTCATATGTTAATCCCTTCAGTGGTCATTTGTTCATTTAGGGCACCTTTTTGTGACTTAGTCATGACTGAAACAGGTCTAGGCCAAAATGTCTACCTTTTAGCCCCGGACGTTTTTGCTTTGTTCCATTATAGCAGCACAAATGTCCATGTTTTGGGAACACCCAAATCCTGCCCCCACACATTCAAATCCCACTTTATGCCATTTGTGAGACATTTCTTGCTTTTGAAAATGAGCCCCTAAATGTAGTATGCCGTGATGGTCTATAAAAGAATTACAGGAACCATTTTGAAAAGGAATAGAGAATAAGATGGAGAATATCATAATGCCTCTGTATCGATTCATAGTGAAATGAAACAAAATGATAAAAGGGATAGACCAGCTCCTTTAGAAAGAATGGCTAAATAGATTACAGCTTGGAGAAGAGCTGGCTTGAGGGGATGTGATAGAAAGGTTGCTTCTGCTTGTTATGATTTGCTTTGTCGGCCTGTTTGTGTATGAATTAAATTTAAAGTAGTTGAGTTTAAAAATTTTGGGTTAACAATGGGGGTCTTTTTACTAAGCGATGGTATCAGTGTGTGATTACTGCAGCTTAAAATGACTTTCTGCAGAATGCACTTAGGCTTCCTCTGGTGTTTAATGTAACAGGGGGTTAGGGGTTAAATAAAATATAAATTAAATACTTACCTGGGAGGCTCTGGAGGGTCCGGGAGCTGCTCCAGGGTGAGTGAACTGTGGCAGCTTTGGGGCCACGGTGAGGCTGCCAGGAGCGGCGGTTGTTTTTTTTATCCTTGGATTTGGGGCCGAGGGGAACGCTGCTTGAGGCAGCATTTTCATTTCCTGACTCCCGGGGACGATTCGGCAAGTCCCCGGGAGTGAAGATGCTTCCGGTGGGGTTTTGTAACCGGGGGACGGTTGGGCACGTCCCCGGTGTGAAAGGAATGCTTCGCGCCGTTTCGGGGCCGAATGGGGCCGGTGTTGGCTTTGGCGCTAGGCGCTAAAGTGAAGAGGAGCGGCAGGGGAAGAAAAGAAACGTGCGGGCGCGTTCCCGGTGGGGGCGCGCTACATGCGAATTGGGATCGCGTCTTCCCGTGTAGGCCGAAGCCGGGGCCTAAATTTTGGGCCCGGCCACGGAGGTTTTTTTGTTTTTCCTCCGTTTTTGAGGAGAGATCACCGGGACCTGGAATTTTGGTGGTCATCATGTGTGGGGGACTTAAGGATACAGGTAAGGGGGTATTTAGCCCCAAATTTTATTTTTTATATTATTTAAAATGTGATAATAGGTGTAGAGGGGCGTAGATTCTGAACGGTTTAACGGATTTAAATTCTGTTTGCAGATTTGTGTTCAGGGGGGTTAGTTTAGGTTAATTAGGGGGGGGGGTGTAATTTTAAAATTGGGGTTTAAGGGGTTAATTTAATAGGGGGACATTTTGGGGTGCTTCGGAGGGTTTAAATGGTCCGATTTTAATAATTTCGACATATTATGTCCGGGAAGGGGTCTTCTAATTTTTGGATAGGTTTTTGGGGAGTTTTGGGTTTTCGGAGGGGTGTTATGGGGTAATGTTTGATTGTGGGGTAAGGAAAGGGTTAATTTGAATTCTAAAAATATAGGGATTATGGGGAAATTTATATTAGGCGGCATGGAAATTTTGAAGTTAATTGGGAAGAGTTTAGGGGTAAAAATTGGGGAAAATATATGTTTTTAATGATTTTTAATGGGTAAACAGTTGATTAAAATGGAGAATGGAATTTTGGTTAGGGGTTCCATGATGGACAGGTGGAGGAATTCCAAATCAAGTAGAGCACCTGATTGGTTGCTTGGACGGCGGAATGTCCAGGGAAGCTCCGTTGTCTAGGCAACGGCCGAGTGGGCAGTTGGTGAGAGAGCTTCTGAACACAGAGGGAGAAGGGGGTGTGTGAAATAGCTGTGCGAAGTGAAGGCCTACAAAGTATGGAAATTGTTTAAATGACAAAGTTTAGTGAAAAAGTGAGTTTTATGGTGGAATGAAAGTGATTGAGAGGAAAACAATAAAAATTTTATGTATGAAAATTGAAATGAAAGTTGAGATAGGGGTTAAGTCTTGAGTGACTGGGGAGTGTACATGGGAAATTGAGAAGAGCTGTACAGAAGAGTGGAGCTCTCTGTGAGAATAGAAAAAAAAGTCAATTAGCATAGGAAATTTAGTCTAGGGTATTTGATTAATTTATTTTTATTATCTAGAATGGCCAGTGTATAATTTAAGCCCTTCTATTAGGTATCCAGAGAAAAAGTTAAGGAGTAAGGGTTTTCTCTTCAGTTACTTTGTTAAGGACAGGTTTAGGTGAAAGAAGAAAATCCTAAAAGAAAATTCTTGACCATAAGAATACTGATCATATCAAGGGCCCCAACGTTTCAAGAAAGGTCAAAGAGCCAGCCAAGAACAAAGAAGACAACAGAGTGTGGTAAAGAAATTAAAGGAAAAGAGATAAAAAGAAAATAAACTTAAACATACTTACCGTTATGTTGTATAGAGTGGAGTCCAGGACCTGAAAAACAAAAGTGAAGAAAAGTATCAATTCTTTGAGAAAAGAGAAAGTGAAATAGACTTGCAAATAGATAAGAGACAAAGGAGAAACAAACGTTTGAATACTTATCTGATGTTTATAAAATGATGTTTTGTAACGAATAGAAGAGACGATAACCTAGAAAATAGAAATTAAAGTAGTTATTTTAGGAATATATATATATATTTGTTTATCTGACAAATAAATTGTTAAATATTAAAGTTTATTGAGGGCTGGTTATTTGGTTTAGAAATTGTTGTACCTTATATTTTCCCTTGTTCTATCCTTATTTCCCTAAATTACCTCTTTTCCTATAATCTTTCCTATATTTTGGTGTGGACGCCGTCCTTTGGGAGTCAGACAGCCCGGATACAGGTCACCGACTACAGTTCGAGAGAAATTTTATTTGGAAATTGGGCGTGGTCTGCTCCTGAGGGGCGGAGTCCATAACATTAAAATCAATGTGCACAAAGCATGCACAAAAAAATTATTTTGGTGTGGAGGAGGTATGTCTGGGGACAGAGATTGAGTGTTTCTGTGTTAATCAGTAGTGCAGCTATATTATAGCGTGAGCATTTACGGCCTAAAAAATAAGCGTTGGTAAGTACTAATGGAATAATTTTTTTTTCATGGCCACATGTTAATGGTGACATTAATGCAAGGCCATTAATGCAAAAAAATAGAAAATAAACCATTTTACTGCTGTGGTTAAAATGGCCTTAGCACACTGGGAAAATCCACATAAGGGCGCGCTAAAGCCACTTTATACCATATCTTGGTAAAAGGACCCCAATGCCCCTAGATAAAGTTACACGTTATGGGCTAGATTCTATATATCGCGCTTTGATTTCCACATGAAAATCAAAGCAGATTCTATACAGTATGCATTAATATAGGCGCATGGTATAGAATATGCTGAATGCTGCCCTGTGTGACTAAATTTGGTTGCAGTCAATTACGCCAACTATAACCTGGTATAAATCCCGTTTAAATTGGATGCGGAGCAGGTGTATTCTATAACAGTGCACATAGATTTTAGAAATGCCCACAACCTGCCCTTTCCACTCCCATAACCATGCCTACTTTTCAACTATGCAAATTAGAATTTATGTGCACCACTTTACAGAATACGCTGAGCAAGCTGTGCGTGTAAATCTTAATTAATGCTTATTACTGCTGATAATTGCTTGTTCACATCTACTTAACAGCGCTGATTAGCTAGTTAAGCAATTACGTTGTAAACATTGTTATAGAATGCACTTTGATTTCTGCATGGAAATAAGGCGCCATATAGAATCCCCAGGATATGGGGGTGAATTCTATAAATCACACATAAAAAAATCAACGTAGAAAAAATGCTTAAGCACTATTCTATAAGCCGTGCCTAAAGTAAGGCATGATTTATAGAATAGAGTTTAAGCACAGGGGTCATGTGTGAATTTAGGCATGTCCATTTGCACCAACAAAAATGTTGTGCAAATGTCCCACCTAAATTTATGCGCAGAACCCCCTTATTCTATAATTGCGCATGTAACTGGAATCCATGCTGATGCTCCACCCTGAAATGCCCATGACATTCTCATTTCCGCACTCCCTTTTCCGGGACGCACATAAAATTTAGGCACAGATGAGGCATTTAAATTTACATGTGTACATGTTAATTGGTTTCAATTAGCACTGATAATGTCTTGTTAAAAAGTCAATTATTAGCACTAATTGACTCATTCAATTAAATTGTGCAGCAAATTGGGCATGTGCACACAAATTGGGTGTGCACCCACATTTACACATACAATTTTTGGTGACTTTTATAGAATTAGGGGGTACATCCTGAGATGAGCTCTTCAGTCTTCACAAGAGGACAGACTAAGTTGCCCAACATTAGCAACCCACCCCCCCCCCCCTTTTTTACAAAGCTACGTGACAATGCCAATATAGCCCATTCACTTTGAATGGGTTGTGCCAGCATTACTGCATGGGCAGCTGCTAGCGTGTTTTTTAAAAATGGAGGTAGCAGAGGTAAGATATGCAAAATGGGCTGTGTCAGCCTTAGCTCCTGGCAGCCACTAGCGCAGCTTAGTAAACAGGGGGAGGGATAAGGGAATTATATTATACTGTTTTTAGTTGTGTTTTGATCTTTTTATGGTTTTTCACTATATCATATTACATAGATTTTTTCTTAGGAAGGTTGGGTAGCACATGACTTTCTTCAGTATAGAGATGGGATGTGGAATTTAGCTTTTTATTAAGTTATATATAATAAATTGGTTGGAGAAGCTGGTACAGTGCAGAGCCAGTTCTAAATGGAAAAATAAATAAGTCTGATGTGGTGGCACTTTTTTTGCATCCCTCCCCCTGATCCCCATCAGACTTTAGGACCCCCCCCCCCCATATAGCACATGATTCCTGCCCCACAGCTCCTGATGAAACCACCAAGGACTCCCTCCACACTCCTGATCCAAATCTCAAGTCTCTCCCCCAACAGCCCAGCCCCTTCCTGGTAAACCCCACCACCTGACATTAAAACCTTGTCCTGTCAACGTTCCTCTCACTGTTCCCTCAAACTGATCAGGAGCCTTCTAATTGCATTGCTGCCAGTGTGTGTGTGTGTGTGTGGGGGGGGGGGGGGGGTGCTTCAATATTGTGTTTTCAATCAGTAGGGACATGTAGGTTCCCTGGAGTCCTGCAGATCTTGCCTGTCCCTCACTATTGTAAATGTAATAGTGAAACAGCAATGCACTGGCAGGACTGTAGCTGGAGGATTTCCACTGAACTTAGAGGGAACAGTGCTTCCCCCTCCCCATCCCCTGGTGCCATTTTGGATTTTGATGCATACCTAAGTGGCAGCAAAGGGGTTCACAATTGCCTGGGGGAACACTGACCACCAAAGAAGACTCCTGGAGTGAGTCTTTGGGGGATTGGTTGGTATGCTGGGGATAGGGATTTGATGGCAGAGGGCAGGGTTTGTGTGTAATGGTTAGGTTGTTGGAGGAGAGACTTGAAATTTGGATTGGAGGTGTTTTAAGATTTGGATCATGGATTAGGCCTAGGGATCGGGTGATATCAAGGGCTTCTAAAGTTTGATGGACATAGGGCAATGGAAGCAGAAAGGGAAAGAGCGCTGCAACAACTACTGTGCCAGTGCACTATGCTACTGGACTGCCAGTAGCAGAGCTGCACTTTCCACCTCCTTTTGAGATGGCAGCAAGTTTGGCTGCACTATAGGCAGTCATCCTACTCACTCCCATTTTAGGAAGCTAATGTGGGATTTTACTGCAGCAGCTGCCTTTTCAGTGCAGGAGATAGCATGGGTCTGCTCTACTGTCTAATGTACGGTAAACCCCGCATTAGCTGCTCAGTGCAACTTAGAAAATGGGATCTAAATAAATAAATCTGCTACTTACAGGTCTTAGGTTATATAGGGAATACAAATCCAGGAAATGTTGCCTTCCTCAGATGTCTGTGGTTATAGTGTCTTTATAAAGAAGTTCATCAATATAAAAGCCTAACATTGGATATTTTATGGTTTCCTCTATACCACCTAAAGCAGATGTGGAAAATGTGACTTGTAGATAAATAAATAAATACAGTACATAAACACAATCATGAATGTAGTGGAGCACATATATAAGAAATGGAAAATAAAGGAAGGTTTTTTTTTTTTTAATTCAATGCACAATTATGTTTTGGAATTTCCTACTGAAGGATATGGTTAAGGCATGTGTAGGCAGATTTTAAATAGAATGAGGAGAGAGAAATTCACATGTCCAAGTTAGGATGGGGAGAGTTCCCATACTGTTTTAGTAGAGGTTCTACCAAATGTAGAACCTCTTGTAAAACGGGTGTAGGACTGCTCGTTTAATTCTCTCATAGATGTGGGGGCAGCTTTCTAAAATCACTGCCTACTCTACTAAGGGCCCCAATCCCAACATTGGCAGCCATCCTAATCAAACTCCCATCCTGATGCCAGCTTTCCCCCTGGCAACATATACTCCAATAGGAAGGGTGGCAGCAGTCACTGAATACTCATTAAAGGGACCATACTCTGAGGAAGCACTGCAAAACATGGCTGTGTCAGTGCTGGGTCCTTTCATCAATTAAAAAGCTAAGAGGTCCTTTTACAAAGCCACGGTAAAAGTGACCTGCGGTAGTGTAGGCGCATGTATTGGGCGTGCGCTAGGCCAGTTTTTACCACATCTACAAATGGCTTTTTAAAATGGGACTGGAAAAGGGCATGTGGTAAAAATGAAACCAGCACATGCCCAAAACTGGCCTGAGCCCTTAACGCCACCCACTGATCTAGCAGTAAAGACTCACGCGCTACATGTGCGGTGACCGGTCGACACGCGTGAAGTGCCGATTACTGCTGGAACCGGCACGCATAGGAGGAAATAAATAATTCATCCACGCGTTATGGGCGCACGCCAAATCTGAAATTACTACCAGGAGGGTATGCTGGCCTGGTGGTAGTCTCATTTGGGCACACGCTGCCCACGCGTAGAGCCTGCTGAGGCTTAGTAAAAGGGCCCCTAAGCTGTTTGAAAAGCTTTTTAAATGCTAAAATTTCCCCAAAATAAAAAATAAAATCCAAACAATTTCAAAGCATGATATTGGGCTGATGAAGAGCAAGGTGAGTCATCGAGTGTGGTCTTCATGTGAAAAGCGTCACTGCTGAGATCCTTAAAAAAGAGTTATAGTTTCCCTGTCCATGGAACATATGTTTAGAGGTTGTTAAGTCAGTTTGGGGTTTCAGTTTGGATATTCTACTGTTTTTGACCCCGCTGTTATTCAAACTTTGACTACATAAAGGGATTTAGAAAGGAGAGTCAAGTCAAACTATCTTTAACACCAAGCTATCCAAGTCATAAGAACAAAAATGTGCCATTTTGAGCCAATGGAAAGTACATCAAGCAGAGCATTCCAGTTTTCTACAGTGGCACATCTAGGGCATTACAGATATCCTGGGAGAACCCAAATAATAGAGTAATTCTCTTCTCACTCCAAGGGATACATTGGGGCTTTCACCAAATCTTCTTGGCTAATAACTGTTTATAGACTGTTCCTCCAATAACTTGTCCAAACCTCTTTTAAGAGAAGCTACACTATGGTGGGTATTTTAGAAGCAGCCCTACATGTAAATGAACATGTACATGTAAACATTAAGAGGCCCGATAAGTTGCCAGTTTAGGGGCCCTTTTACTAAGGTGTGTAAGCGTCAACACGCGTCCAATGCGCGCCAAAATGGAATTACCGCCTCGCTACCATGTGGCTCTTGCGGTAATTTCATTTTTGGTGTACATCTGATACGCGCAGCAAAAAAATAATTTGTATTTTTGGATGTGCGTATCGGATGTGCGTCAAGTAGCATCTGGTGCGTGTAGGTCATTACCACCTGGTTACCATGTGAGACTTTACCGCTAGGTGGTGGTGAGGTCTCAGACCCAAACTGGATGTGCAGCAATTTTCATTTTGCCACACGTCCATTTTCAGCAAAAATTTTAAAAATGCATTTTTTACAGGTGCGCTGAAAAATTATTCTGCACGTGCCCAAAACACGCATCTACACTATTGCTAGCCATTTTTCAGCACACCTTTGTAAGCGATCATTATGTTCTCAGAGTGAGAGACATTTTTCTTTTACGTCCTACCAGATCATTTCACGCTCAAGGTTACTCTTATTTTATGACCTGGTTGTGGTTATGAGATCTATTAATGAACTTTTGGGATTCTGTAAGGCTGTTAAAACTTAGTTGTTTTAATCTAGCAATTTGATGAGTTGAAATAGAAATTGTCAGGCTGCAAACATTTAATTAATTATTTATTACTTTTTCTTTTTTTTTTTTTTTGTTATATATTTGAATGTAATTATGTAACTCGTTCTGGGCGCTGTTGGGAGGACAGGCTAAATAATGCAATAAAAAATAAATATATAAATAAATGCCATTTAAAAAAAATTCACATGTGGGGAAACTGAATATGTCTCGATGGCAAGAGGGCATGTGGAGGAAGGCGAAAAGGAGTGGTTTGGATAGGCCCACAATAAAGATGTGTATTCTTTAATTCATTTAGGAAATCTACATCTTTTTTGGATAAGCCTAGATGCCTGCTGTATGGGCAGCTGTAACCACTGATATCTGGAGATCTTGTTATGCCAGCACTCCCACTGATCAAGCTTTCACCCTGAGGCCAGCTTCCTTCCATGGCAATCCTTCATAGAGCCATGTTTTGGCACACAACTGCTTCAGGAGTTATATTCAATGATGGTAGTGTCTATAAAACAAGAAACATGTATATATTACACTAAAATAATGAGAGACATGCATATTCAGTCATTAAAACAGAGAGAGGCATATATATTCACTCTTATTCATAAACAAAACAATACAAATTAATGAAAATGAGCTTCAGAAACATGTCTTCATGGACAATACATTAACATCTTCTGCTCAGAAAAGGAATAGAGAATAAATCAAAGAATATTATCATGCCTCTGTATCTTTCCATGGTGAGACTGCACCTTGAGTATTGTGTGCAGTTCCGGTCACTGCCTCTCAAAAAAAGATATGATAGGACTTGAAAAGGTACAGAGAAGGGTGATTAAAATGATTAAGGGGATGGAAGGTCTCATATAAGGAAAGGCTAAAGAGGTTAGGGCTCAGCTGGGTAGCTGAGGGGAGATATGATTGAGGTCTATAAAATCCTGAATGGAGTAGAATGGGTAAATGTGAATTAATCATTTACTCTTTCAAAAATTACAAAGCCAAGGGGGCACTCCACAAAGTTACATAGGGGTCCTTTTAGTAAGGTGGGCTAACAGATTTAGGGGTCCTTTTACCAAGCTGCGTTAAAAAGGGCCCTGCGGTAGTGGCAATAGCCATTTTTGCTGTGCATCAGGGCCCTTTTTGCCACAGTGGGTAAAAAGCCTCTAAAAAAGACATGGCCATGTGGTCAGATCATTCTTACCACATGGCCATGCAAGGCGGGCAGCACTTATGGGCTCCTGTGGTAACCTTACTGTAACCGGGCAGTGTGCGGTGCTGCCTGATTACTGCCAGGTTAGTGCCGCATGCTAAAAAATATGGAATTATTGTCTGTAGCGCCAGAAATGGTGTGCGTTCTTGGTGGAACTACCACCGGCGGCCGCATTGGGCCAGCAGTAGTTCCAGGTTGCCACGTGGCAACTGTTCAGTAAAAGGGCCCCTTAGTGCACACTAGCAATTAATATGCGCAAAATGATAAGAGACCTATAGGAATATAATGGGTGTCTTTATCATTTAGCACATGCTTAGTCAAAGGACCCCATAGTGGCACATTTAAAACATATGGGAGAAAATATTTTTTTCATTCAGTCTATAGTTAAACTCTAAAAACTCTTTGCCAGAGCAAGCAGTAAGAGCAGTTAATGCAGATGAGTTTAAAATGTTTGGACACATTCCTGGTGGTAAAGTCTATAAATCATTATTAAGATAGACCTGAGGAAAACCACAGCTTATGCTTGAGGTTAAGTAGCATGGAATCTCGCCACTGTTTCGGACTCTGCCAGATTCTTGTAACCTGGACTGGTCACTGTTGGAAACAGGATACTGGGCTACATGGATTCCTGATCTGACCCATTTGGGCATCTCTTATGTTATGTTCTTATGTCTTACAAAATAAATAAGTCACATAGAGGGGCATTTTTTTGCTAAAAACATCCAAAATTTCAATCGGGAATATAGCTATTTTCAAAACAGAAAAACTTCCATATTTGTTTCAAAAATGGCTATTTGCTAAATGTTTTTGTGCTCTGTGTGTTTATCTTTTTGGTCCATTTTTGAAGAAAAAATGCACAAAATCAAGCTATTGGGATATAGGGGGAGCCAGCATTCGTAGTAGACTGGCCATACAGACATCCCAGGAGAGCAATGGGACACCTTGGGGGCACTGCAGTGGACTTCAAATAAATACTCCCAGGTACACATCTCACCGTTGCTCACTTATCTTGTCTGCTGAGCCCCCCCCCCCCCAAATCCACTCAAAATCTACTACCCCCAACTGTACACCACTACAATAGCCCTTATGGGTGAAAGGGGCACCTATATGAGTTCTGGAGTGCTCACAGTTTCCACAAGTGTAACAGGTAGAGAGAGGTATGGGCCTGGGTCCACCTGTCTGCAGTGCACTGCATCTCCACTAGACTTTTGGGGGGGGGGGTATGGGAGGGGGTTAGTGACCACTAGGAGAGTAAGGGGAGATCATCCCAAATTCCCTCCAGTGGTCATCTGATCATTTAGGGCACTTTTTTGTGGCTTATTCATTAATAAAACAGGTGTGGACCAAAACGTCCAACTTATAGCTCTGGATGTTTTGGTTTTGTTCTATTATGGCAGAAAAATGTTCAAGTGTTAGGAATGCCCAGATACTGCCCTTAACATGCCCCTGACACACCTCCTTGTGATTTGTATGCACTTCTGATGGACTTCATAGAAAAATATCTAAAACATCCAAATGCAGATTTATGCCACTTTTTGGATGTTTTTTCTCTTTTGACAATGAGCCCCATAGGGCTTCTTTTATTAAGATGAGGTAAGCCCTAGCATGTGCTTACTACAGCTTAAAAGGACTTACCTTGGGAAGTGCTGACATGTGCCACGGTAAATTCCAAATCTTTCTGGGAGGGGCATGTCTGGGGTGGACAGTGGGTGTTTCTGCACTAATCAGTTAGTGTATTTACATTGCCGCATTCCAACTGATTAGCACAGGATTAGCACGTGAGCCATAACTGCCTACCAAATAGGTGGCAGTAAGGGCTCATGCACTAATTTTTGGTAATGGACATTAATTTTCAAAATGGAAAATTGGCCATTTTCTGGCCGTGGTAGAAAGTGGTCTTAGCACACCCTTACACAGGTCTTTCCTGCTCGCTACTTCAGCTTTGTAAAAGGACCCATACTGATTCAATACACATACACATACATAAATAATGATTAATGATTACTACAGGTGGCATCACCAAACATCTGTCAGATTTTCATTCAAAATGTCTATAATAAATAAAACATTGCATTACCCTTTTCAATAAAAACATATGCTGGGACCAACTTCAAAACGATATAGGTCCTAAATTGCCTTCAATCCACAATTTCTTTTTTTTTTTTTTGTTTCATATTTTTATTAAGGTTTCTCAAACATGACACAAAACAAAAAGGAAAAAAAAAACCCCCCAAAAAGCAACAACAATCCATGGCAAATAGAGAATCAAAAATAAAAAGACAGAACAACATCAGCATATCATGACAATACCCGTATGAAATCAGCAATTATATAGTAATCAGTTAGTGCTATTAGGAGTTTGACAAAATGAATCTAAATGAGCCCAAGTCCTCAAGACAGATTGAACACACCGATGTTTATGGGCTAGAATAGTTTCATATTTTCTAATCACATACACATAACTCCACCATTCATTATAATTTAGATTTACATTATTTTTCCAGTTTGAAACAATTAAGTGTAAAGCAACAGCCAACAATATATTAAACAATTTCGTATCGGATTCTAAGATAGAGAGGTTAGGAGAAGAGGCCCTTAAGAGCACAACATCGTAAGAGAGCACTGTTGATGCAGGCAAATGAAAAATAAGGCACAACTTAGCCCAAATGAGTCGCCACTATGCTCTTAAGTTCTTACAGTCAAAAACCATATGGGCAAGGGATCCATCTGATTCTTGACAGGACCAGCACTTGTAGTCAAGACTTTTGGTAATCCTGGCTACTCTAGCAGGTGTCCAATACTCCGTGGAAAAGAAAATAAGAGGATTGGTATATCGCTGCTGATTTAGTAGGGCGCATTGAATGGACCCAAAAAGTGTACCAGTCAAAATCAGACGCATCAAGACTTAGATCCCTTTCCCAAGACAGCCGTAATGAAGCAACAGTGTCAACACACGAATCCTGAAGTTTTTTTTTATAAAGGACAGATGCTTTCTTCTTACCAGTTACAATTTTGAGACAAAGGGCAACACAATCTGAAGGAGTAGTGAGAAGGGAATTAGAGACCTGAAAGGTCGAGCTAAAAGTAGAGATATCCTTCCACACAGGAGAGGCCAGTAAAGAAGCATCATATAGTTGCAGCTAAAGCATCCGGTGACAGCAACGTACCTGCAATATAAAGGTGAGATAACAGCCATATACCTTTACGTGACCATTCAGCTTTTTGGGACTGCAGGAGATCAGACCGCAAACCAAAAGAGATTGCTAATATCAATTACTAGTTATGTAAAAAACTACAGGAAGCAAATCCAGAATTTATATTTATTAGAAAATATATGCTATATTACTTTCTAAACAAAATGATTGGGGTAATATATCATTGTTTGCCTCTGCATTCTATAAAAATATTTTAAAACATACTCATAATCTCAAAAGTATAAAATAATATTGCCACTTCTTTAAAAATTGTGGCCAAACCATCAAGAAATATTTTCTGGAGAAAGCAACAATAAATGACAGAAACATAAATATAAAGTGTGTGTATAAACAAATGTAATTTACTTTAAGGATTTAATATTACCAAGAAGAATCAAATTTCCAATAGTATTTAGCTCAAACGTTTCCGGTATGTAACACTACTTAGTAGAAAGAAAAACTGAAATACAAAAAGATGCTTTCTTGTTGCATTCATCTACTTCAAGACAAAATACTTTTAGGAAAGAAAAGGATAAAATACTAAGCTAATGTGTTATTTGACAGTGAACAGGTTGCAAGACTTAAACAATCTTGTGACATTCTTATTCATAAATATAACTATAAAACTGAAGTGAGAAAGAATATCTTAATATATTGTAACCCACAAGCTGGTTCAGGAGCTCATGAGAAAAGGATTATAAAGAGTACCTTCTTCTGTCCCTAGGGAAACCCAGGGCCACCGAGAGACAGAGCTGGGTCTAGGGCAGGGCCACTGCAGCCAATGCCCCCCCAACTCAGGCCACCACCACTATCGCCCCCCCCCCCCTCACACACACACACACACTTGGACTGCCACCTCCCTTACCTTCCTGTGTCTGCTTCTCCCTCGGTCTGTCACTCTCCTGCTCCTGTGTGCTGGGACCCAAATTATTGCATTAACACAGTCACCCAGGTCTCAACACACAAGAGCAGGAGAGAGACCAAGGGAGCAGAACCTTCTGGTAATGCCCCTCCACTTTGGAAGCTGGACCTGGGGAATATTGCCCCCCTCTCAGCAGCCCTGGGGAAACCCCAACTTTCAAAGAGAAAAGCAGATATTCTTACCTGAAAGCTATAGGAAACTCCTCTGCAGCCAGACAACAAAGCAATCTTGGAGAATGGGTAACTAGAAACAAAATGTGAATGAAAGACCCAGCAGGCAGCCTGGGAAGGAAGCTAAACCTCATGAGAAATATAGTGCTGGATCCTGGTTTTCCCCAGGTGGGAAAGCCACTATGCTAATCACTGTGGCAGCTACAGGAAAAAGGTATGGCTGGAAAAAACTCAAACAGGCAGAATATGAAGGGCTGAGAGGGAAGGACACACATGGGCTAAAATCACCAGGGGAATGGTCCCTGAAATTAAAAAAAAAAGAAAAAAAGTAGGGAAGGTAAAAATTTAGATGAAAAGGGAATCTTTGGCTGAAGGCTAGGTTAAAGACCTTGTAACAAACCTTTGAAGAGTGTTCTTCTTATCAATGCAGTCTAGAGAAAAGAGAATCTAAGGTCTGGGTTTGCCCTAGGAATGGGAGATCAACCTTCTTGATAGGAAACCTTGGGGCTCTTTTACCAAACTGCAGTAAAGAGTGGAATTATCATATCCTTACATGGGTCATTCCTCCACCCTAATGCCATTTTTTCCATATGGGTAAAATGGCCGCTTTTTCTATTTTTTAAATTAATGGTCACATGCTAATTTTACAGAATGGCTCAATTTATTACCAAAGAGTCTTCAATATTCAATTTGTACATACAATGTTCCAAAAGATGCACAAAAAGTAGGGTACATAAAGTACTCCCAAAGACAAATAACCCAACACTGCAGTGTTTCGGCAAAGAAATTGCCTTCTTCAGGGGTTCTAATAAGAAGTACTCAAGGTATATGTACTCTACCCAAAAAACAACACTAAATGTATCACTTTCTTCTGTAAAGGAACTGATTATCCCAAATGGTGTCTCTCTCTCCATTGGTAGAAACTATTATAAAGAACAAAATTACAGAGCATATTCAAAAGCATGGATTAATGAGACAAAGCCAACATGGATTTAGTGAAGGGAAATCTTGCCTCATCAGTCTATTACATTTCTTTGAAGGGGTGAACAAATGTGGATAAAGGTGAGCTGGTTGATACTGTGTATCTGGATTTTCAAAAGGTGTTTGACAAAGTACCTCATGAAAGACTCCTGAGAAAATTGGAGAGTCATGGGATAGGAGGTAGTGTCCTATTGTGGATTAAAAACTGGTTAAAAGATAGAAAACAGAGAGTAGGATTAAATGCTCAGAATTCTCAATGGAGAAGGGTAGTTAGTGGGGTTCCCCAGGGCTCTGTGCTGGGACCACTGCTTTTTAACATATTTATAAATGATCTAGAGATGGGAGTAACTAGTGAGGTAAATAAATTTGCTGATGACACAAAGTTATTCAAAGTTGTTAAATCGCAAGAGGATTGTGAAAAATTATAAGAGGATCTTACAAGACTGAGAGACTGGGCATCCAAATGGCAGATGACGTTTAATGTGAGCAAGTGCAAAGTGATGCATGTGGGAAAGAGGAACCCGAATTATAGCTACGTAATGCAAAGTTCCACGTTAGGAGTCACCGACAAAGAAAGAGATCTAGGTGTCATCGTTGATGATATGTTGAAACCTTCTGCTCAATGTGCTGCTGCGGCTAAGAAAGCAAATAGAATGTTAGGTATTATTAGGAAAGGAATGGAAAGCAAAAAATGAGGACGTTATAATGCCTTTGTATCGCTCCATGGTGCGACAGCGCCTCGAATATTGTGGAATTAGAAAAGATACAGAGAAGGGTAACACAAATGATAAAGGGGATGGGACGACTTCCCTATGAGAAAAGGCTAAAGCGGCTAGGGCTCTTCAGCTTAGAGAAAAGACAGCTGAGGGGAGATATGACAGAGGTCTATAAAATAATGAGTGGAGTGGAACAGGTAGACGTGAATCGTCTGTTTACTCTTTCCAAAAATGCTAGGACTAAGGGGCATGCAATGAAGCTACAAAGTAGTTAATTTAAAATGAATCGGAGAAAGTTTTTCTTCACTCATCGTGTAATTAAACTCTGGAATTCATTGCCAGAGAATGTGTTAAAGGCAGTTAGCTTAGAAGAGGGTTTAAAAAAGGTTTGGATGGCTTCCTAAAGGAAAAGTCCATAGACCATTATTAAAATGGACTTGGAGAAAATCCACTGCTTATTTCTGGGATACCTGTTAAATGATTGTGGACCGTCACTCTGTCCCGTGATACAAAATACCAAAAGAAATACTCAGAGTGTGTAAATGCAAATATATTACCCCTAAGGGCTACAAAATACCAAAAGAAATACTCAAGAGTGTGTAAATGCAAATATATTACCCCTAAGGGCTATTTGACTAAGGTGAGGAAGAGTCTCCCGTGATACAAAATACCAAAAGATATACACAGAGTGTGTAAACGCCATCAGCTGTTTCCTGCCGTGAGTAATAATAAAAAGACGCCGTCGCCATTTTGATTTATCACAGCAAGTCAGCACACATATATGTCTGGGGCAGTAATCGGGTAAGCCATCAGCAAATATAGTCAAAAAATGCAAATATTGAGAGAGGTTATAATAAGAGGGCTGTATTTAATGCGTACATGACTTCACCCTCTTTTTTCTCTTTCTTTTTTGTACCAACAGAATTGGTGGCACTCCTCCTTGATAAAGTGAATACGAAACGAGGACCTGTCGGGGTTTAAGAGCACACCAACCTGCCTAAGATAAGTGCAGTGTACATTAATTAATATAGAGAGAATTTTGTGCAAGTCACTGCTTGAGTAGTATAGTTAGGATGGTGGAGGCTGAGTCAATGATTAAGACATGAACACGAAGAATTGATTCACTTGTTGAATGAAAGTATTCTTATCGTGGATTACATATGAGCCTCACCTTAGTCAAATAGCCCTTAGGGGTAATATATTTGCATTTACACACTCTGTGTATATCTTTTGGTATTTCTGGGATAAGCAGCATAAAATGTATTGTACTGTTTTGGGATCTTGCCAGGTATTTGTGACCTGGATTGGCTACTGTTGGAAACAGGATGCTGGGCTAGATGGACCTTTGGTCTGTCCCAGTATGGCAATACTTATGTACTTATGTCTGAGTGTTCCTTATGAGAAGGCCTTTTTGCTACGGTAAGCACACATTAGTGTTTACCACAGTTTAATAAAAGGACTCCCTAGACTGAAAGGAACTCTGTTGGCTGGGAAAATTTAAAAAGAAAAAAATTAACAAAGTAAGGAAATGGAGTCAGCTTGTAGAGCGAAAGGGTCTTTATTCCAACCAGCAATAACCACACAAATGAGATGACTCAACACGGCCATGTTTTGGCAGGAATGATGCCTGCATCAGGGGTCTCATAACATGGACAGCTGGTGTAATAGAGCAAAAACCACTCAAACAGCTTGTTTCTGAAGGAAGGTAATAATAATGAACCTTGCGAAAACCACTGCATGATAGCACAGAGAAGCACTGGGGAATTTTGCCAAGAACACTGATGGTAGAAATAAAGCTGAGTGTGTGGGTTTGACGTTTCTGGAGCCTTAAAAATGAGAAAAGCAGCTGCAACTGGAACTCCAATAAGCAAGACTAGAAAGGATTAGCTCCATACATTAGGTATGAACCTAATGGGGATTTGTGCAACCCAGGGGCGTATCTGCGTGGGGCCACAGGGGTCTGGGCCCCCGCAGATTTCGTCCTGAACCCCCCTACCGCCGTCAACCCTCCCCCGCCTACCGACATCACCTACCCCCGCCGAGGTCCGCTTCCTGCTGATGGTGCCTTTAAAAATATTACTTCAGCTGACGGGGGACCCCAACCCCCGCCAGCCCAGCCGAGGTCTTGTTTTAAGTTCTTCTTCCTCGTGCTGTTGAAAGCTGCATCCCTTCCAGTTTTGGATGGAGTCTGACGTCGCAGCACGAGGAAGAAGAACTTAAAACAAGACCTCAGCTGGGCTGGCGGGGGTTGGGGTTCCCCGCCAGCTGAAGTAATATTTTTAAAGGCACTGGCAGCAGGAAGCAGACCTCGGTGGGGTAGGTGACGGCGGTAGGCGGGGGAGGGGTTGTCGGCGGTAGGGGGGAAGGGTTGAATGCGGTGGGGGGGGGAGGATTGACAGCGGTAGGGGGCGGCGGCCGGGGGGGGGGCTATAATGTGCCCCCTCACTCTAGCCCCTGCCCCCCTACCGCCGAACCTCAGATACGCCCCTGGTGCAACCAGGTGGAAATACTTAAATTTGGAAAATAGGGAAGTGCAGTAGCCCTAGTTCAGAGAAGGGGAATGACATATCATTCTTCCTACTCTATGGTGTAAAGCACAGAACTAGAAATGCTGAGAAGTGGAAAGGGGTTTTGCAGCTTCTCTGGTTGGGAAAAGGGGGACATTGGTCTTATCCAGCTAAAACATGCTAAAACCCTGCTGGTAAATTCTGTGAGGAAAAAAAAATGATAAGTTTAACTTCAAGGATAAGCAGAATTTGGGAGGCAAGGAACTTGGAAATAGTAAGTCTGACAAGGGAAGTAATTAAGAAGGATGGATTAGGAATTAACAGGAAAAGTTTATGCTTTATAAAGTGCTTTTTGTAAGTGCGGTAGCAAGTGCTTTCATTTACTGTTTTTTTTCCTGTTATATGAAGAAGTTCTTGATTTCAGGGAAGCAAATAAACACTTCTGTTAGAGTTATTGATCTCTGTAACAAAGGGGAGAAAACACGTTTACAAACAGAGGAAAAGTTTTTATAGCCTTAATAAATGCTAAGTTGTTCACTTAAATTGAATTCAAGTCCAGCAGAGAGATCATTCCCAGAATCTTGAAAGTGCCGTTATTGGCCTCTTTTAAAGAAACTGAACATAGGGGTCCTTTTACTAAGATGTGCCAACATATTTAGCTTGCACTAATGAATTAGGGTGTGTTAAGTGTCATGCAGCTCATAGGTATATAATGGACAGCTTGGCATTTAGCACATTCTAATCATTAGCATACCATAGTAAAAAGCCCCCTTAGGGCTGATCCTGCGAACTATAGACCAGTTCCAAATCCCCCTTTGAGAGTTGAATCAAAGTAATGCCTCCACCTCTATAACTTTTGTTTATTTATCCAAGCATTCCTGTCTTAGACATATTATGGGGCACATTTACAAAACAGTAAAATAGCAATTTGGATGTTTTGGCAAAAAAAGATGGACTTTTTTTTTTTTTTTTTGCCAAAACATCCAAATTGCTATTTGAAAACCCATTTTTGAGATGGTTTTCTATGCAGTTCGTTCAGTGCATCCAAATCACAAGGGAGTGAGATTTGAGTGTTCCCAAAACTTGGACATTTTTGCTACTATAATGGAACAAAGCAAAAACGTCCAGGGCTAAAAGTTAGATGTTTTGGACTAGATCTGTTTCAATCATGACTAAGTCACAAAAATGTGCCCTAAATGACCACTGGAGGAATTTAAAACACGACCCCCGTATTCCCCCAGTGGTTACTGACCCATTTTCAGCCACCAAAGATGTTTCAGAAATAGTATATACCAGCCTCTGTAACAGCTTCAGATGTTATGGCCTGTCCTATTAGAGCTTAGAGCAGCGACCAAGTTCCTGGAGTAGCCTAGTGGTCGGTGCAGTGCACTGTAGAGAATGGGATCCAGGTCTATATCCCACTCTAACTGGTACATTTGTGGTAGAAAGTGTGAGCCCTCCAAAACCCACCAAAAGCCTACTGTACCCACATATAGGTAACACCTGCAGGCATAAGACTATGGTTGTGGCGTACAGTTGGGTATAGTAGGTTTTTGGTGGGTTTTGGAGAGCTCACCGTTCAGCATAAAGGGTTAATGGTGAAATGTGTACCTGGGACATTTTATGTGAAGTTCACTGCAGTGTCCTGGGGTGCCCCACTGCTCTGCTTAGATGTCTGTGTGGCGAGTCTACTAAGAACTCTGGGCCCCCTCTTCCATACATCCCATTGGCTTGTTTTTGTGCTTTTTTCCCTTGATGTTTTTTTTTTAATGGTCCTAAAAGATAGATGCACTGAGCACAAAAACGTCTAGCAAATGGCCATTTTCAAAACAAAAAGTTGGATGCTTTTCTTGTTTTGAAATGATCATGTTCACTACTGGATTGCTGGACGTTTCTCGCATTTAGACATCATATCAAAAATGCCCCTCTATATATCAAAGATAGTAAAAGGTTATTTTTATTATCTAAGGAAAGTTCAATCTTTAAAGCCATTTCTTGATCTAAGGCAACTAAGATTCTATCATATAAGTTGGTGATTAGTAGAATTGATTATTGTAATTCTTTGCTTATAGGATACCCTCAATTCCAGAGAAAGCGCTGTAGCTGATTCAAAACAGAGCTGTAAGGCTGCTTCATGCTGCAATCATGTAACTCCTCTGCTACAGGAACAAGACTTGCTTTTTATACAAGAACACCTTCTTATCTTCATGCTCTTCTTTACCAACCCACATGGAATATATAATCCTCATAGGTAAACTATTTGAAAGCCCCCTTTCATACAAGGTTAACATTAACATTGACATTAACAATGTAACTTGTATTCCACTGATACCTCACGGTTCAAAGTGGATCCCCGTATACAAGAAGCTGGGCATTTCCAGCAATTACAATCAATAGTCAGCAAGATTTACATACACATTTCAAAAAAAGACCTCAGTAAACTAATCCATACTAGTTATTCGATTACAAAACAGATTTCTGGAATAAATTAGTTTTTATATATTTCCAAAATTGAAAATAACTTGAAGTAGTAAGTAAAAAAAAAAGTCTGAACATCTTTACTAAGATAAACTGCTTGGAAAGAAAAAAGACTATCTAATAACCTGAGTCTTTTCATAATTTTTAGAGAAGGGAAAGTAAATAGGGCTGTTGATCTGGTAGCCCTAGATTTTTGAGAAAGAACAAAATCACCTAAAAATACAATGGGGCTAACCCATAAGTTACTTTATAAATGAGACAGTAGAATTTAAATTGGACTCTAACATAGGCCGGTAACCAATGACTCTTTATAAAATACTAAGACACACTTACAAACTTTTTCAAGGAATATATATCAAGCAGAGTGCAGTATTCTGGATGGTCTGTAACCGCTTTAATAGTTGTTTTAAGGATCCCAGATAGATAACACTACAATAATCTAGCATACTCAAGATCAGGGACTACACTATCAAACAAAAGTGATCTTGATTAAAGTATTTGCGTACCCACCAAAGATTAAGTATAATGAAGAAAGCTGTCTGTGTTACTGTATTTACATGGGATTCAAAGGATAGTTTAGAATCTAGCAGGATGCCTAACACTTTTATAGATGAAGAGAACTAATACAGAGTCTGATTAATTCTGATACGTTTTCTGAAGCTAAGTGACTGATCTTTAAAAAATTTAGTTTTTTTCTGCATTTAACTTAAGTTTGTGTATTTTCAGTCAAGAATCTAGAGTATCAATAACAATGTGCAACCATCGACATAATAGGGATCATGACTGTTATGTCATCAGCATAACTAGAAAAATAAACCCAAGTTTCTCCAGAGTATAGCCTAGCGAATACATATAGACATTCAAAAGGAGAGGGGACAAGGGAGAACCCTGCAGGACACTGCTAGGGTAGCTCCATTTCCCCCCCAAATTTCTGTCTAATGTTACTCTTTAATGTCAAAATTTCAAGAAACCTGAGAACCATTTCTATACCTTCTCGGTAACTCCTACACTTTCAAGCGTCTGCAATAGAATATCATGATCCACCAAGTCAAATGCACTTGATACATCAAATCTTGATAGGTCAGCACCAAGGCCATTTTACCTTTGCACAATAATTTGTGGATATTATCTATTATTGAACCAATAATAGTCTCAGTGCGGTTATGTTTGGATTTTTCATGCAGTACAGCATTTGGCTGTATTGCCCTTATACTTTAGAATTTTTTTTCACTGAAAATTTGACAGGAAATTTTCTTACAAAAATATATAATAGGTTTGAAAACCTGACTGTTTAGGCAGGCTTTTAACTTGGAATGAGATTGATGCTGTGTAAAACATTTTCTGGAATGTTAGTGTGGGATGTTGGTCTCACCCAAGACAAATATCCCCAAATTCTATATATGCTGCTCGAAATTGTGCATGCAAAATTAGGCACATGTCAAATTTGCATTACATCACATTACACTCTGTCTTATGTCCCACTAATACTATCAAGTTCTAAGCAGGTTACATATAAAAAGACAACCAGGACATACTCCCAGGATATCAAATAACAAAGAGACCATGATAAGAATATAAGAGTAGCCATACTGGATCAGACCAATGGTCCATCTAGCCTAGTATCCTGTTTTCCAAACAGTGGCCAAGCTAGGTCACAGAAACCCAAATCGTGGTAACACTCCATACTACGAACTCTAGGGCAAGCAGTTGCTTCCCAAGTCTGTCTCATTAACAGACTATGGATTTTTCCTCCAGGAATTTGTCCAACCCATTTTTAAACCCAGATACACTAACCGCTGTGAATTTTCTAAATAAGATAGTCTTTAGATTTTTTCTAAAGGAGGGATATGAATGAATGAAAGAAAGTTGAACTGCAATATTGTTCCATAGACCTGCTGCTTGAATGGCCAACATTCTATCAAAAATTGCAAATGTCTTTATCACTCTAGTTTATGGAAAATTAAAAAAAGGCATTGATATCATATCTCTTGGCTCTTTGAGATGAAATAAAACAGAAATAAGTAAGTGACCAAGAATTTGACCACGCAGTATTCTATAAAGGAAACATGGAAGTTTAAAATTTACCTGAGCATCTATGGGCAATAAATGGAGTCTATTGTAAAAAGGGGAGACGCTGTCAAACTTAGAGAGACCATATTCTAACTGCCATATTCTGCACCATCTGAAGTCTTTTAATTAAATACCTTGTACAGCCCAAGTATATTGCATTACAATAATCAAGTGATGAAAGTATCAATGAATGAACCAGCCGCTTAAAGTGAGCAAGTTCAAAGAATTTCTGTATAAAACACAATCTTGTCATCATAAAAAGCATTTATAATAACAAAGTTTAAGTGAGATTGTAATGAAATTGAGCAATCCAAATAAACGCCCAGGATTATAATAATTGGGGAAAGAGTGAAATCTACATTGTTGAAGATAATCATTTGAGGATTTAAATCTGGATGAAAATTAAAACACAAAACTTAGTTTTCTCCAAATTAAGTTTTAAGTTATAATCTTGCATCAATCCTTCCATAAATTCCATATATACATGAATGTTTGTAGTATCTAAGGGGGTCTTTTAATAAAGATTAGCATGAGTTATCTGAAACAGGGCCCATTTTATTCCTATGGTCCCTGCTACAGATAACTCGATGTAATCTTTAATAAAGGACCCCCTAATAGATTGTATAGAAATTAATACTGAAGTATCTCAGTATAGATATAATGAAGGAAACCATGTTTCTCTAATAAAAGGCTTAGAGATTGCATAAAGATGTTAAATAACACCAGAGAAAGTGGAGAACCCTGCGGAACACCACAAGGATTACTTAACTGATGTACAGATCCCCATGTGATTTTAGTCTATACGACCTACTAGTCAAGAAATCTCTGAATCAATCCAGCACCACCACTGTAATCCCTAAATCCTCCAACTCATACAATAGAAGGGATTGACCCACAAGGTCGAAAGCTGACAATTAATCAAACTGGAGTAACAAAGCATTTTTACCTAAGCTCAACAATAACTTTACATTGCGTGCACAATTTAATTGAACAATGAGGCAATTAGTGCCAATAATCTGGTGCTAACAATTATTGATGCCCATTAGCAACAATTAGAATTTACATGAGCATGTTCCTAGGAGGTATTCTATAAATGTGTGCACTTACATTTTTATGGACAGATCCAAAAGCAGGGCATGAATATGGGAAAGGCATGGGCGGATCAAGGGAACTCCTAGAATTTGTGCACAGTATTACGGTAGATAGTACCTAATTTACGCATAAGGATTTCCACCTTTTGTCCAAAATTGGGCATGGATCCTGGCGCTAAGCACTATTCTATAAATTGTGCCCAACTGAGAGTGCCATTTATGGAATAGTGCTTAGCACTCATTTTTTTTTCTGCACCCAAATTTGCAGAATCTAGTCCATTATCTGTTGCCCCCACTTCGAAACAATAAAAGACAATAGCAGTATACATAAGGAGGGATAAGTATACATGATGTATACTTATCCCTCCTTATGTATACTGCTATTCTCTTTTATTGTTGTCTGGAAGAATTATTATTGTGCTTCTCATTTCCCTTACCTCAGATACTGTGTGGTCACTGCATCTCAAAAAAGATGTGTGGAATTAGGAAAGATACAGAGAAGAGCAATGAAAATGATAAAGGGGTTAGTACAACTTCCCTATGAGAAAACGTTAAAGCAGCTAGGGCTCTTCAGCTTGAAGAAGAGAGGACTGAGAGGAGATATGATAGAGGTTTATAAAATACTGAGTTGAGTGGCACAGATAGATGTGAATTGCTTGTTTACTCTTTCGAAAAATACTACAACTAGGGGGCAAGCAATGAATCTACTAAGTAGTAACTTTAAAACAAATCAGAGAAAATATTTCTTCACTCGACGAGTAATTAAAATCTGGAATTCATTACCAAAGAGTGTGGTAAAAGTAGTTAGCTTAGCAGGGTTTAAAAAGGTTTGGATAATTTCTTAAAATACAAGTTCCTAAGTCATTATTAAGATGGGAAAATCCACTACATATTCTAGGATAAGCAGCATAAAATCTGTTTTGCTATTCTGGGATCTTGCCAGATACTTGTGACCTGGATTGGCCACTGTTGGAGACAGGATACTGGGCTTGATATACCTTTGGTCTATCCCAGTATGGCAATGCTTATGTTCTTCTTCCTGTTGTGCCTACTTGTGTAATGTGATCTTTCTGTGATCCAGTTATTACAAAATTGTCCTGGTTTTAGCTGTTCAAAATATTGTGTATATCAATTTGATGTTAACTTTGAAATGTGGTATAACAGAATGACATTTATTCATTCATTAAATAAAACTCTCCTGGCCAAATTCAAGCAGGAAATAGCTACAGGTAAAAGCATACTTCTCCTCCAATTCGATATGTCGAGCGCATTCGACATGGTAAACCACAATATACTACTAAGACTCTTAGACTACTTCGGGATTAGTGGAAATATACTTAGCTGGATCAAGGGTTTTCTAACCACCAGAACATACCAAATGAAATCAAACTTAAACATATCACCACCTTGGAAAGCAGACTGTGGAGTACCTCAAGGATCACCACTATCACCAATACTTTTCAACATAATGATGATCCCTTTGGCCAAGTCCTTATCAAAGCAAGGCCTCAACCCGTTCATCTACGCAGACGATGTCACAATGTACATTCCCTTCAGACATGATCTAACAGAAATCACCAACAAAATCAAACTTGGTTTGAACACAATGGACTCATGGGCAAACTCTTTTCAACTGAAACTAAACACTGAAAAAATACACTGCCTCATCCTCTCATCTCAATACAATACGTACAAACCCACAACCTTATTTACCACAGAACACACCCTCCCTATCTCAGACAGCCTGAAAATACTCAGCGTCACAATCGACCGCAACCTCACACTCGAGAGCCAAGTGAACTCCACAACAAAGAAAATGTTCCACTCAATGTGGAAACTTAAACGCGTAAAACCTTTCTTCCCGAGGGAAATATTTCGCAACCTAATACAAACAGTGGTACTAAGCCACGCAGACTACTGCAACGGAATCTATATGGGATGCAAAGAACAACTCACAAAGAAACTCCAGACCGCTCAAAACACAGCAGCCTGGCTGATATTTGGTGGAAAATTACAAACTTCACCATGTCTTGTCCAACTGACAACAAGATTAAAAGCCGGTAATTTAGCCCCTGATGCAGCTGTTTCAAGGTGAAACATGACCATGTTGGGCACAGATGTGTAAATATCTGGGAGCCTTTCCTGCTTATAATCGAAAGAGAAAAACGCCCAAGAGCCGACCTAAATCGGGAGATGGACGTTAATCTCACAAAAATGAGTAAATCCATATAATCGAAAGCAATGTTTCAGTGCGTCCGTGTCGCTCGTACGTGGACGTAAAAACGCCCAAATAAGAGGCGTGTCGGGGGCGTGTTAGGGGCGGTGATACGACGTGGACGGGTACAACGTATAACGAATAGCGAAATGGCTCTGGTTGAGCGGGAAGATGGGCGTAATATGATGGACCCGAAATAAAAGCGACCAGAGCAAGGGGGAAAGCGTCTTTAGACTCATTAGCGATTGTGTGTAGTTGGAGAGTGGCGATATTGTTGGTGGAAGAGCTGAAGTGGTGGTTGCAGAGAGAAAGCCGAGCGTGTTCAGTACCTGTGACGGTCGTCTGTGTGCCCTGCCTCTTTTTGTGTCTTACCCTTTCACCGTTCCTTACTCCTACTCCTTTGCTCTATCGCCCCTTCCCCTCCCCCTCCCCCTCCCCATTCACTCTTCCCACGTGTATACTGTATTCCCTGACCTCCGTTTGTCTCTGTGTGCCTGTACTGTTTGGCGAGTGAGTGGCCAGAGGGGCGTGGTGGCTGGAAGTGACAGATCTGTGTGTGTTGCTTTTTGACTACTAGTCCTAATACTTGCACTGGTGGTGGGGATATGGATGCACTTAATGCACTTGTGGCATTCATGCTACACGAAGAGGCCACCCACCGCAGGAGGTATTCACGGCCCCGAGTGTTTAGGCCCCGCACCACCTTCCTACAACTCACTGACCAGCAGTGTCTAACAAGGTTCAGGTTTGATAGGGCCACCATTCGTCAGCTGTGTGAGCAGCTGAAACCCCTCCTTCAGCCCCAGACACGTAGGAATAACCCCATCCCTGCCCACCTCAAAATCACTTCCGCTCTCTCTGTCCTGGCCACTGGCAGTTTTCAATCCGTATTAGCTGCTAACACAGGCCTCACCCAGGCTTCTATTTCACACTGTCTCACCCAGTTCCTGGATGCCTTCATAACTCACACCTCACACTACATCACTTTCCCCACCACCCCCCAGGCTCTGCACAACAACATGGCCGCCTTCTATGCTGTTGCTAGATTCCCCTCGGTCATCGGTGTGATAGACTGCACACACATAGCCCTCAGACCCCCCCGGGCACACGAAGCCACCTACAGAAATAGGAAGGCATTTCATTCTATGAACATGCAAGTTGTATGTGATGCCCAGGGGGAGATATTAGACGTGTGTGCCAGGTACCCCGGCTCCAGCCACGATGCCTACATCCTACAGCACTCGGGCATCTTCCGCAGGTTCGAGCAAGGGGAGTTCACTGGTGGATGGCTACTAGGTAAGTGCAACATGCATGTACCACCCATACTAGACCTCCTCCACTGGGCAACCCTCCGCCCTGGCTTCCTCCACCACAACCCACTATCCAAATCCCCCCCGCCCCCCCTGTACCTGCTCCAAGCGATACACACTCATCTATCTCATTCTGCTTTTCTGCAAAGGTGACCGAGGCTACCCGCAGAGGACATGGCTTATGACCCCCCTGATCCACCCACAACCAGGGCCAGAAGAAACCTACAACAGGAAACATCGCAGCACCCGGGGGATCATTGAGCGCACCTTTGGTTTATTGAAAAACCGCTTCCGCTGTCTGGACCGGTCTGGAGGAGAGCTGCTCTACAGTCCAGAAAAGGTGGCCAAGATCTTTGTGGCGTGCTGTATGTTACACAATTTGGCCCAGCGCAGAGGACAGCCTCTCCCAGAGGAGCCACAGCCACCACCAGAAGAGGCCCCAGATGAGCTGGAAGAGGAGCCCCCTCCACCCCCAGCCCACAGAGCAGAGCTCAATGCCTACCAGCTTGGTGTAAGAGCAAGACAAAGACTCATTGAAACAAGTTTTAGGTGAATGTAAGTGAGCATTTATTATTTACATACAGTGCATATGTGTTTGGTCAACCCCACCACCACCACCACCACCCCCCTCCCTCCCACACCCACCCCCCTCCCACCAACCCTCACCCTACAGCATGTCCCATCATTTTCCCCTTCCCTTCCCCCGTCCCCTCCTACCCCTCCCACGCCCTTCCTTTGCAGCTGGTGCTGCACGGGAAGTCTCTTCCCCCTCTTCGGAGCTGCTGCTCCCAGTGTCCTCCTCCCTATCCCCACGGCAGCCTGCGGCTTCGGCTGCACCGTGGAAATCGGGCCACCTTCTTGGTTGTAGTGGTCTGGCCACAGGACCCAGAATGGGAGCAGCAGGAGTGGGTGCAGAGGCTGAGGAGCGCAATGCCCACCTCTTAGCTGGTGGTGGTTGCTGGTGGTCAGTGGAGGAGGAGGTTGATGGCAGGGGCTGCTCCAGCAGCACGGGGGCTGGAGTAGGCGCGGTGCCCTGAGGGTGCAGGTGTTGGATGCTCTGCTCCAGCCGTCTCAGTTGCTGGAGCACCTCCTGGTGGCCTTCACGTTGCGCCTGGAGGAGTTCTTGGTGTGCTCGCTGCTGTGCCTCCAGTGCTTGGCGCTGCAGCTCCAGTTTCTGCTGGCGGTACTCCTCCAAGCGCACGTTGTGGCGGAGTAGTTCCGTGGCCAGCCGCAGGAGTTGCCTCCTTTGGGCGGATGGCCTCTGGCGGGGAGCTGGGCCCTCCTCCTCCTCACCAAAGTCCTCCGGTGCTGGAGGTGCGGCCTCTGCTGGTGCAGGTGGTGGTGGTGGTGGTGGCAGAGCCTGGACAGCTGGTGCAGGTGGTGGTGGTGGTGGTGGTGGCAGAGGCTGGACAGCCGGTGCAGGTGGTGGTGGTGGTGCTGGCAGAGGCTGGACAGCCGGTGCAGGTGGTGGTGGTGCTGGCAGAGGCTGGACAGCCGGTGCAGGTGGTGGTGGTGGTGCTGGCAGAGGCTGGACAGCTGGTGGTGGTAGAGGCTGGACAGCTGGTGCAGGTGGTGGTGGACGCGGAGGATGCACAGCTGGTGCAGGTGGTGGCGGCTGGACTGCTGGTGCTGCAGGCTGTGGAGGTTGAGGCTGGACAGATGGTGTAGGGCGTTGGCCTTGCAGGCCACTAGGGCCAGCCTCCTCTGAGTCTTCACCTGTATAGCACAAGAGTGAGGAATAGTGTTGGTGCAAATAACCCACTTTTGTCTTTCAGCATTCATATACATTGGTATGTCCCCCAACCTGATGACCCAGCAAAGAGATGGTGAGGAGAAATGGAATTGACACGGGTACGAAAGAGAGAGGCCCGCAGGCAGCTGGGTAGAGGTGGTGGATGAGCAGCCAAGAGAAGGACACCACTCACAACGTTGTGCACAAGCTGTTAGTTGTATAATTGTTAAATTGAACAACATTGCAGCATGTGTTGTGTTACTACTGACTTGCTAAACTGCATAGAACTGCTTTATGACCCCCATTACAGGCTCCTTCAGTTGAATGCATGTGGCCCACACTCAGTAGAGCACAGAGGTCACAGGAGGAACTAGGCACAGTTTGGTAATGGGAAAATAGGAGGGAGTAGTAGGGAAGGACGGCCCCCAGAGTTCTGCCACAGTAGTAACCTACACACACCCATAGGAGCCAACTGGAAAGTAGTATTGGGGGTGCTAAGCCCAGTGACCAACACTCCTCCCTGCACAGCTACATGATCTTTCCTCAATATTGGGGGTGCTCTCACACACACACAGCACCCACCCTGTCTGCTTGCTCCTATAACACACATGACCACTACCACTACTCAAATAGAGCTTACAATTAATTCTATAAATATGGGCACACAGGACAAGTAAGAGGAAACCCAATGACAACGGTAGGGATAGGGAGTAAGGGTAGAGAGCTAGTGAGTAGGGGTTACCAGGTCACAACAGCATCATAAAGGTGGCCTGTTAATATACAGAAAGACAGCCAGAGATACTCCCCCCCCCATCCCCACCCACACCCACACCCACCTCCCTCCTCCTGCCCCCCACTCCTCACCTCCCTCCCCCTGACCCCAACTTCTATAACACAAGTGTACTGCAGCACAACAGATACCCCAACTGCATAATGAAACACCTACCTGAGTCCTCAGCCTGGCCCGAGGTGTCCATGGAGCCAATCCCGTGGATGCCCTCCTGGGGTAGGAGGGAGTACACCATCAGCTCCATTGGTGTAAGATTGGCAGTGTCATTGCCTGGGGGATTGGCCCCTGCCTTCCTGCGAACATCCCTCCTCAGCTTCCGCCACTTCCTCTTGCAGTCCTCCACGTCTCTCCCAGCATGGAAGACAGCATTCAGGCTGTCCCGTACTGCCTCCCATTCCCGCTGCTTTACTGTTGCTGCCAGCCTCTGCCCTGTGGGAGCAAACAGACTCCGGTGCCGCTGTACAATTTCTTGTACCAGGAGCTCCACCTCTGCCTCGAGAAAATTACCCTTCCGGGTCGGCGGCATGCGTGGTGGCATTGTACCAATGGTGTTTTCGAAAATACGGAGTGGGCGTTTATATAGGCGCCAAGAACGCCCATTGAGACGGGGGAATAGGCGTTTCTGATTTGGGCGCTACTTTTTCAATTATACACATAATTCCTAAGCGTGCCCAGCTCAGATAGCGATTAGGAACACATGCTTTCGATTATGAGTAGATAAGTATGGGCGTCTCCACCTGCCTTCCCTTTCTTCATTGCCATTTTACCTGCCATTTCCTGCACTGAGACCTTGCCGGTTGTTCGTAATAATCATTTACAGGGTTTTACCCTCACTTAGCATGCTTGGGTACACCTGTGTATTTAGGGGGGGGGGAATTATTGTTGGCCCTCAGCCACCACGCCTTCCGTTTCCTCTCTTCCACATCGCCTGATGCTCCCTTCCTTTCTCCCATTCTCTCTGCCTGGTTGTAGCAGGCAGTGTGTGGGGGCCACGAATTTGCTACACTCACCCCAAATCATGCACCCCTCGGTAAGGGTCATTTCAATCAGGGAGATGTGCAGCTAATGTTCCAGAAGATAAAAGGCGCACTACACAGTCTTGAAACAGACGTTCATGGTAAGCTCTCGTTTGTCTGCCACCTCTTCTCTTTGTGCTCATAGTCAAGGAGTGTGCATTCACTGTATGTATGTAGTCTGGAGTCAGATGTTAGGTAGCTCTGTTTTCACCAGGTTCCTGTGCACTGTACTGTGGGGTTGGCAGGTCCTCAGTGGTGTGGGCCAGCTGTTGGAGGTGCTGTATTGGTTCCCGGTAGCTTCCATCTTCCTTGTTTATGTGGTGTACCCCAGTCCCCATTTATGAAGTGGCCACCCATTCTCAAGGTCCATAGGCGGGGGAGGGGAGAATGATTAATGCAATGGATGTGTATAGCACTTTATGCAACACCTTCCTAAATTGCTCCATAGGTAGTAGGGTAGGGAACATGCACATTACATTGTTTTTAATCGGTAGCCTGGACAAAATGATCGAGGTGGCTACAGGTAGTGCCACTGAGGCCTATGACGTGGTGGTGAGGGAAAGGGGTGTGTGTACAGGTACCAACCCAAAGTAACTGGTGGTGGATAAAGCCTGGTGGCTGCTGTGGCCTAGTGGTTAGAGCACCAGCCTTATAATCATAAGGTTGCTGGTTCAAATCCCACCTAAGGCAAGTCACTTCAGAGACAAAGTTGGACACAAACCCAGAATACTTGAATGTAACACACCTTGGTTCACTACTGGAGAAAGTGTGATCACACCTGCAAATAATGAGCACCATTGTTATTTGTGCCCTTCCCTAACACAAGTATTACATTGCACCTGTGATGAAGTAACCATCCATCTATTGGGTTTCCCATTGTTTCCCTTTTGCTCCTCAGCATTATATACCATAGCTGATGTATTCAATGTGAAAATATGAGCCAGCTGTTTGTAGGTCCTTCTTGGGCCCCCCCCCCCCCACCCCACCAATGTGGCTTGTGGGTAAAGATATGTGTCCATCAGACAGCAAACACTGTGTATGTGGTACCTGGAGTTATGTGGAAGTGTGTACCTGGCAGATCACACGTGGTACACTATTAATCTCTTATTGATGGCACTCTGTAATGTGGGTCAGTATGGTGGAGGGGAGGGAGGGAGGAAGGGAGAGAGAGATGCTGGCTGGCCATTTTTATTAATGAACACAAATATCCATCCAGCCTCCCCGGCCCAACCCCCCTGCACATATGGGCCATGCAGGTTGGAATGAACAGGTGGCGTTCTGTCTGGCCAACATTCTCAGACATACATCACCTTCTCATTCACACAGCACATTTAATGCTATGCATATTGCTGCCTCCTTCCTCTCAACTCAACAGCACCATTTGGTGATATGTAATGCACAAGGGAGACAAACACACACACACACACACCCTGATAGTTATATTATAACAAAAATTTATTTGCCCCCCATCCCCACCCCCACCCCTACAAAATAACCCCAACAATGCCCTCCTCCCCCCCACAACTCCCCACACACCCCAACAATTCCCTCCCCCACCCCCCACAGAACCCCCAACATTTCCCTCCCCCCACACACACAACCCCAACAATTCCCTCCCTCCCTCCCCCCACACACACAACACCAACAGGCCCCCCTATTTAAATTAAGGGCGGCCACGCCCTCTTAGTAAGGCCCTCTGTAGCAGGGCAATGAGCAGCCCCAGCAGTACCCTTAGTGGGCCCTGGAGCTGCTCATTGCCCTGCCGTAGGGCTGTCACCTCCTGCAGCAGCTGGTGCTGGCCAACTATAATCTGCTGCTGGCCATCTACCAGCTGCTGCAGGAGGCGCACTACAGTCGCTGGCCCAAAGGCTGGAGGTGGGCCAGGGGACATGGATGATGGCCCAGGGGATGGAGGTGGGCCAGGGGACACAGAAGCTGGCCCAGGGGATGGAGGTGGGCCAGGGGACACAGAAGCTGGCCCAGGGGATGGAGGTGGGCCAGGGGACACAGAAGCTGGCCCAGGGGATGGAGGTGGGCCAGGCGATGGTACTGCAGGTGGGGAGGGGTCCTCATGCAGGTCTATAATGAGGACTCCCTCCTCCGAGTCCTCCTCCTCCTCTTCTTGCTGGTGGCCCGCCTCCTGGCCTGGCTCCTGCTCCTCCTCTTCCTCCATGTGCCCCTCCTCCTGCTCTTCCTGCTCCTCCTCCTCCTCCTGCTCCTCCTCCTCCTCCTCCTCCTCCTGGAGGTGGTGGCCCTCCTCATCTTCCCGCTCGGCTTCCTGCTGGTGGAGCCCTGTGTATGTAAAAGGAGTGTGATTGAGATCAGTGCATACAACATGGCTTGCATAGTGCAGTAGCTGGGTGGCGTGAGGCAGGGGATGGGGCAGGGTGTGGTAAGGCGTAGCCTATGCCCATGGGGAATGAGCTGCATCAGATGACATGACACAGAACCCTGGACCCTCCTCTGATACACACCACGCAGGACATGTTGCCATACCAAATTCATTGCTGACCAGCATGTTTGCATTGTGAGATGCAACGAGGGGTTGATGGGCAGTTGTTGTAGGAGTTATTGGGGGGGGGGGGGCAGTGGGAAGGGTGTTGAGCACAATTCTTTTATGTGAGTTAGGCCATAACATGCAGTAAAAGTAGGGCCTCAGGCAACTGTACCAGGACACACTAATCAGCCACCACAGTAAGGGGAATAGTAAAGTGTGGCATATCATCTCATTCATCTCGGGGGGGATGGTCGGACGTTGCAAGCACGCTCATGGGAGAACCCCTGCAACCTGCATCCTTGATCTGGGACAGATATGGTATTACTAGGTGGCTATTAGGCACATGGGAAGTGATATTGTACAACACATTTGCTTTATTCATGAAATGTATGTAGTAATCTGTACAGGTGTCCTGTTTTTGAATACTTACGGCGAGCCCTGAGGTGCCTTCGCACCGCCCGAATGACGTCGGGCCTCTCCCGCCTCACCCTGCGGAACCGCCTCCGCAGGGACTCGAGGTCCCGGTGGACTCCAAAGCGTCTGTAAGATATAAGTTTGGAGAGCAGGGGTCAGGGGTGTTGGTCCTTTTTGTCCCCTGCACACATTCATTTGCTATTCACATACCAGAGAGAGAGGGTCTACAGTGTTGGGGGGGGGGGGGGGGGCACCTCCATTGGTAGTGAATCATAGGAGCCACCTTTTTTTCCATTTTGGGGGGTGGAACCCCCAGTGGAGATGACCCCTCCCTCCATACATATTTGATATTGGGGGGTGGGGTGGTGAAGCACCCACAGCAGCCACCGAGTTGGTTCCTATGCAGATGATGCCAGAGAGGTGGCCATGAGGCCAGACAGTACCGTTTGTATACATTATAATGTATGCTTGTTAAACTACTTTATATGTGTTATCATGACCATGTTATAAAGTATGGTATAGGTTTCATTGGTCTCATGCTTCCACTATTCAGAGGCTCCAAAGAGGGGTTGGAAAATGTGGCCTTCACATAACTAACGAAATTGTCACATAACACTAATAGAATAGTCACATACCTAACCTAACGAAATACATTCTTGTAGGGATGTGGGAATGGTGGTCGTTTCAATAACATACAAATTATTGGTGATTGTGCATGTTCCTATATTACTCATGATCCTTGCATGGACACTCCAGTTACTGCTGGTAACATTGATGACGGAGCTGTTATATGTGTAGGTACAGGAGGGGAGGGGGGTTGGGCCATAACCTTACCTCTCTAATCTTTCCCGGATGCGGGACCAGGCTCGCATGGCCTGCAGCCTGGGGGGCAGGTGGTGGTGCTGGATGAAAAGGCGATGGCGGTGCCTTAGGCAGAGCCGGACAAGCAGCAGGCTCTCCTCTTCTCCAAAATTTGGCTCCCTGCGTTGTGCCATTTTTCCACGTGTTGGAAAAGAAGTGCCTTATATAGACGACCTTGCGTGAGGGACGTCGTTTCATGCACAGCTCCATATATGGATGACCATTCCATATATGGCCCCTATCAGCACGTGGACGCCCTCGTAAGCATAGACGTCTTTGACGTGCACATGCCTGCAGGAGTGTGAAACGTGCCTTCTATAGATGAGTATGACGCACCCCACCCGACCCTTTTCACATATACACAATATACATTTACTGCATGTTCAGTAGGTGTACAGTGCATGCAGATCCGCACATTTAGATGGGCACATATGATGAATGTATGGGTGGAGCAGCATGATATGTCTGTAGTTGACACATATATGCGTTCGTCATATATTTCCGTACCTGGATGGCCTGAACAACATGTACTGTACTTGCGATACACCTATGTACATTATTTTACACACCACGTGATTTGGTCGTTTGCACCTGCAATAGTCGACCGTGTTAGGGCGCCCAATTTAGTCACGCTTATGCGCTCGTCATTTGATTGTTTTCTTACAGGGATAATCGATTGTCGAAAAACGCCCACACTATTTTTCCATTATACAGGTCTATTTTTGGACGTTATCGTAAGAACGCCCTAATTCGTACTTGGACGATCTTTCCATTTTGCCCCTCCATGGGTTTTAAATAAATGTTTATCTTCTTATTACATCTGCCTTTTGCTTTTATCCTCCATGTTGGATTTGGTGGACTGTTTGCCTTGCTGTTTTCTCTCCACTCATTAAGTGAACCACATCATTCCTGAGATACCATCTACTTGGTAATCATGACATATGAGCAAAAAATAAGGAGTGATCTGGTTACATATATTGACGTGTTATAATATAATTAATATCTTTTCTATAAACTATTTACTCATAAAACAGTGATATATATTTTGAATCATTTATCGTATAACAATGAGACATTAGATTGCCTATACTATATCTATTCTTTACCTCAGAGAAAACATCTAGAATTAATTATACTGAGCTGTCAACCTGTCAAGTTGAATTACCACTGTAATGTGATTCATCAGAAAGCATGTCACACTTATTCAGTACAGTATCACAACACAGAAATCCTGTAATTCAGTCTTGTCCATATTCAGGCCTTGAGGGCCTTAACTAAGTCACATTTTCAGGATATCCTTAATAAATTTTCATAAGAGAAATGTGCATACACTGGAGGTAGTGGGCATGCAAATCTCTCTCATGGATATCCATTAGAGAGGTGTAAAAGATTAATCTCGCAACAATCAGTTACACAGGCTGAACTATATTCATGAAGTCATCAACCATGTGGATGTTTTTCTTTCTGTCAGCAAATCATTACAGGATCAGTATGACAACATCTGAGTACTAAATGGAAGATAATATAATGGGTAAATATGGATTGCACCTTCTCATGGATACCTTATATTGTAGTATACCTTTAGAATGAGTTTATGAGCGCTTAGCTAAGAGACAGTTCAAAATATGATTAATTGAACATAACAGTAGTTTATGACAGGAAAAAATCAAACCCCTTTGATAACATGGGAGAACACCATGAAATCAGCAATGTGAAGGGGGTGGCTTGAGAGACTCACTGGAATTCCTTAGTGGCAGTTTAGTTACAGCTATTAAATATTTATGTCAGGTGACCTTTGAAGAGAAGCATGTGTGTTTTAGTAGCTACTGCCCACAAACAGATAAGAGTCAAAGTGTTGTGAGTAGCCTTAACTGTGGTTAGTGGTGTTAGCATGCTTATGAGCAATCACGTTGAAAGCATTTACATAAGCTTTATGGCTGGTATAAGGGACTGTACCTAAAATATATGCACAAATTTGCCCTGATATGCCAGTATTCAATAAAGTAAAATAGGCCCTTCCTTTCCTTTATAGAACAAGATCCAAATAGGCACCTTTTAAGCACTTTAAAAAGATGCCCCTTTATAAAATTACCACCTTAATGACTTCTTTTGGGGCTGCTGGTTTAACTGAGACAGAACCTTCAACCACACCAGTTGTCAGAACAAAGTTTGATTGTGTTCATGTTCTATGAGCCATACACTCTTCACTTTCAGTACGCTCAGATGAAATCAAACTCCAAACTCATGAATATCCGAACCTGTTGAAACATGGCTTGGATTTTCATTTTGACCCTATTCTGAGTATCTGATCTTAAAGTTATGGCTAATTTCACAAAAAGTGATGTTTAAAATAAAGGTCAACAAATAAAGTGGTAGGTGACACCATTTTATTGAACTAACTTTATAGCTTTGGAGAAAAATTGATATGGTGAAATAGAGGTCAACAAATAAGTTGTAGGTGATACTTTTATTGAAATAACAATATATTTGTGACTAGCTTTCAAGAATCATGCCCTCTTCATCAGGTCAATGCCAAGTGAGCAAGGCATGGACTTATTCAAATCTACAAATACATTGCAGGATACAATACAATGGTTGCATAGAGCTGTTTCTTTTCAAAGCATTCAAGATCTGTGAAGTACAATGATAGAGTGACCAAGGAGGTAGGCAATTAACAGAAACAGAAAGCAGCATTTAAAGCAGCTGAAAGACTATGAGCACCTTTTACAAAGTGGCACTTTTGATTAGTGTGCGTTGAATGTGGAGAAGCCCATGGAAATTGAATATGCTTCTTCACATTCAGCACATGCTAATCAGTTGTACTGCTACATATATGGAGCCCTATGTCTGGGAATAGGTGAAGTAGTAAATGTCCCTGTTAGGCCCCTTTTGTATTGATCTTAATTTTGAATGACTTAAAATCACTGCCACAATTATCTGACCTAGAAAACTGTTCCCCATAGTATTTTCACCTTGTTCTCAGATCCAGGAAACAGATTTGGTCAAAATGCAAAACTATGATAAGCATCATTCAATGCAGAAGATGATATTTGGAGAAGACATATTTTTCATGCTCCTCCTGACAGCTCTGAAAGGTTAAGAATCTGAGAAGAAGAAGGGTACCGTAAAGGATTCATGAATAGTGGGATAGGAGGAGACACATAACTGCAATTTCTGAGATGTACCTAGGAGGAAACTATACAGAAAAAGTACAAGAAGGCTCTACTTTCCTCCATGGCAGAAAGTTTCCTTTCATAACCATGTCACTTAACATTTTGTTCTATCCAACAGAAATCTGCACAAATGGAGTACATTGCAAATTACCATGTGATCCTCCTCTTTGCAATGGAAAGCCACTCCTGTATAATGCCAAGAAAACCATGAGGGAGGGATCCCTTACTATGGTCGCTAGGAGTAAAATCTGACTCAAGGGCACATCTGTATATATATATATATATATATATATATATATATATATATATATATAGTTAAACAGTCATATTACCCATGTAAGAGCTGTGGAGTGACATATAAGGAAGAACATCCAACTCTGAACATGGATGATCAAGTCGGTATATCACAAATGGATATCCATCTCACACGTATATTAGGAGAGGATACATCTTGTTCTAAAATACATGTGAGATGGATGTCAATGTGCTGGAAACGTTCAGCATGAGCATTCATTTTAGAAACTGAAACATCCAAATTGTGAACGGGGGAAAACAAGAGCCATGGACATCTGTGTGGCAGCATAGGATCATCCATCTTATAAAACAGCCACATAGATATCCATGGAGGGAAGAGGGGTAGCTTAATGGTTAGAGCAGTGGACTAAGCACCAACGGACTCAAGTTCAAATCTCAATTCTTCTCTTTTATATTTAGATATAGAGGTTCATAATTGAATAGGGCGCCCAAGATTTCCTGAGGGCGTCCTCATAGGATGTCCCCACGAAGGGGCAGGGAAACCTGTATTATCGAAACAAGATGGGTGTCCATCTTTTGTTTCAATAATACGGTCGGGGACACCCAAATCTCCACATTTAGGTCGACCTTAGAGATGGTCAACCTAAATGTTGAGATGTCCCTGGTTTTCGGCAATAATAGAAACAGAGGACACCCATCTCAAAAACCACCAAATCCAACTAATTTAGTCATGGGACGAGCCAGCATTCGTAGTGCACTGGTCCCCCTGACATGCCAGGACACCAACTGGGCACCCTAGGGGGCACTGCACTGGACTAACTGATGCATTAACTGAACCGAAAAAGCCCTTCCCTTACTTAGCGATTCGGAAAGGAGCGGGCATGCATGAAGGAAACTGCATGCAAATGAGCTGCTCGCTGTTAGCTCATTTGCACACGATTTCCTTCCTAAAGAGGGGAAGCCAGTGCAGAGCAGCCAAGCGTTATGCGTGCATGCTAAAGACGGCTTCATACACGCAGACAAGCTGCGTGTATAATAGCCGTCTACAACCTTAAAAAAACACAAGTCCAGGTGCTCGTCAGGGACGTCTTTTTTTTTTTTAGTATGGGTGAAGGACGCCCAAAATGTGGATGTTTCTGTGAGAAGGATGTCCAAGCCTTTGCTGTGCCTCTGACACCCCCTTTATTTATTTATTTGGATTTTGGATCACAAGAAACAGTAGTTGGATTTGAACTGGCCACTTCTGGATTGCAAGACCAGTGCTCTAACCACTAGGCCACTCCTCCACTCCACTCCTTTGAAATTTGGCCATCCCTGGGGGGGGGGGGGAGCAGTTCAGGACATCCAAAATGTTTGAAAGAGGGACGTCCACGCCTTTGCTATGCCTCCGCTGACACACACACATCTCCCCCCCCCCCAGGGACCTGCATACTGCTGCGATGGACCTGAGTATGATATTTGAGGCTGGCAAAAAAAGTTTTTAAAGTTGGTTTTTTTCAGGGTGGAAGGGGGTTAGTCACCACTGGGGGAGTCAGGGGAGGTCATCCCTGATTCCCTCCAGTGGTCATCTGGTCAGTTTGTGCACCTTTTTGAGGCTTGGTCGTAAGAAAAAATGGACCAAGCAAAGTCGCCGAAGTGCTCATCAGGGACACCCTTCTTTTTTCCATTATCACTCGAGGACGCCCATCTGTTAGGCACGCCCCAGTCCCACCTCCGACATGCCCCCGGGAACTTTGGTCATCCCCGCAACGGGAAGCAGTTGGGGACGCCCAAAATTGGCTTTCAATTATGCCGATTTGGGCGACCCTGAGAGAAGGACGCCCATCTCCCGATTTGTGTCAAAAGATGGGCGCCCTTCTCTTTCAAAAATAAGCTTGATAATGTACACTGCTTCAATAGCTTTCAGGCTTGCAAGTGTCTTACATATTCAGGTATAGTAGCTTGTTTTCTGACCTTGGAAGGCTCACAATTAAAAAAACCCCATTAAGAGTTGAAATAGGATTTGAATCTCAATACCTTGGTTCTCAGCTCACTGTACTAAGTAATAGGCTACTCCTTGGATCTGCATGTTGGTTGGTTTGTAAAGAATGTCTATAGTATCTGAAACTGTCATAGAGCCTAGTATCCCTTTTTGGTTTCACATTTGGAGAGCTGAAGGGGCCAGCAACCTCTGTGGGATTAAAGAGATATCATGCCTTAATCCCTCCAGTGGATAACTGCTCAATCAGAGCACCTTTCTGTAACCTGGATGTGCCTAGTACTAAGTATAAATAACATTGTCCATCTTAGAATCATTAGAGCATAGAAAAATGAAGACAGATAGTAACATAGTAACATAGTAAATAACGGCAGAAAAAGACCTGCATGGTCCATCCAGTCTGCCCTACAAGATAAACTCATATGTGCTACTTTTTGTGTATACCTTACCTTGATTTGTACCTGTCCTTTTCAGGGCACAGACCATGTAAGTCTGCCCAGCACTATCCCCGCCTCCCGCCACCGGCTCTGCCACCCAATCTCGGCTAAGCTCCTTAGGATCCATTCCTTCTGAACAGGATTCCTTTATGTTTATCCCACGCGTGTTTGAATTCCTTTACCATTTTCATTTCCACCACCTCCCGCGGGAGGGCATTCCAAGCATCCACTACTCTCTCCATGAAAAAATACTTCCTGACATTTTTCTTGAGTCTGCCCCCCTTCAATCTCATTTTATGTCCTCTCATTCTACCGCCTTCGCACCTCCGGAAAAGGTTCGTTTGCGGATTAATACTTTTCAAATATTTGAACGTCTGTATCATATCACCCCTGTTTCTCCTTTCTTCCAGAGTATACATGTTCAGGTCATCAAGTCTCTGCTCATACGTCTTGTAACGCAAATCCCTTACCATTCTCGTAGCTTTTCTTTGCACCGCTTCAATTCTTTTTACATCCTTCACAAGGTATGGCCTCCAAAACTGAACACAATACTCTAGGTGGGGCCTCACCAACGACTTATACAGGGGCATCAACACCTCCTTTCTTCTGCTGGTCACACCTCTCTCTATATAGCCTAACAACCTTCTAGCTACGGCCACCGCCTTTTCACACTTTCGTCGCCTTCAGATCCTCAGATACTATCACCCCAAGATCCCTCTCCCCGTCCGTACCTATCAGATTCTCCCCGCCTAACACATATGTCTCCCGTGGATTTCTACTCCCTAAGTGCATCACTTTGCATTTCTTCGCATTGAATTTTAATTGCCAAACTTTATCCATCCATTATCCCTTCCTCTCCCCTAGAGATCCAACATACTTCTCCTAAGCTTACTTGAATTCCGATACAGTTTTTGTGTCCACCACCTCCACCAGGACTTTCCACAAATTCATCACCCTTTCCATAAAAAAAGTCTTTCCTGAGATTACTGTTGAATCTATTCCCTTTCACCTTCATCCTATGCCCCCCTCATCCCACAGTTTCCTTTCAATTGAAAGAGACTTGTTTCCTGTGCATTTATGCTGCATAGGTATTTACATGACTCTATCATATTCCCCCTCTCCTGCCTTTCCTCCAAAGTATATATATTGAGATCTTGAAGTCTGTCCCCATACGCTTTATGACAAAGACCACTGACCATTTTAATAGCTGTTCTCTGAACTGACTCCATCCTGTTTATATCTTTTTGAAGGTATGGTCTCTAGATTTGTACACAATATTCTAAATGAGCTCTCACCAGAGTCCTATACAAGGGCATCATCACCTCTTTTTCCTATAGGCCATTCCTCTCCCTATGCACCCAATCGTCCTTCCAGCTTTTGCTGTCGTCTTTTTTTACCTGTTTGGCCACCTTAAGATCATCACATATGATCACGCCCAACTCATGCTCCTTCTTAGTGAACAAAAGGTCTTCAGCCCCATCTGTATGTGGATGCTCCTTCCCCTTCTGTGATCACAGTTTGGTGTCCATATTTTGGCCCCTTTCTAGTTATATCCAAAACAAGCCCAGACAATTTCCCCTTGCCAAATGGATGTACTGCTGTGCTAGATGTCCATACCCTGACTTTATATAATCCGGATTTAGACATCCAAGCAATATGGATTTCTAAATACCAGTTTTCAAACATCCAAAGCAAGAATAAAATAACAACCACAGCCTTTTCTAAAATACATGTAGGACTGGATGTATGTGTGCTAGCTATGTGCAGCTGCAGGATCCATTTCTCAATTATCATCTTCTTTAAAAAAACAACAGAGAGAATACAGCAACAAACATGTCAATATGGCAGAACTTACCCATGTATGTGGGTATTTTGAAACAGAGACATGTAAGTGCTGAAACATAGATGTGTATGTCAGCAATTTCAGAAACTTACACATTCACATTCTACTGATTAGGTAAAGAACCTGCAATCATTTGGCACAATAAAGTTTGGAGGGGGGCACTAGAGGACTAAGGGAGTGACCTCCACCAATCACTCCAGTAGCACAATGCTCAAAATGAGTATTTTCTAAAACCTAAATGTTCCCATGGGTAGCTGTAAATCCCAAATGTCAATCTCTGCAAGCATAGCATGGAGTGGAGGAGTGGCCTATGGTTAGCATACTGGATTGCAGACATGGGGAACTGCATTCAACTCCCACTGCTGCCTAATGGTTAGCAGTGGGTCAAGATCTTAGGGAACCAGATTCAATTCTCTCTATAGCTCTGTGTGATCCCAGGCAAGTCACTTAACCCTCCATTGCCCCAGGTACAACAGTAATACAATGTACTATTTAGATTGTGAGCCCACTAGGGTCAGACTCAGTACCTGTAAAATGAAACTGTAAACCACTTAGAGGGGCATAATCTAACAGAAACGCCTATCTCCATGGGCGTTTATCTCTGAGAACGGGTCCGTGAAGGGGCGGACCCAAGCGTATTTTCGAAAAAATTAGACGTCCATGTTTTATTCGCCAAGTTGTGAGCTGGGCGTTTTTGCTTTTCAGCGATAATGGACAATGAAATCGCCCAGCTCAAAAACGAATAAATCCAAGGCATTTGTTCGTGGGAGGGGCCAGGAGTCGTAGTGCACTGGTCCCCCTAACATGCCAGGACACCAACCAGGCACCCTAGGGGGCACTTTTACAAAAACAGAACAAAAGGTAAAAGAGCTCCCAGGTGCATAGCACCCTTCCCTTGTGTGTAGAGCCCCCCAAATCCCCCTCAAAACCCACTGCCCACAAGTCTACACCATTACTATAGCCCTAAGGAGTGAAGGGGGGCACCTACATGTGGGTACAGTGGGTTCGGGGGGGGGGGGGGGTTGGACGACTAAGCATTAAGCAGCACAATTGTAACAGGTAGGGGGGGGGATGGGCCTGGGTCCACCTGCCTGAAGTCCACTGCACCCCCTAACAACTGCTCCAGGGACCTGCATACTGCTGCCAGGGAGGTGGGTATGACATTTGAGGGTCAAAATAAAAAGTTGTGAAACATCATTTTTTGTGGTGGGAGGGGGTTTATGACCACTGGGGGAGTCAGGAGAGGTCATCCCCGATTCCCTCCAGTGGTCATCTGGTCATTTAGGGCACTTTTTGGGGCCTTATTCGTGAAAAAACAGGGTCCAGGAAAAGTGCCCTAAATTCTAGCTAAAAACGCATACTTTTGTCCCATTATCTGTGAAATGCGCCCATCTCTGTTCGGCAGATAACCACGCCCCAGTTCCGCCTTCGCCACACCTCTGACACGCCCCCATCAACTTTGTCCGCATCCGCGACGGAGTGCAGTTGAAAACGTCCAAAATCGGCTTTCGATTATACCGCTTTATTCGTTTTTGTGAGATAAACGCCCATCTCCCGATTTAGGTCGGAACTTGGGCGTTTTTCTCGTTCGATTATAAGCTGGATAGAGACCTAAGTATAGAGCAGTATATGAATGAATAGATGTGCATTCCTCTTCTGAAATGGGGAATGTGTGTACTTTATGACCCTACTAGTAAAAAAGGCCCGTTTCTGACACAAATGAAACGGGCGCTAGCAAGGTTTTCCTTGGAGTGTGTATGTTTGGGAGAGTGTATGCGAAAGTGAGTGTTTGAAAGTCAGAGTGAAAGTGTGAGTATGTGAGAGAGAGAGTGAGTCTGGGTGTGAGTGTGTTTGTGAGAGAGTGTGTGTGAGAATGAGAGTGTGTGCAAGTGTGTATGTGAGACACAGTGTCAGAGAGAGTGTGTGTGGGCAAGAGACAGAGTGTGTGTGAGACACAGATTCTCTATGAGAGTGAGTGTATGACACCAAGCGAGTGTGTGAGTGACTGTGTGGCACATAGAGAGTGAATGTGATACTGTGTGAGACAGAGTGTGTGAGAGTGAGAGTCAGAAAGACATTGTATATGAGAGAGACAGTGTGAGCCGTGCCCTCCCAATCCATGGCCATCTGTCCCCTGCCCCCTCCATTCATCCTTTTCCAGCAATTCCCCTCTGTCCCTGAGCCCTGCCCTCCCAATCCATGGCCATCCATGTTTGTCTGTCACCTGCCCCCCTCCATTCATCCCTATCCAGCATTTCCCCTCTCTGCCTGAGGCCTGCCCTGCAATCCATATCCATCCATGGCCATCTGTCCCCTCCATTCATCCCTATGCAGCAATTCCCCTCTCCCTGAGTCCTGCCCTTCCAATCCATGCCCATCCATGCTCCTCTGTCACCTGGCCCCTCCATTTTTCCCTATCCAGCATTTCCCCTCTCTGCCCGAGGCCTGCTCTGCAATCCATATCCATCCATGCCCATCTGTCCCCTCCATTCATCCCTATCCAGCAATTCCCCTCTCCCTGAGTCCTGCCCTTCCAATCCATGCCCATCCATGCTCATCTGTCACCTGGCCCCTCCATTTTTCCCTATCCAGCAATTTCCCTCTCTCCCTGAGTCCTGCCCTCCCAATCCATGCCCATCCATGCTCCTCTGTCCCCTGCCCCCTCCATTCATCCATTTCCAGTTATTCCCCTCTCTCCCTGTGCCCTGCCCTCCTAATCCATACCCATCCATGCTCCTCTGTCCCCTGCCGCCTCCATTCATCCTTTTCCAGCAAGTCCCCTCTCGCCCTTCCATGACCCCCCCCTCGCATCCATGCTACTCTCTCTCCCATGTCCCAGCCTGCCCCGCCCTCTCCTCCCCCCCCCCCTTCGCATCCATGCCCCCCCACCCCTTCGCATCCATGCATCCCTTTTTTTTTTTTAATTCTTTTTAACTTTACCTCCGTGGCGGTTCGTGCAGCGAAGCGTCAGGGAAGGAGGCGGCGCTCCCGACGTCTAGCTTTCCCTTCGCTGTGTTCCGCCTTGTTTTGAAGGCGGAACACAGCGAAGGGAAGGCTAGACGTCGGGAGCGCCGCCTCCTTCCCTGACGCTTCGCTTCCGGATTTGTTTGTTTAGACGCGAGGGCGGGGCAGAGACGGCTGGATGGCTTCACACCACGAACACCACGAACTCCACGAACTCCACGAACCCTAGGGAGTGACGTCAGATGGCTTCAGAACGTTGTCCTCATTAGAACGTTCACGGTGCGTTTTATTATATTAGATTATAATTCCACCCATAACATGCCCTGACTATGCCCCTTTGCCAGATGCACATATTTACAATTTGTAAGTGTAAAACCCAGCTTACTAAAATCAGGTTTTCAAAATATGTTGGAGATATCCATGTACATGCCATTATTTGCACATCCAAATAGTGAATAGAGCTTCTGAAATATCTACTATAATGTATTCTACAGGTATGATATCAATGGATAACTTTATCAGACAAGCTATTTACACCCTAGGTAAGCCACAGCAGGGCACATAATTGTATGTTCTTTATATGGTCAGTCTTCCAAATTAGAACAATAATACCACTTCATTAAATTTATACTAAAAGCCACAATTTCAGATGAAAACATCATATTGAACAACCTGCAACGGTACATATGGAATGAGTGTATGCTGTAGATCTCTTAACAAGGATACCACAGTGATGATATTTTCCACTATGATCACATTTCTTGAAATAAGTTAGCAGTAGCTCAAGACAAGGGAAAATATTTAAAATTAGCCATTATAGTAGTCTTGTGTCTGGTTAACATCTCAACACGCATCACATTATCTTGCAAAATAATTACTACAATGGCATAACTATCTATCTATCTATCTATCTATCTATCTATCTATCTATCTATCTATGTAGCAATATCTCACCTGTCTGGAACATCTTCATGTTTGGTGTACTCTGTAAAACAAAACGTTTTATACTGTGGGATATTGAATTCTACATGACATTTTAAAATATAATTTAATTTCATTATCCTATAACTTAAAATTAGCCATTACAGTAGTCTTGTGTCTAGTTAACATCTCAACACATATCACATTATCTTACAAAATAATTACCACAATAGCATATATACTACTTTGCTGTAAAGCATATACAAATGCCTTATTAAGCTGTATGAATAAAACAGGTAAATACCTATGAAGTAGCAGTTTATTAGGTAGCCTGGAAATCTAATAGAAAAAATACCAACTCCTGACACTGCGCACTAGACCATCATGTTGTTAATTTAAACATATATTTTGTGTGGGAGGGGGTGGAAGAGGAGGGGTTTGGTTGCTTGGGGGTATATTTTCTTTCTGTTGGCTGTTCTGATGTTTTTTAGGTCACTGTAAAGGAACAACACATGTGGTCAAGGTTAAATCTGTTGTTTGTACTTTGTTACTAATTGCTTTCATTGGTATGTTTTGTCCTTTATAAAATAAAACTTATGTTTTGCATCCACAGAAACCCCCATAGCCCTTTCTCTAAGAATGGATGCAAAGCAGAAAAAGGGCATTTTCCCAGGAACTCGCCATATTTAAAAAAGTTCTGATTTTGGTGTTCTCAGTAAACACACGATCTGACAGTCTTCTGGAGATCTCTGAAAACTAAATTATTCAACGAGACCTACAATAAGAACCCTTCATAAAGACCCTCTATCACATCTGTATGAAAACTAATCAACATTGAACTCCTAATTTGACTACTTTAATCATATTGTTATTATTTAACACCATACTCTACCTTATATTTTGCATATCTGAGATGTATTAATTATTTCTTTGTTTCTAATTTTCTTGATATCTAATGTACCTTAATTGTGTTAATTGTATCAATACTTTGCTCTTCTCACACCGTTAATGACGATTGTCATTGTGGCATAATGTAAGACACATTGAGCCTGCAGAGGTGGGAAAATGTGGGATACAAATGCAGCAAATAAAAAAAATAAACAAGGATACCACAGTGATGATATTTTCCACTATGATCACATTTCTTGAAATAAGTTAGTAGTAGCTCAAGACAAGGGAAAGGGAAATGGGACTTGATATGCGGCCTTTCTGAGGTTTTTGCAACTACATTCAAAGTGGTTTTCATGTATGCAGATACTTATTTTATACCAGGGGCAATGGAGGGTTAAGTGACTTGCCCAGTCACAAGGAGCTGCAGTGGGAATTGAGCTCAGTTCCCCAGGATCAAAGTCCACTGTACTAACCACTAGGCTATTCCTCCACTAGCAACATTCCATGTAGAAGCCTGCCCTTGCAGATCAGCAATGCAGCCGCGCAGGCTTCTGTTTCTGTGAGTCTGACGTCCTGCACGTACATGCAGGACGTCAGACTCACAAAAACAGAAGTCTGCGCAGCCACGTTGCTACATGGAATGTTGCTAGTGGAATAGCAACATTCCATGTAGAATCTCAAATAGGGAAAGGGAAATGGGACTTGATATACTGCCTTTCTGAGGATTTTGCAACTACATTCAAAGCGGTTTACATATATTCAGGTACTTATTTTGTAGCAGGGGCAACGAAGGATTAAGTGACTTGCCCAGAGTCACAAGGAACTGCAGTGGGAATTGAACTCAGCTCCCCAGAATCAAAGTCCCCTGCACTAACCACTAGGCTACTCCTCCACAGTAACTGAATCTACTTAGCGGTAAGAAAATGATCTTTTCTGGAATATTGACGTTTTCATGTATTCACATCATTGTGGTTTTTGTGAAAAAAAATAAATATAAAGTCGATAAGCAGATAGTTTGTTTAATAAGACGTAAACATAAGGACATTCAGAGCAGAATTTTAGAAAAAGATTTACAAAATATAATTGAGACATCTAGGCTTGGATATCTCACGTTCCAACATAGATCCCATTCTTAAATGCATAAATACCTGACTTCCCCTACAATCACAGGTCAAGAATTTTGGGATACAGCTAGATTCATCAGTCACTTTGATCCTGCAAATTCAAACAATCTTAAAAAAGTATATCACCTGCAGCAGCTACAAAATCCCTCTCCATATATTGAAAAGATGAGTTTGCTTGGGGGGGGGGGGGGGGGGGGGGAGAGAAACCATTGGGATTAATGGGGGGACCATCTGTAATCTAATCCCTCTAGTGGAATGCTGCTCATTACAGGTACTTTTCTGAAACATAGATGTCCCAGGTAGCAGGTGTAAATCCATACATTGCTCTGTTTGGACATAGATGTGCATTCTCTTTCACCCTTGTTACACCCAAAACACACCCACACCATGCCCCTTTGTCAGATACACGTTTTTAGCTTTAGACATGTATATCCTGGATTCCTAAAATTGGGATCTAAATGCCAGTTTACACACATCTAAAACACAAATAGGGCTAGATTCTGTAAATGGTGCCTAAAAAAGTCAGTACCCCCCAAAAACGCTATTTTATAAACTGCGCTTACAGTTAGTCACAGTTGATAGAATAACGCTTATACCCGGGAATCGTACCTAAGTTTGGGCATGGCCATTTGCACAGACTAAAACATGGTGCAAATCGTTGTGTCAAAATTAGATGCATATCCCACTTATGCTATAACTATATGCGTAAATTTTAGGAATGCCCCCATTCCACCCCTGACCTTCCTATTTCCATGCCCCCATTATGAACTTGTGCATAAAATTAAGGCGCTTATTGCTCTGGATTCTATATATCACGCCTAGCGTTCCATGCCAAAATCCAAGCATATTCTACAACAATGTGTATAACCCAATTGGGTTAACAAGCCACTCAGTGTTGATAACAGTGCTTAACAAGCAATTATTAGTACTAATTTGCAATAATTAAAATTTGCATGTATAACTCACTAAGCGTATTCTGTAATGCACTGCGCCTAAATTCTAATACACGGATCCAAAAAGGGGCTTGGTTATAGGCAGGAAAATAGGCATGTCATGGGTGTTCCAAAAAACTATGCTTGTGGTTATAGAATACACCTGCTCCGTGCATAATTTAGGCACCGGTATTTACACAAAGTTTCACTTGGCGTATATAGCCGCAACTAAATTTGGTCATGAGGAGAGGCACTTGGCGTATTCTATATACTGCATGAGAATTTAAGCCTATTCTATAATATTTAGGCATACTTTAGAGACTACACCAAGGTGTATTTTTTCCACATGGACTTTTCAGGTGACATATAGAATCTCCCCATTATTCATGTATTGTGCATAAAATTTACACGCGTATATTGCGATTAAATCTAATTAGTGCCAATAATTGCTTGTTAGCAAATCAATTATCAGTGCTAATTAGCTTGCTATTCAATTAAATTGCACACACAAATTGAGCATGTGCCCAAAAATTGAATGCACAATTTTTTGTGACTTTTGGGCCTCTTTTACTAAGGCACGCTAGCGTTTTTAGCATGCGCTAATATTTAGGCATGCTAAACATAAGCAACGTCCATAGGAATATATGGATGCCGCTAACGTTTAGTGTGCCCTAAATATTAGCGAGTGCTAAAAACGCTAGCACACCTTTGTAAAAGACTCCCTATATATCATTCGCGGGATAATGCTTCTAAAGCACCTTAATAATAATGTATTTTTTTCCTCTTAACGTTCAGTGGTGTTCTCAAATTAATTTTTTTACATCACACTCCTTTGAAAATGCTCTGTATATTCTTTGCTTTTAGACTCATTTCTCCTTAAATCTTATCAGTAGAAGAAAAGTATAGTGTTAACCTAAGACATGCAGATCTAAAACAATGAACAGTAAAAGAACAGATTAATGATTTCCAATGTAAATGATGGTTTGTAGAAAAGTGTAGTAGGCAGAATTTAATTTCATAATGCTCATTGCAAAATGCTCGAGGGCCCTTTTACTAAGCTACATAGGCACCTACGTGCGCCCAATGTATGCCAATTCGGAACTACTGCCTGGCTACTGCGTGGCCCAGGTGGTAATTTCATTTTTTACATGCGTCCATTACTTGCGCTGAAAGTTTTATGGCACGTGGCGCTAACCAGGCCGTAATCGGCAGTGTACGCGTGCTGACGATTACCGCCCGGGTAACGTGTGAGACCTCACCACTAAGTCAATGGGTGGCAGTAAGGTCTCAGGCCCAAAATGGACGCGAGCCGATTTTTATTTTGCTGCACGTCCGAGGCCTTGTTTTCAGGTGCGCTGAAAAATGGACCTGTGCGTGTCCAATACACACATCTACACCAGTGCAGGCCATTTTGCAGTAAAAGGACCCCTTGATCTATTGTGGCACATCACATTTTTGGTTCAAACTATTTTTTCAATCACACTGCTGCTGCTTTAATTATTTACATCATTAGAACAACCAATATAAATGTTCAGCTTCTGTTTTGCAAAGAGTGCAGCTTCATTTTCAAAGGAAGACAAATTTGCTTGACCTTCTAATGAGTCTGGCATGAATACAACCCACAAACTTCTCTTCAGTGATGTACTGCGGCATAACATATAAGTGCTCTGTTTTCCTTACAACTCCATCACACACTTGGAATGAGACTGAGGCACCATCAGGTAGATTGAACTGAAGTTTGCCCTCACACAGGCTGCTGGTGATGACACAAAGCAGTTGTGTGTCAGGACAAGCCTCTTAACAGATTTATCAAACCTGTTTTTTAAAAAAACTAGGAAACTAAATAAATTGGCTGAAGGGTAGACAACCTTTTATCTTTTGATCTCTGGTTCAAAGGTACCATACTTCAGAATTCATCAAAGGCTATTGCCGTTGCCTGGCTTTCTATATATGGAATGAGTGGGAACATTCGCTCCAATTCCAAGTGGACAGATTTCTTCAATGTAACAAATAACACAAAGGGTGTTTAGTGGATGAACATAGAATATAAATTAGCTGCCCACTTTGATTTTCTTTTCTTATAGAACACAGATGAGGCACAATAGCTGAACAATATGTGAAAGCCTCCAATATCTGTTTCCCATATTTTCTGTTCATTTAGGACTTCAATATCCAACAGGCAGGAATACCTTACAGACTTTATTTTTTCCTATTTATTTTCACTATCTAAAAAAGGAGTCTATGAGCTTTTGACAGTCCAACCTCAGTCCTTGAGGGCCGCAATCCAGCAGGGTTTTCAGGGTACCTATTCCATGCACTGCCACCATTATGCAAACAGATCTCATGAATACTCTGTGGACATCTTGAAAACCCAACCTGGCAAAGGCCAAATTTGGACGCACCTGTACTACAGACTTTGCTCAAATTTTAAAGGATTTGACAATCTCTATTAAGCCAAGTGATGATCCTTTCCAAAGACCCTGTTAGCAAGAGATGTTGGTGGCCCCTGGATTCTATATAAGGCTAGCATGGTTAAATCCCAGAGGATCTGTGTTCCTCCCACTGACTGAATATGGCTCATGTAACAGAGAAAGATCTCACCTCAGGACCAGAGTTCCTCTCCCCTATCAAGGCCCTCTCCCAACATCTTCTTTTCCTTTCCTTCATTTCTTTACCCTTTCTTAGTCTAGCATCGCCACTTACTTCTTCCTGTGATACCCACCTGCTTATTTTTGAAAGAGAAAAACGCCTATATTTCGACCCAAATCGGGAGATGGGCGTTTTTCTCGCAAAGGCGCCCAAATCGGTATAATCGAAAGCCGATTTTGGGTGTTTCCAACTGCACTCCGTCGCGGAAATGAATAAAGTTGACGGGGGCGTGTTGGAGGCGTGTTGAAGGCGGGACTGGGGCGTGGTTATCAGCCGAGGAGAGATGGGCGTCTTTAGCTGATAATCGAAAAAAAGGCGTTTTTGCCGCATTTTTGGGTCACTTTTTTTGGACCCTTTTTTTCACGAACAAGTCCCAAAAAAGTGCCCCAACTGCCCAGATGACCACTGGAGGGAATCAGGGATGACCTCCCCGGATTCCCCCAGTGGTCAGTAAACCCCTCCCACCAAAAACAAAACACTTTAAAAACTTTTTTTCCAGCCTCTATGCCAGCCTCAAATGCCGTACCCACCTCCATGACAGCAGAATGTGTTCTATCCTGTGACAGTCTTTCCCTGGGTCAGATGTGGCTCTCGGGTGCACTACAGGGTCACATCAGCATTGCATTGTGGTGGGTGTAGGGTTGGGCTCCGTGATTTCATTAGATTGTGTTACAGTCTCACGATGTTGGTAGTTGGTAGGCTCTTCTCCCATGGTGCTTTTCCCCCTGCCTACTGGGTCAGAGTGTGTCCAGTTTTGTTTCCGGTAGTCCATGAGGTAGTGGCCATTTTTGTAAGCCAGTTTTAGATCCCTTCCATGTGTTAGCCACTTTAGAGAACTTAGTTCTTACCTTGAATGTGGCTGAAAGAGGGCATTGTACAGCATTCTGCCAGCTCTGACCTACTGCTAATCTCAGAACCAGGGGGCACAACCTCTGATCTGCAGTTAACTGTGAGTAAATGTGCTTATTCCAACAAAGGACGTTTTCGGAGAGATTAGTCTTCAGGTGTAAACTGGTGTGCCAAAGTTATACAGCAGCAACAAGTCCTAGAGGCCTGTGTGTATTCAGGTCCCTGCAGCACTTTTACTGGGTACCGCAGTGCACTTCAGCCAGGTGGACCCAGGCCCATCCCCCCTACCTGTAACACTTGTGCTGGTAAATGGGAGGCCTCCAAAATCCACTGTACCCACATGTAGGTGCCTCCTTCACCCCTAAGAGCTATGGTAGTGTTGTACATTTGTGGGTAGTGGGTTTTGGGGGAGGGGGGTTGGGAGCTCAGCACCCGTGGTAAGGGAGCTATGCATGTGGGAGCTTTTTCTGAAGTCCACCGCACTGACCTAGGGTGCCCAGTTGGTGTCCTGGCATATCAGGGGGGCCAGTGTACTACGAATCCTGGCCCCTCCCATGACCAAATGGCTCGGATTAGGACGTTTTTGAGCGGAGCGTTTTTAGTTTCCATTATCGCTAAAAAAAAACAAACGCCCCGCTCAAAAACATCCATTTTTTTTCGAAAATACGCTTCGGTCCTCCCCTTCACGGACCCGTTCTCGGAGATAAATGCCCATGGAGATAGGCTCCTCTCCTGGTTCTCCTCCTATCTCTCCCACCGCACCTTCAGAGTTCACTCTCATGGATCTTCCTCCACCCCCATCCCGCTGTCGGTGTCCCCCAGGGATCTGTCCTTGGACCCCTTCTCTTCTCAATCTACACCTCCTCCCTGGGCTCCCTGATCTCATCTCATGGTTTCCAGTATCATCTCTATGCTGATGACACCCAGCTGTATCTCTCCACACCAGACATCACCGCGGAGACCCAGGCAAAGGTATCAGCCTGCTTATCCGACATTGCTGCCTGGATGTCCAACCGCCACCTGAAACTGAACATGTCCAAGACCGAACTCATTGTCTTTCCACCAAAACCCACTTCTCCTCTTCCTCCACTTTCCATCTCAGTTGATAACACCCTCATCCTCCCCGTCTCATCTGCCCACAACCTTGGAGTCATCTTTGACTCCTCCCTCTCCTTCTCTGCGGATATCCAGCAGATAGCCAAGACCTGTCGCTTCTTCCTCTTTAACATCAGCAAAATTCGCCCTTTCCTCTCTGAACACACCACCCGAACTCTCGTCCACGCTCTCATTACCTCTCGCCTTAACTACTGCAACTTACTCCTCACCGGCCTCCCACTTAGCCATCTATCCCCCCCTTCAATCTGTTCAGAACTCTGCTGCATGTCTTATATACCGCCAGAACCGATATACTCATATCACCCCTCTCCTCAGGTCACTTCACTGGCTTCCAATCAGATACCGCATTCAATTCAAGCTTCTCCTTCTTACCTACAAATGCACTCAGTCTGCTGCCCCTCACTACCTCTCTACCCTCATCTCCCCTTACATTCCCGCCCGTAACCTCCGTTCACAGGACAAATCCCTCCTCTCAGTACCCTTCTCCACCACCGCCAACTCCAGGCTCCGCTCATTCTGCCTCGCCTCACCCTATGCTTGGAACAACCTTCCTGAGCCCTTACGCCAAGCCCCCTCTCTGCCCATCTTCAAATCTTTGCTTAAAGCCCACCTCTTCAATGCTGCGTTCAGCACCTAACTCTTACCATTCAGGAAATCCAGACTGCCCCAATTTGACTTCCCCTATCGGACTGACTGTACACTTGTCTTTTAGATTGTAAGCTCTTTGAGCAGGGACTGTCCCTCTATGTTAAATTGTACAGTGCTGCGTAACCCTAGTAGCGCTTTAGAAATGTTAAATAGTAGTAGTAGTAGGCGTTTCTGTTCGATTATGCCCCTCCCAGCATCTCTCTCCTACCCAACCCTGTAAGGTTTCAGCAGTTTCCATCTCTTCCCTACCATCTTGAGTAAAACACTAATGATAAGAGAAAAAAAACCTATGCTCAAAGCCCACCAGGTTGTGGCCCTCCGAACATCCTTCCACACTTCAGGAATGGACAGAGAGAAAATTTCTCTTTCGTGTCGTTTACCATGTTAATTACAGGAATTTTAATTTGATCTGTTTTCTCTGAGCCATTTTGTCATTTTTTTTCCATTTTTAATAATAGTACACACTCATTTCCTGATGGGCATGCATGCATGCATGCACAAGTTTGCAGAGGTACACTGGTTTGTGCATGCACAATGGCTTATGGTAGATCCCCTATCGTCAAAGAGTGCACCCTCTTTCTGAAATTGTGCGGCCTCTTTCCACATAGTGTACACTGAACTCTCATCCATGCTCTCATTACCTCTCGCCTTGACTACTGCAACCTACTCCTCACTGGCCTCCCACTTAACCATCTATCCCCCCTTCAATCAGTTCAGAACTCTGCTGCACGTCTTATATTCCGCCTGAACCGATATACTCATATCACCCCTCTGCTCAGGTCACTTCACTGGCTTCCGATCAGATACCGCATACAGTTCAAGCTTCTCCTTCTTACATACAAATGCACTCAGTCTGCAGTTCCCCATTATCTCTCTACCCTCATCTCCCCTTACGTTCCCGCCTGAAACCTCCGCTCACAGGACAAATCCCTCCTCTCAGTACCCTTCTCCACCACCGCCAACTCCAGGCTCCACCCATTCTGCCTCGCCTCACCCTATGCTTGGAATAGACTTCCTGAGCCCTTACGCCAAGCCCCCTCCCTACCCATCTTCAAATCATTGCTCAAAGCCCACCTCTTCAATGTCATTTTCGGCACCTAACCATTGTACCTCTATCCAAGAAATCTAGACTGCCCCCAATTTGATTGACTGCACTTTTTTGTCCTTTAGATTGTAAGCTCCTTTGAGCAGGGACTGTCCTTCTTTGTTAATTGTACAGCGCTGCGTAACCCTAGTAGCGCTTTAGAAATGTTAAATAGTAGTAGTAGTAGTATACACTATTATTGGAAAATGACAAAATATTGTTTCTTCTGTTCATTTTCTTCAATAATGACATGCAATCACATAGGATATTGGAATGACATATTCTATGTTGTTGCAAATGACAGTCCATCCCTATTCTACTGTTTGCAGGTTTCTGTGCTGCAGAAGCAGGAACTTCTTCTCCAATAGATATGCACTAGGACACTTGGGAGGGGGAGGAAGTTTATTTCAGTGGACCTTCCAATCCAATTTGTGACCCATTGTTAAGTTCAATATGTCTTTTTACCATTCCACCCCCCCCCCCCCCCCCCAAAATGATCTCATTCTGTTAAATTGTCTGACAGTCTCGTCTTCTTTTTAAAATTCTCTCCAGCTTCTGTTGGGTTGGAATGATTTTAAAAAATTGTCTGGATCAAATATTGAGGTTATCCAGGTGAGGAGTAGGCATAAAAGAATTAACCCCTATCTTAAATATCAGTAATGCCAAATCAAAATGTATTAAAAGACGTGATTGATAGAAAGATATCAAAGTGCTGGAAGGAAATGAAGCCTAGTGGATCTAAAGGTTTATTACTGCTTACTGCTCATTTTGTTATGTTTAATATTTGAATCCTCAAACTTCAAAATTACTAGGGTATGTAACAAACATTGTCTCACAAACTAACCCCAAAGCAAAAAACAAAAATGGAGACCTATAATGATGTAAACTATAACCTAATCAAACTCAATAACTTATTAATAGTTCAAAATGGTGCGCAGTGAAAACCTGAATTGGCTATTACTCTATTTACCATTAACTTTCTGTTTGCTTCATGTACAATTATTCATAATAGATTTTCTAAATGTTAAACATCCATAGCTATCCCAGTACCCTTATGATACTGTACTGTAAAATTGGATTCTTACAACAAATTACTTTCTTATGCATTATTCTTTGTTATTTATCCTATACTGTTTATTGTAAACCACATTGAACTCAAACTTGTGTGGGAAAATGTGGGATATAAATGTCACAAATAAATAAATAAATAAATAAATAAATAAATAAATAAATAAATAAATGCCCACCCTCAATGAGATGATAAACAATGCACTGCCATCATTGCACTCAAGGGTAGATAAGCATAAATGTCTAAATGTTTCACCACTGCAAATTTCAAGTCTTTACAAGCTCTTAACTTTTTTTTTTGTATTAGGCCCATTATATTTAAATTCCTTCGTCTCCATATATCAAATTAAAATACATTTTTGAACATCAGTATTATCAAAATAAATACCTTTGCCCCCCCCCCCCCCCATCCACCTTAGGAGTAGCCTAAGATAGATGGTTAAGTGGGAGGCCAGTGAGGAGTAGTGCAGCAGACATTGATCGTGCCAGCCTGCGTTTGAGTGCCACTGAAGTTCCTTGTGACCTTGGGTAAGTCATTTAACCCTCCATTGCCCCAGGTATGAAAAAACTTAGATTATGAGCCCTCTAGGCACAAAGTATCTGCATATAACGTGTGCAGCACTGCCTATGTCTAGTAGTGCTATAGAAATGATTAATAGTAGTAGCTGCCTCAATTTGTGCCTTATTTTACGCAAACTAAGGGGTCCTTTCAGTTTACTACATTAAGCAGCTAACAAGCATTGTACTGCATGAAAGACAGCAGTGCAGAGCCACATTAATATGTACTGAGCTATTAAAGCAGCCAGCACAGTGAAAAAAAGAAAAGAAAAAGAAGCTGCACTAGCTATCTAACTTAGGGCCCTGTTTACTAAGGCACATTAACATTTCTAACGCACCTACAATTAGCACGCGCGCTAACCATGTAGGCGCCTATAGGGATATTGTAGGCATGTACTCGGTTAACGCACGTACATGGTTAACATGCGTAAACAGGGCCCTTAGAAATGGGCATGAGCTGTGCATGACATGGTTGGATTGGTGGGATGGCCAGCTGTGACAGCTGACACACAGGCTGGTACCACATGGTAGCTATCACAACTACTGATAGTAAGGCTGCACTTACCACCTCCTTTAGAGGCAGCAGTAACTGCAGCCTTGCTATTGGCAGTCAGGTTGCATGGCTGCTCTCTGGAAGTTTGGTGATGCTCCCTCTAACTCTGGTCCCCCTCCTGGCACCCCCCCCCCCCCCCTAGTTTCTGATCTTCCTGGTGTTTACTTCAATTTCTGATGCCCTCTGGCTCAAACACCAACTCCATGAAGGTCCAGACTCCATGCTCTGAAGGTCTCAAGCCCACCTCCAAAGTTCCAACCCCTCCCTTAACACTCCACTTCTCAAAGTTGCACCTCCTCTCACACTTCAACCTCCTATCTGGGGGGTTAGGGGTGTTATTAGTAGTTCAGTGGTCCTGGGTGGGATTGATCTCCCTCTGCTTCCACCCAGGTTTCAGCCAGGATCCAATATAACCATGACAGGAGAGAACTCCTGCCCAGGACCACTAATTTACCAATATATACCTCCCCTCAGTGGTGTAGGAAGGGCGGGGCTGTGGGGGCGGTCCACCCTGGGTGCACGCTGCTGGAGGGTGTAGAGAGCAGCCGCGCGCCTGTCGGCTCCGCTGGTTCCCTGTTCCCTCTGCCCTGGAACAGGTTACTTCCTGTTCCGGGGCAGAGGGAGCAGGGAGCCAGTGGAGCCGACAGGCGCGCGGCTGCTCTCTGCACCCTCCAGCAGCCAAGAATGCACCCCGGGGGGGGGGGCTTGATGCACCGGGGAGGGGCTGTCATTGTGCCGGGGGGGTCGTGCTGCACCCTGGGGGGACGGACGCCGATGCACCCGGGTGGGGGGGGTGCACAGCGGCGATCCGCCCCGGGTGGCAGCCGACCTAGGATTGCCACTGCCTCCCCGCCCCCTCTGTGAAGGTTCCAGGAAAGGCTGAGGATGGGGGGGGGGGGGGGTTGACTCAGGAGGCAGAGGTTTGACCTTCAGGGAAGGGGTTTGGAACTTTCAGGGTGGTGTTGTAACCTTCAGAGGTGTGGGAGCTGGACCTCAAAGGGTAGAGGTTTGAGCCATGGAAGGATTGGAAATTGGGATGTAAACCGGGGGATCAGAGATTAGGAGGATTTTAGGAGGAGAGAAGTGAGATTGAGGTATGAGTCAGAGGTTCAGATGTCTCTGGAGGTGCACCACCATAGCAAAGCAATGTTTAATTTGTTTATTTATGTTTGGCACTGTGTTACATGCAGTGGCAGATAGCACAGGTGATCTCACACTATCTACCACTGCGTATAACATGGTGCTGTGTGGTAACTGAATTAAATGCAGGGCAAATGGTTGATAAGCCTCCTGTATTTACTGCACAGGCTTTGCACTTACCATGCACTAGTTTCCAACTAATACACAGAGGCCAGATATAATTTTCTATAGATTACCTAAAGTTAGGTGCAAGGATGATACAGCTAAGTGTGACTTCTATAATGGCAATTGCACTGTAAGACCACAGTTGCAATCCTAAATTTAGGAGTGAGTATCTACCCCAGCAAAATGGCTGGTGTAAATGCTTGCTCCTAACTGTAGGCAATAGATGCATAATGTAGGGGCTTATTTTCAAAACAAAAAACATCCAAAAATGGTAATAACAGGCAAACATACATATTTCTTGCAGGAAAAAAAAAATCTAAAGAGTATAATCAAAGAAAAAACTGTCCAAGTCTTCTAGTCACCAAAAAGACGACATTCTCAAAGGGGGCATTTTGTGGGCATATCATGGGCGGTGTTGTAATGAAGAAGACAGGCCCTGCCAGAGGAGGGACAGCAACCACAGCAGCAGCCACCATACGCAGAGGATGAGGAGCCCCCCTCCCTCCCCCTGCACATAAAGATAACCACAAAGCATATCAGTTGGGGGTCAGTGCCAGACAAAGACTCATTCTTACCAATTTTCAATAAACGTAAGTGCAGTATTTATTTGTGTGTAGCACGTCTGTAACATCCCCTACCACCATCACCCCCTCTCCCCCTGCACATATCCACCTCCCCCACCTCCTCCAATCTACAATCCTCTCCTTTCACCCGTCCACTACCCTTGCACATCCCTCCCACTACTCTCCCCAACACACATCAGCACAGCATTGCAATTAGGTGGGTCCCAACCCTACCTCATCCTCCCCTTCCCTTCCTCAGTTCCCTCTGGGAGTCACCTCTCCCTCCCCATCCCCAAATTGCTGGCGATGGCCTGGGCCTTGCAGGAACAAAAGATGTGTCAGATTCCTCCCCTGTGGGACTTCCATTGTCCTCACAATCATCAGCTCACCCTGCTGCCTTTGCTGCGCCTTGGAAATCTGGCCACCTGATTGGCTGGGTAGTGATTCTGCTGCTGGGAACTGAGGGACCTGGGCTCACTGGCCTGGGGTGCTGTGGGTCCCATCCTTGGAAGGTTGGATGGTAGTTCTGGTTCTGCAGCTGTGGAAGGTGCTATAAAGCTTGGCTGGGTTCGGTGGCCACTGGTGCTACCTGCAGCTGTTGTGGAGAGTGCTGTTGCAGGACTGGTGGCCTCACTGCTTCCAGCTGGAGGCAAATTCTGCACTAGCAATTTGTTGGCCAACCAAAGTGCCTGCCATCTCTGGCAGTAGGGTTCCCTATGATCCACCTGTGGCTCATCAGCCTCCTCTGCCTCTATTGGGTCATCTGCAAATGCCATGGGGGGGTTGTTGGGTTCCACCATTAAGTGTTCCTGCTCCTCATCCTCTGCAAGTGGCTCCTGGTTGGTGTCCTTGGCATACACTTCCTCTCCCATGGTGCCCTCCTGTGAGTACTCAGCAGGCACCAATTCACCCTCCTCCTGATGTGTATGCACTACGACCTCACTTTGTATTTGTTCAAACCGATATTGGCAATCGCCTCTATGGTAGTATGTAAGTCACATTGAGCCTGCAAATAGGTGGGAAAATGTGGGATACAAATGTAACAAATAAATAAATTAAAAAATAAGGAATGGCATTATCATGCAACCCAAAAATGTACGCCTCTACATCCATCAGGGGCCAAGAAATATGGTGTACTATGTACCTCAGAGGCCTGGGCCAGACAGCCACATAGCTATGTGGGTACAGAAGGATTGCGAAAGTAGTGTAAGGGGCACAGTGGGAGGAACACAGAGGCACAAAAAGCAGGAATAGACACTGGTTGGTGACAGGCCTAGGCGAAGGGGGGATGGAAAAGAAGGCACCTAAACTGTATAGATACAGGAGTCCTCCACCCGGTGAGCTGAGTTGCCCCAGACCTGCCCACTAACCAGTAATCCCTGTTGAATTGTTGGGACATGGCCCCTGATAAGCAGCCTTTCAGAATATACTTCTTAACCCCTCCCCCTCCTACCTGAGAACTTGTACTACACATGGGAGTGCTATCAATTAGACCTCCCACACTGTCTTTGCTTGAGGAAGAGAGGGTAAAATATAGAGAACAGCCAGCACAGCTTTGTTTGCCCACTCTAACCTGACTCCCCAGCCTGTGCTGAGGTGTTCCCCAGGAGGCTGTATATCATGCACTACACAGGGGTGAGGTTCACAGTTTCTGTACCTGGTGGGTTGGTCTCAGCCTTGTGCCTCACGAACTACTTCAGCTGTCTCCATTTCCTCTTGCAGGACTTGGCTGCTGAATAAGGTACAACAGCACTGGTCAGAAGGAACAGAAGGGATAACAGTGGACTGTGATATAAACTGTTTTCATACTATTTACCTATTTATTATTTAAAAACTATTACCATGGGACACTGGGGATATGTATAGCTTTGAATGCCATGGAGATACCCATTTGTGGCTGCCTGCCTGACCAGCAAGGGGTGGGGGAGGATGCCTTGGGAATTGGTGTGTGCACCATGTTCTCCACAGGCCTGAGGATTACAAGGTCCACATATGGTGGCTTCTCTCCAACTTTGCACTTCACATACCTTTTTAGCTGGCTCCTATTATTTAGTGCTAGTTCTCCACATCTCCAGGGTTGAGGGGGACATTTTATTTATGTATTGTAATTCCCTAAAAAAGATAACTCACCCCGCAAGCATCAGAATTCTATAATCTGTTAACATTATCCCTGTCTTGCCCTTAATGTTCAGTAGGCCATGAGGTGGGGCTCCTCACCCTCTACAGGACCATCTTCAAATTCCACAGGGGAGGGGGTGTGGGTTCCTCCAGAGTGTTCCTGCTCTTCTTCCCCTGCAGGGGGTCCTTGCTGCCTTTGCTATTCCCCTACCCTCTGGCCTGCTGAACACAGAGTAAGCCCTAATTTCTGCTCTGGCCAAGCACATCTGCTGCCTACTACCTGACTGGCTTATATTGTCTTAGAACAGACATGTGTATAACAGTTCCTTTCCCTCCTCATGTATATATCCCCCATAATTATATCTAGTTTATTCCCCTTCCCTCCTCTCCAATGTCCACTGTTGCTGTAAATATGTAAGTATGTAGATATGAAGCAGCTGTTTGCACATCTTCCACAGTTCTCAGCCATGTTGGTCATGGACAAGGAAGCATGCAGAACAGAAGGTAAAACATAGTCTAGGCACTGCCTATTGACACCTGCTAATTGGTACCAGACAGATGGCTAGTGAGAGACAACACACCTTAATTTTGAGGAGCTCTATGCAGTCTTACAAAAAGGGTGTAGGGCTGCAGGGTAAAGGGGTTTATGGGGCTGGTGTCCTGCTGCAAGCTTTCAGGAACAGACAGGGAAATGTTTAAAGTAGGCAAATTGTGGCCAACATCAGTACATGTGGCCCCCTACCTGGGGCAAGCACTGTAAATGTCTACCTATGATGTTTGGCAAGGGACACCTGTGATGGGAACATGGTTCCGGCCTCAAGCATGGAACTGGACTGGGGGACCAGCATGCCAGGTCTCCACCAATATTTATGTCATGGACCATGCAGCCCCATCAACCCCAGCTTTCCCTCAGACCAGATATCTTATGACCGCAAAGGTATAGGATAATGGCCAGATTGTGGACCCCCAGGGGGTAGATGGCTACAGAGTGCAATGGTGATGTAGGTAGGCAGTCTGCTTCATACTGTGACCCACAATGCTGTTTCTGTGACCTGCTTTGTATTCTCATGCTAAGGTAACTGTAGCTACATAAGGAGACAATCTCCTTTGATCATTTCACCTTCAAAAACTTCTATGGAGGGTCACTGACTGAACTCATGGCTGTAGGGCATCTGGAAGTGAGGCCCTTCCCAAGCTGAGTCAAGAGGCTAGATATTGTCCTGCCAGGTCCTAGGGCCAGGCTAGCACCTCAGTTGGTGATGAGCTGGCCCATTAATCTGTCAGCCATGGGCATGCACTAGCTGCATTCCCTGTATAAAGTTAGTAAAAATACCTGTTAGAAAAGATACCATCTATTCTACATAAAATAAAGAAAGTCTTAGAAAGCAGTAAATGTAATACAATGCTAATTTATTATCACAGCAAATAAACACTTATAATTATGAATACATATTTATTGCATATCAAATCTTATACATAAACAATACTCACATAATTGTCTTTCTTTTCTGTATATCAAACAAAGAAAACACTACAACAGTACCCTTAAACAAAAGCAGTTATAACTTTCCCCTTATTAGCTCTTCCCACCTCCTTTTCTGTTAGCTGGCAATCCAGCTTATAATTGAAAAAGAAAAACGCCTATATTGCGACCCAAATCGGGAGATAGACGTTTATCTCACAAAAACGAATAAAGCGGTATAATCGAAAGCCGAATTTGGACGTTTTCAACTGCACTCCGTCGCGGATGCGGACAAAGTTGATGGGGGCGTGTCAAAGCAATGGTGAAGGCGGAACTGGGGCGTGGTTATTGGCCAATCAGAGATAGGTGCCTTTTGCCGATAATGGAAAAAAATATGCGTTTTTAGCGAGAATTTAGGCCACTTTTCCTGGACCCTGTTTTTCCACGAATAGGGCCCCAAAAAGTGCCCTAAATGACCAGATGACCACTGGAGGGAGTCGGGGATGACCTCCCCTGACTCCCCCAGTGGTCACAAACCCCCTCCCACCACAAACATATGCCGTTTTACAACTTTTTATGTTCACCCTCAAATGTCATACCCACCTCCCTGGCAGCAGTATGCAGGTCACTGGAGCAGTTATTAGGGGGTGCAGTGGACGTCAGGCAGGTAGACCCAGGCCCATCCCCCCCACCTGTTACACTTGTGCTGGTAAATGGGAGCCCTCCACACCGCCCCCCAAACCCACTGTACCCACATGTAGGTGCCCCCCTTCACCCCTTAGGGCTATAGTTATGGTGTAGACTTGTGGGCAGTGGGTTTTGAGGGGGATTTGGGGGGCTCAACACACAAGGGAAGGGTGCTATGCACCTGGGAGCTCTTTTACCTTTTTTGTTTTGTAAAAGTGCCCCCTAGGGTGCCCGGTTGGTTTCCTGGCATGTGAGGGGGACCAGTGCACTACGAATCCTGCCCCCCCCCATGAACAAATGCCTTGGATTTATTCGTTTTTGAGCTGGGCGCTTTCATTTTCCATTATCACTGAAAAACAAAAACGCCCAGCTCACAAATTGTCGAATAAAACATGGACGTCTATTTTTTTCGAAAATACGGTTCGGTCCACCCGTTCTCGGAGATAAACGCCCTTGGAGATAGACGTTTTCGTTCGATTATGCCCCTCCATGTCTGTCTCAGAGATAAGAAATAATTCACACAGAGACAGTTCTCACAGTCCTGCCACTGTATCCTAAAAAAGAAATTTCACAAACACTGCTTGTCAAGAAAGAAAAAAAAAAATAGAAGTCACAGGGACAAGGGCTAAGAGTAGCCAACCGGACAACCAAGTTTAAACCTTTCCTGTTTGTCATAGCTTTCAGCTCTTCAGAGCTGGTTCTTTAACTCAGCCACTCTGCACTTAAGTAGAGGCTAAAGTGGAAGAGTAAAGCGGGGTGGGGGTGGGCAGGTTGCCACTGGGTTTATAAGGATAAGGGTTCCTTGTCATCTCGGTCTTTTCCCTGGGGTTTCAAGACTCAGGTTTCAGTCTTTCCTTACTTATATCAGAGGGGCTGTCTGTCTTCCATACTGCAGAGTTCTTCTACTACTACTACTTAACATTTCTCCAATATACTAACCATCTGGACACTAGGAACCAGCAGACTTAACCTCTATTTCTAGTAGTCAGAGGCTGGACACACTCTATTCGTCATGGTTATAAGCTATTAACCAACTGGACACTTAGGAACCAGCAATCCCTAACCTGTACTCCAATAGGGTGGACATGCTCCGTTGGTCGTGGTTCAAGCTGGGGTGTCACACCTTGGCACCGGGCACACACCGTTTTCACCACTTACTCTCTACCTGTCTCAGGAAGCCATAGCAATTCAAGCTGAAACACATCCAAGTTTATATTAATATTATGCAAATTCAAATATGAATGCAAATCGCACTGAAGTCTGGAAAGGGGATATTAGCGGTATACGAAAATTGAATTGAACATTAGGGCAGAGGCTGTGGGATGGAATGGGGGAGGAGAGAGCCAAGATTTTCAACCTTAAGAGGTTCAAAGTTAAGAGGTCTTGCCAGCCCCCAATTGGTACTTCTACCAATCACAAACACTGGTTTCTCCTCTGTCCCTTCTACCACCCTGGTGCTCTCTCTATCCCACCCCCTTTACCAGTGGCACTCACTTATGCTGCCTGTTTACATAATTGAACATGCCCAGAACATGCAAGTCATGGTGAACAGTGACATATGGAAAAAACTAGATTGTTTCTTGTGTAAATCCCCTATGGGGTTAAATTATTATTTCTTTTTACCTGGGGGGGGGGGGAGGTCTGGAGGCAGTTCACCTTCTTTCTGGGCTGTTCTGGGCTTTCTGGTGTCCTGTGATAGTTCCTGGTGGCCAGTGGTCGCTTTGGTGGCCAGGGCTAGGGAAATCCTGGCCTCCAGATGTGTCCCAGGAGTACGGAAGTGGAAGATGAAGCAGGTGTAACCATTCTTGACACAGTCCGGCCTGGGAATGAGGTTTGCCAGGGCTGGAATGGCTAAGAAAATAGCCGGCTTTGGCCTAGGTGCATCCCTGGAGCGTACACATTTTTTTCACTCATGTACAATGGTGTCTAGGAATGCAATTAGGCTCAAACTCAAGAAAGGGGTTCAATTTTTGAGCTGTCTAACCAGAGTTCCAGAGCATTTCATGGTTTCACGGTTTGTTAGTTTTGGGCTCTGGAATTGTTAGAAGTCGGTCGGAACATGAGCCAACAGTGGTCACCAGGTGGAGGGATCCCAGGGACCAAAATAGGGGGGGGGGGGGGGGGGGGGTCTGGTAGCTCAAGTTTTTGTTTAATTTTTTTTTTTTTTTAAATTTATGTTTTTGGGACTTGTTAGGCTGAGAGCTTAGGGGTTAATTTTAGGTGAAATTTTATGGTAATTATGGGTTTATAAGAACCTCCAGTGGCAGGGTAGTGCTTTAAAAATTTTGGAAAAAAATATTTTCTAGAGAAAATAAGAAGGTTAGGGTTATGAGTAATTCTGGTTTCGAAAACTGTTTTTTTTGTTTGTTTGTTTATGTTTTTGGACAGGAGTTATCTGAGGGTGTGTGTGTGAGACTTTATTAAACATTTTTTGGAGTAATATTTGAGAAAAAAGGATTAACACCGGTTTTGTGGAGCTAAATTTATGGGAAAAATGTAGAATATGGCATTTGATGGGCTCCCAGGGAATATGTTTTTAAAAGTAAATTTTGTGGAAATGTTTGTGTTAAATTTGACAAAAATGACTTTTCTCATTGATTTTAATTGGATTAAAATGGAGACTTAAAACCTTACAGTTAGGTTCCATAAGTTTAAAAGTTCTCCATGGACAGTGTCCTTCCCCATGTTTAAACTTGTATAGCACTGCGTAACCCTGGCAGCGCTATAGAAATGCTAAGTAGTAGTAGTAGACAAAAAAGAAGGCAAAGACTAAGTACATAATCAAGCCGGTACAGGTATCAGCTGTTTCTCTCTCTGATGTGCCTGCAGATTCTGTATTCCGACCTGCTGCTATACCCCGGGGACAGGATCAGGGTATTCCCGACAGTAAAAATTGAATGCTTCTGTGAGCTCCAATAGTAATGCAGGGACCCAGCAGAGTAATCGGCAGGAAAGACAACCTCTCTCAGCTGATTCCATCACTGCTCCGCTTTGACAATTGGAGTCAGTGATATCGATTCCCAAGTGATCTCTCGACACCAAGACGGCATCAGCTGAGTAATAGCTCAATTCCGTCGGCTTCCTCTACTTCTAGAAGCTGTTCGCCTTCTCCTAGGGGAAGAAAGAGACGTCACTGTTCTTCAGTCTCTAGAAGCAGTACATCTGTTTCAAACAATAAGAGATGGCATCAGAGTCATCATAAGAGTACTCGATGACGTGGATGCCGATCTTCTCGCAGCAGTTACTCAAGATCAAGACGCTGAACTGTACTTCCTGAGGCTCCTTTGAATACTAACTCTACTTCTATTCAACCAGTTCCTGCGCCTTCAGTTTCAGCTCAGACTTCAGTCTATTCAGGTTTTTTTTTCCAATTAATGGCTCAGTTCTTGAAACAGCATATGCCAGCTGCACCAGATTCTTCAGGGTCTCTTAATGAGGGACAATCCTCGACTAATCAGCAGACCTCTCTCAGATACCATTGCACCAAATCCCTCCTTCCAATTTCTACTGGTGAAATCATGGTCCAGAGAAGATGCCAGATCCTACTCCAGAGCCTCTTCTCCTGACTCACCTAGTTCCATGGGGAAAAGGTTTGGCTTTACAGATTTACATGATGATCTTCCTCACAAGGAATCTGCAAAGGAGGTTGATGCATATCCTCAATTCCTCATTAGAATGGCCAAGGCACTTCAGTTACCACATACCTCTCAGTTTTGAAATAGTAGTTCTTCCAATTGACAATGTATTGTAGGAACATCATAAGCAGATTTGGGCTACCCCATTTACTGTTCGAGCTACAAATCGACAGCTAGATAACAAATATAGAGTCCAATCTCTTTTGGGTCATGGTCTCCACCAACTTCCACATCAGTCTGTGGTAGTGAAATCAGCCTTGAGAAAGCATAAGACTGGGAAGGAGAGTACGTCTCACCCACCAAATTGGATCTGCTAGGAAAGAAAGCCTATCAGAATATGATGCTGCAGGCTAGAATAGCAGTTCATGCCTTCCACTATGTTCAATACTTATACACTGTGATGGATAATATTGCTAAATTACAGGACATGTCAGATCCAACCTCTCTTGATTCTCTGCCGTCTATAATGCAGGACCTAGAATTTTGTTCCCAATTTATGATTCGTGCAGCATTTGACAATTATGAGATAGCAGTGCGAGGTTCAGCAATTGCCATCTCCGCTAGGCGCATGACTTGGTTATGTTCTTCAGCTTTAGCTGATGATTTATTGGAAAAGGTAGCAGACCTCCCTTGTGTAGGAGATACCCTGTTTGGTACCAAGGTGGCAGAGATGATTACCTCAATGAAAGATGAGTGCATGACGCTGGACACTTTGGAAGATGATCACTCAAAGAGCACAAGGGCTGTGTATAAACTTCTACCATATTATCAATCTAAATCATGTTTTCAAGGAAGGAGACCTTACTCTTCTCAGAAGTCTGCCTACTTTAATAGGCAACATAGACAACAACAATATGTCCCATCTAAATTTTCTCGTTACAAGAAGCAGGTGCGCAGTAGCACTATACAACAACAGAAGACAAATCCTAGTTTTTGACAAACAAGATCACCTCAGTCTTCCAGTAGGAGGGCGTTTGTCCTGCTACAGCAAAGTCTGGAAAACTGTAACAACAGATTCATGGGTGCTGCAAGTGATACAAAATGGATATTGAATACATTTTCTCTCTTATCCATCATCCAATCCTCCGATAAAGTCCGGGACATCAAATTCACAAGCTGTTCTCCTACAAGCAGAAGAACACAGATTGCTTCAGGCTCAAGTTATAGAGCTAGTACCACAGGAGCAGATGGGGAGCGGGTTTTATTCCAATTATTTCCTAATACCGAAGAAACTAGGAGGGTTTCGAGCCACCTTAGATCTCAAATTTATCAGAAAGGAACGATTCCGCATGTGTACTCTCGCAAACATCCTTCCATTTCTGCAGCAAGGAGCTTGGTTAGCGTCGTTGGACCTCAGAGATGCATATCTCCACATCCCCATACACCGAAGTTTATTTATTTGTTGCATTTGTATCCCACATTTTCCAACCTATTTGCAGGCTCAATGTGGCTTACAATATTACATCATACCAAGCGTCATTCAAGAGTAGATACACAATTAATTACATATAGAACAATTGTAACAGAATGGATATAATTAATTTAGTAAACAAGAAAACAGTCAGAATATCAAGTGACAAGCGATGTGTTAGAAAACCTATTATTGATTATTATGGTAAGTCTTGTTGAAAAGATACGTCTTTAATGATTTTCGAAAGTTGATTAGGTCGTGAATAGTCTTCAGATCAAGTGGCCATGCATTCCACATCGGTACCTTCGATTTACACTACAAAGCATTCATTATCAATATAGAGTTCTCCCATTAGGCCTCACATCAGCACCCAGAGTATTTACCAAGAGTGTAATTGTGGTCATAGCCTATCTTCATCAGCAGCGTTGCATTATTTTTCCATACCTGGACGATTGGCTCATTGTAGGCTCCACTCAGCAGATAGTTCTCCAGTCATTGCACAAGACAATCACCCTCCTCACTTCCCTCGGATTTCTAATAAATTATGAAAAGTCACTTTTGCAGCTGACACAGAGTTTGGAATTCATAGGAGCGTGTCTCATTACACCGATTGCCTTGGCACACCTACCTTTATCCAGGATACAGACTCTAATCCAACTGGTTCAGAATGTGTTAACCACTCAAATAACCACAGCCAGAACTCTCTTAGTACTGTTGGGTCACATGGCTCCGACTGTCCATGTATACCACAAGCACGGTTAAGAATGCATCCCCTTCAGTGGTTTTTGAGAGATCATTGGTCTCAACATCACCAACCGCTATCCACCAAGATAACTTTGCAACAATACATCAAACTCCAATTGAAATGGTGGATGCATCTACCTCACCTGAAAGAGGGAGCACCTTTTCAGACTCCAAAGCCGACAATATTAGTGACAACAGATGCCTCCAAGAAGGGTTGGGGTGCGCATTGTCAGAATCAATCAACCCAAGGGATTTGGTCGCAGGAAGAGAAGACCTGCAGTATCAATCTTCTGGAACTCAGAGCAATCCGTCTATCAGTGCTAGCATTTGCTCACATCCTTCACAGCCAAAATATTCAGATCCAGACAGACAATCAGGTGGAAAGGTATTATGTCAACAAACAAGGGGGAATCGGATCCTGATCCTTATGTCAGGAAGCGATCTGTATTTAGTTCTACAGATGGGATCAGATATAACAGCCACTTACATTCCAGGACATTTAAATTGTCTAGCAGATTCACTCAGCCGCAAACTAAAGCCACACGAATGGTCTCTGAAGACCATAATTACTCAACAGTTATTCCAGAAGTGGGGTTACCCTGTAATAGACCTATTTGCATCCCTTCTGAACAGGAAGTGTCACAGATATTGCTCAAAGTGGCCCAGTCACAACAGGATAGCTTCCGATGCATTCCTCATCAATTGGGACCAAGGAATGATATATGCCTATTCGCCCATTCCTCTCATAGCGAAGACGTTGCAAAAAGTGATCATGGACTCAGCTCGCATGATTCTGATTGCTCCTCACTGGCCAAGACAGTGTTGGTTCCCAATACTTCTGTCACTGTTAGAGGACAAACCAATTACTTTACCCATAGTGCCAGATCTAATTACTCAGAACAATGGCACACTTCATCATCCAAACCTTCATTCCCTGAAACTTACAGCATGGCTCGTTCAAAAACCGTAACCAATTCTAGACTATTTTCGACACAAGTCCTACAAATACTGCAAGCAGCATGTAAAGAATCGACCAGACGTACATATACTTTTAAATGGCACCATTTTGAACTATGGTGCACACAGAATTCCCAACATCCATATAGTTGTTCTATTTCTACTGTTCTGGACTATTTATTGCATCTTTCAGATACAGGTTTATCATTTCCATCAGTCAAGGTCCATTTAGTGGCTTTGTCTGTTTTGCATGATCCAGTTGACGAGACTACTCTTATTCGTCACCCAGTCACTAAAATATTTCTGAAGGGCTTACTACATTCTAGACCTCCAATAAAGGCTCCAGTAACTGCATGGGATCTCAATCTTGTTTTGCATAATCTCATGAGTTCGCCATTTGAGCCATTGCTGACAGCTGATTTTAAATATCTTTTGTGGAAGACTTTATTTCTGATTGCCATAACCTCTGCTAGGAGGATAGGAAAGATTCAAGCATTGGTGCATTATTCTCCATATTTACAAGTTTTACATGATAAAGTTTTGTTAAGAACACACCCAAAATTCTTACCTAAGGTTGTGTTGCCCTTCCACTTCAATCAGACCATGGTACTGCTGGCATTTCATCCCCCTCCTCACAATTCAGATCAGGACAGATTGTTACATACTTTTGACTGTGTTCGAGCTGTTACCTTATATCTGCAGAGGACAAAATTTTTGAAGCGTCCTTCGCAGCTTTTTCTTTCTATCCAGTCAGTGCATCATCCAAAACTAGTACAGAAATCCACTTTATCTTGCTGGATAACTGACTGCATCGCGTTCTGCTATAGACAGACTTTTCAGTCACCAACTGTTGATGTTCCTCATGTCACTGCACACCAATTATGAGCTGTGGCAACTTCTTCAGCACTCCTTCAGCGTGCTTCTTCGGTGGAGATTTGCCGAGCTGCAGCTTGGACAACCATGCATACCTTTACAAAGCACTATTGTATTGATGATGCATCGGCAGCTGACGCTCTGTTTGGCAGATTGGTTCTGTCCTCGTCCTTGTGAGGCACCAACTCACCTCCTCCACAAACTCAGGTAACAGTTTCCTACTTTATATGTTACTTCTGTATTTAACTGTTACAATGTTTTTGAGTCTTAGCTTGGGAGTCTTCAGCTGTGTGGCTAGATGATCACACTGTCCATGGAGAAATAAAGGTTGCTTACCTGTAAGGGTAGTTCTCCTTGGACAGTTGATCATCTAGCCACACAGACCCGCCCTCCCACCCTGAGTTGTTGCCAGCTGGAATATCAACTGATTTGACAGGGGGGCTTGTCCACTATTTATACTACAGTACGGGCGGGAATGTTTGTACATGCGCAGAGAGCTCTCAGAGTTTTCTGTGCTATTGGAAGCCCGGGTCGCAGCTGTTTGGCTGGATGATCAACTGTCCAAGGAGAACTACCGTTACAGGTAAGCAACTTTTATTTCTGTGAAAGGTGATCTGATTGGCCACTGGAGGTCAGCTGGAGACTTTGAGTCCTTGTCTCACTTAGCAACAGCAGTTGAAGAAGCTGTTGTGAGAGGGACTGAAGATCTCGGTCAGAGTGGATATCTGTGTATGAGCTCTAAAGATCTCGGTCAGAGTGGATATTTTGTATGAGATCTGTGTCAGAGTGGGTTAAAGCCTTAAAAAGTTGATAAGTGTGTTGGAAAATTAGTAAACCTGACCCTGGAGGTTGAGAACATACACGTTTTCATTTTTAAAAGTAATTTTATTGGGGAAACATAATTTTATATTTAGTTACTATTGGGCAATGCTGGGAAAGGTGTGAGAGTATGTTGACTGTTACCCTTAGCAACAATATTTGGTGCCCCTCCTGTGCCGACTCCTTTTCTGGGCCCCTGGCAAGCCTCTTCCCTCCTTTTTTCCCCACCACCACAGGACTCACCCCCAGGTAAAAAAACAAATAAAAAATGTAAAAAATATATTTTAACCCCTTTAGGGGTGGGAGGTGAGAGTGGGGATGGGGATAGGGATGCCACCCTGGGGGACTGTTGCAGGGGACCGCACATCAAGGGGAATGCTGGGAGGGGGCGGGAAGGGGGAAAGAACTTTTTTTTTAATGCAGGTCCTGTCCTGATATTTAGCCGGGGCCTGCATAAGATAAGTGGGTGAATTTAGGACTGCCTTTGAACTGTCCTATTCACCCGCTTAACTTATGCAGGCCTTTGCTGAATATTGGGGACTGGTCAGAGGTGATATTCAGTGGCACTCCCCGCTTTAGTACTACTGAATACTGGCAGTTGGGTGGCGACAGGCAATTTAAGCAGCGAGTAGAGGCTCCTGTTTGCTTAAATCACTTTGAATATCGGCCCCAGTATGCTCATTCCTCAGACCATTTCCTTATTAATCCCTTACTGATGTTTTCTTTCCGTTTCCACTGAGAAACAAAATATTATACAAATAACATATGCCCATCTTTTATATGGTTCTTTTGGTAAAAATGACCATAACATTTAGACATGTATAACAACAAAATTAGTTCTTAGTTTTAATAATAACGAGTTAATATAGCCTCATCCACCATTCTGATCCATCCCCCAGTCTTTCATCCACCATACACTCTAATGTGAGAAGAATATTTTGTCAGGGCATCAGCATGACGGGAAAGGCACGGAGAGGAGGGATAGAGTGACAGAGGTAGCACAGAGGAGACAGCTTGTACACTTCAAAAATAAATTTGCCTTTCTTTAAACTAGGCAAATGTATTCCAAGCTGTATGTTAACAGAGGACAAAGGTCTTTGTTGTCATGAGCATTGTTATTGTGGCAAAAGGCCACTGTAATCTTTCAGAAGCTTGAAGCTGAACTTCAATCTGATCCTAATTTTTTTTCAGCTGACAAATTGTTTTTTATTTTAGTGCAGAGACCATTTTTGGGAGCTTTGAGATAGTAGCAGATCATGTAGTACATCCACTGCAGAGCTTATATTACAAGTTGGTCATGGAGTGGGAATAGAAAGATTCTGAGACACTTCTCAGTTGGGGTGACCATATTTCACCCTGGATCTCTATCATGTATGTTCACTTCTATTCCCAAGCACACAGCTGCAATAGTGAGCCAGAAACTCAAAGCAGGTCACCAATAATGCAGAATTTCAAATCAGTCAAAGGATTTTAAAGGTTCTTTGGCTAATTTCAAATTCTGCACTATTGGTGACCTGTCTTAAGTTTAAGACCATTAGTGACAACCTTATGAGGTACTATAGGCACTTGACTAAGTGATGTGTCGATCCATGTTACCTTTTAAATTTGCCCCTGAAGCAGGCAGTAGCCAAAACATGTTGGGCTAGTGGACTAATGAAAAGTATTTTGGATCCAACATTTCCATTAGTTATAAGGTTGTTTTTGGAAATATTAAAGAGTTTTAGAAAATAATTGGCTCACTATTGCTGCTGTGTGCTTGTGACATATTTGGATTGCAACAAATTTGGACCTCTTCTTCTTTTGTCACTTGTATTCCCAACCATGTTTTCCACCAGTCTCTTTGAAGATTATTTCTAGCAATTTTCTGCTATGCTTCATCTGTTTCCTACTCCTCTATATACTGAAAAGCAACTCCTATGTGCCAGTCTCACTTGTCTAGCCCCTGTTTGATTCAGTAAATACATTTGTCCATTCAATGAATCTTTTAAAACCTCTAAAAAGCTCCATTTGCAATCAATGATGATTAGTTAAAGGTGCCATATGGCTTCCAAATCGGTTGTTCCCAGTCAGAAAACCCTCAGCTCATAGCAGCCTCAAATTACAAAATACCATCAATGATGAAAGCCCTGTCCCATTCTGTATCTTGCTTCCTTTTGAATATATGATACCTTCAGTTCCTGATGGACCACTCACCACCTAGTTCCCCGTGTTTAAAGCTTATCAAACAGGGCAAGCATTCCTATAAGGGACAGGCATGAGGCCCAATCATTTCTACCCCACTGTAGGGATGTACATTTGTTTGAAACGACATGAGAAATATCAATGACATTTCCCATATTGTTATGTGTCTTTTTTTTAATTATTTTTGTCTGAAATAACAGGAACAAACATATTCAAAGACTATGTAAATACTAGTAAGATGTTTTACCACACATTTACAGGGAAATTTAAGCACAAAAGCTGCTACAATGTCTACTACCTTGGGTTGCAGCAGTAAAAACTGCTTTCAGCATCTTTGTGAAGCCAATTAGCAACATCAGGATGCATCCTCACATTCAAAGATAAAAATGAAGAGCCTTTGTGCCTAAAATACAGTCTTAGTAGACAATCCCTGTTGGGATCCAGTGCAAAAGTAACTACCAAATGTAGATGGAATAACAAGTTCATCTTTAGAAGATTCCAGGAACGCAGTCAACTTTAAACTATCCTGAGATATAGGAGGTAATGATTGGGATGGTACTTGCAAATACTCAATCATAAAATTTCTTAAACATATCACAAAATCTCCCTATTTTAGATATTATTGTGTTCAGTGCATCTTTCTTTAAGGGCCATTTTCCAACAAAAGACGTTCAAGGGAAAATGCACACAAACGAGCCATTGGGATGTCTGGGGGACAGCATTCTTACTAGACTGGCCATACAAGCATCCAAGCACAGCAGCGGGGTAGCCTAGGGGGCACTGCAGTGAAATTCACATAAATGGTCCCAGGTACACATCACATTATAACCTCCTTATATTGTATGGTGAGCCTTCCAGGAATACTACTACTACTACTACTATTTAGCATTTCTATAGCGCTACAAGGCATACGCAGCACTGCACAAACATAGAAGAAAGACAGTCCCTGCTCAAAGAGCTTACAATCTAATAGACAAAAAAAATAAATAAAGTAAGCAAATCAAATCAATTAATGTGAACGGGAAGGAAGAGAGGAGGGTAGGTGGAGGCAAGTGGTTACGAGTCAAAAGCAATGTTAAAGAGGTGGGCTTTCAGTCTAGATTTAAAGGTGGCCAAGGATGGGGCAAGACGTAGGGGCTCAGGAAGTTTATTCCAGGCGTAGGGTGCAGCGAGACTGAAGGCGCGAAGTCTGGAGTTGGCAGTAGTGGAGAAGGGAACAGATAAGAAGGATTTATCCATGGAGCGGAGTGCACGGGAAGGGGTGTAGGGAAGGACGAGTGTGGAGAGATACTGGGGAGCAGCAGAGTGAATACATTTATAGGTTAGTAGAAGAAGTTTGAACAGGATGCGAAAACGGATAGGGAGCCAGTGAAGGGTCTTGAGGAGAGGGGTAGTATGAGTAAAGCGACCCTGGCGGAAGATGAGACGGGCAGCAGAGTTTTGAACCGACTGGAGAGGGGAGAGGTGACTAAGTGGGAGGCCAGCAAGAAGCAGATTGCAGTAGTCTAAACGAGAGGTGACAAGGGTGTGGATGAGCAAAAAATGTACTATACCCAACTGTACACAACTACAATAACCTTTATGCCTGCAGACGTCACCTATATGTGGGTTTAGTAGGTATTTTCTGGTTTTGGGGGGCACTCACACTTTCCACCACAAGCATACCAGATAGAATGGGATATGGGTCTGGGTTCCCTTCTCTATAGTTCACTACACTGACCACTAGGCTACTCCAGGAACCTGTTTGATTCTCTAAGAAGAGTGGCCATTATATCTGCAGTTGTCACAGAGCCTGGTATGTACTGTCACTTTCACCTCTAAGAAGGATGGTAGGGGGTCAGTGACCAGTGGGGATTAAGAGGGGATCATGCCTTTATCCCTCCAGTGGTCATCTGGTCAGTTTGTGTACATTTTTGGCACAATTGTTATTGAAACAGGTCTAACAATAACCTATTTTTTTTTTTGCCCTGGACATTTTTACAATGTTTCATTATTGCAGAAAAACATCCAGATCATAAGTCTGCCTTAGTCGCGCCCTAAACACACCTGCAACACATTCCCTTGAGATAAGAATGAACTGCATAGAAACAATGTCTTTAAAATGACTTTTTGAAATAGCGATTTGGATGTTTTTGTGAAAAATGCATCCATCTGCCATTTTGTGCTGTTTTTGTGAACATTTTTCTTTTTTGAAAATGAGCCTCGTGTCATTATGTAATGCATTATTGGTGCCCTGTAGTGCATTAAACTATTTTTTGCACCAGCTTAATTGCATAGGTCCCATGCTGTTCGTCTCAATATATGTATTTGTCCACTAATTTCAGACTTCGTGTAGATACATTTGATCTTTATGCATTCCTGGAAAATTCTTAGACCTGTCATCTTCAAAGAAAGTACAATTCTTTCTAATAAAGTCATTTCCTGAAAAAATCCTCCTCAATTCTCTAATGCATTTTACAGTACATTAACTGAACTAATGGTACTTTTTATATACTAGAGCTGATACAAGGATGTGCTGAATATCACAGAATAATCATACTAAGGCAATGCAAAGTGTTCATTTTTAAATAGTGAACTTAAGCACCATTAGTCCTTTTTAATAAGTCCTCGTGAACTGGTGTTTTGGTGTTAATTTTGTTTTTAGTTTTCTAAAAATTGATATTATTTTATCTTGAAAACTCATATACTAGAGGTTCTTTTATTAATTATTCAAAAACTATACTCCATTTCTAAATTATTAATGGGTAAAAAAAATCACAAAAAGAACACCTCTATAAAAGGTGCTCACTTCAATGGGGGAGGGGTGCCTAAGTGGCACCTGCAAAATGTATGCATGTAAAGGGTGTGCCGGAGGGGCACCCTTTAGTGAATAGGAACATATAATGAAAGAATATAAGTGCTCATGAGCAGTGGGGTGTCCAATGATTGGTGCATGCTATCACATTTGCATGCATGCATGTACATGATGTGCACTTTGACGCTGCAAGCACAAGGATACTCACAAAATGTCTGCCACCAGCAAGCTACCAAATGTTGGCACTGCAGACACCCTCCTCCTTGTGAGGATGTTCCTGGGAAGGAAACACAAATTCTCCCCTGTGCTTGGTCAGAGAAGGGGCCTTATAAAAGTGAGGAGGAAATCAGAAAGGCTACAGCAGAGATTCAACAGAGAGGTAAGTGCCAAAAGGGGATCAGAGCAGGGAGGAGAGAGACAGATTAGATATACAAGGAAAATAGACTTGTCTGAAACTGTATCCATATATAAAATAGGTACACATGAGTTAGACTGGGGATCAGAAACATATCACCAGAACTTACAGCAGGATTGGATGGGGACTATGAAAAGGATAGAGAAAGACATCACATTTGGATGGGGCATATATGATCCAGCAGCACTCACTAGGGAACAGCCCACCTCACCTGCCCAAACATAAGCCCCACATGCAATCACTGCATATATGTGCTGACGCCTGACAGCACATGTAGCCCTATATGAAAGAGGGAGAGCAAAAACTACTACTACTACTTAACATTTCTAGAGCGCTACTAGGGTTACGCAGCACTGTACAAAATAAACAAAGAAGGACGGTCCCTGCTCAAAGGAGCTTACAATCTAAAGTCAGGGTAGTACTTTTCAGATGTCTGCCAATTGCCTGGTCCACTAGCCAGCACTTTGCCCAGACATTCTTCCAAATGGACATGCAATAAGAAACACATCATAGGTCTAATGCCACAAAGGAGTGACAGAACAGGGTGACAAAGAGGGAGTGAGAAAATAGTCAACAACCTGCATGACAAATATGCAATGACTACCAAAACCCTGCTCTGGAGGGAGGGAGAGGAGCTATCAGTACCCTAGAGATGAAGAGAAGGAATTATTATTATGACATTTGTATTCCCACATTATCCAGAACAAATTCAGGTTCAACGTGGCTTACATTCAAGAAAACACATCAAAACTATAATACAGTCAAATAATTAATTATAGCATTTTAACATATTAGGAATAATTGTGTGCTTGTCATGAAGCTAGGCTAGAGTATTGGTTATGTTGAAACATATAAGAGAGACAACAACATTAGTTTATTGTCTTTTGATAACATATGTACTTAATAGAAAAGCCTTTAGTAATTTATGAAATCTCAGATAATCTTCTAAGTACCTTAACTGAGGGAGATGGATTAGGAGGTACAAGTGAGATAACTGTAGTAAAGCAGGTTGCCATGGCAGTGTTTCATGGGCAGCCTAGCAGAGTCATCCCTGTGCCACATATGCACCAATGTACCTCCAGAAGACAGTCATTCTACACAGTTCATGGTGGGCCCAACAAGGAAGAATAAAAGAACCTCTGTAGTGTAAAAGTGACTCTAACTCTCTCTCTCTCTCCATTTTTTTCCTTTTCCATACAGATTTGAAGACATAAAAAAGGCCAGGTACTTGTACCACTCACTTTTACACTACAGAGGTTCTTTTATTCTTCCTTGCAGGGGAGAATTATTTGTGTTTCCTTCCCAGGAACATCCTCACAAGGAGGAGGGTGTCTGTAGTGCCAACATTTGGTAGCTTGCTGGTGGCAGACATTTTGTGAGTATCCTTGTGCTTGCAGCATCAAAGTGCACATCATGTACATGCAAGCATGCAAATGTGATAGCATGCACCAATCACTGGACACCCTACTGCTCATGAGCACTTATATTCTTTCATTATATGTTCCTATTCACTAAAGGGTGCCCCTCCTGCACACCCTTTACATGCATACATTTTGCAGGTGCCACTTAGGCACATCCCAATTGAAGTGAGCACCTTTTCCATTGTCCCACAATAATCAGGACATCATTCAATTACTCAGGGATTTTTTGCTGCAAAATCAAACTCAGCAACCCCTGGTTTCTCACCTGCCTTTGGATGGACCAGCTCCGTTTTCGCGCAAGCGTTCCTCATCAGTATCTACCTCAGCATCCATGGCAGCAGAACTGTTTTCAAACTATGACTCCTCTTCTCTGCAATCCCAGGCACAATCCAGACCTTCCTCTCCAGAAGATCATTCCGACCGGGGAGCAGACACACCGGGTTTACTGTCTGATCCCTCTCCAACGCAGCCATCCAGGACATCTCAACCTGAAGATGTTTCCTACCCCAAATTTCTTCATAAACTGGTGGCAGCTTTAGGCATTCAATCCACTTCTCAACCTGATCCAAGATCAAAGAAACTACAGACGCTATACTACAAGGAGGCGCCAAAGGAGATAATTGCCCTCCCACTGCATGACGTCCTTGCCGACCAACATAAGACTATCTGGTCTACGCCCTTTTCTTCCACTCCAACCAAGAACAGTTTAGACTCTAAATACAGGGTTCAGGATACATTCGGCTTTGGAAAGCCCCAATTGTCCCATCAGTCCATTGTAGTATGCTCAGCCATGCGTAAGCATCGGAATTCCAGAGACCACTCTAATTTCCCGCCCACTAAAGAAATGAAACTCGTGGACTTACTGGGAAAGAGGATGTACCAAAATGTGATGCTTAATGCACGCATAGGACTCCATATTTTCCACTACTCTGAGTACCAGTTCACTATCCTAGAAGCTTTGTCCAAGATAGTGGATTCCCTGCCTGCGTCGACACAAGCACAGCTGCAACCATCCCTACAAAATCTAGACGAGTGTGCCACCAATCTCATCCGAGCGGCTCACGATGCCTATGACACTTCCGTGAAAGGGGCAGCTATGGGCATTTCAACTAGATTACTGGCTTGGTTGAAGGCTTCTGGTCTCCGTGAAGATGTCCATAACATGGTAGCGGATGCCCCTTGCATAGGAGATAATCTCTTCGGAGACAAAGTTAAAGACATTATTGATAATATCAAGCAGGATTTCACAACTTTGGATATTCTGGAGGACGACAACCTCAATCAATCCAGATTCTCATTCCAACGATCATCATTTAATTCATCCAGGAAAAGATATACTTATCGAACAACATACCCCCTGAATAAGTATGGAACTAACTACAAGAATATCCTCAATCAATCCAGATTCTCATTCCAACGATCATCATTTAATTCATCCAGGAAAAGATATACTTATCGAACAACATACCCCCTGAATAAGTACGGATCTAACTACAAGAATAATAGCAAAATAAATAGATCTCAGCAATATAAAAAACCTGTTAGAGATTGGAGACCTCCTAAGCAAGTAAACACTATGGCTCAAAAGAGCCTACCTTCTTTTTTTTGACCAAATGCCAAAGGATTTACCGGTGGGGGGCCAGCTCCAGTACTTTGCCCCACACTGGTCCCTTGTCACGACCGACAAGTGGGTCCTTTCCATTGTCCAGCATAGCTATCAACTTCATTTTTTAACTCCACCACCCCACTCACATGTTGACACTCCCACCGTTCTTGGGTTCAGGAGGAAATTTCCCGTCTCCTACAAATCAGGGCAATCGAGCCAGTGCAGGAGGCTCAGATAAACACCAGTTTTTACTCAAGATTTTTTGTTATACCAAAAAAGAAAGAAGGTCTACACTCAATTCTGAATTTGAGATCTCTGAACAAATATATCAAAAAGGAAAAATTCCGAATGACAACTCTACCAATGATTCTCCCGTTGCTCGAGCAACATGCCTGGATGGTATCTTTAGATCTACGGGACGCCTATCTGCACATTCCAATTCACAGTACCTTCAGGAGGTATCTGGGGTTCCAAGTACAATCACAAGATTACCAATTTCGAGTTCTACCTTTCGGCCTCTCCTCATCACCGAGAGTCTTCACAAAATGTGTAATCACAGTCATATCTTATCTACGCCAGCAAAGGATAGCGATTTTTTCTTACCTGGATGATTGGCTTATATCCTCCCCCACAGCCCAGGAGACTCTCCAAGCCCTCCAGAAAACTATTTCTCTACTACAACTACTAGGATTTCTCATCAGTTTCGAAAAGTCACAAGTTCAGCCAGTCCAGTCCCTTCAATTCATAGGGGCGGTACTACATACGCCTCAGACGCTGGCATACTTACCTCTCAACAGGGCCCTGCACATCCGGTCGCTCATCACTCAATTGACCCTCCTATCACACACCACAGCTCGAACTATATTAGTGCTCCTGGGTCATATGGCAGCTGCCATACCGGTAGTATTCCTAGCCCGATTGCATATGCGGACCTTACAGTGGCATCTAAAGGACCACTGGATTCAAGCTATACACCCTCTTTCAGCAACAATACCACTTTCTTTGAGTCTAAAGGTTTCTCTACGTTGGTGGACCTACACCCCACATCTCCTTCAGGGTATGCCATTTCGGCAACCACTGCCCTCCATTTACCTAACAACAGACGCATCCAAACAGGGTTGGGGAGCTCATTTCGGAACTTACAAAACACAGGGTCTTTGGACCCCTGTGGAAGCCAGGTGCAGCATCAACCTCCTGGAGCTACGTGCTGTCAAGTTAGCTCTCAAAGCTTTTCGAAAGCACCTCTATCTGCAACATATACAAGTACGCACAGACAATCAGGTAGCGATGTACTACATCAACAAGCAAGGAGGCATGGGCTCGCGACAGCTTTGCAGGGAAGCCCTGCAGATCTGGCAGCAAATTCTAACTCTCAAATCCACAATCTCAGCCACCTATCTTCCAGGGGTGCAGAATGTATTTGCGGATTCTGTCAGCAGGAAGCTACTGCCTCACGAGTGGTCGCTCAAGAGCACTGTTATGCTCGATCTGTTCAACAGGTGGGGTCACCCTATCATCGACCTCTTTGCGTCCCCTCACAACAACAAATGTCCCAGATTCTGTTTAAGTATCCCAGTCCGAAAAGAGTTGCAGAGGACGCTTTTCAGATTTCATGGACAGGAGGCCTTCTTTATGCCTGCCCTCCTATTCCACTCATTTCAAAGGTACTTCAAAAGGCCAAATCGGAGGGGACGTCTCTCATACTGATAGCACCACATTGGCCACGGCAAGCCTGATTCACGTTCCTACTAAACCTGATACGAAAGCCTCCACTTCCTCTGCCACTAGAACCAGATCTGATCACGCAACATCAGGGCACCCTTCTGCATCCGGACCTGGCGTCTCTCCGTCTCACGGCTTGGCTACTGGAGCCAGAGCGTACATGATGTTTTCACAAGGTGTACTTCAGGTTATGCTAGCTTCCAGAAAGGAATCCACTTTGAAATCTTATGGAACAAAATGGAGGCGGTTTTCCACGTGGTGTTCCAATCATACGCTCAGTCCGGAGACTATCCATATCCCGGGTATTTGTCTATCTTCTCCACCTGGCAAAATCTGGCCTCTCATATATGTCCATCAGACTTCACTTGGCAGCTCTTTCAGTATTCCATGACCCGGTGGACAATTGCACTCTCATGCAACATCCTTTGTCGAAGCGATTCCTCAAAGGCATCATGCATTTGTACCCTCCTATCCATCCACCAGCGCCAGCATGGGACCTAAATTTGGTGTTGAATGCTCTTATGATGTCGCCATTTGAACCAGTACACAGTGCAGATCTAAAATACCTCACCTGGAAGACTTTGTTTCTCATCACGCTGACATCAGCACGCCGAATTGGTGAGGTTCAGGCTCTAGTTCACTGTCCTCCCTATACCCAATTACTACATGATAAGGCTATTCTTCGTACGCACCCTAAATTTCTACCTAAAATTGTTTCGCCGTATCACTTAAATCAGATCATAATGTTATCAACTTTTCATCCTCCTCCACATACTACGGAGGAACACAAAAGGATGCATACTCTAGACTGTCTGAAAGCTCTTACCATCTATCTCCAGCGAACCAAATGTTTGAATAGACCATCTCAGTTGTTTCTTTCCCTAAGGTCTACTCTACATCCAAAGCCGGTGACAAAAGGGACTTTGTCACAGTGGATTGCAAAATATATATCAAAATGCTCACTATAGACAGTAGGGAATGAGAGGGAAGAAAGAGCAGTAAACCAATATCATAAGCATGGTGGGTCAGCATTAAACACCATAATTTAATTCAATAAGAGATTGGAAGCTAGTGCTGATTAAAAAGTAGCAGAGACAAGTGATCAGCCTTTTTAGCGTTATATATTAACTTCTTAACTGCTACCATGACTGGGATATATTTCTATTGAGCTATAAACTATTCAGGAAGGACATGGTAGGAAGAAAGGGAGAATTGCAGGAATTAGGGAGTGAGAAGTTGGTATTGTGATTTAAGCTGGAAAAAGAGAATGGATGATCTATTTTCATTAGTGTGGTATCCAGATCTCCTTCACATGCAGATCTGTACAGAGATTTAATTAGAATATTCACAATATAGCTATGAAAGGGGAAGTACTACTAATAGTTGATTTCAATATGCCAAATGTTGATTGGTAGTGTTATAGTGCTGTTGTAGTGATGTCTAGAAGATCCTGGATTCTTTACAGAGATACCTGCTCCATCCCTTGGTAAAGGAACCCATGTGGGATGGGGTCATACTGGACCTAAGATTTATGAACGTAGAGAGTGGTTCTAATGCTATAGATGTTGATGATCTGGCAACCAATGATCACTGGATAGTGTGGTCCAATATTAATACTCGTATGGAGAGGATTCATAGAAAACAGAAGGATTTAAAAATATTAAGATGAGGTAATAACCTCAAGGAGTTGTTAGCTGAATTGGAACAACTTGGGAAAGTAGAAAAGCAGTAGGTAAAACTGAAAGAAACAATGTAAAAGGCAGTAAACCTTTTGTTAGGAAAGTAAATAAAAATAAGAAAGGTGTTGCATTTCATATACTGCCTTTCTGTGGTGCAACCAAAGCAGTTTGCTATTATATGCAGGTGCTTTTCCCTGTCCCTACTGGCTCATACACTTAAGTTTTGCACCTGGGACAATGGAGTGTTAAGTGACTTGCCCAGGGTTACAAGGAGCCACAGTGGGAATCAAACCCAGAACTCTGGAAAGCAAAGATGTAAATAAAATTTAAAATAGCTTGTACAGTATCTATCTATCTATCTCTATAGAGAAAGATACATATATGCATATAGATAGATAGATGTAGGGGCTCATTTTCAAAAGAGAAAAATATCCAAAAAACGGCACAAAACAGCAGATGGACTTTTTTGCCAAAACATCTAAATCACTATTTTCGAAAAACATTTTTAAGATGGTTTTCTATGCAGATAGTATGTAATACATCCATATCACAAGGGGTGTATTGGGTGTGAGATTTGGGTGTCCCCAAAATGTGAATGTTTTTCTGCCATAATAGAACAAAGCAAAAACGTCCAGGGCTAAAAGTTAGATGTTATGATCTAGACCTGTTTCAATCATGACTGAGTCACCAAAAGATGTCCTAAATGACCAAATCACCACTGGAGAGATTAAGGCACAACCCCCCCAGTTACTACCCCAGTGGTCACTGACCCTCCTCCCACCCCCCAAAGTAAGAAACAGTACATACCAGCCTCTAAGACAGCGTCAGATATTATAGCCAGTCATATTAGAGCAACAAGCAGGTCCCTGGAGTAGCCTACTGGTCTGGGTAGTGCACTGCAGGGAAGGGAATCCAGGCCCATATCCTTCTCTAACTATTACACTTGCGTTAGAAAGTGTGAGCCATCCAAAACCCACCAAAAACCTACTGTACCCATATATAGGTGACACCTGCAGACATAAAGGCTACTGTAGTGTTATACATTTGGGTACAGTAGGTTTTTGATGGGTTTTGGAGGGTTCAATGTAACCTGGGGGCAGAGAAAATTTAGTTGGTTACCTGGGGGAAACTCGGGGGCTTCAGAGAGTTCCGGAGGCTGTCACCCAGGTCTAGTTGTGGTGCCTGGAGGGTGGAGCGCTGCAAGAGAAGAGTGCCGGAGGCAGCGTCGCTGTTTCTGGAGGCCCAGGGACGATTAGGCACGTCTCCGGGCATGAGCAGGGTGAACCGGGGTTCACCAGTAGTTTTGGGGACGCCGGGGAGGAGGGCATCGCTGTTTTCGGGGCTTGGGAGAGGTTACGACGGAGGCAGGAGGCAGCGTCACGAAGTCCGGTGGCTCGGGGCTGGTTTGGGGGCATGGGGAGGCTTGGTGAGACTCGGGTTTTCCCCCGTCGTCTTCGGCTCCTGTTCGGTGGGGTGTTTTGGGCTGGGGAGGCAGCGCTGCAATTTTTGGTGTCCCGGGGACGGTTGGGCATGTCCCCGAGTGTGGTGAACTGCACGGGACTTTCCTGGTACGTCAGGCCCGTTTCTGGGTCAATGGTGTCTAGTTGCGGTGGGTCCAGGTGAACCGGATAGTCTTCCCAGCCATTCTAGGCCGGCCTGAGGAGGAGCGGGTGGTTGGAGGGCAGACCGGGTGTACCCGGCCCGGTTGCAGCTGCGTTTTGGGCTGGCTGGGGGCGTGGAGTATGTCGCGCGTGTGCGCACACTCCCGATCTCTAGGAGCTCCGGTGACGCCGAGAAGCCTTTGCCTCGATTTTAAAACTGGAGCTCCAGAAGAATGGCAATTTTTGGGCCCGTTTTTGTTTTGATTCCGTTTTTTTGACCATACCAGCGGGACCGGATCCGATGGGAGTCTTCATGTCAGGGAAAATTCAGGATCCAGGTAGGGGGTCTTTTGGTCCGCAATTTTGTTTCGTTTATTTTAAAAATGTGAAAATTGGGTTTTTTTATTTTTAAAAATTAGGGGGTTAAAGTTATTTAAATTTGGTTTTTGGATTTGGGGTTGGGGATTTTACTTGATTTTTCTGGCGTGTTAGATTTTAAATTTAAATATTTTGGGGGAATCTTCTTAAGGAAGGTCTAATTTAAAGGGGTTCTGAAAGGGTTAAAATTATAGACGGGGTAGGGTAAAGGAGGAGGGGAATGAATTTTTGAGAAGGGTTTTAATTAAGTTTGGGATTTTTAAAGGGGTTTTGGGGAAGTATTTGTTGGGGCGGATAGTAAATTTAGGTATTTTCAAAATTTGAAAGCATAACGCAGTAGGGAACGGAGAGTTTAATTTTTATTGACATTTTGGGGTAATTTGGCTAAAGTTTAGATGGGTTTTTATTTAATTAGATAAATTTTTCCATTAATTTCTATGGAAAAATAGTAATTAAAATGGAGATGAAGCAGTGCTGGCCAACATTTCGTTGGTCGGCAGAAAAAATTTGGAATTTTAAAAGGGCATATAATTGGCTAAGAGATATTGGAATGGTTATCCAAAGTTCTGTATCCTGGTCAACGGGGTAGCTGGCAGTTGGCAGAGTGGGGTTGACATCCGAAGAGAGAGGATGTGCTGTGCTGTGTGAGAGTACAGTTGTGTGATTTGGTAGTAAATTAAGGGAATTTAGAGGGATTTTAGGTTCAGTCAGTGTACGGAGGTAAGTGTGAGTGAGGAGGAGTAATTGGGAAGGGATTTTCCTAAATTTATACGGAGGTTGTGAGTTTGGGTTATTTGTTGAGTGGATTTTAGGGAAAGCGGATTTGAATGATTGAAAGTAAATCAGATGTGAGAATTGTGAATGTGTTAGGGAGAAAGTTTAAGAAATAAAATAACAGGAAAGGGGAAAAAATCCTAGTCAGCTGAGGGAGTGTATGGAGAGTAATGTGATAGAATGTTGCTGATTGGGTGCTGCTGATGGAATGTTGAATGATGTGCTGTGAGTGAGAGGTGGTCAGACACTCTGAACAGCCGAGGGACAGTTAAAATAAAGCCTAGGCCTGGAAGTAAAGGGAAATTCTATTTAATTTATTTTGCTAAAGCTATTGGACCACAGTCTTTGATAAAACTTCCCACTAGAAGAGTACCCTAAAGCGAATATAGGGAGGCAGGGTTTTGCCTACATTTTATTTCTTTAAGTGGAAGATTTAGGCGGGAATCCTGCATCAGACGAAACAACGATTTCCAGCGGACACCATGGGCCCCAACGCAAGAAAGACTACACGACACGCCAGAGAGAAAGAAAATCTTCCGCAGCTAAGTGACTTTGTGTGGAACAGGGGGAGTGTTGGAAGGGGAGGACTATAATTGGATAGGGAAACCTAAGAAAAAGGGGTATTTACCTCATTCCTCCGAGAACGTCGGTGAACAGGAGAAGTTATCTGAAAGATATAAAAAAATACACAAAGAATCAAATTCTTGGGGTCACTAATAAAGAAAAGAAAAGAAAAGAAATAATCTACATTGGGTTGAGAAATTTGAGAATGGATGTTTAATACTTATCTGATAGTTATTCCGTTTGGTTGAAAGAGGTACCTGAGGGAGAAAAGAAGTTAGATAAGGTTACACAAAAATCATTAACTTAAGTGATACATGGTTACTAGTTGAATTTGTGTTTAAAAACTGAAAATACATTGGTTACTTCTACAACAACTGAAGTATGTTTCTAAATAAAACTTCTTTTAATTGTCTCCTAAATTCTAATTCGTGAGTTTGTGTTTCTTTTTCTCAAGAAGGGTAAAATCCTGAAATTAGTTTATATTCCTCTCCCGGAGTGGGAGACAAGGTTAGTTTTTGTTGTCCTCTTCCCATTCCTGAGTGCTGGGTTTCTGGACAGCTGTCACGACTACCAACATCAGGCTACCAGAATCCTGCTTTTATCATACATCACACTCAGGCGTGGGGTGGGACCACATCACCATACAATATAAGGGGGTAGTGGTGAGGTGTGTACCTGGGACCTTTTATGTGAAGTCCAATGCAGTGCCTCCTAGGGTGCCCCACTGCACTGCTAGGATGTCTGTTTGGCCAGTCTACTAAGAATGCTGGCTCCTCCTACATCCCAATGGCTTGTTGTGTGTTTTTCCATTGGACTTTTTTTTTCCAAAACTGGTCCAAACAGATAGACACACTGAGCACAAAAACGTCTAGCAAATGGCTTTTTTCAAAACAAAAAGTTGGACTTTTTCTGGTTTGCAAATGGTTATGTTTGCTACTAGAATTTTGGATATTTTTCACAAATCGTCCAAAATCAGATTTAGACATCCTATTTGAAAATGTCCCTCCACATGTTTGACTGATGAACTCTATTTTATTCTCATAGGATGACAACAGTTAGTTTACATTCCTTAGCGTCCCTCCAGACCGGCCCAGCGAGTGGAGACTGAGAATTGAGTGGAGTGGAGACAGGACCCTTTATTCGACCACAATATCACCTTGTATTTGTTTTCTACCATTCTTGGCAAATGCCTACGGTACTATGTAAGCCACATTGAGCCTGCAAATTGGTGGGAAAATGTGGGATACAAATGTAACAAATAAATAAATAAATAAATAAATTCTGATTCATGAGAGAGAGCCAATAAGACTTGCCGTGACTAGAAAGATCCAGTTTCCTCAGTCTCCAGCAGGTGGAAGGTGGTGAGCCCTTTTCAGTCTCTCATTTATTGCTTATATCTTTTTTATTACTAAAAAAAAAAGGGGGGTTTCTTCCTTCTGTACACTGGTTCTTTAAGCTTGGTTCAGTGAGGCAGAGATCCAAGGGGGTCTCTTTTTAGCCTCAGGGGTGTTACACCTGGGTGGCTGGGTCCCTCCCCTCCCTCCTCGCTAGCTCTGCACGTTTTTGTGGGACAATTAAGGGCTAGCACTAACTTGACCACTTCAGGGGAAGAGAGCTCTGAGTCAGAGGAAAGGCAACCGCATTACAAAAAAAAAAACAGCAAGCAGCTGTGCTCTGCAATTCGGCTCTCCCTTTTGTTTCCTCGTGCCTTCCCTCGCAGTTCTGGTGGTGCGCGTCCTCTGATTGCACAGACCTAGTTCGCCGGTGGCGGGGAAAATAATTATTTTCATGTCAGAGGTTAGTTGGGAGAGTCTCCGAGCCTGCTGAAACCACCGCAGGAGTTGAGACCTGATCAGCGGTGCTCTCGATTGTGCTACAAAATTTACATTTCCCACTCCCCCCCCCGACACCGCGGCTCTGACATACAGCGCAGAGTCGCAGCTTCTCCGCCATGCCGGCGGGACAGACTGCGCCGCGAGAGATCTTCAGAACCTCCTTCTAAAGTCCCCTCTCAATGATTAAGCTATTTACAATGATTATAACTGAAAATAAACAATACCTATAAACAATCATTACATCACTGGTCCCTACATCCAAGCAATGCTAGGAGTTTCTAGACCAGGAAAAGCAGCAGTAAACAATCATCATTATACATACATCCATCACTGGTCCTTACATCATCCAGGCTTTTTACATCAGTTGAGAGAAGCCCCTTTTTCAGCGAAGCCGGAGTTTGACCAGGAGTCTGGTTCTATGCAATGCGTTCACCCATAGATGAGCTTCCAGCTTTACTGTAAAAGGCCCCCTTTTTTTATTAGGCTTAGAACTCATGTTCAAAGCTAAGGAAAATTACAGAATGCTTGAAAATTTCTCTGTTTTAGTAAAGCCATACTGTGGGAATGTGGTCACATGCTTCTCAGTCTAGGTGGGCAGTCTGAACTCGAAACAGGCTCCACCTCTCCCTTCACATACCAAATTAATTATAGCTGTGTCTTGTCTTCTACATTCCAACTTATTTTCACACAATCAAAGTTAAACAATCATTTTTAAACAGAATTACTTCTAATCAAAAATACAGACCCCCGAGTGCACTTGTCAGTCAAGGCAGAGTTGAAAAACAAAATTCACTTCTATCATACCTGGTCAATTTTATCTTACGGCTTGGATCTTGAGCAGGCGCGGTTGTCTAAGAGAGGTTACTCGGCCAGTGTAGTATCCACTATGCTGCGGTCTTGCTGTCATTCCACTTCTCTCAATTATGTCCGGACCTGGAGAGCGTTTGAGGCATGGTGTAGTGAGTCAAATGTATCTTCCTTTCAGGCTTTGGTGGTGCAGATTCTAGATTTTTTTGCAAAAAGGTTTGGCGTTATCCTCTCTCAAGGTCCAGATGGCGGCCCTGTCCTGCTATAGGGATCGGATACAGGGTAAATTGTTGGCGTCGCACCCGGATGTGCTTCGGTTTCTATGGGGAGTGAGCCTTGTGCAGCCACCCACCCGAGAAAGTTTTCCTCTGGGGGATCTAGTTTTGGTGTCACTGTCTTGTTTGCCATTTGAGCCTTTGTCATCCTGTTCTTTGAAGGATTTGACTCAGCATGGAGAGTTTCAGAGTTGCAGGCGCTGTCATGTAATCCCCCATTTCTAGAGTTTGCTTCAGACCGGGTGGTGTTGCGGCCAGTTCCTTCCTTTCTCCCTAAAGTCTTATCACGTTTTCATGTTTCTCAGTCTGTTATTTTGCCAGTTCTCGGTTCTTCTTCCGGGTCCGAAGAGCAGCATCGTCTCAAGTGCTTGGACATCCGGCGGGCACTCAAATATTATTTGAAAGCTACGGCGGATTTTAGACTGATGGAGCGTTTATTTGTGCTTATTGGGGGTTCAAGGAAGGGATTTGCGGCGTCGAAACCCACTTTATCCATGATGTTTCTGCCTACATTTTGGCAGGCAAGCCTGTTCCCAAGGGGGTGAAAGCGCATGGTACTAGGGGGCAGGTGACTTTGTGGGCCGAGCGTTCTTTGGTTCTGGACCCAGAGATTTTCAGGGCGGTTTCTTTGCATACCTTTTCTAAGCATTACAGGTTGGATGTGCTGAGTCATCAGGATTCAGCTTTTGGGGTGCATGTTCTCACAGCGGGTTTGCTGGGGTCCCGCCCTTGAATTTACTGCTTTGTTACTTCCCATCAGTTACTCGCTGGGCCGGTTCGGAGGGACGCTAAGGAAGGAGAACTTAGACCTTACCTGCTAATTTGCTTTCCTTTAGTCCCTCTGGACCGGCCCAGGTTCCACCCTAGTAGTTTTCTTGTGTGATTCCATTGTGGTTTTTGTTTTTCTTCCAAGAAGGGTGTTTCAGGGAGTGCAGTGTTGTCCATTTCTGGTTATTGGTTAAAGTTTTTTTGTTGATGCCTAGTTGAGGAAGGCACTTTGTTCAGAATCCACAGGCTTGTTTTAGTCTGTGTGGCAGGCTGCTCAGGCTACCGAGTGCACAGAAGGCAACTTTCTTTTCCTGCTTTGTTATGGGATACTGGATCTTTCTAGTCAGGGAAGGTCTCTTATTGGCTCTCTCTCATGAGTCATAATTCTCAGTCTCCACCTGCTGGAAGGCGTGCACAACCCATCAGTCACTCACTGGGCCGGTCCGGAGGGACTAAAGGAAAGCAAATTAGCAGGTAAGGTCTAATTTCTCCTTTGTTGCTACCATATGTTTAATGGTCAGTTCTATATGCATGCACCAAAACCTAGGCACCAAAATGCAGCTTGCTGAGCACAAATTGTATAATGACAGTCCATATTTTCAAAGCACTTAGACTTACAAAATTCTATAATAACCTATGGAACTTTGTAAGTCTAAGTGCTTTGAAAATGAGCCCCCTTGGTTTCCCAGTTTCCATGATAATATATTACCACAAGTCAGCATTTATGCACTAACATTTAGGCACACCCACTTATGCCATGTCAACAGGAGCCATAAATGTCTGCACCTAAATGTAGTATTTTAGCATGTAACTGCAAGCACTCTATAACCTACATGTGTAAATATTTGACGCACTCATGTTCCACCTATGTGCTGCCCCCTGTTCATGCTCCCTTCCATTTTCACAGCAAAAGCAAGAAAATACCCTCTACGATAATCCAAAGGAGCCACAACAGGAGTAGAGACTGACACAATGACAAATCCACCACACCTCACTTGGGGGTCCTTTTATTAAGCCGCGGCAAAAGTGGCATGCGGTAGTTTGGATGCGTGTTTTTCAATGGGCCAGGAAAAGGCCTGCGGTAAAACTGAAACCAGTGCACACCTGTTTATGGCCTGAGCCCTTAACTCCACCCATTGATCTAGTGGTAAGGGCTCACTTACTACTTGTGTGGTGACCGGTCGGTGGGCACCAACTGCCAGTTAAAGCCGGAAATGCCGTGTATGGTAGGAAATAAAAAAATAATTTGTCCTGGTGGTATGGGCGCGTGCCAAATCTGAAATCACATAAGATGCAGTGGGGAAGTAAATAAAGATTAAAAAACTTACCAGTGCTGCAGTGCATGCAAAAAAACAAAAAAAAAACTGATCGCTCGCATGTAAAGCAGTTTGCCAAAAGATGTGCATGTACAGATTTTATCCACATTTTTTCTGTAGTCCTTCATGCTGTTTTGTTATATTTTTCATTTTATTTTAATATGGTATTTTTTAAAAATATATTTTATATTTTTAAGGATTAGCTAGTGTTCATATATATTGTGTTAATGTTCACTTTGCATAACTGGACATGCATACTTAAATCTTCACTACTGTAGCTGCAAAGGCCTCAAGTACAAATCAATTTATGCAACCAGCTTCTCCTATATAAGCACGCAACTGTGGAATCCACTACCAAAAGCCGTGAAAACAACGTACGACCACCTTAACTTCCGGAAATCACTAAAGACCAACCTGTTCGAAAAGGCATACCCTACTGACCCAACTTAAGTGTGCGAATCCTGCAACACAACGAAACCAAAGCACGTAATGAACACCATATAACTCTTCTTCCCTATGATTCTCTAATGTGTCTGTAACACATGAATCTCATTCGACCATAACATCACTTTGTATTTGTTTCTTCACCGGAGGTGGCTAACACCTCACGGTACTATGTAAGCCACATTGAGCCTGCAGAAAGGTGGGAAAATGTGGGGTACAATTGTAAAAAAATAAATAAATAAATATAACCAGGTATGGTTCTTATCCAGTTTTCCCGCTATCTGTCAGACACTTACCAGCAGCTCCTACATGTGCATTTTGACCTCTTAAGTGACTTATGTGTTCATATTATTAAATACCACTGAATGCGTACTTTGCACTTATGTGCACAAATGTTACGTTTATCAATATAAATACTAGTTTTCTATAATCTTAGCGCACAAATTGGGCCTTCTGTAAAGATTATACTCCTAAATTTATGAGCAAAATTTATGCGCCTAAATTTACACTCCAAAATGTATGCTCCTAAATTATGAGCGTGATTAATTTTGGAGCATACATTATGCTTGTAATTAGGAGCATAAATTTTAGATGCTTAAATTTAGGAGTACAACTTTTATAGAATAAGGCCCATTGTGCTTACATTTAGGTGTTAAGGTTATAGAATTAGGGGCTTCAAATTTATAGAAACTAGCTTCAAAATGACATCTCTTGAACCTAAGTGGAAGTCTTGTGATTCAACTGCTAGTGGTCAAACTGGCAAACAAGTTGTTGGCTGCCAAGGATGTATGGAGTGGGTAGTTAAATCTAGGCTGCCAGGGAGCTTCAGTGGGGTTAGGAGGTTTTGTTTTGGCTGTTAATAGAATTGAAGGGTATTGGATATTAGGGGATAATAGATTCAGGGGAGGATCAGGATGTCAATTTGATTAGATTGCATTCTGAGGATTCGGGGGATCAAGGTAGATGGATGTCAGAGAGTATTAAATGCTGGGGAGGCTGAGGAAATCTATTTCGAGCGCCTACCTTTTAAATGATAGCTGCAGCTATAGAAAATGAAATTACTGTGTAAGTTACTAAGCTGCAGTACTGTATCACCCCAGGATAGGGGCTTAGCCAGTAAATTTTGCTGTAGTAAAAGACCGCCTCCTCACCTAGACTGTGTCCATCGCAACATGGCTCCCCCCTCCATTCAAGCTATCCCCCTACTCAGGCCACCCCTGCCCCCGCACCTTCCTGTCATTGTGTCCAAGGAAGTACCTCTTTTGCCTGTGTCTGACTGATCCTCTGGCCTCAGTCTGTCTTCTCCTGCTCCTGAATGCCGGGACCCGGCTGATTGCATTAATGTGATATCATGTTAATGCAATCATCCAGGTCCTGGCATGCAGGAGCAGGAGAGAGACAGACCCGGAAGCATGCAGGCAGGAAGAAGCTTGCTGGTGCCAGGCCCTCCCCTCTTGGAGGCTGGGCCCAAGGTATTTTGCCCCCCCCCCCCCGCCGCCCCCTCTCGGCAGCCCTGTTGAGGAAGTGGGGAAGGTGATCAGGGGTGTGAGCTTTTTGATCATGGGGTGAGGATGGTGATCAAGGGCAAAGAAGCTCCTTTTTTTTTTTTTTTTTTAGAAATTTATATACTTTTACAAGCAATACAGATATGAGTGAAACACATAATTCAAGATATGTCACATTCATAATTACAGAAACAATATTAAATCATCATATCTTCCTTAGACCACAATGAGTGGGGAGGAATCTAAATGATTGTTATGACCTGGTGAATGTGAGCCCTTGTGCCCCGACTGAGCACGGCGAAGATGAAGTGGCACCGCACTCGATCAGGCAGCCAGACAACACCTAGCTTCACCTGGGGAGCGACCACCGTTCCCTGGGAGTTGAGCCCCCAGGTGCATGCAGCCACCAGGACTTCTGGAACCAGCGGGGTTGCACAACCGCTGACCAGGCTGGCAGGCAGGCAGACACAGTCCAGGAGCAAAGAGTCAGTGAAGCAGCAAAACAGAGAGCAATCCAAAAGTCTGGGCAGGCAGCAACACAACGCGTGGTCAGTAAACAATCCAAGGTCAGGAACACAGAAAAACACTGGAACAGATGAAGACCACAACCTCTAAGCGAATAGAAGCACTGGAAACAGGGCTTTAAATAGAGCAGGAATTAGGCTCAACCATGAGCAGCTGTTCCAAGATGGCTGCCCCCATCAGCAGAGGTGCCTACATCCAAATATGGGCTTCCTTCCTGACCTCGTTACTCCAAGATGGCTGCCTCCTCCTGAGCTAGCCAAGATGGCTGCTGTCCATGATCCAACCCGGATGACGGCTGCTAGGTTAAGAAACAGAAACCAACCCATCCTGGAGAAGTGTAGCAGAGTGTAACAATGATTCAGGGAATCTAAATTAAAGACATTTGCAAAAAGAAAGGCATAGCCCTAACTACCACCATTAATACATTAAACTGGATTCATGACTTGACAAGCTTTTTCACGTTTATAAATTCTCTCAATTGAGTCGGAACAAAAAACACATATTTTATACCTAAATATTTTACAACACACTTGCAGGGGTAAGCAAGTAAAAATGTTGCCCCCAAAGACCTGATTTCCTCTCTCATTTCCAGAAACTGCTTTCTCCTCTCCTGAGTGGTCTTAGTCACATCCGGAAATATCCACAATTTTTGACCACAAAATTTTTGTTGAAAATTTTTAAAGTATAATTTTAATACGGCATCAAAGTCTTGCTCAAATACAAAGGATATTAGGAGGGTAGCCCTAACTGCTACCTCAGACAGTGAGTCCTCTAATATCAATGAAATATCCTCCAATTCCTCAACTTTCTCCAAATTTTCAGAAATTCCTTCTCGATCCTTCTTTGTGGGTAAAAAGTAAATCTTATTAATCGGCGGAATATTTTGTGCAGGAAATTTTAAATTCTCCACAAGAAACTTTTTAAACAAATTGTATGGTGGAATTCCTATTGGTTTGGGGAAATTGAGAATTCGCATATTCAGTCGTCTATTATAATTCTCAATTTATTCAATCCTTTGATGCATATTCACATTATCTTTCATCATTGCTGAAACGTTTTCTTTAACATTCACAGTTTCTTCCTGGAAGTGTTTTTCCTGGTCTTTTAAATCCTGTTTCAGCTTTTCCATAGATTTGGACAGCTGATCAACAGTATTTGCAAGTTTTTGTGTCTCTTGAGTTGAGTTGATTATTAAATCTTGCATTTTCTGCATTGATTGCCAAAGCATATCAAGTGTTACCACTCCTGGCGGGTTTCCCCGCTTTAGATTACCTTCCACTGCCATCTCCAATTTCGGGGGGGGGGGGGGGACCCTCTCCGCTGGCCACACCATCTCCGACCTCCGGGTTGTGTAGATCAGCTGCCCCCTCGCGAATCGTGGCAGGGCAGAGTGGAGTTCCAGCATTCGGGGGAGACAATGAGATCTCAGCCTCCAATGACGTCTGAGCCCCTGCACCAGCGTCAATCGGGTTTCCTCCTCCTGTTTAAGAAGCTCCTTTTAAGATGTGGCCCTGGGTGGTAAAATATTTTACCAGCTACAATGCAGCTTGTGGTGTGCACCATCCCCCTGATATTCAGCCGGTGGCTGGCAAAGCTTTGACTGCCCACTGCCACTGTTCGACCCAGATATTAAATTCCAGGCCATTTCCATGACTGTCATTGAATATCCGGGTTTTTCAATGCTGGCTAGCACATGACCGGTTAAGTTGATATTCAAACTTAACCAGCCATGGCTTAGCAGGCAAAGATAGGCCTGTTTTTTTTTATGCTACTAAGTCTGGCAGGTTAAGTTCTGTATATCAGGACTTAACCGATCACGCCTGCAACATCACTACCTTTATTTTCGGCGCTAACTGGGCATTTTCAGCAGTGATAACCAGTTAAATGCCACTGAAAATAACCAGTTATTTGCTGAGACATGAGTTAAGCAATTGGCGGCCATTCCCGGCCGGTTAACTTATGCTGAATATAGGGCCCCCAGTGTCCACCACAAGTCAAGTTGTTGAATTTAAATAGTAATGAGCTGTTTTACCTGCATTTGCATGCTTTCCACCTCATTACTATTTACTCCATGGTGACTTAAATAGCCCCTTTAAGTCACATTTAAGAGGCATATAATGCAGGTTATTGCTCTAATGTAGCTTGATAATTTCCCCTGTCAATGAAGAAATGGAGTGGTTTAGAGTTATTTTTTTTAAATCTATTTTGCACGTATGATTAAGTGGATTTATTTGGTAGTTTTCATTTTTAATTTGATTTTTAGCAATAATAACATGTCCACAGGTATGGGTAGTATGAGAATAGTGTATAAGTTGCTGCTCTAGTATGTTCTTTGGCAATGATGAAGAATCCCATCAGTGCGATATTAGTATTGGAGATATTAATATTAAGTTTGTTAATTAAATGGATTTAATGAAGAAATGGAGTGGCACTCTGTTAATTTAGGAAGGTTTTAATTCATTTTTGATTCATAGCAATTGTAATGCTTTCAGCACTTGATACGTCTGAGATCATATATTCAGTTGCTCTCATATAAAATTTGATAACAATAATAAATACCTAAAGGTTGTAATTCTTTAGGCAAATAAAGATTAGTGGCTTGAATAATAGTAATGAAGGAATGTGATGTCATGACTTCCTTAATGTTTTCTGTGTAATATAGAACAGTGTACTTCTTGGGGCAGATCATCTTAAATATGGATGAAGCACTGTATCAGCAAAGCCTGGAAGATACCATATTTTGCAAACGTTTGGGAACTATCATAGCATTGTCATTGAGATGCACATGTTTTTTTTTTCTTTTCCAGCATCACTCTTAGTTAAAAGGCAGCAGTTTCTTGGGCAAATTAAGTTTTAAACTCTTTTTTAACTGATTCCTTTTTTGAAACATGCATTCAGTATACTTCTATTTTATCCCTTATCCACTTTTTCTGTATTATCTGGCTTTTTTATCCAACAACCTGTCAGTCCCATTTACACTGGATAACTCTACTGTATATATATAAAAAACATAAACATAGTTTGACCACTTTCAGTTTGCATTCAAATCTCTCTTTCTATTCTCATCTTCACATCTGTTTCCTGGCAATCTCAAAGCCTGGAATCTCTTATCTCGGAGACCTTAAAGCCCCACTGTATACTTTTTCCAAAGGACTTTGTTTCTCTCCCTCTATCTACTGTTCCTCTGTGCACACATTATCCTTCTACTCACAGATCATCTTGCCCATGGTATCATCATGGGCTACGCTTGTTAAAAAGACAATTACACCATCATGAGAACCACTAGTGGAAAACATGCTTTCAGTTCGCACTAACAGCTTATAAGAACACTGCAAGATCTTATAAAACCTCTATTGTCTAGGCAAAGAGAGATTACTATCTCACCATGATAGTTCATTTCTTACAGACTTTATAGAATTGTCCAACAACTTATAAAATCTTCCTCTATTCCCTCTCTCTCTCTCTCCTCTGGATTGGCCGCTGTCAGGGACAGGATGCTGGGCTCGATGGACCTTTGGTCTTTTCCCAGTATGGCATTACTTATGTACTTACTGCTGATATTATTGTCATATCTTTTCTGCCCATTTTACCAGTTTCTAATGTATCTTTCTCCATTTCTTTGCTTACTACCAATTCTTTTTCAGAGACGGCTGAGGGGAGACATGATAGAGGTATATAAAATAATGAGTGGAGTGGAACAGGTGGATGTGAAGCATCTGTTCACGCTTTCCAAAAATACTAGGACTAGGGGGCATGTGATGAAACTACAGTGTAGTAAATTTAAAACAAATCGGAGAACATTTTTCTTCACCCAACGCGTAATTAAACTCTGGAGTTCGTTGCCAGAGAACGTGGTGAAGGCAGTTAGCTTGGCAGAGTTTAAAAGGGGGTTAGACGGTTTCCTAAAGGACAAGTCCATAAACCGCTACTAAATGGACTTGGGAAAAATCCACAATTCCGGGAATAACATGTATAGAATGTTTGTATGTTTGGGAAGCTTGCCAGGTGCCCTTGGCCTGGATTGGCCGCTGTCGTGGACAGGATGCTGGGCTCGATGGACCCTTGGTCTTTTCCCAGTGTGGCATTACTTATGTACTTATATTTATACTTCTCTCACTTCTTGGTCTATGGAAATTTATTTAGTCAATGTGGCCTTCTGGCTTCATCTCTGATGGAGCCCCAGCTAGGATCCTGAAGGACTACTCAAGTTCCCTGTCACCTATATTTCTGATTAACTCTAATCTAACTTCTGGTACTGTACCAAGTGCATGGGAATGTTCCCTGATCTGCCTACACCTTAAGAAACCTATTTTAGACCCTTATTCCCTGTCTAACTGTTGTCCGATCGTAAACCTTTTTTTTCTAGTGAAGATAACTAAAAATGCTGTCTTCTTTCAAGTCCTTAAAATTTTGGGACTCGACTAATACATTTCATTCTAGGTAAACTGGTTTTCAACAGGGGCAGAGCACAGAAGCAGCACTGGTTTTGATGCTAAATGAAGTTATTTGTCATCTTGATTGAAGGAAGATCGTGTTATTGATATAATTAGATCTCACTTCCGCTTTCAATACCACTGACCATTCCCTCTTTCTAACTCATTTGAGCAATACAGGGTTAAAAAGGATCTCCCTTTATTGATGTCTTTCTTATCTGATCCTCTCTGTCTACCTCTACACAGATGATACGCAACTACATACTTGGCACCTCAACTTTCAACAGAATATAATCTTCAAGGATAACTAATTAGTTATCACACCATAATTTGACATGGGGGTAGGGGAGACTTATTAAAGTTGGTTACTATTAAGAGGGGTTATTTTATCACAGCTTGTACTATTTTAGCACAAGTACCATTTTATGCAGTGAGATCTAAGTACTAATAACCCAGGTTCACAGTAAAATAACCCCTTTTAATGATAGCCCATGTTGATAACTTTTCCTCTGAATATCAACAAAATGAGGACTTTATTTAAATCATTTATTTATAATTTTTCATTTTACAAGGGTCACTTGCAAACGGTAATACAGAGATGATTGCACATTAATACAATATAAGAAGAAAACAATCCCAGCTAGATATATGGATTATATACAATCTTTCTCTTTCTTAGACCACAAAGTGAAGAAAAATAGGGAGAGTGAAATAAGATAAGGAGATCAATTAAACAGTAAACAGAAAAAAGAAAACATGGTATTAACCTGATTATCCCCAGATATTACTCATCTAATACATTATTCCACATTGATCATCTGGTTGGCTTCCTCAAGACCAAATACGGCGTATAGTCAATTCATTTAATTGAGAACATACTTATTGTCCAGGTTTTAGTTAGAAATAATACATCTGATTACATTCTCTCTCTTTTAAAAACCAGAAATTATTTAACAATACATATACTCAAGTCTCTAATTCAAATACCACTGATTAAAGCAATCCCAGTTTTCACAGGCTTCACTCCTTTCGAAGTAATAATTAAGGAAATATTTCAAAATGAGGACTTTATAGTTCTCTGAAATTTCTTCTCTGTCATCATTTATTTCATTACTAAAGCAAACCCACTAAAGATTCAAAATACTGTTAAGTTATTAGTGGGTCCTTTTACTGAGCTGTGGTAAAAAGTGGCCTTAGTGTACTCTTACACAAGTCATTCCTGTACGCTAAGGCCATTTTTACCACACCCATAAGAATGTTTTTTTTTCTTATTTTTGATAGTAATGGCCATGCACTGTTGTCATTAGTGCACAACCATTTTGTCAAATTACCATATGTGCACTTACAGCCACCATTTTGTAGTTAATAAGGGCTCACATGCTCTCTATGTGCTGACCAATTAGCATGTGATAATGTAGCTGCACTAACTAGTTAGCACAGGAACATCCACTCTCTGCCCCCGGACATGCCTCTCAAAAATATATATATATATTTTTTTTAGCGCTCAGTTAATATGCACGCATTTAGCAGTTATTGCAGGATGTCTGAGTGCATCAGATGCTATGCCATTTTAAGCTGTATTAAGTGTACATTAGCATGTAGCTTAGCTTAGTAAAAGGGCCCCTAGGAGTTTTATGTGAAGGATCTCTGTTCTTTGGCCCCAATATTGAATATCTTTCTAAAAGTATATTATCTACTCATTCTAAGATCAGATCTAAGAAATTCCTTCTTGAAAATGGAGCCATCAAGATGTTAATACAGGCACTGGTCTTGAATCAGTTGACTCCCTTCTAGAAGGCTTGCCTCAATATGCACTGCAATGAAAGCAACGTCTTCAAATTACTGGGGTGAAGCAAACTTTCAGTACCAACCATTATGATCACATGACCCTATTTGTTAATTGAACAGCATTGGTCATTGGTATCTAGTAGAATCAACTATAAAATTCTTCTCAAACATATGGCATATGATAATACTTGCCCCCTCATCTATCTAAAATGCTTATCCCTTACTAGCCTTCTAAAACACTCCACTCATCTGGTGCTAATATTTTAACAGTCCCTTCTTCCAGATTTGTTATACTTGACACCTCTTGAACTACGGCTTTCAGCTCTCTGGCTCCTACCCTTTGGAATAACTGACCAAATACTGTGTTCAGACCCTTTCTATATTAGGTTTAACTCATCTCTGATTATTTGGCCCTTTAATCACCCCTACCCATTGCCTTCCTAGCCCATTTGTAGAATCCTTGATTCTTTTCCCTATGTTATAATACTGTTGCACCATTCCCTTCCTATTGTGTTCCAGATATCGGACAAACTTTTATGTTTTGATGCTGTTCTGTGGATTAATTTGCTGTGCAATGTTTCCCCATTCTTTTGTTTCCTTTAATTTTGTACTAGAATTTTATAGTACTGTTATTTTTTTTCTGACTATAAATAAGGATTTGCAAACTGTACTGATACTACAGTGATAGTGTAATCTCAAAGAATAAAGAAAATTCTTAACATGCATGTTCCTTTTTCTAGTATTATCCCCCTTCCTGTAACCACTGAACCACTATCATTCCTTGCTTCCCAATCTTCCTGTGTCTGTAGCACGTATTCTAACTTGACTTCACTCTGTTCTTGAGGTGAGAAAAGTTGTGTTATATATGAATTCCCCTACTTTAGTTATAGATACAATGGGCTGTGTCGGTATTGCCACGCAGCAGCTGCTAATGTGGCTTTGTAAAAGAGGGCCTTAATTCTTAAGGTACTCCTAGCATTTATTTATCTACATCATTTTGTTTATAGTAGGATTAAAGAGGGAAGGGTCATATTAGAATGGGAGGAAGCCATCATTCTTCCTTGGTTCAAAGCTCCCAAATCACATCCTGCAGTACCATCCAGTTATCGACCAATCTCAAATCTATCATTCACCTCCAAAGTGGTGGAAAAGTTTGTAGCTTCTCAGTTATCTTCTTATCTTGATCAGATTAATGGACTGCATCCATGACAGATGGTCTTTTAGGCCCATAATAGAACTGAATGTATCCAATCAGATAGGCCTTTGATAGTGGCAAAGAAGTTGTACTATTTTCCCTTGACCTTACAGCTACGTTTGACCTGGTAAATCATTCTATTTTTCTTATGAGATTATCTGAACTCTGCTTCTCTGGATCTGCCCTGGCATGGTTTCATTCCTACCTTGATAATACCTCATTCAGGATCCAGTGGTCCCATACAACCTCGAGACATATAGCTTTTCCTTTGGATTCTGTATTCAGCCTGATTCTTTTCAACATTTTCTTTGCCCCTTTAATTTTTAGTTTTACATTCTTAATTTATGCAGATGACATATAGTTGTTAACCACCCTCGTTATTATCAATGTTGCTTTATTGGCTGATATATAATTTAAGATTGAACAAATTATAAAATGATTTAGAAATAATGGACTGAAATTCAACTCTACAAAAACCATAGCAGTAAGATTCTGTAAAAAAAAAAAAAAAAGACTTCTACCCTGTTTCCTGGTCTATGCTAATAAATGGAGCTATAGTTTCTTTACAAAATGCAGTGAAAGTATTAAGAATTACATTAGTAGCACCTTATCTATAGAATAGCATGTTTCACCAGTGATCAAGAAATCTTTTTTCACTTTGCATCAAATCTAGTCCATTTGGTATCACTCTCCCTGAAGATTATTGAGATGGTTTTAGGAAGATTACCTACTTTTTAATTCCTTTTAGTTGTGTGTGTGGTTTATTTTTAAATGTATTTTTTTATTTTGTTTTATGGGTTTGTGGTTTTTTTGTGCATGTTGTTGTTCACTTTTTTTTCTAATACGTTATTGTATATTGTACACTGCTGAGTTCTTGAACAAAGCCAAATGGTATAGCAAATTTTAATAAACTATTATCTATAATCTTGTACCTTGACTACTGCAGTTCATTATTGCAAAGTCAATCTTTCAAATATATAAAGATTACAACTGATTCCAAATATTGTTGTAAAGCTTCTCCATAGTAAAACAAATTTGGTCATGTTACCCTCCCTTTTATACTCTGAACACTGGATCACCATCTCTTATTGCATTCCTTTTAAAATACTTATATCATTGTCCACCAAGTATTTTATTCCAGTCAATCTTCCTGTCTTTTTAACTGTTTAATTCTATGTTCATTGAAAACTTTTCATTCGTCCAGCCAGAAGCAATTGATCATTCTATCAATTTGACACATTTGTTGAGATACTGAAGGGGCATTTTCAAAAAGATGTCCAAGTCAGAATTGGAATATCCTGCTCATAATGTCCCCCCCCCCCCCCAAAAACCTTATCTGACTGTTATTTTTGAATAGGAAATATGTCGGTGTTCCCTGTTCGAAAATACATGAGAATTTCCAAAATGAACAGCCATTTTACAAACAGAAGCATCCAAATTATGAACACCAAAAAAACCAGGGGCATAAGACATCTGTCTGGCAGCATTTTTACAGACATGGCCACACAGACATCCTTGCAGAGCAGAGAGGCAGCCTAGTGGTCAGTGCAGTGGGCTATAAACCAGGGCACCCAGGTTCATTCCCCTACAACTCCTATTTTAAGTGGTGATCCCTCCAGGAACAGGGGAATGCACACTGTACCTGACTGTATATCACTTCAGTAGCCTTCAGGCTTGCAGGTGTCATAAATATTTAGGTACAGTAGTATGTCTGTTTATGGAGGGCTCACCGTTTAAAGGAGACTAAAAAAAATAGAGCTGAAGTAGGAATTAAAACCTGGGTCCCCTTGATTATAGTCCACTTCAGTGATCACTAGGCTATTCCTCAGAGCTTCTTTCTGCTTCCTTCATTTAAAATGTCCATAATACCTGATGCCGTCATAGGCCTGGTTTTCCTTTCAGAGGAGAGGGAGGGGGACGGCAACCACTGGGGAATTCATGAGGGGGTCAAGCCTTAATCCCACCAGTGGTCAGCTACTCAATCAGAGCACCTTTTTGTACCCTGGATGTGACTGAAAAAGGTCTAAATAAAAACATCTGTCTTTTTAGACATTTATTCCCTTTCAATTATCGCTGTTGGCTGACCTAATTTTGGGACCTCCCTAGTCCTGCTTAAAACATGCCCACAACTATTTGGATGAACTGCAGTGCAGGACATCCAAATTCAACCATTCTAAAATCGCAATTTGGATGTCTTTGGCAGATGGAATTTTTTTTTTTTTTTGCCATTTTGAGACATCCATGTGCTTTGAAAATGAGGTCCATAGTAACATAGTAAATTAGAGCAGATAAAGACTCACATGATCCATGCAGTCTGTCTACTCAACAAGGCAGTCAGAACCACTGACTGTGATATAAAATACACATACTTGATCTTGATCTGTCCTGGCTATTTTAGGGTTACAGACTGTAAATATCTGCCCGGCACTGGCCTTGGTTACTAACTGATGGAGTTGCTGTCAAAACCCACTCCATCCTGTCCAGATCTGCCTTTCCATAATTGGGACATAAACTATAATCTGCCCTGTTTTCCATATTTGGGACAAACAGTAGGGGTTTGCCCAGCACTGACCTTACTTCTCAACTACTGGTGTTTTGCCATCTATACACTGCTAAGTTTTGTTTTGATTCCATCTTATTTTCATACATGGATCCTTTGTTCGTATGCCATTCATTTTTTAATTCCGCTACCGTTTTGTCTGTACCACCTCCCCCAGGAGGGCATTCCAGGCATCTGCCACATCTCTATGAAAAAGTACTTGTTCTGCTCCCATTTGCATGGAGGTAGGCTGTTTGTTGTTTACATGAATATGTCGAGCACTGTCTGTAACAGATTAAAGTGCCTGTATTTTTAAAATAGGTAAGACTTCAAATCCCTATAATCATATAGTTTCTGTTATAGTCTCTTTCACAGCACATTTCCTAGATCCCTGTGTCTTGTGAGACTCTTTCCATTGGCTTGTCTGATTCTCTTAGCATGCTGGGCTAGTAGCCTCCCCCTCTTGATCAGAACTGTTAAGCTATCTGCAGCATGCCCCTTCTATGATCTAACTTTTAATTTCTGTCTGTTGCATGAGCCCTACAAGCCCTTGTAAATCCATCAAGTTTTTCACTAGTATAAAAGTATATACAGCATTACTATTCAGCGTGTTGTTGAACTCCTCCCAGCTTCTCTCATGAGACGATTGAGAACAGACTCCCAGGGGTCCTTTTACTAAGGTGCTCTGAAAAATGGCTCGCAGTAGTGTAGGCGCAGGTTTTTGCTGCACGCAGAATCATTTGTCAGTGTGCCTGTACAAAATGCCTTTTTTCCCCCAAAAAATGGATGTGCGGCAAAATCAAAATTGCCGCATGTCCATTTTGGGTCTCTGACCTTACCGCCAACCATAGACCTAGCGGTAAAGAATTTGGGTGGTAATGACCTACATGCGTCAGATGCCACTTGGCGCGTGTCCGCTACATGCGTCCGAAAATAAAAAATATTTTTCAGACGCGTATCGTACGTGCACCAAAAATAAAATTACGCAAAAGCCATGCGGTAGTCGGGCGGAAAGTCCATTTTGGCACATGTTGGGTGCACGTAGGTACCTATGGGGCTTAGTAAAAGGGGCCCCCAGTTTGCAAGACAAAACTGTTGTCCAACATATCTGAGCTGTAAGTTATTTTTCCTTGTTTGATTACTGCATTTAAGAAAATTGTGGTTCAAGAGTTCTGAGTCTTACAGTGATGTTCTATACTCTGGTTTAGACTGCATGCTAATCACCCTGTTGAGAGGGCAGAACATACTTCCTGTTGTTACTCCTAAATTGACCCCTCTTTAACCTCAATTTATACCCTCTAGTTCTATTGCTTCCTCATCTCTTGCAAAGATACATTTGAATATTAATATCTTTCATATACTTGAATGTCTGTATCATATCTCCTCTATCTCTCCTTTCCTCTAGGCGTGCATCAAGTCTCTTCTCATACATCATTGGGTGCAAGACTTTTTTGTTTTAGTGCACTCTCTCTCTCACATTTTAGAATAACCTACTTTTGTACATACCCCTTGAACTGTCATTGCAGAAATTTAAGACAGAACTTAAAACCTAGTATTTCAACCTAATATTTCTCCAAAGATAAATGTCTTATTTATATGTGGTGCGGTAGTCTGCCCTAAGGGAAGTAGTTATTAACCAATAAGACCTAGATACTAATAACTGGGGTTATAATATCAGGCCGCTGAGGGAGGAAGTTATTGATGTGAGCTACTGTTAAGACATGTTATTTTACTGTTAACCCTAGTTATTAGTAATTAGGGGGGCCCTTTTAATAAAATGTGTTAAAATTTGGAGTTTATGCAGCCTAATGAGGGATTGTCCTGTGCGTTCACTCCAAATCTGCTGTAGCCCTTTATAGCCTTTTTTACTTTTTTTTGTTATTCGGTTGTACACTGATATTATCATTAATATTATCACAAAATTATTTTGGGGTGGGTGTATGGTATGGGCAGGGAATGGGTGTTCCTGCTTTATCCAGCTAGCGTGTTATGACTGGCGTATGCTAACTGAATAAAGCAGTGTTAATGTGGTAGCACCTAGGGCCTTTTAAATAGGAGTCAGTAAGTGCTTCCGCATATAATATTTCACATAAATAAAAAATGGAATATATTATATGTTTTGTTTTCAAAGATTCAGAATGCTAGCTATTATAGAATATGATGATGAGCAAGGTCTTCATTATAACAGATCTATGCTGTGCCTCACCTGTGTAGAGTCTATATTTATTATCCAAGTCTGCTACAATTTTTTTCAATGAAAAATTACCTTCACCATATTATTTTTGAGTTACTTTATGTAAATTCAAGACAATTAATTTTAAGCTTTGAATAATATAAACTGATTATGCATTGCAGTCAAAATATTTCTCTTCCTTATACATACAGTACATTCCTTAGCTTCGCTAATATCAAACACAACTTCCAAATTATGGAAAGAAAAGAAATGAGGGCAAGTCAGGTGCTTCCTTCAAGGAAATGAAATTAAGGTCCATTCTGTAAATCTGGGCAATTGGTGTAACTTGACTGACAATAAACAAATGAATCTTTCTGTACTAAAGGGAATGCGATATATGGGTCTAATTCAAGGGATCTCAAACTTCCTCTGGAGACCCACAGCCAGTTATTTTTCAGGATATATACAATGAATATTCGTAAGAGAGGCTTTCATGCACTGTGTCCTTTGCATATTTATTGTGCTCTTTAGAAAATCTGACTAGAAGGGGGCCCCTGGTCTAAAGTTAGTGAAACATTTGAATACGAATAAAATAATAACTATCATTTTTATAATACTACTGGATGTGTAAATATAACAGTGACAAGTCCCTTTCTCAAAAGAGAATACAGTTACTGTCCCAACACAGAGCCTGACTGCTCCCACCCTAAACACACATACACTCCCAGGAGTTACCTGGGGATCCCCTTGGTGTTTTCTATGTTTGTGCAGCGCTGCGTACGCCTTGTAGCGCTATAGAAATGCTAAATAGTAGTAGTAGTAGTTTTAGGGCTCCTTATACTAAGCGGCAGTAAGCCTAACGCAGGCTTACTGCTCTCTATAGAGGAAGTACTGCCAGGCTAACGCAGCAGCCTGGCGGTACTTCCCATCTCTAGTGCACCATCATTCTGGCACTAAAAAAATGTATTTATTTTTGTAGTGCCGGAGTATACCTGGAGATAATCAGGCGGTGCCACACGCTGCCTGGATACCATAGGGTTATAACAGGAGCCCTTACTGCCACTTCAATGGGTGGCGTTAAGGGCTCCCCCCTGGAATGGCCCTGCGGCAAGTACTTGCCGCAGGGCCATTTCCTGTAGGAAAGCGAGACTTCCCTTTTACCAGCTGTGGTAAAAAAGGGCTTCGGCGAGCATGTAAAATATGCATCACCAGCGCCAGCCCCCTTTTGCCATAGCTTGGTAAAGGAGCCCCCTAGTGACCAAAAGCAAGAACAGACACACCCCTTTCACTCCCACCCTCGGATAGTGCCAGATTCAAAATGGCACTGATGACCTCTTGTGATAATCTTGCAGTTCCACTGCTAGGGGGTAATCCTTCCATATAAGGAGGGATGGTGAAGGAATTATGACTTAGAGGAGAATGGATGGGGCAGATTCAAGTGGATGTGACCTCAGGGGGAGATCAGACTGGGGAGGATGATGGGAGGAAGAGGAGTGTGCTGTCATAGAAGTATGTATCTTGATTGGGCCAGCACTACATTACATGCTGTGGCAAATAGTGAGATTCTCCCACTACATGTATCTTGATGCCTGTCTGCTCTGTGCAGTATGCTGACCTTTTACTAAGGCGCACTAGAAAATGGCCAGCGCTGCGATTAGTGTGTGGGTTTGCAGTGCTCTCCAGCCACTTTCTAGCGCAGCTGAAAAATGGCCTCGGTCAGTGTTTTATTTTAACGGCCAATGCAATTTCCCCATTAAAGCGTGGCCATTACCACCGGAAACCCTTACTGCCACCTATTTAGGCAGCAAGGGCTCCCACACTACTCCTGTGTTAATCGGGTAGCACGCTGTAAGGTACCCACATTATCTGATTAGAGCAGGAACACCTATTCTAAGCCCCAGACACACCTGCCATGGCAAAAAATATAAAATATTTTTTTACTATGGGAGTAGCACACGTTGTTGGACCAACTACCGTGGGACACCTCAGCATGTCTCATGGTATTGTTCTTTTATCATGCAGTAGGCCCACATTGGGCCTATTCCCCCTGATTCTATATAGCATGCCTAGAAATCAGCACCAAAATTGGAGCGGATTCTATAACAATGTGCATAATTTAACAAGCTTAGCATGCAAATGAGTGCTGATAACAGCCCTTAACAAGCAAAGGATAATTGTGGGATTTGAATGCTGCTTTTCCTGATTCCCAACATATCTCTTTAGGCACTAGACTGCTACAACTATCAGCTAAGTATATTTCATGGACATCTTGGCACATAAGGGCCAATATTCAAAAGGAATTATCTTGATAATGTCAACAAGTGTACAGAGAAGACCCTGTGCATCAATTTTCAGTAGCACTATCTCCCGGATTCTATCAAATTTATGTATTTATGCATGATTGTCCCAATACATCAGGTTCAATGCGGCTAACAACTTATTGTGATTAACAGTACAAAAAGTGATGTGGGATAGTATACATTAAGTAGTAATAAAAAAGTAAGGGACCCTTTTACAAAAGCGTGCTGAAAAATGGCCTGCGGTAGTATACACACGTTTTGGGTGCGCACCTGAAAAAAATGCCTTTTTATTTTTGCGGAAAATGGACGCATCCATTTGGGGTTTTAGACCTTACTGCCAGCCTTTGATCTAGTGGTAAGGTCTCACACAGTAACCAGGAGGTAATCCTTAACATGTGTAAAATGCCGATTACCGCCCGTGCGCCAGAAAATATTTTCCAGCGTGCATAGTGGACACGCTTCAAAAATGAAATTACCGCAAGGGCCATGCGGTAGCTGGGTGGTAACACAAAATTGATGCTCGTTGGGTGCTTTAGGTGCCTACGCAGCTTAGTAAAATGGGCCCTAAATGAAGACGGAGTAATTATATAGTACGTACTATGGAAACGAATGCTAAATGCAAAAAGGTAACAATTTATAGTCATCCATGTATAAAGCGAATGCTACATACCTGTAGAAGGTATTATCCGAGGACAGCAGGCTGATTGTTCTCACTGATGGGTGACGTCCACGGCAGCCCCTCCAATCGGAACACTTCCTAGCAAAGTCCTTTGCTAGTCCTCGCGTGCCGATGCGCACCGCGCATGCGCGGCCATCTTCCCGCCCGAACCGGCTCGTGCCGGCCAGTCTCATATGTAGCAAAACAAAGAGAAGGGAAGACACAACTCCAAAGGGGAGGTGGGCGGGTTTGTGAGAACAATCAGCCTGCTGTCCTCGGAGAATACCTTCTACAGGTATGTAGCATTCGCTTTCTCCGAGGACAAGCAGGCTGCTTGTTCTCACTGATGGGGTATCCCTAGCCCCCAGGCTCACTCAAAACAACAACCATGGTCAATTGGGCCTCGCAACGGCGAGGACATAACTGAGATTGACCTAAAAAATTTACCAACTAACTGAGAGTGCAGCCTGGAACAGAACAAACATGGGCCTAGGGGGGTGGAGTTGGATTCTAAACCCCGAACAGATTCTGAAGCACTGACTGCCCGAACCGACTGTCGCATTGGGTATCCTGCTGCAGGCAGTAATGAGATGTGAATGTGTGGACAGATGACCACGTCGCAGCTTTGCAAATCTCTTCAATAGTGGCTGACTTCAAGTGGGCTACCGACGCTGCCATGGCTCTAACATTATGAGCCGTGACATGACCCTCAAGAGCCAGCCCAGCCTGGGCGTAAGTGAAGGAAATGCAATCTGCTAGCCAATTGGATTTGGTGCGTTTTCCTACAGCCACTCCCCTCCTGTTGGGATCAAAAGAAACAAACAATTGGGCGGACTGTCTGTTGGGCTGTGTCCTCTCCAGATAGAAGGCCAATGCTCTCTTGCAGTCCAATGTGTGCAGCTGACGTTCAGCAGGGCAGGAATGAGGACGGGGAAAAAATGTTGGCAAGACAATTGACTGGTTCAGATGGAACTCCGACACAACCTTTGGCAAGAACTTAGGATGAGTGCAGAGGACTACTCTGTTATGATGAAATTTGGTGTAAGGGGCCTGGGCTACCAGGGCCTGAAGCTCACTGACTCTACGAGCTGAAGTAACTGCCACTAAGAAAATGACCTTCCAGGTCAAGTACTTCAGATGGCAGGAATTCAGTGGCTCAAAAGGAGGTTTCATCAGCTGGGTGAGAACGACATTGAGATCCCATGACACTGTAGGAGGCTTGACAAAAGCAAACCTCTCATGAAGCGAACAACTAAAGGCTGTCCTGAGATCGGCTTACCTTCCACACGGTAATGGTATGCACTGATTGCACTAAGGTGAACCCTTACAGAGTTGGTCTTGAGACCAGACTCAGACAAGTGCAGAAGGTATTCAAGCAGGGTCTGTGTAGGACAAGTGCGAGGATCTAGGGCCTTGCTGTCACACCAGATGGCAAACCTCCTCCACAGAAAGAAGTAACTCCTTTTAGTGGAATCTTTCCTGGAAGCAAGCAAGATACGGGAGACACCCTCTGACAGACCCAAAGAGGCAAAGTCTACGCTCTCAACATCCAGGCCGTGAGAGCCAGGGACCGGAGGTTAGGATGCAGAAGCGCCCCTTCGCCCTGCGTGATGAGGGTCGGAAAACACTCCAATCTCCACGGTTCTTCGGAGGACAACTCCAGAAGAAGAGGGAACCAGATCTGACGCGGCCAAAAAGGAGCAATCAGAATCATGGTGCCTCGGTCTTGCTTGAGTTTCAACAAAGTCTTCCCCACCAGAGGTATGGGAGGATAAGCATACAGCAGACCCTCCCCCCAGTCCAGGAGGAAGGCATCCGATGCCAGTCTGCCGTGGGCCTGAAGCCTGGAACAGACCTGAGGGACTTTGTGGTTGGCTCGAGATGCGAAGAGATCTACCAAGGGGGTGCCCCACACCTGGAAGATCTGTCGCACTACACGGGAATTGAGCGACCACTCGTGAGGTTGCATAATCCTGCTCAACCTGTCGGCCAGACTGTTGTTTACGCCTGCCAGATATGTGGCTTGGAGCACCATGCCGTAACGGCGAGCCCAGAGCCACATGCTGACGGCTTCCTGACACAGGGGGCGAGATCCGGTGCCCCCCTGCTTGTTGATGTAATACATGGCAACCTGGTTGTCTGTCTGAATTTGGATAATTTGGTGGGACAGCCGATCTCTGAAAGCCTTCAGAGCGTTCCAGACCGCTCGTAACTCCAGAAGATTGATCTGCAGATCGCGTTCCTGGAGGGACCAGCTTCCTTGGGTGTGAAGCCCATCAACATGAGCCCCCCACCCCAGGAGAGACGCATCCGTAGTCAGCACTTTTTGTGGCTGAGGAATTTGGAAAGGACGTCCCAGAGTCAAATTGGACCAAATCGTCCACCAATACAGGGATTTGAGAAAACTCGTGGACAGGTGGATCACGTCTTCTAGATCCCCAGCAGCCTGAAACCACTGGGAAGCTAGGGTCCATTGGGCAGATCTCATGTGAAGGCGGGCCATGGGAGTCACATGAACTGTGGAGGCCATGTGGCCCAGCAATCTCAACATCTGCCGAGCTGTGATCTGCTGGGACGCTCGCACCCGCGAGACGAGGGACAACAAGTTGTTGGCTCTCGTCTCTGGGAGATAGGCGCGAGCCGTCCGAGAATCCAGCAGAGCTCCTATGAATTCGAGTTTCTGCACTGGGAGAAGATGGGACTTTGGATAATTTATCACAAACCCCAGTATCTCCAGGAGGCGAATAGTCATCTGCATGGACTGCAGGGCTCCTGCCTCGGATGTGTTCTTCACCAGCCAATCGTCGAGATATGGGAACACGTGTACCCCCAGTCTGCGAAGTGCTGCTGCTACTACAGCCAAGCACTTCGTGAACACTCTGGGCACAGAGGCGAGCCCAAAGGGTAGCACACAGTACTGGAAGTGACGTGTGCCCAGCTGAAATCGCAGATACTGTCTGTGAGCTGACAGTATCGGGATGAGAGTGTAGGCGTCCTTCAAGTCCAGAGAGCCTAGCCAATCGTTTTCCTGAATCATGGGAAGAAGGGTGCCCAGGGAAAGCATCCTGAACTTTTCTTTGACCAGATATTTGTTCAGGGCCCTTAGGTCTAGGATGGGACGCATCCCCCCTGTTTTCTTTTCCACAAGGAAGTACCTGGAATAGAATCCCAGCCCTTCTTGCCCGGATGGCACGGGCTCGACCGCATTGGCGCTGAGAAGGGCGGAGAGTTCCTCTGCAAGTACCTGCTTGTGTTGGAAGCTGTAAGACTGAGCTCCCGGTGGACAATTTGGAGGTTTGGAAGCCAAATTGAGGGTGTATCCTTGCCGGACTATTTGGAGAACCCACTGATCGGAGGTTATGAGAGGCCACCTTTGGTGAAAAGCTTTCAACCTCCCTCCGACTGGCAGGTCGCCCGGCACTGACACTTGGATGTCGGCTATGCTCTGCTGGAGCCAGTCAAAAGCTCGCCCCTTGCTTTTGCTGGGGAGCCGAGGGGCCTTGCTGAGGCGCACGCTGCTGACGAGAACGAGCGCGCTGGGGCTTAGCCTGGGCCGCAGGCTGTCGAGAAGGAGGATTGTACCTACGCTTGCCAGAAGAGTAGGGAACAGTTTTCCTTCCCCAAAAAAATCTTCTACCTGTAGAGGTAGAGGCTGAAGGCTGCCGGCGGGAGAACTTGTCGAATGCGGTGTCCCGCTGGTGGAGCTGCTCTACCACCTGCTTGACTTTCTCTCCAAAAATATTATCCGCACGGCAAGGCGAGTCCGCAATCCGCTGCTGGATTCTATTCTCCAGGTCGGAGGCACGCAGCCATGAGAGTCTGCGCATCACCACACCTTGAGCAGCGGCCCTGGACGCAACATCAAAGGTGTCATACACCCCTCTGGCCAGGAATTTTCTGCACGCCTTCAGCTGCCTGACCACCTCCTGAAATGGCTTGGCTTGCTCAGGGGGGAGCTTGTCCACCAAGCCCGCCAACTGCCGCACATTGTTCCGCATGTGTATGCTCGTGTAGAGCTGGTAGGACTGAATCTTGGCCACGAGCATAGAAGAATGGTAGGCCTTCCTCCCAAAGGAGTCCAAGGTTCTAGAGTCCTTGCCCGGGGGCGCCGAAGCATGCTCCCTAGAACTCTTGGCCTTCTTTAGGGCCAAATCCACAACTCCAGAGTCATGAGGCAAATGGGTGCGCATCAGCTCTGGGTCCCCATGGATCCGGTACTGGGACTCGATCTTCTTGGGAATGTGGGGATTACTTAAAGGCTTGGTCCAGTTCGCCAGCAATGTCTTTTTGAGGACATGATGCATGGGTACTGTGGACGCTTCCTTAGGTGGAGAAGGATAGTCCAGGAGCTCAAACATTTCAGCCCTGGGCTCGTCCTCCACAACCACTGGGAAGGGGATGGCCGTAGACATCTCCCGGACAAAGGAAGCGAAAGACAGGCTCTCAGGAGGAGAAAGCTGCCTTTCAGGAGAGGGAGTGGGATCAGAAGGAAGACCCTCAGACTCCTCGTCAGAGAAATATCTGATGTCCTCTTCCTCTTCCCACGAGGCCTCACCATCGGTGTCAGACACAAGTTCACGGACCTGTGTCTGCAACTGTGCCCGGCTCGACTCCATGGAACCACGGCCACGGTGGGAGCGTCGAGAGGTAGACTCCCTCGCCCGCACCGGTGAAGCTTCCTCCGCCGACGTGGTCGGGGAGCCTTCCTGGGAGGCTACCGCACTCGGTACCGCAAGCGGCACCGATGTCGGAGACCTCACCCCGGACAATGGGCCAGCCGGCGCCTGGCTCGACGGTACCGGAGGCGCAAGCACCCCCGGTACCGGAGGGGTAGGGCGCAACAGCTCCCCCAGGATCTCTGGGAGAACGGCCCGGAGGCTCTCGTGCAGAGCAGCTGTAGAAAAAGACATGGAAGCCGATGCAGGAGTCGATGTCAGAACCTGTTCCGGGCGTGGAGGCTGTTCCGGGCTGTCCAAAGGGGAGCGCATCGACACCTCTTGAACAGAGGGCGAGCGGTCCTCTCGGTGCCGATGCTTACTGGGTGCCGACTCCCTCGGCGACCCAGAGCTCTCGGTGCCGACACGGGAAGGGGACCGGTGACGATGCTTCTTCGATTTTTTTGGAACGAAGTACGTCACCGGAGCTTCCCGGCACCGACGAGGAGGACGTAGAATCCAGCCGTCTCTTCCTCGGGGCCGAGGCCGAAGAAGGTCGGTCTCGGGGGGGCTGTACCGCAGGAGCCCTCAGGGTAGGGGGAGACCCACCCGAAGGCTCACCGCCACCAGCAGGGGAATGGACAGCCCTCACCTGCACTCCAGACTAAGCACCACCGTCCGACGACATCAGCAGACGAGGAGGTCTCGATACCACCGACGCCGACGCAGCCCTCCGATGTCGCCCCGATGCAGAGGGTCGATGCCTCGATGCACTCGATGCAATCGGGGGCGAGGATGAAGGTCCGGGCGCCGACGACGTCGAAGCAGTCGATACTCCCGATGCCGATGCCGACGAAGAGCCCGAGAACAAAAAAAACCACTGGGCTAATCTCGCTACCTGAGTCCGCTTTTGTAAAAGAGAACACAGACTACAGGCCTGAGGGCGGTGCCCAGCCCCCAAACACTGAAGACACGAGGCGTGCCTGTCAGTGAGCGAGATTACCCGGGCGCACTGGGTGCACTTCTTGAAGCCGCTGGAAGACTTCAATGTCATGGGCGGAAAAATCACGCCGGCGAGATCAAAACTCGAAATGGCGAAAATGGCACCACAAAAATAGGGGGAAGAAAAACTTCGACCGAGGCCTAATAGGGCCTACCCCGACGACGAAAGAAAACTTACCGGGGCAAAACTGGAAGTATGGGAAGGGAGAAAACCATAAAGGTCTCCTTCCGACACCTTTTCTTTTTTTTTTTTTTTTTTTGAAGAACGAAGTCGATAAACATCGCGCGAGGTCAACTTTGGGGCGCGAACGGTGAAACACGACCGTACCGAGCGCGGACAAAAGAAGACTGGCCGGCATGAGCCGGTTCAGGCAGGAAGACGGCCGCGCATGCGCGGTACGCATCGGCGCGCGAGGACTAGCAAAGGACTTTGCTAGGAAGTGTTCCGATTGGAGGGGCTGCCGTGGACGTCACCCATCAGTGAGAACAAGCAGCCTGCTTGTCCTCGGAGAATAACAATTAGAATATAACTGAGAAATTGAATAATTGTACAATAAGGGTTTAAATTAATTATGATACTATAGCAGGACATGTTTATCTACCCCTACCCTAGGTAAGATAATGTTCAAGCAATTTTCCTTAAACTAGTCCCTTATTTTCTTACTCCTGTATCTATGGGGTATGTTTACTAAGGTGCGTTAGCGTTTTTAATGCGCCTGTAAATTTAAGGCATGTTAAACGCTAATGCACCTATACATTTCTATGGGTGTGTTAAATGTATGTACACCATTTAGGCATGTCAAAAACGCTAACATGCCCCTAGCGCTGTTTAGTAAACATAGGCATATATGTTCTATCTTTGCTTATACCGTATGCTGTCTATTAAAATGTTTTTATTGTTTATTGTGTTGGCATTGTAATGTAGCATACTATGCCATACTTTGTTTTGTTGTTTGAATATTTTTACTGCTGTAATTGTCTATTGCTTATGTTTGACTTATTCTTGCTGTACACCGCCTTGAGTGAATTCCTTCAAAAAGATGGTAAATAAATCCTAAGAAAGAAAAAAAGAAAGAAAGAAAGAAGAAAGAAATGATCATCTGTGAGAAATTGTTTAAACAGAGAGGCTTTAAGGTATTTCTGGAATATCAAATAATTAGTTTCCTATCTGATGAATTTCGGGAGAGATTTCACATTTTTGCAACTGGGACAGTGCAGGGTTAGATAATCTCTTGAACCAGGGAAAGTGTTGTGAAGCGGGAGATGAATTAAAGGCTGCATATAATCAGGGGTTAAGCTATATAGAATTTTGAAAACAAAGGTACGTAGTTTGAATGTCATTCTGGCTTTGATTGGGAGCCAGTGTAACTTTATAAGCAAAAGGGCAGCACTTTTGAATCTCATAGCCTTGTAGACTAATCTGGCTGTTGTATTTTGAGCTGTCTGCAGTTTCTTTCAAGGAAGATTCCTTACAGCCAGAATAAATGGCATTGCAATAATCAAAGTGTGATAGTACTAATGTTTGTACTAAGATCTAAACGTATCATTAGGGAAGAGATTCCTGAATCTTTTTAGTTTCCACACTATTTTAAAGGTTTTTGTGATGACTGTTTGGACTTAGATGTCAAATAATATGTAGGAATCAATTATTATACCACAAATATTTAGTTGGGACTCCATTGGATAAGTTACATTATTAATTGTGAAGTTTTGGCAATTTATGACATGGTGAAGGTTAGATAATAACAGAATTTTTGTTTTCTCTCTAATTCATTTCAGTTTAAAGGTAGAAGCCCAATTCTCCATCAGGTCTAGGCCAGATATGATGATAGATAGCACTTCTTCAACAGAATCTTTGAAAGGGATGTAGATGGTTATGCCATCCGCATACTTAAAATTATTATAACCATAGGCATTGGGCACCTTTCCTAAAGGGGGGCATCATAATATTGAGTAAGATGGGTGAAAGGTGGGATCCCTGTAGGACTCTGCATTCTGGAGCCCATTGGGAGGAGATGGAATTAGGAGATTTGACTTGATAGGATCTAGATTTCAAATATCCTCAGAACCAATTTAGGACAGATCCTCCTATACCTAAATTGTCCATTAGTGCAAGTAACAAATTATGGTCTACCACATCGAAAGCACTTGACATATCAAATTGCATAAGGATGATTTTCCTACATAGGCTAATTTCTTTCCTGAAGTTAGAAATTAATGTGGTTAGGACTGTTTCTGTGCTGAAATTGGGTCTGAAGCCAGATTGGGTATGGTGAAGAAGGGAAAATGAGGGAAGATAATCTATAAATTGGTGAGCGAATGTGCCCTTAATCATCTTTACTAGTAAAGGGATAGAGGCCACTGGCCTGTAATTTGTTACATCATTTATCTTTGCCAAGGGATTTTTAGGGTTTGGGGGAGGGGTTAACATCATGGACCCTTTTTCTGCAGGGAAATGACCTAAGGATAGCAAAAGAGGCATATGTGATCTTAGGGATTCTATAAACAGGTCAGGTGCAGCTTTTGATAGAAAACTAGGGCAGGAATCCAGTATACAGTTAGAAGATGAATATTTGAATAGAAAAGATTTCACCATGGAGAATGAAGGGGGAGAAAACCTCGACCAATATCTATGAGTTTTGATACCAGTGAGATTGTATGTCAGTTCAGTCATGAATATCATAGGGTCTCCTTTAAACATTATAGCATTAGCTCTAATTTAATTGATTTTCAGCTCAAAATATGTAACTAATTTGGTAGCAGATGGAGCAGATTTGTTGGAGGTAGTAATAGCCCGGGTATCTAAGATAGTGTTGACTATACTGAAAATACATTTGGCATTGAAAGGATGAGTTGATATTGGATTTCTATAGTAGTTTATTTTAGTATTTTTTTATTGTGTGTTTATAGTCTTAGAGCTGATTTCCAATGTAATTTATTTTCTTCAGTTTTGGATTTTTGCCATTTTCTTTCAAGCTGCCTACATTTTTGTTTGATGCATAGGATGTCTTTATTGAACCAGATGGATTGATTTAGATTTAAACTGTACTGGTGCCATGGAGCCTAGTATTGATTTACTTAATACATTCCAATCTTTTATGAATGTTAATGAATTAGACATGGACATAAGTTTAGTATCTTGTATGTTTGACCAGAAGTCATCAATTTTAATCTTTCTTCTAGACTTAAAAGAGTGAGGGTGGACTTGGGGGAGGGGGGGGGGTGAGTGTTTTTCAATGATTCTAGTCAATTTAAGATTGAGCACCCAAATTGCTGATTAGTACACAAATTTGGGCACAGAAGTTATAGAAAGTGGCAGTTATGTGCCTAAATTAATTATTATTTACATTAAAGTACCAATAATAGTGTTTGTGTTAATTGAAGGGCTTTTTTTGAGGGGGTACTTGGGGGTACTGAGTACCGGCACCTTTTCCATTGTGTGCTAAAATTAACCCATGGTCCCCAAGTATTAATGAAAGAGCTCCGGCTCTACACACCAATTCTGCCTTGTCATAGATTCTGTGACTGGTTACAGGGGTCCTGGCTATTGTGGGGTGAGTCCCTCAGTGATCACCTCATCCCTGAAGGGTGGCCTGACATTTGAGTACCGGCACCTTTTTTGCTAGAAGAAACACACTGGTTAATTGGTAATAATTGGCATTGATTTGTAGTTATGTGCCTAGATGAATGTTATTGCTATCCATATAGCTGGAAGGTGGTCAGCAGTTTTATTTTCAGTACTGCTGCTTCTACCATTAGAGACACTCCCCCCAATATTCAAAGATATTTAACCTGCCAGAAATGTCTGCTGACCGGTTAAATAGTGTTTTGGCGCCTAACTGCAAATATTCAGCATAGGATAACTGGTTATCTTTGTTGAATATTCGTGGTCATGACCAAAAACTTAATCAGTTATATCGTTCAATAACCGGTAATATTCAGCGCTGACTGGCAGAGGCACAGGAGGACCAGAAGCTCTGTTTCTGACACACTGAAATTAGGCTCCCTCTGAAGAGACATAACCATGAACACCGAGGAATGCTCCTCCACCTGCAGGAGGTATATATATATATATAAATATATATATATGCATGTTTTTCACATGGAGAGAACGTGCTGCTGTTGCCATGGATGATTTCTCAACGCAGGGACCAGCACCGCCATTGCACATTTTGTACAGTGTATTTCCATTTGGTGGAGACATTTATCTCTGAACGTCTTTCTAAATTTTTTTTGTGCATTTTTGAATATCAGAACACATTTTTATTTATTTATTCCATTATGGACTTACATTTTTAAATGTTTTCCAGTAAAATTTTATTTTGCCATTTTGCCATCATATCAAAAATGCCCTTCCACATAAAGACATTAAACATGATCAAAAGTGTATGTTAGAAATGCAGTAATAGCTTTTCTCTTTATAGTAAATTAGAAACAGGAAAAAAAATCCTACTAGCCTTCTTCAGCAACCAAATGGATAAAGAGAGGAAAAGAAGAAACAAAAAGCTGGACTGATTTATGTTGTTTATTATTATTTTTTTTTACTTTAGTTCAAATATCTTTGTTACATTTCTTCAACAAAATAACAACAACAAAAACAAAACACATAAGCATGGGAATCCAGTACAATACACAGTATTAACAATCGGGGATACAGGATTTATGTTATTTTAATGTGTTTTGATATATACATGTAATTCTGGAGTGTTATAGCTCTATGAATGCTGCATGTAGCATGTGAAGAGTGTACGCTTTCAAACAGTAAAAAAAAATAAAAAACAACTAAGAACTTCAGAAATGGGATAGGAGCAATGGTTGTAGCAAACTTCTAGCTCTCAGGGAAGGAACTGAATCTCTTGTTTACCTCATTGTCTATGGCAGTGGCGTAGCTACGTGGGGCCTGAGGGGGCCTGGGCCCCTGCCCCACGATCCCCTTCAACCCCCCTCCCACCACCAACTCTCCCCCGCCGTTGCCGCCCGCCCCGTCGCCGCAAATGATACCTTTTTTGAAGAGAGACTTCCTTCCGCGCTCAAGTAGCGCCTTTCTTTAACGAAGTTCCGGCGATCAGCTGTTTCGACGCCGGCAGCGTCGCCGGTGTCGAAACAGCTGATCACCGGAACTTCATTGAAGAAAGGCGCTACTCGAGCGCGGAAGGAAGTCTCTCTTCAAAAAAGGTATCATTTGCGGCGATGGGGCGGGCGGCAACGGCGGGGGAGAGTTGGTGGCGGGAGGGGGGTTGAAGGGGATCGTGGGCAGGCCGGCGGGGGGGGGGGGTCCGATGTGGTGGTAGCGGCGGCGGCTCGGGGGGGGAGCTAAACAGTGCCCCCCTACCTCGGGCTCTGGCCCCCCCTCCCGGCGAGGTCTGGCTACGCCCCTGGTCTATGGGACAGCTGTGGGCCTTTGTTTTCACATTTAGCAGTACAAGCTAGCCAGTCTCTTGTTTTATGCATAGCAGCTTGAGCCAGAGCATACTGGAACTTTATTATCCCACAGGGAGATGCCATTATGTGAGTAGTCAGGAGAGCTGCTCTGTTAATTAACTCCTGCTCATCTTGTAATATTTGGAGTGAGGTGAGTTGCCTGAATGGACTTTTTCCTTATGATATATCTGTGTGAAATAGAGAAGAGTACTTTTTCTCTTAGATATGCTTTGTAGGCTACTGCTGAAATCTTTCACTTAAGGTTACCAGACGTCTCCAATTTATAGGGATTTCCCCTAATTTCAGACCTGTGTTCTTGACTCATTCCTATTTAGAAATATTATGTCCCCAATTTTAGCAATGTGGGCAGAAGGGCCATACTGAAATATGGCATGGGACTTTGTCTGCCTCCCCTCATGAGGTCCAGAATATCCCCCTCTTGTTGTCACCCCACTGAGTCTGCCCCCCCCCCCCCCCCTCAAATCTCTCTTCATGGCTCCTTCCTATTTGCTCTGCTATTAGCATGAAAAAGAAGAGCAATGGTCTGGTCTCCCAGACATCCCAGGAGATAAATGGGACACCCTAGGGGGCACTACAATGGACTTGAAAAACATGCTGCCAAGTACACATCTCACCATTGCTCCGTTATCTTGTCTGCTGAGCCCCCCAAACCCACCTAAAACCCACTGTCCACAACTGTACACCACTACAGTAGCCCTTATGGGTGAAGGGGGCACCTATATGTGGGTAAAGTGGGTTTCTGGTGAGTTTTGGAGGGATCACAGTTTCCCCTACAAATGTGACTGGTAGAGGGAGATAGGGACCAGTGTCCCCCACTCCATGGTCCACTGCACTAACCACTACACTACTCCAGGGACTTGCATGCTACTCTAATAGATCTGGCTCTAACATCTGAGCCTTCATAGAGGTTGCTAAATCATATTTGTATTCACATTTGTGGGGGGGGGGGGGGGGGGGGGATCAGTGACCACTGGGGGGGTCACCCTTGATTCCCTCCAGTGGTCATCTGATCATTTCGGTCAACCTTTTGTGCCTTATTTGTTATAAAAACAGGTCTAGCTCAAAACGTCTTAGTTTTAGTCCTGGACACTTTTGATTTGTTCCACTATGGCTGAAAAAAGTCCAGGTCTAGGAACATCCAGATCCCACCCTTAACATGCCCCCTTGTGTTTTGAATGCACTTCTGATGGACTTCATAGAAAAACATCTGAATATTGGTTTTGAAAATACCAATTTGGATGTTTTTGTGAGAAAAACGTCCAAATGCAGATTTATGCCATTTTTGGATGCTTTTTTTCTTTTGAAAATGAGCTCCATAGTGATATAGATACATTTGCTCATATTCTAGAAGCTTACTGTCAGTTACAAGAATCCAATTTTTATTTACCTTTATCAATAGATCTGACTTTAGAGCTCCAGCAATTGGTGTGGGATATTTTATCTCAAGCAAACTTGGATGGTACTATTTTATATAAAAAATTTCAATTCATGTAATGTAAATTTCCTGTTATTCCATGTACTTATTTTCTTCTTAAGATGCATAAGTCTCTGAGCCAACCCCCGGGTCAATTTATTGTGTTGGAGATTGGCTTAGTTTTAGAGCCACTATCTCAATTTGTGGATCAGTGCCTTCAACCTTTAGTTTTATCCATTAAATCTTACTTACATAATTCAATGGATTTAATACAGCAGTTAGAGAATTTGCCACTGTCAGGATCTCAACAATTTGGTTTGGTACCTATGGATGTTAATGATTTATATACCAATATACCGCAAAATGAAGCAATAGATTTAGTACAACATCATTTGTCATTTTTGAATTTGTAATTGCAATTAGTTGAGCTTCTAATGAAACTTGTGACTATTGTGTTGAAGAATTATTTTCAATTTGGATATCATTTTTTAACATAGATTAGAGGTATGTGTATGGAGGCAATGGTTGCTCCTTCTATAGCCTGTCTCTAAATGGCAAAATTTGAGGAACAATTTGTGTACACCTCCCCTCTTTGGTCATGAGTCATTATTTGGAAATGATTTATTGATGATTGCCTAGAGTGGTGGCATGGATGAATTATAAGTTGTTGTTGTTGTTGTTTTTTAGGATCTTTAAATAATAGTAATCCCAATATCTCTTTTATCCATCATATTAGGGTCACTGTATAGACTTTTTTGGATGTTAAGATTCAATATCAGGATAAAAAGCTTTCTGATCGTAATTCGTTACCTCGTTATTGTAGCCTTCACCTGTGGGCTGAATCAAGAGATCGACTGATTTTGAATTTTTGAATCTTGTTTGAACTATGGTTTTTTGTAAAATATTCTGATTGGACCATAGGACCTTGTTGTTGTCATTTCTAAAGTCTGAACTATTTATTTGAACGCTTCCTGGCATCTTTTGTCAGTTTACTGGGGGAGGGGACCCAACCTTTTGGAGCTGCTGATTATGGTTTCAAATATCTTAATTTATGAAACTGACATATTATAGTTATATAATTTTTGAAAATGTTAGATATCTGCCTTTTGACAGTATACCACTCATCAATCACTGGGCGTCATATAGAATACGCTGGATTGTGGTGTCTATGCAGATTTTTTATAAAGGAAATTCCTTTTATCCTTGTCCTGATACATTATTTATTACCACTCCTATTCGATGAAGATATAGACTAGCCCCTGACGCAGCCCTATTGTTGGGCGAAACACGGCCTGTGTTGGGCATTTGTCTTACATACGGTATCTTCAATAAAGTTTTTTGGATATTATATTGATCTGCTACTTTGTTTTCCATGTTGGATTTTGCAGATCGCTTGCCTTGTTGTTTTCTGGGATAAAACATATTAAGTGCATTTTTATAATATACCACTGCAATCTTCAAAACAGAAGGAGCAAGTTCCCACAAACTATCTAGGCACAGGTAAAAAATAGCTTTCAAATGCTCACAGGTTTCAACCTAATACATGTTAAATGTGGGATATGAATGTCATAAATACATAGATAGAAACTCTGAATACTGAGCACCTGATTCTCATAATATTGTAATATAGGGTTTAGGGAAAAGAAGAAAAAGTTTTTTTATTTACCTGGATGCCAGGGAGATGTGCCAGTGTCCAGGCACTGTGGTGGTCCAGACCCTGGTTTTTGGCAGGGCTTGAGGCCTTGCAGGGGCAGCAGTGCTGTTTTGGGGAGGCCCGGTACGGTTTGGCATGTCTCCGGGTCCAGCATGTTGTGCTGGGGCTGCTGAGGCCGATTTGGGGCCGTTTGCGCGGGAGGGAGGCGGCACTAAAGTTTTCTGACTCCCGGGGACGATGGGGCACATCCCCAGGAAAGCGTCATGATTTGCTTAGTTCTGGGGTGGCCGGAGGCTTCCACGGTAATAGCGGGGTTGGAGCGGTGGTGCTCTGGGTGGAGTGAGGCAGCGCCACAATTTCTGGAGTCCCGGGGACGTTAGGGAATGTTCCAGGACTGAAGAGCTGCGTCAGGAGGAACGGCGCGATGGTCCGGGGCGGCTGGTTCCTCTGGCGGGTGGCGTTGGGCCGGGCTTCGTGGTTCCGGGAGGCTCGGGTCATTTTGGAAGCTCCGTTTCGTGTGTGGGGAGCAGGAGAAGATGGCCGACGAAAAAGACATCGGCGCGAGTGTGCATGAGGCGGCGTGCCTCATGCACATATCGGGATCGCGCGTCTTCGCGAGTAGGCCGAAGCCGGGGCCTAAATTTTGGGCCGGCTTCGGAGCTTTTTTATTTTTGGCTCCGATTTGGAACAAGGACGACGAGGACTGGAACCGAAGGCAGGGTTCGAGTGAGCAGAAAATCCCGGTACAGGTAAGGGTTTTTTTTTAACCCGAAATTGTAATGTATTTATTTTTTAAATGTGTAAATATGGTTTTTGATTTTTAAAAATTTAGGGATTGGTTCAATTTAAATTTGGTTTGCATATTCGTGATCGGGGAATTTTTCTGGATTTTTTGGGTGGGTTAGTTTTTAAATGTAAATATTTTTAGGGGGTATTTTGGAGGGGTGCTAGTTTGAAGGGGTTAGGAAAGGGTTAACAAATTGAATTCGATGTAGCAGGTAGAGGGGAAGGTAAGGAAATTTTTAAGGTGGGTTTAAAATAATTTTGGGATTTTGGGGGGATTTTAGGGGCAAATATTGTGGGGCGGGTATTAAAAAGGGTTAAATTTGAAAAATAAATTCATAGATCAGGAATATAAGTAGTGCTTGGTGGTGGGTGTAAATTTGGGACATTTTGATGGAAATTTTGGGGTTAAATTATTAGTTTTAGTAATTCTCCATTAAAGTCTATGGGAAAAATAAAAGTAAAATGGGGCTACAGTTGGGCTTCTCAGAATTCCGTTTGCTACTGGAAAAAAATGGAATTCTGACAGTGAGTCTGATTGGCTGAGGGGGAGCGGAATTCTGCGCTGGGGTTCCGTTACCTAGGAGACGGTGAGTTGGCTGTGGTCAGAGGAGGCTGAAGACAGCGAGGCGAGAGGGTGTGTGTGAGCAGTGCTGGCGGAGCTTGTGAGAAAAGGGAAGGAATTAAAGGAAATTTTAAGAAATGAATGTGGGAGAATGGGAATGTTAAAGGGTGAATGAAGGGTAAGTGAGAGGAATAGGGAAATTGTGAATGTGTACCTACAGTGTCTGAAAGGGGTGTTCCAAAGGATTGAGAAAAAGAGTGAAAGGGGTGTGAACCTGTCAGGGAAGGGGAAAATAGCAGTGGGAAAGGTTTGAGTTGAATGAGGATGCATGAGTTCCTGAAGAGTTGGGTGCGCCTCCTTTATAGATAGGGAACCAGTGATTGAGCTTAGGTTAAAAGGATATAGGGAAAATTAATTTGATTTTATTTTAGTGAAACCGGCCACAGTTTTATTGTCCAAAATTTAAAACCATCTAGGACAGGGAAAATTCATATGAGGTTACGGAGTGAGGGTTTTATTCCCATCTAAGTTTTTAAGAGAGAGGTTTAGGGTGAAGACGAGCTGAAAGAACCGGACATCGGAGGAATCAGTTCCAGGGCCCCTATGCAAGACAGATTTCCAGAGAAAAGAATACAAAATTTACAACGACAGTTAAGTGATGTTTGTTCTGTGAAAAAAAAACATTCTTACATATACTTACCTGATGAGACGGCTGATCCGTGGTACCTGAAAAAGAAAGAAAGAAAAACACACAAAGAATCATTTTCTCACAAGGGAAATCTTACACTTAATAGTTTGAAGGAGTGAAAAGAAACTGTCTATTTTGGCTAAGGAATTTAGAAAAAACTTTAAAATACTTATCTGATATTCTTTCTGTATGAAGCAAGAGCTCCTGCAGGGAGATAGAAAGGTGACGTAAGAACACTGAGCATTGCTTCAAACAACATAAAGTTTGGTTAGGTTTTAGGAGTTCTTTAATGTTACAGTAGTTGATTTTATAATTAAAGCATGTTTTAAATAAATCTTTTAAATTGTTTTACATTATAATTGAGAAGTTGTGTTTTGTTGTCCACAAAAGGGGTAAAATCCTGAATTTAGTTTAAATTCCTCGCTTATCCTTTGAGGGTTAGCGACGAGGTCAGTTTTTGTAGCTTGCCCCTCATGCCTGTGAGCTGGTAACTGAGAAGTCGCCACGACTATCAACATCTGGCTTCCCAGTTTCCTGCTCTATTTACGTCATCCACAGGCATAGGTGGGGTATCTTGCTTACAATATGATGTCTGTTTTAATGACCCATTCATTACCAGGAGAAAAAAAAATCTCTGCATGAATATAACAGGTGCTAGGGTGTCCCTGTAACCAGCCCCCTCCAACTGACCACTGATTAAGATTTATAACAAATTACTACTCTACCGATGAAAAGTTATCCCGTTTTTATGCTCCCCCTGTGTACATCTGTATGCTGCACTAGCTGGCATGTTTTAAAATATAAGTGAGATTAAATAAAAATGCTACCAATAATAAATAATAAAACGTAGATGCAGCAGCTCATAGGTTTGCTTGCTTTGTTTTGCATATAAGGGGATTAAGGCTGCGCGGGGAAGAGAAAACTCAGACTGACCTAATTGGTTTCAGCGTTTTGACGTCACTTCAACTCCTGTCTATTAAACCTCTTTTGGGGAATGCTTGTTCCCTGTCCCACTAGACTACAAGGAATGGCAATTTGGTATGGCCAGGGGGTTCTTATGGGGTCAGGATTGGGGGCATGCCATGGGGCTATTAGGGGAGGGTTTTGAAAAAAGGGGGTGGGATTCTTACAGATACATAGCTCAAGTACAGGCAGCTCCTTGTGACTCTGGGCAAGTCACTTAACCCTCCATTGCCCCATGTAATCCGCATTGAGCCTGCCATGAGTGGGAAAGCGCGGGGTACAAATGTAACAAAAAAAAAGTAGGAAGAGTATATGAGGAAGTCTGAATTGTGGGGGGCTCTGACTCACAAGAAGGTTTGATTGTGGGGGCTCTGGATAAGTGGATTAATCTGGGGAGGTTCAAAATAGGGACGGGGTGGGGAACTGGGTGGTGTACTGCCATAGCAGGACTGTTCATAGACTACCACCACATTACAGGTGTGTCAGATAGCGCAGGAGCCTGCATGTAATGTGGTGCCTTTGTGGTAAGTGTCCTGTATGGTAAATGCAGGGCAAATGCTAGGCATGCTCCCTATATTTACTTCAAAGGTTTTGCACTCACTGTGCATTAAAGGGCCCTTTTATGAAAGGTTTGCGGCATGGTAACCCTGAACAACCACCAGGCCAACGTGGCCGCTGGCGGTAGTTCCAGCTTGAGCGCGTGCCACTTCCGACATGCTGGAAAATATTTTTGGAATACTATCGCCGGGTGGGCCCCCCTTGGTTGCTGGGCTCTGGGGAATTTTGCACCCCCTGCCCCCCTCCTCTCGGTGGCCCTGTCACAAGGAAAAGAACTGTACTGAAAGTGCTTTAAAATATTGCAGACATTAACGATCTGATGTTGGATTAAAAATTTCCTTTAGTAATTTTTCTCGTCATACATTTTACTTTTTTTTTTTACTAATGCCAGTATGTGGTAATTGCATTGTCACTCTTGACAAATATAGCCAGGAGAGATAATTATAAGACAGAGCAATGAAGTATACATTAAGTAGCTTTGTGCACACTGATAAAATACTAACCATAGTGTTAATTCTATAGCATGGTAAACAAGTTAAATTTGGAGTAGTCACATAGGTAAGATATCTAATTAGTATCTCTATGTCAAAAATAATTTTATAGTTACTTCGATTTTACCACATTACTTATAAATATGAGTCATCTAGAAATAAGAATATGTTCTGTAATCTGCAATGTAAATTTAAAAGAAATAATTTGGTTAGTGATATTAGAGGCTGAGTTTCAGGTCCAGCTGGGTTTAAGCTTGCTACAGTGACAACACATGATCCTAACAAGAGAGGGGAAGCATTTGGGCCTGACTTGGGTGAATTTCTTTATAAAAGTGGTTAATAAATCTCAATAGATAAATACAAACAAGATCTTCATTCAGTCCATGTGTTCAGCAGGGTATCTTATGTGTACAAGCGAAAATGAAAATAATGTTTTTCAGAATTGGATTCCATGCTCACCCAGTGCCAAGTCTGTGCAACAAAATTTAACAGCAGATCTTGTCTGCAGCATTAAATTAAAAAATGTTGCATAAATGTCAAATAAACAAATAAATAACTTAGGGGCCCCTTTACTAAGCTAAAGTAGGACCCTACCACTGGGGTAGTTCAGGTGCTTGGTGGTAGTTCCAAAGTTAGCGTGCGCTGTTTCCCGTGGTAGGAAATAATTTTCTATTTTCTACTGTGCGTGCGTTCCCGGCAGTAATCGGCAGCATGGCCACATTGCCACGTGCTTCCCGATTACTGCACCTTCTAAATAGGTAGCAGTAAGAAGTCCTTTTACTAAGCCACGGTAGAAAGTGGTCTGCGGTAGTGTAGGCGCGTGCATTGGGTGCTCGCCGGGCTACTTTTTACCGCATCTGCAAAAAAGGGTTTTTTTTTTAAATGGGAGTGGGCATGCGGTAAAACTGAAACCAGCACATGTCCAAAACTGGCCTGAGCCCTTAATGTCACCCATTGGTCACCCACAGGCATAGTGACCGGTCAGCACGCGCCAACTGCCGATTTCCGGAAGAAACAACGCACATGGGAGGAAATAAATAAATAAATCATCCAGGCATTATGGGTGCGTGCCAAATCTAAAATTACTGCCAGGGCCCAGCCTGGCGATAGGCTCATTTAGGCGCGTACTGCACACTCATAGCACCTAATGCATCTTTGTAAAAGGACCCCTAAATAGCCCAGTGCTAATTTTAGTATTAGTGCGGCCATTTACTGCTCCATTATTAAAAAGGCCTTTTCCCCATCATGGTAAAAAAATGGCCCAGCACGTACCAATTTCACACACCAAAATTAGCGCAGGCCACTTTTTACCACAGCTTAGTATAAGGACTCCTTAGTGAATTAAACCATAATATTGTTTTTACCATTCTCAAGATATTACCAAGTTTATTAAATAATCCCATTATTTATAAAAACTACTAAATTGACATTATCAACTTAAGGGGCCCTTTTACACAGCTTTTTTTTTTTGTGGAGGGGCAGGTCGGGGGGGGGGGGGGTAGAGACTGGGTATTTCTACACTAATCAGTTAGCACATCAGCACTAGCACATCAGCACTGATTAGTGCATGAGCCCTTATCGCCTACAAAATAGGTGGCAGTAAGGGCTCACGTGCTAATCTTTTTTAATGGGTACATGCTAATGGCAACATTAGCGCATGGCCATTAATGCCAGAAATTGGAAATTGGCCGTTTTCTGACTGCAGAAAGAAATGGCCTTAACGCATGGGAAAGATCCACTTTAAGGGCATGCTATGGCTACTTTTTCCCTCACCTTTTTAAAAGGACCCTAAAATTGGCAAACCAAAAAACAATAAACAGGAAAGAAAAAAGAGAGAGAGAGAGAGAGAGAGCATGGGAATGAAACTAAATTCTTCCCAGATATGGTAATCAATAGAAAGGAAAATAAAATGATACCGTTTTTATTGAATTAACTTAATACATTTTATGATTAGCTTTCAAAAGTGACCCTTCTTCATCAGATCGGAATGCAATCTAAACTTTACCTTCCTGCACTTTCTTGTTTTCAAGGGAATAATTTTCAGTGTAGGCACGACAGCAGTCACCATTTTAATTCAATTGCCAATACATGAATTTGAGTTAACATTCATATTCAGTGTAAGGTCAGCGGCACTAAATATGCATTTTATATGATTACTACTATCACCACAATCCATTTAGTTTAGGCCTGCTATTCATTAGGTCTCAACTAAGATGTTGCAGCTTATCATAATAGTGGCTAAATGTTTGAATAGCTTATTTATTTATGGGAAAATTAGGTTCTTACCTTGGTAATTTTCTTTCCTTTAGTCATAGCAGATGAATCCATTATAAGTGGGTTGTGTCCATCAACCAGCAGGGGGAGATAGAGAGCACTGAAAAACCATAGTGCCTCATGGCCAGCTAGCTCCATCTGCCTCTTCAGTATTTGAAGCTTCCAAAGCAGTGTTACACCGCAAAGCATAATAACATGACCTTTCCTCACAGCAGATGAACGCCACAGAACAGGAGCAACAATTCAAAGGAGGGACAAACTCAACCTCCTGTAACAGAACAGAAATCATGAAGACTGTTTTCCAACTTCTCCCAATGAGGGAACATATCTACAGGAAAAACAACATAAAATAAACATCAATCACATAATGAACCACTGAGGGAGGGCTCATGGATTCATCTGCTATGACTAATGGAAAGAAAATTACCAAGGTAAGAACCTAATTTTCCCTTCCTTGTCATCAAGCAGATGAATCCATTACGAGTGGGATGTATCAAAGCAATCCCTAGATAGAGTGGGAACAAGCCACACCACGCACCAGCACTTGTGCTCCAAAATGCGCGTCTCTCCTGGCAGCCACATCCAGCCTGTAATGTCGGGCAAAAGAGAGCTTAGAAGCCCATGTCGCTGTACTGCATATCTCTTGAAGAGAGAGTGCTCCAGTTTCAGCCCAGGAAGAGGAAATCGCTCTTGTGGAATGTGCCTTAAAGGCTTCAGGCGGAGGCCGGCCAGACAGCAAATATGCTGAAAAAATGGCTTCTTTCGAGCCAACGGGCTATAGTGGCCTTAGACGCTGGAGACCCTCTGCGCGGACCTGACAATAGAACAAAAAGATCGTCAGAGGTCCTGAAGGCATTTGACATGCGCAGATATTGCAACAGAGCCCTTCACACATCCAGAAGGTGCAACTGCCCGAATGATTCTGGAAATTCCTCTTTAGAAAAGGAAGGCAGGAAAATAGGCTGGTTTAGGTGAAACGCTGAAACCACCTTAGGCATGAAGGAAGGCACCGTACATACCATAACTCCGGACTCTGAGAATTGCAGAAATGGGTCTCGACAGGACAGCACCTGGAGCTCAGATACCCGTCTCGCCGATGTAATGGCCACCAAAAAGACCGTCTTTAAGGTCACATCCTTCTCCGAAGCTCGCCTAAGTGGCTCGAAGGGCGAACACTGAAGGGCCTTTATAACCCCAGGCCGAACAGGGAGCCCGCACGGGAGGACGGAGCTGAAGCACCCCTCTGAGAAACCATGCCATATCCGGGCAAGCAGCCAGAGAGAGGCCAGCGACCTTCCCTAGAAAACATGCTAAGGCTGCCACTTGAACATGCAGGGAACTATAGGCCAAGCCTTTTTGTAAACCATCCTGCAAAAAGTCAAGTATTGGCGAGACAGAAGCCCACATGGGTGTGATCGCTTTAGAAGCACACCAAGCCTCAAATTGGTGCCAAATCCTGGCATAAACCACGGAAGTGGAACGCTTGCGGGCTTGTAGGAGAGTGAAAATGACTTAACTGGAATAGCCCTTGTCTCTCAATTGCGCCCTTTCAATAGCCATGCCGTAAGACCAAAGCGGCAGGCGTCCTCCATGGTTATCGGTCCCTGTGACAACAGATTCAGTACTAGAGGTAACGGCCAGGGAGCCTCCACCAGCATCTGCCGGAGGTCCACATACCACGGCCTCCTGGGCCAATCCAGGGCAATGAGAATCACCTCTCCTTGATGTAGCCGAATCCGCAGGAGAACTCGCCCTATCAAGGGCCAGGGAGGGAACACATACAGGAGGCCTGAAGGCCAGGGTTGAGCCAGGGCATCCAAACCCGCCAAGCAAGGATCTCTCCGTCTGCTATAAAAGCACGGGACTTTGGCATTTGCACTTGAGGCCATAAGATCCTGCTACGGGTGTCCCCCATTTGGCACAGATCTGCAGGAATACTTCGTCTGCAAGTTCCCACTCCGCTGGGTCGATTTGATTCCTGCTTAGATAATCGGCTTGCACGTTGCTCTGACCTGCAATGTGAGCTGCTGACAGAAACTGCAGATGTAGCTCGGCCCAGTGGCATATTTGAGCGGCCTTTGGCTAGTGCTTGACACTGAGTGCCGCCTTGTCGATTTATGTAGGCCACTGCTGTCGTGTTGTCCGACAGAACTCTGACAGCCAATCCTTCCAGGGTCAATTGAAAGGCCAGAAGCGCATGAAATATCGCTTTCAACTCCAAGCGATTGATGGACCACACCGACTCCTCGGGTGTCCAGAGACCCTGGGCATGCCTTCCCCGGCAATTTGCACCCTAGCCCTTCAGGCTGGCATCTGTTACCACAAGGCACCAATCGGGGAGCGCTAGCGGCATTCCTCGCCGCAGCATGCTGTCTGAGAGCCACCACTCCATACTGAGTCGGGCCGCAGGGAGCCACGTGAATCTGCATTGGTAATACTGAGATATTGGAGACCATCATTGAAGCAGGGAACACTGCAGAGGTCTCAGGTACGCTCTCGCCCATGGCACCACTTCTAAGGTGGCCGTCATCGACCCCAACAGCTGGACAATGTCCCAAGCTCGCGGGCGAGGCATCCTCAGGAGCAGACAGACCTGGTTCTGAAGCTTTCACCGCCTTTGCTCGGGTAGGTATACATACCCCGAGGCTGTGTCGAACCGGACCCCCAAATATTCTAGAGATTGAGAGGGGATCAGGTGACGTTTGGCTATATTGACGACCCAGCCCAGAGATTGCAGTACTGAGACCACTCTGGCTGTAACATGATGACTCTCTTCTGCAGAGTCCCCTCTGATGAGCCAGTCGTCTAGGTACGGGTGAACCCGGATAACCTCTCGCCTGAGAAAGGCAGCTACTACCACCATTACCTTTGAAAAGGTTCGGGGAGCTGTGGTGAGGCCAAAAGGCAAGGCTCGAAACTGGAAATGTTTTCCCATCACCGCAAAACGCAGAAACCTCTGGTGCGGGGCCCAAATTGGTATGTGCAAGTAAGCTTCTTTCAGGTCCAGAGACATGAGAAACTCTCCTGGCTGTACCACCGCAATGACGGAGCGCAGGGTTTCCATGTGAAAATGCCGCACTTTCAGAGACTTGTTGACTTCTTTTAAGTCTAGGATTGGCAGAAAAGACCCTGCTTTTCGCGGCATCACAAAGTAAATGGAGTAACGGCCAGCGCCGAGCTCGGCGGGAGGCACAGGGACCACCACCCCTAGGTGAAGCAAGCCTTGTAAGGTCTCCTCTACCGCCACCCGTTTGGCGTCAGAACCGCATCGGGACTCCACAAACATGTCTCTTATCGGGGCATTGAATTCCATTCTGTAGCCATCTCTGATCAGGTCCAAGACCCACTGATCTGAGGAAATCTTGGCCCACTCCTCGTAAAAGAGGGAAAGTCGTCCTCCTATAACAGGGCGCGAGGAGAGGCCCGGCGCACCATCATTGAGAGGGTTGCCCTTGAACTCCAGGCCTTGAGTCAGCTGCTGCGGAACGCTTGCCGAGCGAAAGGAGTTCCTCTGCTGAAAACGGGCACGAGAAGTGAAACCTGCAGAACGCCCCGGGCGGTACCTTCGAGCTTCTCTGAAGCGAGGTCTGTAAGAGGAGGGAACCACCTGACCCTTGGAGGAAGGTCGCGTCCTGTCCTCGGGTAAGTGCTGGGGTTTAGCATCCCCCAGGCCTTTAACAATGTTCTCCAATTCCTCACCAAATAGGAGAAGGCCTCGAAAGGGCAACTTCACCAACCTTTGCTTAGAGGCCATGTCAGCCGCCCAATGCCATAGTCACAACAGGCGGCGAGCCGCCACCACCACAGCCATCTGTTTAGCCGAAGCTCTGACCAGATCATAAAGGGCATCAGCCAAGAAAGACAAGGCCGACTCCATCCGCAGTGCCACCTCCACAAGGGGCTCCGCTCCATCTCCGGGCTGTTCCACTGCCTGTTGTAACCAAGCAAGGCAGGCTCGGGCAGCGTAACAGCTGCATGCAGATGCCCCTAAGGATAGGCCTGAAATCTCAAAGGACCGCTTTATAGCTGATTCAAGGCGTCGGTCCTGCATGTCCTTCAGGGCAACTCCTCCTTCAACCGGGAGGGTAGTTCTCTTTGTCACAGCTGTGACTAGGGCATCCACTCTAGGCACAGCTAGGCGCGCCAAATTCTCCTCACTTAGAGGGTATAATTGCCCCATAGCCCTGGCAACTTTCAAAGGCCCCTCAGGGTCAGCCCATTGAGCTGAAATAAGCTCTTGGATGGAGTCATGCAAAGGAAAGGCTCGAGCAGGCTTCTAAGTACTTCTCATCCTCGGATTAGCAAAGGAGAGCTCAGCACTTGCAGGACCTTCGATAGAGAGGGCCTGAAGTGCATTAGAAATCAGTGCTGGCAGCTCATTGCGGTGGAAAATCCTCACCACGGAAGGATCATCCGGATCCAGTGGCAATCCAGACCATGAGGGCCTGCCAGACCCCTCAGACTCCTCAAATCCCGACCACGGGGGGGGGGGGGGGGGGGGGGGGGGGTGCCACTCTCTAAAAAGAAATCCACCCTTCTGCGCTTATCCTGCGGACATCTGTCAGGGGAAAACGCACCTGATGGTAATTCAAGGCTGGGCTCTACTGGAGGGGACACAGGCAGCCAGGCCGATTGAGACCCCTGCGGGAGAGCTCTTTTTAACATAAATGCTTTATGCAGCAGTAAAACAAATTCAGGGGAGAATGGCTCACCCTGGCCTCCTGGTTCCAGTCCAGGGGAAATGGCTCTCATATTAGCCTCCATTTGAGGCTCCCCTCCAGGCTCACACCCCTCCGCCTCAGCGGGGGTCGCACCATGCTGTTCCAAAATGGCACCTGCTGCCAGCTCCACAGAGCGGGAAGAAACCTCGCTCGCCATGCTGGGGCCAGCTCTGACGTCAGAACAGCATGATTTGCAGAGCTCTGCTGCTGATCTGCGCTTGCCACAACGGGAACAGCGCTTTACAACCTCCGCAGCCATCGCCGAAAACGGCGGGAAATTCAAAATGGCAGATTTGCGACAAAATCGCCCCGAACGCGGGCCCACCCCGGAGGAGCTCCAAAATGCTCTTACCTCTCCAGATCGAGTCGACAGAGCTCCAATCCGCTGCACACACTGAAGGAAAGCCTCTTTTCTTGGATCGCAGCGCTACAGCATGAAGCAACTTTTTTTTTTTTTGACGCTGTGAGGAAAGTTAGAGGCAACAGCGCAAGAGGCAACTTTTTCCACTCCGGAGGATCAGTAGCGTGGGAAAGGCAGAGAAAGGGCGAACCTATGTGCCTGCATCCACAGCGTGGGCAAAGACAGGGACAGGGCTTGCCTATGTGTCTACATCCACATCGGGGGCCGGGTAAGGCAGGGAAAGGGTGTACCTATGTGCCTTTAAAGTGGGCACCATCAGCCACAACACCCCTGCTACAACTGGCAACAGCACAGGAGCCACCCCAGGCAGATTTCTGAAGGAGCTTGAACAAGCTGCGTCCACCCTGCTGGGAAGATAGAGAATACTGAAGAGGCAGATGGAGCTAGCTGGCCATGAGGCACTATGGTTTTTCAGTGCTCTCTCCCCCTGCTGGTTGATGGACACAACCCACTCATAATGGATTCATCTGCTTGATGACAAGGAATTATTTATTTATTTATTGCATTTGTATTCCACATTTTCCCACCTCTTTGCAGGCTCGATGAGGCTTACAGGTCATCATGAATGGTGGAAATATATTGGAAAATAGACATTTAGTGTTACAGAAGGATCTTGGGCAGCATGATAATGATGAAACATAATAGTAGAATAACAAGCAGATATTGTAAGACATTTAGTATTACAGAAGGATCTTGGGCAACATGATAATGATGAAACATAATAGTAGTATAACAAGCAGATATTGTAAGACAGTTCTGAATATATGTGGAGGAGTTGTGTATATTCACATTGGTTGCTCTTTTTGGTATGCCTTGTTAAACAGATGGATCTTCAGTAGTTTGCGGAAGTTCATTAATTCGTAAATCGTTTTTACTTTGCGCGGCAATGCGTTCCATAACTGTGTGCTCAAGTAGGTAAAGTTTGACGAGTGCATTAGTTTGTATTTTAGACCTTTGCAGTTAGGGAAGTACAGATTAAGGAATGTGCGGGATGATCTTTTGGCATTCCTGGGTGGTAAGTCTATCACATCTGACATGTAGGCTGGTGCATCCCCGTGGATAGTGGCTGACTATTTGAAAACTGAACCCGATTATGGGGGTTCTTTTATTACTTACTGCAGGTTAAAAAGCACCACCATGGAGTGCGCTCAGGCATGCCACAGTAGTTTTTGTTGTAATAGCAAATTCTCCTTCATTAAACTGTCCCTCCTGAAATTTTCCAATTTCAGACTTGGAAAATTTCAGGAGGGACAGTTGATGATTCAAAGGATTTCAAACGCTGTATCTTACATTCTAAATCAGCAATTGTACTAGGAAGTGATTGCGTTTGAGTCACAAGAGTAGTAATCTTATTGGAAAAACAGGTCTTCAAACTCACCAGGGTTTCCCATATCATCTCCAAAGTAATCACAGCAGGTTTTGCAGGTAGCAGGGATTTACTCTGTACCATCAATCCAACCTTGGTACTCTCACTGCCCTGCTCCAACACCTCCTCCACAGCGGCTCCAGAGAAACCAATGGAAACTTGAGCAGCACTCTCCTGAGCTGCTGCACTCAGCGATTGCATGCTCTGGTCTTCCGCTGCACCCAGAACTGGCATATCCTCTTCGGGGCATGCTAGTCCATGAACGTCACCAAGCAAGGCTGCCAGAATTGTCGGGGGACTCCACAGAGGCAGCCTGTTTCAATTGCTGTCTCTGGCAGTGATATATTTGTTTTGAGGACTGGGGTGTGGGAGGGGGGAAGTAAGAGATACTGGACTGCAGAGGGGATGTGAAGGTGGATCGGAGAGATGTAGGATCCAAGGGTGAGTGGGTGGTGGCTCAAAGGAAAGAATGCCAGATTTGTGGGGAGGGAAGGGGGTTCAGTACCACTGATCCTTTCTGTCCTCTGTCTCTTCCAGCTCTTCAATTCAGTACTCTGTCTTCTAGGTGGCAACTCATTGTACCACTTTCTAACCTATTTATTCATCTCCCAGTTCTTTTTTTATGTTTGTTTTTTTTTTACCTTGATTGCTAAACATTTTACTTTTTTTTCTGTAAAAGCACTGTGAAGAGGTAGACATTTTTGTTTTTTACCTGGTCAGGCACTGGTGAGCAGTGGCTAACGGCAGACAATGGAAATGAAACTGGTGGCTATTAGCTTGATATGGGAGACTATTGCTAATGCTGGCAACGTGTTAGTGCATGTGGGAGCTGAAATTTTGCATCAGGGGCATATTAAAAGCCCTGCCTGGAAACGGAGAGAATCACAGGCATCCCAGTTGTGTGGAAACTTGAATAATTCCAGCGCCTGTCTCCTGAATTTAAATCCCCTCTCTGTAGAGGGACCTGCTACCTCTTGCTTACTCTCCTTACTCACATTGTAACAGCTATCTATAGCAAATGGATCTATTGGAGTGGAGTGGCCTAGTTGTTAGGGTGGTGGACTTTGGTCCTAGGGAATTGAGGAACTGAGTTCAATTCCCACTTCAGGCACAGACAGCTCCTTGTGACTCTGGGCAAGTCACTTAATCCTCCATTGCCCCATGTAAGCCACATTGAGTCTGCCATGAGTGGGAAAGCACAGGGTACAAATGTAATAAAAATATTCAAAGTAGTTCTATTTTTACACTCGCTAAATCTGGTTCGCCTTTCCCTAACTTCCCCTACAGAGGATGCCAGTTACATTCCTATAATCATTCGCTTTGATAGGCTGGTCAGTACTTCCAAATTTCTATTTATCAATGGCTATCATTATAGAGGTAGGATAGTTGCATGCCAACGAATACAACCAAAAAGAAAACTGGTGAGGTTGCTGAGGCAGCTTTGGAAAATTTAAAATAAACATCTGTGGATATTCCTTCCAGATTAATCTGTATAGGCTATATCAACACCAGATCAGCTGTAACAAAACAGTTATACTTTCCGATTAGATTGAGGCTGACAACCTTGACCTTCTCTTTCTCACAGAAACCTGGATCCAACAACAATCAGACCCTGTCATCTTGGACCTGTGCCCTCCAGGTTACAAACTAAAGCACTGGATTAGAATTGGCAAAAGAGGTGGCAGTTTAGCATTAGTTTACAGATCAGATTTTATAGTAGACGTGGTGGGAGAATCTTTTACAAAACTGTTAGAAATTGTTACTATTAGACTTCACATCAAAGCACTGAAGGATCAGTTGAACTGTGTCCTCTTTTACAGGCCCCCCGGTAGCTGGTCCGATGTTCAACAGATCTTCATGGACTACATATCACAGGCTTGTGCATCCAGCACTAACATTATCTTATTAGGGGATATCAATCTTCACCTCGAGGACACCGACTCCAGTACAGCTCAAGATTGTAAGGAATTCCTACAGCTCTGGGATCTCCCATGTACAACAGCACAATTGACGCATATTAAAGGGCACACCTTAGACCTCTTCTCTCATAATCTTTATGGAGAACTTGGCATAGCCATAGCTAATTCTAGATGAACACAAGTTCCATGGTCTGATCATTTCAAATTTCACCTATCCATTCACTGGACAAAAAATGTAACCCATCTAAAAGAAAACTATACTCAATTCACCACAAGAGGTCGTATAGATGTGGTACAATTCTGGTGGACCATCTATGATACGGATTGGTTGATACAGCCTGATTCAACACACTTCCTAGCGGAGTGGACTTCACACTGTAACCGTGTACTGGATGACATCGCACCACTTAAAATTAGGACTCCGCTTGTGCACTACTTCTCCCCATGGTTCACTGATGAGCTAAAACGGTTAAAAAAACAAACTAGAAGGCTTGAAAGAGCTTGGATGAAGACAAAAAACGGGACAACATTCCTTGCATGGAAGAATATGCAGAGGAAATACAAGTATGCTATCAGGCAAGCCAGGCGAAGGTACTATTATGTCAAGGTGGGAAAAGATAATTGTGACTCGAAGGTATTATATCAACTCTTAAATAAGCTCATTAACACAATTTCGATTGTCTCTTCGACCATTGATCACCCGTCTGCTGCTCGGCTTGCACAGTACTTTAAAGACAAAATTACAAAACTCTGTTTGTCGCTACCACCTGCCACCTCTGCTTTTGAAGATTTCCTAGCTGTTTTTGAGCCCACTGCGGATGAATTTCCGGCGGACAGATTCTGGACTACCATTTCACCATTGACACAGTTTCTAAGGTGCTCAGCAAATTCTCCACAAAGCATTGTTGTCTAGACGCATGTCCGAATTATCTAATGAAAACAGCCCCATCCTGCTTTCTCGATCACCTAACATTCTATCTCAATCATATGCTTCAGTGTGGTTTATTTCCAGACGATTATGGAAGCACTGTTTTAACGCCCATACCAAAAGACTGCAAGAAAAAGGTTGCCAATGTGACTAATTATAGGCCGGTAGCATCCATTCCACTTTTAGTCAAGCTAATGGAAAGTGTGGTCACCAGTCAACTCACGGGATTATATACTAAATTTCAATCTGCTTGCATCTTCTCAGTCAGGCTTCCGTGCAGGACACAGCACTGAAACAGCACTGCTCACTCTACTTACAAAGCTCAGGCAGGAACTTGCTACTGGCAAGAACATACTGCTCCTCCAATTTGATATGTCGAGTGCATTTGACATGGTCAATCACCATATTCTTTTAAGACTGCTAGACGAATTGGGAGTAGGAGGCAACGTACGCAAGTGGCTGAAGGGTTTTCTCACGCTTCGAACATACCAGGTCAAAGTGAATTCGCACTTATCAATGACATGGAGTGCAGACTGTGGCGTGCCTCAAGGTTCTCCCCTGTCGCCAATCCTTTTCAACCTTATGATGACCCCATTGGCCAACATATTAGCTGATTTGGGACTAAATCCGTTTATCTATGCCGACAATGTTGTAGTATATATTCCATTCTGTTCTGCAGTATCAGAGATTATTAAGTCTATTGAAAACGTCCTGCAAGTCATGGACTCTTGGGCAAATGCTTTCAAGCTAAAACTTCATGCAGACAAAGCACACTGCCTTGTTTTGACTTCCTAGCGCAAGTTCATCCCTCCCACTTCTATTGAGGTCAATAGTCTAACCCTTCCTATCTCTGAAAGTTTGAAATTTTGGGGAGTAATATTTGACCGTTTGTTAACATTTGAAAGTCAAACAAAGGTTTATCATGTTGTGGAAGCTCAAGCAAGTACGCCACCTCTTCCCGAGACCACTGTTTAGAAATATGGTACAATCATTGGTACATGGTGCATTAGCAGGATGTAAGGGCTTTGTCTTTTTTTTTTTTTATTACATTTGTACCCCACGCTTTCCCACTCATGGCAGGCTCAATGTGGCAGGCAATGGAGGGTTAAGTGACTTGCCCAGAGTCACAAGGAGCTGCCTGTGCTGGGAATCAAACTCAGTTCCTTAGTTCCCCAGGACCAAAGTCCACCACCCTAACCACTAGGCCACTCCTCCACTCCACTTGGGGAAACTACAGAGTTTCCAAAATATGGCAGCGAGACTTGTCTTCAATAAAGCCCGGTTTGATAGCGCGACGCCTGTACTTGCTAAACTTCACTGGCTTCCGATCAAGGAGCGCATTGAGTTCAAGGTTTGCACCATGGTTCACAAAATCATCAATGGGGATGTCCCAAGTTACATGCTGAATATAATTGACTTGCCAGCCAGATATGCTGACCTGTCCTCAAGATTATATCTCACTTTGCACTATCCCAGCTGGAAAGGCTGTAAGCACGGATCTATTCAGGCGTCAAGCTTTCCCTTCATCAGTGCGCAACTATGGAATGCACTTCCTAGAGACATCACCAGTCTGAGAGACTACCTTACCTTTCACAAGGCACTAAAAACGTATCTGTTTACCAAAGCATTTTCTCCGGGAACATTATAGGACTATCGCCTCTGCCAGCTGGCATACGTGGATCCTGTTTAGTCCTATTCTTTTGTACTGTTATATGTAAAGCATCCTTTCATTCTTGCCCTTCTACTCTACTATTCTCATTTGTATCTGATGTCACCCGGAGTTCTCTCTCTCTCTCCGGTTTATGTAAGCCACATTGAGCCTACATGTCTGTGGGGATAATGTGGGGTACAAATACCTTAATAAATAAATAAATGTTCTGCTCAGCACAACAGCAGTGTTCAGGATGACAGTCTCATGCAGTCTTGTGCTGTCTTATGCTCTAAGCAGGAGAGCCTTAAACACACTGTAAACCAGCCAGTCTCAATCCAGGCAGTGTATGCAAATTTCTCTCCTGCATATTCATTGTGGATATCCTGAAAAAGCTATGGGACTAGGTGTGCCCCAAGGACTGGGTTGTTTCACTCAATGTGTAATTAAACTCTGGAATTCATTGTCAGAGAATGTGGTAAAAGCAGGGGTTTAAAAAAGGTTTGGATAGCTTCCTAAAAGAAAAGTCCATAAGCCATTATTAAGATGGACAGGGAAAATCCACTGCTTATTTCTAGGATAAGCAGCATAAAATGTATTGTACTGTTTTGGGATCTTGCCAGGTACTTGTAACTTGGATTGGCCACTGTTTGAAACAGGATTCAGGGCTTGATGGACCTTCGGTCTGTCCCAGTATGGCAACACTTCTGTATGTCTGTACTTATGGCTGTCAGGCAATTGGAATAGAGATGTATGAGGAGTGAATGTTTTGTCAGAACAGTAAATTTGATAAAAAATGTTTTAACTGGATTAATTTCAAAAGAAAATTGATAGTAGTTAAGCTGAAGAACTGTGTGGTTGTGCTAAAGTTGTTTTAACAAGTGTCCTCACAGTGGTACGTTAGCAAGGTGATAGTTTGAGACTGAATAGAGTTGACGTGAGTTTTAAAGTTCTCGGATGATTGAAATATTTATTTAAGTGAGAACAACATATGTTTCATGAAAATATTTCACTCTAAGAACATTTTGAAAAAAAAATTTCTATGACAGACCTACTACTACTACTACTATTTAGCATTTCTATAGCGCTACAAGGCGTACGCAGCGCTGCACAAACATAGAAGAAAGACAGTCCCTGCTCAAAGAGCTTACAATCTAATAGACAAAAAATAAAGTAATCAAATCAATTAATGTGTACAGGAAGGAGGAGAGGAGGGTAGGTGGAGACGAGTGGTTACGAGTCAAAAGCAATGTTAAACAGGTGGGCTTTCAGTCTAGATTTAAAGGTGGCCAAGGATGGGGAAAGACGTAGGGGCTCAGGAAGTTTATTCCAGGCGTAGGGTGCAGCGAGACAGAAGGCGGGAAGTCTGGAGTTGGCAGTAGTGGAGAAGGGAACAGATAAGAAGGATTTATCCATGGAGCAGAGTGCACGGGAAGGGGTGTAGGGAAGGACGAGTGTGGAGAGATACTGGGGAGCAGCAGAGTGAGTACATTTATAGGTTAGTAGAAGAAGTTTGAACAGGATGCGAAAACGGATAGGGAGCCAGTGAAGGGTCTTGAGGAGAGGGGTAGTATGAGTAAAGCGACACTGGCGGAAGACGAGATGGGCAGCAGAGTTTTGAACCTACTGGAGAGGGGAGAGGTGACTAAGTGGGAGGCCAGCAAGAAGCAGATTGCAGTAGTCTAAACAAGAAGTGACAAGGGTGTGGGAAAGAAACGACAGGTCTTGGCAATTTGCTGGATATGAGCAGAGAAGGAGAGAGAGACCCTGTTAAGAGAGCTGTGCAGCTAGAAAAAAAAGGGGACAGTAGTTATAGAAGGCTCAAGACCGTTTCTATAAAGTTGAGCCTATTAAGAGGGTTTCTGTCTCAGGAGCGGATGCTCAGAACTCCTGCGCTAAAGCCAACAGCGCAGAATCTATACCGCTGGAACAGCACACAAAACTAGATCACTAATGCTCAAAGGAAATGTATCCAAATTATATGCATGCAGCAAAATCAAAAGCAAAGGGGGGGGGGGGGGGGGGGATTATGCTTGTTGCATACACAGAAGAGTTTCATAGTGACCACAGATTTTATGTGCATGTGCCAGACAAACCCAAAAGTGAAGCACAGATCTGCACCACTCTTCTGCTCCTTTAAATGTAAGCTTTTCAATTTTATTTTTACTTGGAAGGTTTATATTTAAGTGTAGAAAACAGGTGCCAATGTGTGCTTCAGGGGCGTAGCCACGGGTGGGCCTGGGTGGGCCCAGGCCCACCCATTTTCCCTCCAGGCCCGCCCATCCGCATTGCTGTCTCCCTTTTGTCCCACGGAGGCAGCGCTTCCTTCCTGCCCTGTCTTTTCCCGAAGCTCGGCTGCATCGGTCCCTCCCTGCAAGTAGAATCCTCCTTCGCCGGTCGCGCAGCTACGCTCCTCCCCCTGCCGCGTCTATCTGGCCCTCTGTGATGCACTTCCTGTTTAGGGCCAGATGAACGTGGCAGGGGGAGGAGCGAAGCTCCATGTGCATGGCAGCGAAGCGCAACCTGTGAAGGAGGATTCTACTTGCAGGGAGGGACCGATGCAGCGGAGCTTCGGGAGAAGACAGGGCAGGAAGGAAGCGCTATCTCCGTGGGACAAAAGGGATAGAGACAGGGCGAAGGATGCGGATGGGCGGACCTGGAGGAAAAATGGCTGAGCTGCTGGGACATGGGAGGGAGAGGAGGAAGGGGCTGGAGGGAAGGGAGAGAGTTGCTGGGACATGGGAGGGAGAGGAAGAAGGGACTGGAAGGAAGGGAGAGAGTTGCTGGGACATGGGAGGGAGAGGAAGAAGGGACTGGAGGGAAGGGAGAGAGCCGCTGGGACATGGGAGGGAGAGGAAGAAGGGACTGGAGGGAAGGGAGAGAGCCGCTGGGACATGGGAGGGAGAGGAAGAAGGGACTGGAGGGAAGGGAGAGAGCTTCTGGGACATGGGAGGGAGAGGAAGAAGGGACTGGAGAGGAGGGAGAGAGCTTCTGGGACATGGGAGGGAGAGGAAGAAGGGACTGGAGGGAAGGGAGAGAGCCTCTGGGACATGGGAGGGAGAGGAAGAAGGGACTGGAGGGAAGGGAGAGAGCCGCTGGGACATGGGAGGGAGAGGAAGAAGGGACAGGAGGGAAGGGAGAGAGCCGCTGGGACATGGGAGGGAAAGGAAGAAGGGACAGGAGGGAAGGGAGAGAGCCACTGGACATGGGAGGATAGGGAGAGAAAGAGGGGAGATGGATGGAAGGATGCAGAGAGAAAGGGGAGAGACTGGAAGGATGTGGAGAGAGAGAGAGAGGGGAGACTGAACAGAAAAGGGTAGAGAGATAGAGACACTAGATGGAAGGATCAGGAGAGAGGGTAGATGGGTGGAAGGATGAGGAGAGAAAGAGGGAAGACACTGGATGGAAGGGTAGGGAGAAAAAGGAGACGCTGGATGCAAAAGAAAGAGGGGAGCTGCTGGATGGAAAGAGGGAGAGGACAGAGTAGGGAAAGACTGGAGAATAAGAGGAAGGGGCATGTGGAGAACAATGGTGAGGAAAAGATGAAAAGCCATAGGTGGTGAATGGACAGGAAACCCTGGCAAGAGAAAGACGAAGGAAAGCAGAATCTAGAGACTGAGAGCAACACAGTGAGAAAAAGTAAATGGCCATACAACAAAGGTAAAGAAAATAATTTTATTTTAATTTAGGATAAAGTAATATGGTACCTGTGTTAATAAAGTTTCAGAGACCAATACTTCCTTCCTTAGGTCAGGAGAGGATACCATAACAGCGTTATGCTGACCTGAGGCAGGAGGTTTTGGCCTCTGAAAGCTCATTGAAAAGGGTGTTAGGCTTTTAAATAAACTTTCTGAAACCTGATGCACTGAAAAGCAGCACTTTACCCCTATGTGACAAATGCATCTGATTAGTGTGACTAAATTTTGCTGGGGAAGGGGGAATAGAGAGAAAATTTTGTGCCCACCCACTTTAGGTTCAGGCCCATCCAAAATTGGCAGTCTGGCTACGCCACTGGTGTGCTTGCTCTTTCAGGTTTACCTCTGACTGGCGAACACTTCTTTCTCGGTACTGCAGCTTATAGGCTTGCACAGGCTTTCTTCCACTTCAAAAAGAAATCAAAACCAGCAGATTTTAAACTAAAAATCAAGAGATCCTCTTCAAACTCCCCCCTCCCCCAGCAGTAAGACTGCAGTTTGTGCATTGTTCTCTGAGCAAGAGGGCACAGCAAATGATCTCATTAACATCCATTTGACTACATTGAAATACAATTTGCAGCCATCTCTGGCCACACACATTTCCTGCACTAAAGCCCTCTGAGCATTCTGTGCAGACTAATATGCGCACTATTCCATTGCTAACTGGCCTTAACCCTTTCAGTAGGTTTTGAGAATCATCCCTTCAGAATTTAAAAAAAGACAGATAGTGAAAGAACCAGTCAGCCAGTCATAAACCTGCTGCAGAGGGTTATTAAGAGGGAAACCCTGCAACAATTGTGAGCAATAGATCAAAATATTCATATCACACTGGAACTCATGGAAGGGCATAATCGAAGGGGGCGCCCAATTTTTCCTGAGGGCGTCCTGGCGAGGGGGTGGGTAAACCCGTATTATCGAAACAAGATGGGCGGCCATCTTTCGTTTCGATAATACGGTTGGGGACGCCCAAATCTCCACATTTAGGTCGACCTTAGAGATGGTCGTCCCTAGAGATGGTCATCCCCGATTTTCGGCGATAATGGAACCCGAGGACGCCCATCTCAAAACTGACCAAATCCAAGTCCTTTGGTCGTGGGAGGAGCCAGCATTCGTAGTGCACTGGTCCCCCTGACATGCCAGGACACCAACCGGGTACCCTAGGGGGCACTGCAGTGGACTTCAGAAAAAGCTCCCAGGTGCATAGCTTCCTTACTTTGTGTGCTGAGCCCCCCAACCCCTCCCAAAACCCACTCCCCACAACTGTACACCACTACCATAGCCCTTAGGGATGAAGGGGGGGCACCTAGATGTGGGTACAGTGGGTTTCTGGTGGTTTTTGGAGGGCTCACATTTACCACCACATGTGTAACAGGTGGGGGGTTGGGCCTGGGTCCGCCTGCTTGAAGTGCACTGCAGTACCCACTAAAACTGCTCCAGGGATCTACATACTGCTGTCATGGAGATGGATATGATATTTGAGGCTAGCATAGAGGCTGGAAAAATGTGGTGACCAGTGGAGGATTAGGGGGAGGTCATCCGGTGGTCATCTGGTCATTTAGGGCACATTTTTGTGGCTTGGTCATAAATAAAAAAGGACCAAGTAAAGTCGGCCAAGTGTTCGTCAGGGATGCCCTTCTTTTTTCCATTATCGGCCGAGGACACCCATGTGTTCAGCATGCCCCAGTCCTGCCTTCGCTATGCTTCCATCAAGCCCCCGGGAACTTTGGTCGTCTCCGCAATGGAAAGCAGTTAAGGGTGCCCAAAATCGGCTTTCAAGTATGCCGATTTGTGCGACCCTGGGAGAAGGATGCCCATCTCCCGATTTGTGTTGAAAGCTGGGTGCCCTTCTCTTTCGAAAATGAGCCCAAAAGTATTCTTAAATTAAACTGTTGTGTGTGGAAATGAATAAGTTGTAAGAGGGATTTAGCAGGGAATTGAATTATCTTTGTGGGATAGATAGGGACAGTGCCTGCATTTCCTGCTCATCTGCAGGCTTACCTGTAGCCCATAGGTAGGGTTTTGTGTCTTTTAAGTTGTTAGGATAGAGGGGAGGGGCGTGTCAAGATGGTGCTGTGAGCGGTTGTTTTTGAAGCGTGCTCCTGCCTTCCCTACCGAATTAGAATGTCTTCTGCAATAATGCCACACACCAAACGCAAAGGGACGATCCAGGGAGTTCCCCTACCTTCTGGGATGTCCACTTCGGCAAGGACGGGTTTGGAGTGCTTCTTCCCCGCGGTTTCCCGTTTAAGCGGAGCGGAGTCCTTAGCGGGTGGAACCGGTGAAACGGCTCTCCCGCTGGACGCAGAAGCATCTCTCTCCCCGCTGAGCTCTATAGCTCCTCCTTGCCCTGCAGCTTTCGTTAGTCGAACAGGGTTTCCTTCAGAACCCGGAAAGGGTGATTCTGAAGAGCCAGAGGGGAGCTCGACCTGGCCGGGAAATCAGAAGGTGCAGGAGAGACGGAAGTGAATCTAAGTCAGATCTGGCTGAAGTTATTAGAAATTGAAAAAACCCTGCGACAATCTTCTGATGAGGTAAAGACATTAAATTTATCTGTGCAGGAAGTAAAGAACTCTATGGACACAGTTAAGGAACGCATTGCCGCGCAACTTGAAATCGATCTACGAAAGAACGAACTTCCACATATTACTGAAGACCCATCTCTTTAATAAAGCGTACCACAAAGATCAACCAACGTGAACATGCACAACTCACCCATCTATATTCAGAATTGTTTCATAATATTTGCTTGTATACTATTACTTTGTTTTATTATCGTCATGCTGACCAAGATCCTTCTGCAATACTAAATGTTTATTTTCTAACATTCTTCCACTACTCATGATGTATTGTAAGCCACTTTGAGCCTGCAACGAGGTGGGAAAAGGTGGGATACAAATGCAATAAATAAATAAATAAACAAACAAGATTTTTTAACAAAAAATGGGACCTTGCAGATAGAGTCTAAGCAAACGGATGACTTTAAAGTGGCTGTGATTAATGATAATACTGAGATAAGAAGAAAAATAGAACAAATGGAGAACTATAATAGGAGATTAAACATCCGTGTATTAAATTTCCCTAGATTGCTGGGGATCTCCCCAAATGATATGTTTTGTAGATTCTTGAAAGAAACTTTGGATTTTCCCCAAGAAACTTTTCCTCCTTTGAATAAAATTTATTATATTTCAAGCACAATGAAAAAAGCAGAGGGAGAAGACTCAGTAGATCTACAAAATGTCACAGCCATTTTGGAACAATCAGTTGTAGATGCGACTGAAAGAGGGACGTTGAAAGTGTCGTTTGTTTTCCAGCAGGACTTAAACGCAATAATGAGACTTTATTTCAAATCAACTAACCGTATGTTTGCTGGCCAGAAAATCTGGCCTTATCCTGACATGACTAAAACAACACAGGAAAAGAGAAAAAAAATTCTATCTATGAAGTAAAAAAAAATCTTGGAAATGGGAGGTTCATTCCTTCTTGCATATCCTTGTAAATGTGTCATCAGGTTAAATCAAACAAAAAATATATATATTATATGCCTGATCAGCTAAAGACTTTCTTAGACGTAAAACAACGTTAGAGATAAGTTGTATGGGAATAACAGCGACATAATTTCTTTATTTAATTTTGTTGATATGGTGTGTGTACTTCGCTAATTCCTGAACCCCTCTCTCCTTATTGAGGTCTAAGGAAGCCAAGTTATAATAATTAAATGGGAGGAAAAATGTTTTTCTGTATTAGTATTGTTTTTACAATTAATGGCTGTATTACACTTTGCAGTTGTACATATCTGTATAAGTATACATAAAACAATAAAAATTATAAATCATAAGATGTTAGGATAGTAGGTGCTGAGTCCAAAGGACCAAAGATCCTTCATAGCCCTAAAGATACCTATCTGCAGTTTCTCCCCAAAGAACTTTGCATGGAGAGGGGCTTTCACTATCACTAGCAGGGCCTGAGAACCCCCGCTACCAAAGTAGCAGACAGAGCCTCAATTTTGGAGGAACCAGGCCCCCAAGTCTCCCTCTGGTTACACCACTAGGAGGGAGCAGGAGCTAGGATGCAGAAACCTTCCTTCCTATCTATATTTTCAGCTCTGCAGCATGGAGCTTTCTGCTCCAAATCTACAGTAGAGAATATTAGTGGGTGCTCAGGCATTCCCCAGAGTGGGTGCCTAGGGATAAACTACTATTTGTGGATAGAATTGAGATAGAGGCCAATAATGACAGTATAGGTGTGTTCCACCTCCTGCACGATCTGAAATTTTTTTTTCAGATCCTTCTCAATATCCTTTTGAAAACATTAAAGCACAGCAAGTAACAACCAGATAACTCCTTTTACAACCATGTTTGTGAAAACTTGATCTGTGGTCTGTATTTGTCTCTTGGAAGCCAAAGGTTTTTTTTGTGGTAAATAGCCCTTTTAGGGTCGATCCACTAAGCTATTCCCCCCTAAGGTACATAATGGGACAAATGCCTTAAAGATTTGTATGAGATTTCACTGCAAAATTTATTTTACAGATAAATAAAAAAGCTGAAAAGCTGAGGGCTAAGCCTAGAGTAATGATGGCACACAGACAGCATTCTGAACTAGAACTCATGGGGTCATAGCTGGTGTCCAGGGAGACTCAGCTTTGACCTGCAGCTCACACCATTTATTTGACTCAGAGAGAGTACAATATGTATCATGCTTCCAAGTGAGTGTCTGTTATTTGATCTCTCCCTAGCAGAGCTGCTTGTTCAGCATTTTCTCCAAACTGATTACCCCGTGACTTTGTTTGTCTCGTGGTGTCCTTTTCTGAACTCCATTGTGACCGCTGAGGCAGGAATTATTTAACGCCGAAACACAGACCGTGTCAGGTCGTTTGTGTCCAAGCAGTGAATAAAGCATCACAAGGATATATTTTGTATTCTACATTTTTATTTGTATTTCATATTATGTGTTTTACTTTTTGTATAAACTTTAATAAAACATTGAGTAGTAGTGAACTGGATTAGAAACGTCTGATAGATGTCAGAGGGTGGTAGTGAATGGAATTCACTCGGTGGAAAGAAAGGTGAATAGTAGAGTATCCCGAGAATCAGTATTGAGGCTGATTCTAGTCAATATATTTGTGAGTGACATTGCTAAAGGATTAGAAGGAAAAGTTTGCATTTTGCAGATGACATGAAGATTTGCAACAGAGTGGACACCCTGGAGGGAGTGGACAACATGAGAAGGAATCTAAAAAGACTGAAAGAATAGTCTAATAATAAAATGTAATGCAAAGAATTTAGAATGATGCACATGGGGTATAGAAACCCAAAAGAGCTATATGCTAGGGGGATGAGAGGCTGATAAGCATTGTCCAGGAGGGGGACCTTGGGTGATTGTTTCATTGCCTTAAGATCCTCTGACACTCGTAACAAGGTGATGGCCATAGCCAGAAGGATGCTGGGCTTCATAGAGAGAGTCAAATCCAGTAGAAGAAAAGAAGTACTTGTACAGAGACATAAGTACTTATGTCTCTGTACAAGTCATTGGTGAGGTCAAATTTGGAGTATTGTGTTCAGTTTTGGAAGCCATATCTTGCTAAGGACATCAAAAGTCTTGGAGGTTCAGAGGAAGGCAACAAAATTGATAATCGAGCTTGTGCCAAAAAACATAAAAGAACAGATTTGAAGACCTGAATTATGTATACCCTAGAAGAAAGGAGGGATGGGGGAGGGGGGATATGATACAGGCATGTTTTAATATGCAAACTGTAAAGTAGGGATAGTTAAATTTTTTTTACCGGGAGGTCGTCTTTGGGGGTCCCGGGGGGGGGGTCTCAGGAGGCTGGGGTGGTGGTGCGGGCTGCCCGAACATGGTCGCCGGTCGGGGGATGCCGCAGGAGGCGGTGCTGCTAATTTTGGTGGCACCCCGATGTTGCCCGGGCTTCCTGGGTGTCTTTGGGCCTGTTTTGGGCCAGTTCACAGTGAGGTTGGTGATCGCGGGGAGGTCCAGAGGGCCTCCGGCTGGGAGCACCGTCAAAACGCATCCAGCTGTGATTGCGCGCTGGACGTGAATGACGGTCTTAAGGCAGGTACCTGGCAGGAAAATGGCTGGCTTGCGGCATAGCCTGTCAGGAGGGAGGGGGGGCTGAGCGAGTGCAAAGTTCGCATATGCTCAGTCCATTCCTGGAACTACGGTTGGGCCTCGTTGAAGCCTGGGGCTCGATTTTGGAGTTACCCAGCCGGAGTTCCAGGGATTTTCGGGTTTTTTGGGGTCTTTTTGTTTTTGGTTCCGATTTTTGTTGGGGGTCTCTGGGACTGGATCCAGTGATGGTCTCCAGATCAGGAGACTCTGGAAGTTCTGGTAAGGGGTCTGTTGACTCAAAATTTTATGTGGTTTAATTTAAAATTGTAAGTTTTGGGATTTATATTGATAGAAATTTAAGGGTTAATGTGATTTTGGGTTTGTGAGGGTTTCTTAACATTTACTGGGGGGATTAATATGGTAAAAAAATAGTTTTAAGAGAAGGGTAAAAAAAAAGGGCTGTGTCAGGGTTTAGAAATAAAACTTTGATAGAGCAGGGGTAGAAAGGGTTAATTTAATTTTTGATAGATATTTTAATTTAATTTGGGAGTTTTAAATGGGTTTTGTGTGAGAGAATCATGAGACGACTGTTGAGGATAATAGGATTTGAAAAGTAAAGCCATGGTGCAGTGGGCATGGTGGGGCATGTTTGATCTGGTGAATTTGATATTGTTTGGTGTAAGTTTTACTATTAATTTTCAATAGACAGTATTTTTACATTAACTTCTATGGAAAAAACAAAAAATAAATGGAGATTTAGTTTAGTCAGAATTCCAAATTGAAGAGAAAAAAATGGGGTTCTGAAAGGTCATTCTTATTGGCTGGGAGAGCTCAGATGTCCAAGCGAAGTCTCCGTTGCCTGGGAAACGGCTCTGCAGGCAGTTGAGGAGAGGGTTGAAGCGGCTGGAGTGAGAGGACGTGCAGTGTTTGGTGCCTGTGACTGGAAGATGAGAAAGTGAGGTTTAAACTGTTTAAAAGCAGTTCTGAGTGTGTAAAACTACATATGTGATGTTGCTTTAAATGTAATGGTCTGCAGTATATACTGTAGAATGTGTGAAGGAGTTAGAGTTAGGGTGCAAGTGTGTCCCAGTAATATAGATATTTTGTGCTGCATGTGGTCAAGGTTGGTATTTCTGACTAAGATAGAAGTAACACAGTGATAAAATAGCAGTGTCACATTAATACATGAAAGGGTGAAAGCCTGGGTTTTTTTTTTTAGTAAAGTAAAGCTGATAAGGTTACTGGTTTTATTTAGTTTTAAGGGCGAAGGAAGTTGTTTCCTGATAATATTAAAAGGAAAGCAGAAAAACTCAAATTGTGAGAGGGTGAATTTTAATGGTGATTTCTGTCACAGAGCCTGAAAGGGTGCTGACTGCGTTCTTAAAAACAGTGAGTGCATGGCAAATACCCAACATAGAATAGGGAAATAAAAGTCCATTTTCAGGCGAGGAAGTGAGGAAAAGTCTGATTAATTTTATTTTCAGTAGAGTACTGAGTCCCAGTATTTTTGTGAATCTATTAATGACACCTAGTGAAATTCTGTTGGAAAAATTAAGGAGTTAGGGTTTTCCTCCCAATTTTATTTGATTAAAAGTGAGGTGTAGGAAGAAGAAGAATGTGCAGGACCATACTCTGAAGATTTTTGTCTGGGCCCCCACGCAAGAAAGAAATTATTATTATAACAAGCTACAGTGAAAGGTTTCAGCTACAGCTAAGTAACAGTTTAAAGAAAACCTGATCAAAATTAACCTGGATAAGAAAAGACTAAATGAAATACTTACCTGAGTTGGTTGGGAAGTTCATTTTGTTGTGAGATCCCTGTGAACACATAACTAGTACGCACGAAGAATCAAATCCTTGACTATTTTAAGAAAGAAAAAAAGCCAACCATTTAAACATTTTAAAGTTTTAAAGAATATGTAAGCTTTTCTAATTGGTGTTGTTATCTTCTATGGTTTAAACTAATTCTGTTAAGACAACAAAAGGGGACAAAAGTACATTGTTGTAATTACTCACTTAGAATATTTGTATCTAAGCATTTAAAGAAGAAAAGAAAAAGTATTGTTATGTTTACATTTCACAGTAAAATCTTTTCCATAATTTGTGAAAACAAATAAAAAGAAGCTGTATGTTTTTTGAGTTTGGTTCTTTCAGAAAAAGGATAAATTCTATATTTAGTTTTATTTCCTCTTTCGCTCTTTGAGGGTGAGAGACGAGGCTAGTTTATTGTACCATTTCTCCTGTTTCAGGTTGTGTGTTTCCGAGTTCTCGGCACGACTACCAATAGCGGGTATTCTGGTTTACACACTATCATAGATCCTGCATGAACAGGGGGAAGAGTTACAATTTTGGCATAGTCGGCAGGATTCTTCCTGATTCTGGGGGTTCCAAAGTGTTGAATTGTGGGATACCTGTGAGTAACTTTTATTCCTGAGAGTCTGTCGCCGGTTGCTGAATTAAAAAAAAATAATGTATATTTTTTTTGCTGGTTATTAAACAAAAATGGTGTGAAGTAGGGTTGTACTTTATTTTGTGCGATTCCGAAGGAGTCCTGAGCTTGTGCTCTCCTGAGAACCTTTGTTTCTGAGGCAACATCAGTCTCCATTCAAATAAAAAGATGGACAGTGAAGCAATTGGAGATCGTGTTGTTCCACAGATCCTGACTCATACGGTTGTCATCCCACAAGACCGTACGGTTCCTGATTTTTATGGGTTCCCAAGAGGTCCGGAAGATTTGAAAGTGGAAAATTGGATTGATAAAATGAAATCTCGGCTGAGGATTCTGCGTGTGCCTGTGGAGGATCAGGTGGAAGCGGTTCGAGATCATTTAAGAGGAATCGCTTTGGATACGGTGAAATATTCACTCCCAAGAGATTGTTCGGTGGAGGCTATTTACGATCTGCTAAGACAAGTCTATGGGGATAAAGTGGCTTTGGGCCTCAGAATACAGGAGTTTTATAATTATAGACAAGGGGAAAAAGAAACTATTCACGTGTTTGCTTACAAATTACAGGAGAAGTTGGAAGCAATAATGAAGAGAGATAGAAGGAGAATGGGAAACCCAGACGAAACACTAAAGGAACAGTTTATCATCGGTTTGCGGGATGAAGCTTTAAAAAGAGAAGTTTCAAAGAGGAATGAGGATAATCCAGTTATGCAATTTGCTGATTTGATTCAAGCTGTGATTCGTTGAGTGGGAGAAGAAAGAGGATTAGCTTTTTGGGAGTCCACTCCAAAGAGAATTTTACAAAGAACCAGAGATGATGCAGGGGATCATTGTAGATCAAAAGAACCTGCTACGGTAGCTATGATGCACCAAATCACAAGTATGTTCTCCAGAATGTGTGAAAGACAGGAAGAAGAGTGAGATTGTCAAAGAAGGGACAGAAATCATAGGATGTATTCGAATTATAGAGGAGGATATTCAGAACAAAAACAGAACTTATATAGGAGACCTTCAAGAGTCAGCACAGGAGAACTAATTTGCTATAGATGCCAAGAACCTGGGCATTTTGCTCGAAATTGTCAGAGTGGGAGGACAAATCATTCTTATCCTATAGAAAGCAAGAATAACTCAGACGGTCCGAGTACCAATGGAGGTTTTATACAAGGTAGTAGTTCTCGTGGTGAAGTGGCTTCAAAAGGAAACAATCTCAAATCGGCTGTGCGTTTACAAAAACACATCTCTAGTGAAGAGACAAAAGAAGAGACATTTTTTCATGAGAGAGCAATTGGAGCAAGCCCTTTGTTAAAAGTAAAGGTTAATGGTGTTGAAACACTTTGTACTGTTGATACTGGTTCAAACGTTTCTTTTACAAGAATTTTGCTAATACAGATTGCCTTCACGATGCAAGCTGATTGTCATTGGTGGCTGTCAATGGCACAGATCTTCCAGTGTTGGAATACATTGATGCAGACGTACAGTGCCTAGGACAAATAGTACCACAAAGATGCATCTTTGTGGTCAAGGATAATTTCCGTTGTGGACAAGTGGAGAATAACTCTATAAAGGGAATTGTGGGAATGAATGTATTACAGCATCTGGCAGGGTTATTTAAGGATCTTTCTTGTTTCACGTTGGAGCTGGTGGGAATTGCCAGTATTTTATAAAAAATTTCTTCAAAACAGGCGACCAAAATCAGAGAATCAGATGGATTTGTAAAATTACAAGGAAATGTGAGTCAGATTATTCCTGCTATGTCTGAAAAACATATTGGTCAGAAAGTGTCAAAAAGTGCGGAAAACCTCAGATGTGCTATTGGTATCAGCTTCCAGGAACATAAATTTGCCAGATAAAGTGATGGTAGCTAACATTTTGGTGAAACAGCACAGAGGAAATGTGTTGGTACGAATGATTAATATAGGAAGTTTGTGATGTTGTTATTCCTGGAAGACCACAGATTGCTGAAATATATAAACCAGATTTGATAGTTACTGAAACGAATTCTGGCTTACTGGAAGAAATGGGGAATAACTGGAAAAGGATGATCCCGGAAGTAAAGTTGGATTGGGATAAGCTACTACCTGAACAAGCACAGAGGTTGAAAGAACTTCTGTGGAAACATATAACATTATTTTCTAGTAATGATTCAGATATTGGTTATTCAAGTCTAGTCCCACATAAAATTAACACCGGAAATGCTAATCCAATCAAGCAACCTTTCAGAAGAGTTTCACCGCATATTTATGATCAATTCAAATCTCATGTCAATGATTTGGTACATCAAGGTATCCTTCAGAGAAGTCATAGTCCATGGGCATCACCTGCCGTAGTGATTAAGAAAAAGGATGGAAGTCTTAGGTTCTGCTGTGATTACCAGAAATTAAATTCAGTCACCATCAAAGATGCTTATCCGTTACCTCGTATAGATGAATCTTTGGATGCTTTAGAAGCTTCAAAATGGTTCGCCTCATTAGATATGACTTCATGATATTTTCAAATAGAAATGTTTCCAAGGGACATGGAAAAAACTGCAGTTACAATGCCGTTTGGTCTCTTTGAATGGACACGTATGCCGTTTGGCTTTTGTAATGCACCTGCTAGTTTCTAACGCTTAATGGAGACCATTCTGAGCGAGTACGTGTTTGAAATCCTCCTACTGTATCTTGATGACATTCTAATCTATGCACCAAAATTCAAAAAGCACCTAGAAAGATTGGATCTGGTGTTTCAGAGAATGAAAAGTAGTGGATTAAAATTGAAACTTTCAAAATGTAAGCTAGTATGTCAAGAAGTCCAATTTTTGGGCTATATAGTTTCTAACAAAGGTGTCTTGGCAGATCCTGAGAAGGAGAAGGCTTTACAAGAATGGAAGGTTCCAACGAGCAAGACCGAAGTTCAAAGTTTTATGGGATTCGCTAATTTTTATCATCGATTTGTGGAGAACCATGAAAATTGCCACTCCTTTACATGCCCTAAAAGGGAAATCTGTTCAAGAAGGATCTAAGTTCCTGTGGAATGAAGACTGTCAGTGGGCATTTGATACTCTCAAGCAAAAACTGTCATCAGTCCCAGTCTTATCCTATTAGGTGTGTTCACTGACCCTTTCATATTGACTACTGATGCCAATTGCAGAGGTTTGAGTACTATTTTAAGCCAAGTGCAAGAAGGCAAGGAAAAGGTAATTGCCTTCGCTAGTAGAGGGTTAAGAAAATCCGAACAGAATTCTAGTAATTATTCAGCATTCAAACTGGAATTATTAGCACTCAAATGGGCAGCAACTGAGAAATTCAGAGTGTATCTCATTTACCAAAAGTTCATAGTGAGAACAGACCATAATCCTTTAAAATATTTGGAGACGGTCAAAGTCCAGCTTTGGTTAGCTCAACTGGCTGAATTGGATTTCACAGTTGAATATAAACCAGGTCGAAAAAACCTAATTGCAGATGTGCTTTCTCGTTTGCCAGACACTGAAGAACCTGAATTAAATGATAAAGATATTGAAAAAGATTTTTTTTGGTTTTTCATGTTCATTAATCTCAGTGAAACCGAATAAGGAAGATAAATGTTCAGAGAGAAATTGTGACGGAGTATTCGTATAAAAACAGAAAGCAGAAATCTTGAGAGCTCAGAGAGAAGATAAAACTTTGCAAAATATCATTTCTTGGTTAGAAACTAAGCACACTCCAGAATCAGTTTGGTTCTCCAGAAGAAAAGAAACATTGGGAAAGATTACAATTTAGGAATGGATTATTATTTCGGTTGTATGAAGATTGTCGACAGGGACAAGATATGTTGCAGGTGGTGGTGCCAGACGTCTTGAAGAATGAATTAAGGAGTTAGGGTTTTCCTCCCAATTTTATTTGATTAAAAGTGAGGTGTAGGAAGAAGAAGAATGTGCAGGACCATACTCTGAAGATTTTCGTCTGGGCCCCCACGCAAGAAAGAAATTATTATTATAACAAGCTACAGTGAAAGGTTTCAGCTACAGCTAAGTAACAGTTTAAAGAAAACCTGATCAAAATTAACCTGGATAAGAAAAGACTAAATGAAATACTTACCTGAGTCGGTTGGGAAGTTCATTTTGCTTGTGAGATCCCTGTGAACACATAACTAGTACACACAAAGAATCAAATCCTTGACTATTTTAAGAAAGAAAAAAAGCCAACCATTTAAGCATTTTAAAGTTTTAAAGAATATGTAAGCTTTTCTGATTGGTGTTGTTATCTTCTGTGGTTTAAACTAATTCTGTTAAGACAACAAAAGGGGACAAAAGTACATTGTTGTAATTACTCACTTAGAATATTTGTATCTAAGCATTTAAAGAAGAAAAGAAAAAGTATTGTTATGTTTACATTTCATAGTAAAATCTTTTCCATAATTTGTGAAAACAAATAAAAAGAAGTTGTACGTTATTTGAGTTTGGTTCTTTCAGAAAAAGGATAAATTCTATATTTAGTTTTATTTCCTCTTTCGCTCTTTGAGGATGAGAGACGAGGCTAGTTTATTGTACCCTTTCTCCTCTTTCAGGTTGTGTGTTTCCGAGTTCTTAGCAGACTACCAATAGCGGGTATTCTGGTTTAAACTCTATCATAGATCCTGCATGAACAGGGGGAGGGGTTACAAAACTAATCTTTTTCAGAGATAGGGAAGTGATAGAACTAGAGGTCATGAGTTGAGGATGCAGGGTGAGAGAAGCAACATCAGGAAATATGTTTTTCACCAAAAGGGTAATAGATGCCTGGAATGCTCTCCTGCAGGAGGTTGTGAAGACAAAAACAGTGATGGAATTCAAGAACACTTGGGATAAACACAGAGGATCACTATATACAAAAAGGATGGAATCTAATTAAAGCAACAAAACTTAAAATTACCTCATAACTGGAGTGAACTTTGATGGCAGCTTCAGAGGCTGGGAAGCAAGACCAATGCCAGGCAGATTTCTATGGTTTGGGTCCCAGAAATTGCAAAGACAGATGAGGATCAAGACTGGAATGGGCTTTGACAACTCCAGTAGTTGGGAAGTGGGACCGGTGCTGGGCAGACTTCTACTGTCTGTGCCTCAGTATTGGCAGGGAGAGATAGAGATGAAGTAAACCAGTCTTTAATCATGAAGAAATGGAATAAGTGCAGAGTGCCAGATTCAACTTTGGCCTCCTTGTTGGGCAGACTGGATGGACCATGCAGGTCTTTATCTGCTGACCTTCACTATGTTGCTATTGGGCTCATTTTCAAAAGAGAAAAATGTCTAAAAACTGGCATAGAGCAGCATTTGTTCAAAAAATGTTTTAGGCACTACTTCAGCAAATCTCTTTGTGTTAACAAACATCCAGAGCTGAAGCGTAAGATTAATACAACTATCAATTCACTGTGAATCATAAATAACAAAAATATTAATATTAAATTAGTATTTTTTAAATTTATGATTCACAGTGAATTGATAGTTGTATTAATCTTACTCTTCAGCTCTGGCTGTTGATAGAGCATTTGGAAGTTTTCTCACAAAAATGTCCAAATCAGTATTTCAAAACCAATTTTTAGATGTTTTTCAGTGAAGTCCATCAGCAGTGTGTTCAAATCACAAGGGAGTGTGTCAGGGGCGTGTTAAGGGTGGGATCTGGGCGTTCCTAACACTTGGATGTTTTTCAGCCATAACGAATAAGACACAAAAAGGTGCCCTAGATGACCAGATGACAACTAGAGGGAATGATGATCTCCCCTTACTCCGCAGTGGTCACTAACCCCTTCCCACCCCCCAAAAATGTGATGAAAAACATTACTTATGCCAGCCTCAGATGTAATACTCAGGTCCATTAGAACAGCATGTAGGTCCTTTGATTTCTAGTGCTAGGCATATAGTGCACTGCAGACAGGTGGGCCCAGGTCCATACCTCCCCCACCTGTTACATTTGTGGTAGAAACTGTGACCCCTCACCAGAAACCCAGTATACCCACATATAGATGTCCCCTTCACCCATAAGGGCTATTGTGGTGGTATACAGTTGAGAGTAGTGGGGTTTGGGTGGGTTTAGGAGGGATCAGCAGACAAGATAAGGGAGCAGTGGTGAGATGCGTACCTGGGAGCATTTATATGACGTCCACAGCAGTGCCCCCTAGGGTGTCCCATTGCTCTGCTGGGATGTCTGGGGGACCAGTCTACTAAGAATGTTGGCTCCTCCTACATTCCAATGGCTTGCATTTTTCAATTGGACTTTTTTTTTTGTCAAAAGTGGACTAAAAAGAAAAACTTCCAAAGCACAAAAGCATATTTGAAATGGTATTTTTGAAAAAGAAAAACATCTTTTTTTTTCCCCAAAAATACCATGTCAAATACGGTATTTTTTCAAAATGACCTTCTCTCCTATTCAGATTTTGGACATTATTTGCAAATAGTCCAAAATTGTACTTAGACGTCATATCGAAAATGCCCCTCTATGTTGTTTTAGTACTACAGGGAGTAAATTTGTAAAGGTTTTCCACAAGTAAATTCAGTCTTACTGGCAGAAAATGGATTGTATGGCCAGCATGACCTATTGTTTTGCTTTGACAACATTACACTTTTTTTTAAAGATGTTTAGAAGCATATAATAAACAGCAGGGCAATGTCTGGAAAATATTGAACACCAATGAATACATCAAGAACTTAAAATTCCAGCACAGTATACACCTGCAATCCAACAGGGGACAATGCTGTGAGTGTGGAGCAGCAGGTAAGTGTTAAATTTACATAACACTGGGTCATAAGAACATAAGTGTAGCCATACTGGTTCAGACCAATGGTCCATCTAGCCCAGTATCCTGTTTTCCAAACAGTGGCCAAACCAGGTCAGAAGCACCTGGAAGAAACCCAAAATTGTGGCAACACTCCATGCTACAAATCCCAGGGCAATCAGCAAAGAGTTCCAGAACTTAACTATTCGTTGAGTGAAAAAAATACATAGGTGTGATGGTGTGTGGGCTCTCCTTAAAGAGTTCAGGCTATTTCCACATAGTGCATACTCTTTCCTGATAGATACACAGATGTGCTTTTTATTGAGAAAGTGCATCCCTATTAACGCCACCCCCCCCCCCCCCCCCCCCCCCCACACAGCAGTATATTAAATTTATTTTATAAAGACACCTCAGGCACCTAGAATCAGCTCCAGACTGTACAAATACTCATGTATAAATCGGTACCTGCTCCCCCCCCACCCCTCAAAAAACTAGAAACATAGGTATGTCACAGTGTCACAAGCTGAGGAAAGGTAGCTAAATAGGATACCTGAGGCTTGCATTCTATTTAAAACACAGAACATTCAAGATACAGGAAATCAGGAATCCAATCAGGGCTTTATAAAATATCGCCCCATATGTAAAAGAGAGAGTAATGAATTAGTATTAAAACTGTGTCACATTCAACCCAAGTTTTGTACTCTATTAATCTGTTAGGGGGGCGTGTCAAGATGGCGGCCTGAATCTGTTGTGAACGCACCCAGAAACGCTGTTTATCTTTTTCCTTGAACTATGCCGCAAAGAGAAAAGGGACGGTTAGAAGCCAGTTGCCGTTGGCTATAACGTCCTCTCTGACACAGCAAACCATGGATCGATTCATACAGAGTCTACCACATGATACCGGATTGGTGAGTCCGTTGCAAAGCACTGACGAAGGAGTGTTGGGGCTTTCTGGACTAGAGGTGTCCCTCACACTGCCGGAGCTGAATCCTCCTCCTTGCCCCGCCAAACCTGGGGATGATGGGAGCTCGCTTGGTGCGGAAGGCACTACAGGCTGGTTCACTCTTGGCAAATCACCTCTGGGCAAGATTGGGGAAGATTCGTTGTCCGGAAAAGCGAAAGGAGAAATAACTTTAACGGCTGTTTGGAAAGCGGTCCAAGACCTGACTGCGGCGGTAACAAAGTCCACAAATGAAGTTCATCAAATTGTGAGTAAAATTGAAAAGATAGACGCTTCAATGGAGCAAGTTAAAACAGACTTTGCTAATCAAGCTCAGCAAGTTAAAATGGAAATAAAGGAAATGAAGTCCTCAGTTGGAGCTTTAATAGAAGATAAATTTAAAATCCATCGTAAAATTGAGCAAATGGAAAACCATAATAGACGATTAAATCTGAGACTCCTGAACTTTCCAAGGTCGTCTTTAATAAATTCAAATGACCTATTTAAAATGTATTTACAAGAAATATTACAGATCCCATCTTCTAATATACATCCTTGTAATAAGGGATCTGGATATAATGTTACCAACAAATGGTCAAAGAGAATTGCAGGAACCTCAAAATTTGACTGCTTTCCTAGAAGATTCTAATGTTGAGATAATTTGCCGTGGAACTCTGATTGCTCAATTTGTTTTCGAACAAGACCTGAATCATGTGCTGAAATTATACTTTAAAAATTCTTCAAAATTGTTTCATGGCCAGAAAATATGGATTTATCCAGATGTTGCTAAGTCAACGCAAGAACGGAGGAAGAAATTCCTAAATTTGCGAAATGAAACAAGAGCCATTGGGGCTACATTTATGTTGGCATACCCCTGTAAATGTAGAATAACCTATTTAGGGAATAAGTATGTTTTTCTAGAACCGTCTCAGTTGCAGGTTTTCTTGGACCAGAAAAAGCTAAACAGCCGTTCAAGGGAATTAACAACTGTCAGCTAAGAGAATATTAGTTGGTTATCAGGCTATGTCGATTTATTAAATATGGTGGTAGAATTTCTACTTATTTGCTTAACGCCTCCCCCTTCATTGCTTATTAGGGGTCTAAGGAAGAGTGTATAATTTAATTCCGGATTGATTGTAAAGTCTGGTAATTGTACTTATAATTTCCTGTAACTTGTTTCTCTCTGTATTTCCCAACAAGTGTATTTGACTTGTGTAATTAAAATTTCAATAAATAAATTTAAACATAATCTGTTATTACCAGAAAACAATTATCACAGACTAGTAAAACAGGCCCGTTTCTGACACAAATGAAACGGGTGCTAGCAAGGTTTTCCTCAGAGTGTGTATGTTTGAGAAAGTACGTGTGAGATTGACTGTGTGTGAGAGAGAGTGAATGTGCGAGTGTGTGTGTGAGACAGAGAAAGAGTGAAACTGCTGGGTGCGAGTGTGTCTCCTCTGTCCCCCCTCCAGCCACCCAGCGATTCTCCTTTCTCCCCTGCTCCCCCTCCAGCCACCCAGCGATTCTACTTTTTCCTTTGCCCCCCTCCAGCCACCTACCAAGTCTCCTCTCTCCCCTGCCCCCCTCCAGCTACCCAGCAATTCTTCTGTCTCCCCTGCCCCCCCCTCCAGCCACCAAGCGATTGTCCTATCTCCCCTGCCCCCCCTCCAGCCACACCTCACTTTAATCAGCATATACTAAATTTCCCCCCAAGTGCTACAGAAAAGCACCGAGCACATCCTATATAATAAAACGCACCTCCAACGTTCTCCTGGGGGGGCATAGCATTGCGGTGAGGGCGGCAGGGGCGGGGCCTCATGCTGCTGTCATGCGGTTGGTCAGTGCTGCGGATGACGCACCCGGAACTACATGTCATCAATTGAGGAGATGGAGCCTTACAGAGCGCACGAATGCTTCAAGGCTTTACTTTCTCGGCTTCAGAATGTTGGAGATGTGTTTTATTATATAGGATAAGTAGTTTCATTGAATATAATTTCATTGTTCTCTGCAAATGAGAAAATAATAGAAAGCATTCCTCTGTATTTACATTTTTGCCTCTTTTATTACATTGTGTACCTTAACATATGTTGTTTTCTTAAATAATAACAGTAATAATATTATTAGTAGGAGCATCATGTTTATTAAAGTTTTGTTTGTTTTACAGAAACAGCATTCCTTATCTTAAATAAGGCAAGAAACATCTGCACAGCATGTACGCAAAAAATTCAAGTAGGCACAGTTACCTGGATAACCCCCTCCTCCCCCTGATGCAATCCAGATATCAGAGCCGAATATTCAGATATAATGATCAGAGTCCTAATTATCTGGATAATGGCGATATTCAGCACTGTTACCTGGATAACCTCCCCCTGGTACTATCCGGATATCAGTGAAGAATATTCCGACAAAGAGCTGAGTCATAATTATCTGGATAATGGTGATATTCAGCACTGTTTCAGGTTTCGGGTTTATTAAAAATTTGATATACACCCTTGTGCAAAGGACTTTCAGAGTGGTTTACATTTTAAAATTCAGTAAAACGCATTTTCGACAGTCTGGTGTACTTTTCTGTCCAATTTCGGACTATATTTATATCATGTGTGAATATATATTTTTTTAAATAAAGACATCGTTTCACATGATCAGCTATACATCATAAGACTCCTGAGGAAGGCGCGTGAGGCACCGAAACACGGCTGCTGTGTTGAGTTGTTTCTGGTTTTCTTGCAATAAAGATTTGATTTCCATCATTACGTCTCCTCCGGTTTTTGAGCAGAGCCTACCCTTCCTACTCTTTGCTTTTGCATCCTTTGACTTACGAAACTAGCGCGCCTCCACCCTTCGGGTGGTTTCCTTTGGATTTAGGTAAGTACTCTCTAACGAATAGATGACATCACTGAAAGAACCCCAGGTCGGACACTTCCCAGCACTGGGAATTTTCCCAAAGCCCTTGGCAGGCCTGACCATGCATGCAAGTGTGTCTTCCTGCCCACCCAACTCATGTGGTACCCTCAGTTTCTAGTTTACTGAAGAACCATTTAAACATGTTTGGCGCATGTTTTCTACTGCCCATTCCTGCCTGATTTTTCTGTGAGTAGAGCGGAACCTTTAATATTTCTTTATTTTTTTCTACTCCTTCATTTTTTAAAGTTTGCTTTCTTTTTTATGCCTCACAACTGTTTAGGCCTGAGCTCCTGGTTGCATTAAATACATTTATTTTCTCTTTTTTTCCTCAAAATTACATCCTTTCAGTTTGCTTCAGCTATTTTTCTGATGTCCTAAAAACCTTCCAGTAGTTTCAAAAAATGTTCGAAGAGTAGGAGGACCTAAGGTGTGGCTGATATAACTGGTGCCTTCAATGCCTCAGCAATGATCATTTGCCCTCTCAATGTAAATTCTGTTCTAGAATGCAGAAAATAACACACACACACACGAGTAGAGCCCAGAGCGAGACATTTTTCAGCTTGCACAAGTGTGGGCCATTGACATTGGCATCAACCCAGATGTCATCGGGAGTTGCACCCCAAGCTGGAGAAACACCGACATCAAGGAAATCTCCACCATATCAACATCGGGTGTCAGTAGTGCCTGCTCAGGCCAAGCATCCTCGGACCCGACACTGAGAACCCACAAGGATTCTGCTTCATCCTCATTGGCACAGAGGGACCCTGATGGATCAAGCAAAGACTAGGAAACATCAGTATTGGTCCTCTTCGAAGCATGGTGCCAGGACCTCTGGTACACCAGTGTTGCTGGTACCTGAGAAGTGTCGGTACTGTGAAGACTGCTTCACCTCCATGGAAGCAGTGCTGATACACAAATCTCCCCTCAGCTGGGATTCTGCATCTGATTCAGCTCCATCTTCTTTGCAGGCTGCCATCATACAGACACTGTCTGCAGCCATACCTTTACTGAGGAGTGACTGAGGGTCATTGTACAGAAGGAGCTGGGGTGTATCCTGGTTCTGCGCTATGCCGAAGCATTCAAGGTGCTGGTGCCATCCATGGTGCAATTCCAGCCCATTCTGGAGACCAATACTCTTCCTGTTGGCTGGTCATCAATGCTGGCACCTCGCCGGGTATCGGTGCTTGCACTGACTGATGCAGGGCTCCTCTCTAGCCCATGAGGAAGGAAGCAAACCCAGAGTCCAGAAGAGGACCCATACCTCATCATTATCATCCAGAGCCTAACCAGGAAACCTGTAAACTGAGGCAAGTGCAGACTCAGATTTTCCTTGATGAATAACTTGCGGAGTTGAAGTCAGACTGTTTCTGGGGATCTGAGGTAGAGCCAGAGGACTTCCATTAGATTGTAAGCTCTATGTTTGTGCAGCGCTGCGTACGCCTTGTAGCGCTATAGAAATGCTAAATAGTAGTAGTAGATCCCTTAGTTTGCCTTCAGACCCATCTCCACTACAAGAGGGGAGGAAGTCTCCTTTAGAAGAGCTCTCTTTTGTAAGTTTTCCAAGGGAAATGGCAGAAATAATTGTTCCTAGGAAGCAATCATTTATTAAAGACCGCTGTTTAATTAGGATTAAGACCCAGCAACATAACCAAACCTGTAACGATGTTCTTCCAGTACTAGTATGTTATGCCAGAATTAGATCTGTTGTTAATAAAGCAGATTTTGTGAGGGAATTTGTTGCAGCTGGACAGTTAGGTCTTTTACTATTGACTGAAACCTGGTTAAAAGAAACAGATACAGTTATTGAAAATGTATTGTGTCCTTTTGGTTATTCTGTTTACTCCACCACAAGGAAGAACAAGAAGGGAGAGGGATAGAAGTAATTTATAATAAGATCTTACAGGTACAACCAGCGGAAGCTATGATGAATTATTTGGAAGCCTTATTACTTAAAGTGTGGGTGTCACCAAAAGGTTTGTGATTAGTCTAGGTGGTCTACAGATCCTCAAAAGACAAGCTACACAAAATTTGAAATATTTTTTTTCTCCATTAATATCCACCTTTGCTAAATATCTGTCTATCTTAGTTGTAGAACATACTAATCTATACTTGGAAGATTCATATGATAGAAATGCTGTTATGTTCTTAGAGTTTCTTCAGAAATTAAATCTTACATAAGCATTGCCATACTGAGAAAGACCAAAGGTCCATCAAGCCCAGCATCTTGTTTCCAACAGTGGCCAATCCACAAATACCTGGCAAGATCCCAAAAAAGTACAACACATTTTATACTGCTTATCCCAAAAATGCTGGCGGAGGAGCGCTAACACTCCTGGGCCTAGAAACAACTTTATCCTCGCCGGAACTAAATCCACCTCCATGTCCTGCGAGGTCTAGAGGAGACATGGAAACCCAAGCTGAGATGGAGCACGTTTACAACGGAGCCCAGATCGGCGGTGCACCCTCTAAACCTACAGAGCTCACTCACTTGGAGCAAGGATCTCCCATAGAGGATACATTGGGATCCATATGGAAAGCAATCCAGGAATTAACAGCAGCAGTTACTAAATCAAGCCAGGAAACAACGCTAATTGTGAGTAAAATGGATATTCTTACTGAATCTCTGGAGAAGTTAAAAACTGAATTGACAAATCAGGTTCTACAGACACAAACAGAGGTTAATAACATAAAGCTTACGATGGACGCCTTGGTAAAAGATAAACTAGCAACACATCGGAAAATAAAACAAATGGAGAATCATAATAGGCGACTAACATTGAGAATATTGAATTTTCCTAGATCGGAAGCTTATGATTTCTTTAAAAAGTATTTACTTAAAATTTTGAAGATTCCCTCGTCAGCTATTCCCCCATGTAACAACATTTATTATTTACCATCCTCTGTTCAAAAAGGAGGAGAACCTGTAAATCTTTAAAAATTCATCTACACCATTTTGAGGTCAAAAAGTATGGATTTATCCAGACGTGGCAAAAGTGACACAAGAGAGAAGGAAGTAGTTTTTGACTCTCAGAGAGGAAACAAGACTTTTAGGAGCAACTTTTCAGTTAGCATATCCATGTAAATGCTTGATAAGTTACCTGGGAAACAAATATGTATTCTTTGAACCAAATCAATTACGAACTTCTTTGGACATCAAAAAGCTATCCAGTGGACTGATGGGAACAACTGATATAGGTTAAGAACTAGTGAGAATATCCGGGTCAGGCCATTTTCCTCTTGATATTTCAAGTAATGTAATCTCCTCAATCTTACTTAAACCTCCTCCTCTGACTCTCAAATTGTGGTCTAAGGAAGAGTATCTATATAAATAATTCTCACCTCAAACATTCTGAAGCTCACTCTGTGGCAGGGAAACACTGGAGCCCTGCACTTAGGCTGTCACTACTCACCACTCACTGTCAGTCAGGCACCACTCACTCTCACTGATAGCCCCACCCTCAGCCACGCCCCTTCCACACATAATTCCCTACCTGAACGTTCTAATGAAGCTGCAACTTCCTGTTTGTGAGGCGGCATAGATCGGAATTTATCCCCATTACTGTTTGCCCCGCCCTCGCGTCAAACGTGATGACGTCGAGGGCGGAGCAATTACACTTGACCAATCGCATTGCTCCGCCCTCGACGTCATCACGTTTGACACGAGGGCGGGGCATACATCGATCTACTACGTCACGACGAACGGAGGGAGTGTGAGGCAGGCAGGCTGTACGTCACACGCAGCGAGGGAGACAGCCAGCCACTCTGTACGACGCGGGGCGGGGTGAGGCGACCACGACCACCCTGAAGCATGGAGGGTAAGTCCAGCAACAAGGGGAGGGGGATAGTAACGAAAGCGCCTTGCTAGCGCCCGTTTCATTAGCCTCAGAAACGGGCCTTTCTTACTAGTAGTATATAATGTACTTTGATATTCATTTTGTTTCTTCTTTATTATTTCTCTGTATTTCACAGCAAGTTTTCTCTACTTGTAAAAAAATTTAAACTGCAGTAAAAAAAATAAAAATAAAAAAAAAACAGCATAAGGAATATCAAATCAAATGCAAAGCACTGATAAGGAAGGCTAAGAGGGACTTTAAAAAGAAGATTGCATTGGAGGCAAAAACACATAGTAAAAATTTTTAGGTATATTAAAAGCAGGAAGCCGGCAAAAGAATCGGTTGGACCACTAGATGACCGAGGAGTAAAAGGGGCGATCAGGGAAGACAAAGCTGTAGCTGGAGAGATTAAATGAATTCTTTGCTTCGGTCTTCACCGAGGAAGATTTGGGCCAGAAATGGTATTCTAAGCTGACCAGTCGGAGAAACTTAATGAATTCTCTGTAAACCTGGAGGATGTAATGGGGCAGTTCTACAAACTGAAGAGTAGCAAATCTCCTAGACTGGAAGGTATTCATCCCAGAGTACTGATAGAACTGAAAAATGAGCTTCCGGAGCTCTTGTTAGTGATATGTAATTTATCCTTAAAATCGAGGTGGTACCGGAAGATTGGAGGGTGGCCAATGTAACACCGATTTTTAAAAAAGGTTCCAGAGCAGATCCGGGAAATTATAGACCGGTGAGTCTGACGTTGGTGCCGGGCAAAATGGTAGAGACTATTATAAAGAACAAAATTACAGTGAGACAAAGTCAACATGGATTTAGTGAAGGTAAATATTGCCTCACCAATCTACTACATTTCTTTGAAGGGGTGAACAAACATGTGGATAAAGGGGAGCCGGTTGATATTGTGTATCTGGATTTTCAGAAGGCATTTGACAAAGTACCTCATGAAAGACTCCAGAGGAAATTGGAGTCATGGGATAGGAGGTAGTGTTCTATTGTGGATTAAACACTGGTTAAATGATAGAAAACAAAGAGTAGGGTTAAATGGTCAGTATTCTCAATGGATTAGTTAGTGGGGTTCCCCAGGGGTCTGTGCTGGGACTGCTGCTTTTTAACTTATTTACAGTATAAATGACCTAGAGATGGGAGTAACTAGTGAGGTAATTAAATATGCTGATGACACAAGGTTAATCAAAGTCGTTAAATCGCGGGAGGATTGTGAAAAATTACAAGAGGACCTTACGAGACTGGGAGACTGGGCATCTAAATGGCAGATGACGTTTAATGTGAGCAAGTGCAAAGTGATGCATGTGGGAAAGAGGAACCCGACTTACAGCTTCGTCATGCAATGTTCCACGTTAGGAATCACAGACCAAGAAAGGGATCTAGGTGTCGTCGTTGAGGATACATTGAAACCTTCTGCTCAGTGTGCTGCTGTGGCTAAGAAAGCAAATAGAATGTTAGGTATTATTAGGAAAGGAATGGAAAACAAAAATGAGGACGTTATAATGCCTTTGTATCGCTCCATGGTGCGACCGCACCTCGAATATTGTGTTCAATTCTGGTCGCCGCATCTCAAAAAAGATATAGTGGAATTAGACAAGGTGCAGAGAAGGGCGACGAAAATGATAAAGGGGATGGGACGACTTCCCTATGAGGAAAGGCTAAAGCGGCTAGGGCTTTTCAGCTTGAAGAAAAGGCGGCTGATAGAAGATATGATAGAGGTCTATAAAATAATGAGTGGAGTTGAATGGGTAGAAGTGAAGCGTCTGTTTATGCTTTCCAAAAATACTAGGACAATGTAGTAAATTTAAAACGAATCGGAGAAAATATTTCTTCACTCAATGTGTAATTAAACTCGAATTCGTTACCAGAGAATGTGGTAAAGGCAGTTAGCTTAGCGGAGTTTAAAAAAGGTTTGGGCGGAAGTAGACAGGAAAGAAATATCGATGAAGACTAAAACTCTGGCAGACCAGTCAGAGAAAACGCAAGAAATACAAATAAATATGATAAAAGATGTTACCAATATGAGGAGGAAAATTAAAGATTTCTGAACTTTCCTAGGGCACTAACTGCCCCAAGAAAAATGTTAATTAGATACATGAAAGAGATACTTGGGTTTACAGATGATATTGTTCCCCCCATGATTCAAGTTTATTACCTACCAAATCGGACAATTGAAGCTTCTACACAACAACCTGATCAACCACTAAATGTCTCAGCAATATTAGAAACTTCAACTGTAGACTCGGTAACTTCTGCAACTTTATTAGTAACTTTAGCTTTATCTATAGATAAAATATTGATTATGAAGAATTTTTTTTTTAAATAGAGAAAGAGTTTTTGGGTCTCAAAGTCCATATATTTCCTGATGTCTCTAAGGAGACTAAAAAAAAAAATGAAGGCAGTTTCTGTTGTTGAAGCCAGGGGTTCTCCAGCTGGGAGCTACATTCTTTTTACCTTATCCTTGCAAGTGTATTGTTTATCAGTCGGTTAAGTATGTTTTTTTTTTAATCTGTGCAACTTACTGAATTTATTGCAGCCAAGCGATCTATGAGGTGAAATAGCTCAAATGGATAATGGAATACTATCAAATAGACTGGTTTAATTTTCCTTAAAATGATTTAATAGTATATCTCCACATAAGTTAATCTTCGATCATTATTGAGGACTTGAGAGTACCTAGTCAAAAAAAATGTTCTTATTTGTTTGCTATTTAAAATATTCTGACAAATGTACCTTTTCTGTTTCAAGTGTAATGCTTGGTAAACATTTGAAATAAATAAATATAAAAAAAAAAAAAGTTTGGACAGCACCCTCATAGTCTGGTCCGACATAATCCCTAGATGGTGTCACAAACACTGGAAGCTATGGGGCAGGCCTAGAAAGAAAGTGAATAGGCAAATCGCGACATGGGTTATGGCCATGGGTGGATGGCAGGTGAAACACGATTGGGCAGAAGAGATGTGCGAAGGGTTCTTTTGGAGGGATGGGACCCACCTATCCGCAATTGGGAATGACCTATTTAATAACGATTTGCAGAATGTGTTAGAAAATGTAATTTCGGCACAACAGGCCGCAGCTGATGTTGGAGGTGGCCCAGGGCATGCCTTGCTACCCCGGGCTGGTGGCGGGGTACCCAAGCCTGAGGGACTAAGCTAGGCAGCTGGGATAGCTGTGCTTACAGTTGAGCTCCCTTGCTGTGCGGCGGGGAGCTCTGTATATGATTGGTCAGTATTGCTAATGGTGGCGGACTGGGTTGGCTAGTAAGCCGGAAGGTTGATTGGCTTGGGTATACCCAGGGTTATGATGTTTGTATTTAAAATAAAGCTGCGGCCAAGTTGTGCCATGTTAAGAAATACCATGAGTCCTGTTATTATTTCAATATCACGAATACCATTAGGCCCGAGGGGTCTCGGCTGCCTATGTTTAATATAACTTATTTTTTCTTTCTTTTTTTTCTTTTTGTATTAGTAAAAAAAGGAGACCCAGTGAACCAACATGATTTCACATTTCGCTATACAGTTGTTTCAAGGTCTGTTTCCACACAGGTTAATACTTGCAACATATTTAACGTTCCTTATTTGTGCGAATGGATTTTGCCTGCCTAGTTGCTGTTAATGTCATTTATCAAAGACTGAGAGTGACTTACTGTGAAAGCTGTGCTGCGCTGATCATGATGTAGCCTTGGATGGTGTGAGTCTGGTTTTCCTTGTGTGAGGCACTGGTTCTTTTGTAGGAGCTCTCAATTCCTGTTTTTGTTCAGCTCTGGCCAGACATTGTCTCAGATTCCACTTCTCCAGTGGAGACTTTCTGTCAGGCATGTTGTCCCACCTTTCTTTTGATAGAAAGTGCGGCACCAGCAGCGGCCATATTATAGTTCTCTTTTGCAACCACTCTTCCCAGATTTCTGTTAGGTTTTCTGAGTTAAAAACAACAACAACAAACCCAGACAATTGCAGAAGACTGGATGCCTCAGTAACAAACATTTTTTTCTTTGATGTTCAATTGGGATGTTGTTTTCCATTGGTACTATTCTCCCATCTTTTAGAGTTTCCTGCCTGGGTGCATCACTGTTTCTGACGAAAAATGCAGTGTCCTAAACTGTCCTTTCTGAGGCTGTCCAAAGTTGTTAGCTATGTTTTGATGAATACAGTTTGCAGTTGTAATTGCTGATCTGTGAAATTTTCTGTGTTTACTCAAAAAAAATCATACTTTGTCTTGCTCTGAACCTTGTGCACTGCTTAGACTAACAGAAGTGAGCAGATAATGCCAATTTGCAGAATCAGATCAATTTTTATTAAAACCTGCATATGTGGCACAAAAAGACCCAACACAAGACCAGCAAGACCAATGCCAGCATCAGGGGTCAGAAAACTCTATAAAAACAAATAGTAATCAATAAATTCATTACAATATGTGAACATATAAGTAAATAAATAACTTGGGTCTCTTTTTACAAAGTTGTGGTACTGATTCCCCCCCCCCCCCCCCCCCCCCCCCCCGTGGTAAATGTAACAAAGCCATAGGAATTGAATGGGTTTTGTTGCATTTGCTGCATGGGAATCAATACTGTGGCTTTGTAAAAAGAGCCCTTGATCAAAACCACAAAATAATGGCATACAGCTAATTAAATAACTAAGATGCAAAAGGGGGCCTGTGCTGGCATCAGCACATGTTTTTGATGTACGCTGAGGCCCCCTTTTACCACAGCAGGTAAAAGTCTGTTTTATTTTTAAAAGAAATGGTCGTGCAGCAAGTGAACCATTTGCCATGCAGCCATTTCAGGGGGAAGCACTTACCACCACTCACTGAGATGGCGGTAAGATCTCCCGCACTAACCCGGCACTAATCAGTCAGTGCACGACACTGCCCAATTACCGCTGGGTAAACACCAGTGCTTCAAAAATAAAAATATTCTTGTTGCACCAGAAATGGCGAATGCTGGGGGAGGGAACTACTGCTGGGCTGCTGCGGTAGCCCGGTGATAGGTCTGGTTTAGCAAGTGGTAAGACCGCATTGGGCTTACTGCCGCTTTATAAAAGACCCCCTTAGGGCCCTATTTGCAAAGGCGATCTAGCGTCTGTTAGCGTGCGCTAAACGCTAGCACTCGCTGTGTTGGAGCTTACCTGCACCAGAATCAGCACACATTTTTGATGTTTGAGGCCCCTTTTACCACAGAGGGTCAAAAGCTGTCCATTTTTGAAGAAAAGAAATGGCCATGTGGTAAGTGAACCACTTACCGCATGACCATTTTGGTAGGGAGCAGTTACCACCACCAATTGAGATGGTGGTAGGGGCTGTCATGCTAACCCGGTGGTAACTGGGCAGTGATTACCACTGGTTATGTACTGAACTGCTAGGCTCCTGTGGTAGCCCGGTGGTAGTTCCAGATTGGCACTCAGCAAGCCCATTGTTGCACGCCAACCCTTTAGTAAAAGGGCCCCAGAAATAGGTTTCAATAGCGTAGAGTCTGCAAAAAAAAAGGCAAAAAAAGTCAGGAGAAAGAAAAAAGGAGAAAAAATGGAGATGAAAAAAGAAAGAATAAAGAGAGACTATGAGAAAACAAGAAAGTCAAAGAATGAAGAAGGAATAGAAAATGGAAGAGGAAAATAGTGGGGGGGGGGGGGGGAGAAGAAAGGAGAGAGGTGATAGGGAAGAGAAGAAAGGGAAGAGGAGGAGGGGACAATGGGGAATTGGGAGATGTGAAGGGCAGTGGCGTAGCCAGACCTGACTTTTTGGGTGGGCCCAGAGCTAATATGGGTGGGCACTATGTATATAGGGTATGAGTAGTGCTTCTTGGGATACTACAAACTAATGCCTTAGAATGCTGCCCAACAGCTGCCCTGCATCAATATAAACCACATACATACTTAAAAACCGATATTTGTAAATATAGTTACATTATGCCATATCAAACTTGACCAGAAGCCCACCACCAGACCAGAGCCATCATTTTGATTACAAGAATAATCAAAATGCTGGCTGGTAGTGGACTTCTGGGTGGGGGTGGGCTCTTCACTGCTTAGGACGAAAAAAAGGTATATTTTAATCATTAAATATACCATTTTTTTGCCCTAGGTAGTGAAGTGCTTACCCCACCCAGAAGTCCACTACCAGCCAGCATTTTGATTATTCTTGTAATCAAAACAATGGCTCTGGTCTGGTGGTGGGCTTCCTCAGACTTTACCCAGAACCTATGTTTCACACAAGTACATTTCCAAAGCCATACGAAACGTCATATTACCTGGCTTCTGTAGCTGAGTGGTGCCTCGGGGGAGAGCTACTGTGATCCAACGAACTGGCAGGGAACAAGCAGGCACAGAGTGGATTAGGAGCCGCTCGCGCCCTGACCTTTCCCATCGGCACTGCATGCGGCGCAGCCGCAGCGCCATCATGCCATGCGTGCGGGGCGGGCCCCAGCCGGTCCCGAGGAGGAGGGAGATGGCAGTGAGTACAGCGTGGTGGCGTCATGTGCGTGTGCAGCAGAGGTTGCTAACAGCAGCCACGAATCTGCAACTCCGGGAAACTGTGAGTTTAGCTGCACAAAGCACAAGATAACAAGAGGTTGCGCTAGCCGATGAGGAGGAGCTCTTGTGCTCTCTGCCGATAAAAGCAGGTGGGAGTTGGCTGAGCGGACCGTGCAGCGCCGCAGACCAACAGAATAAAATAAGTATGTGGCTGGCTACTCACCTGTTGTAAACTGGGTGGGCCTGAACCGAGATTGGGTGGGCCTGGGCCCACCCAGGCCCACTCGTAGCTACGCCCCTGGTGAAGGGATAGAAATGAAGAGGGGAAAGGAGAGGAACAAACAATGCAAGAACAGAAAAGAATAGAGATCTGCTGAACAGAAACTGCAAAGAGAAAGATGTGCTTAAAAGAGACTGATGACTACCTTGCCATAACAGACCGCTTTGGCAGCTAATCGTTGAAGAAAAAATGTGGGCAAAGAGGAGAATAAGAGCCGCTATGGAAACAAAACATAGACACAGCAAAGCTGAGAAGAAACTCAGAAAAAAATATACAGAGAAATGAATGGTAAAAATACAGCAGTAATCCCATACAAACTGTAATGCACAGAAAACACTAACGCTTCAGTAAAGGAACTGAACCACTGATGGTGTTTGATTAATAAGCTAGAGATGGCACCAAAATCATCAAAAAGGATTCTGATGACATACCACATAAAAATGAATAATGCATGAGAGGGATGCTGCTTCTCAAAAATAAATAAAGTGTGTGGAAAACTGAGTTGGAAAACAAAGGACAGATGAACTAACCTGTGTATAATCAACGATATTAAGAACTATCTCTCTATATAAAACGCACCTCCAACGTTCTAATGAAGCCAGAAGCCTGAAGCGAAGCCGGAAGCTGTAGTTGTGTAGATCGCTGTTTCCCCATGAGTGTCTGCCCCGCCCTCGCATCACAACGTGATGACGTCGAGGGCGAAGCACTGACATTCACCGAATCGCATCGCTCACCCGTTGCTATGGCACAAAACGTTACATCAGATGCATCACGGAGCCATGAGAATGACGGCCGTGAAAAAAGTAAGGAGTATCAGCAGCTGCTAGAACTCGGAAGGAGGCGGGGAAGACCCTGGAACTTGGAGGGGGTACCCTGGAACTGGGAGGGGGGACCCTCAGGAGGGAGGGAGGGAGGAAGAGGGGGACCCTGGAACTTGGAGGAAGGGAGGGCGGGAGGGGGACCCTGGAACTTGGAAGGAAGGGGGACCCTGGAACTTGGAGGGAGGGAGGGGGGACACTGCAACTTGGACTGAAGGGGGACTCTGGAACTTGGAGGGAGGGGAGACCCTGGAACTGGGAGGGAGGGGATGACCCTCGAACTTGGATGGAGGGAGGGAGGGCGGACACGGCCCTGCAACTCGGAGGGATGGAGCGAGGGAACGGCCCTGCAACTCCGAGGGAGGGAGGGAGGGAGGAAACACATTTAGCCTTACAATCCCTTTCAAAACATTAATTGCACAAAGGCAATACCTTGCTAGCGCCCGTTTCATTGCTTTCAGAAATGGGCCTTTTATCCTAGTATTTACATAGTAATACGAAGCCCAAAAGAAAAAGTTGTGTGTGTGTGTGAATGGTGATCTAATAAAGGGACATTGCTCTCTATAAAAAAAAGGGGGTGTGAGGGGAGCTAGTACTATGTGTTGCATAAAGAATAATGCACAATAGTGATAACTAAACTTGATGTAAAAATGGCCCATTATTCTGCACCTCTGGAAACAATCAGCAAAAACAAATTCTTAAACCACGAGTGGAATGAGGGACTTCAGTTCCAAGTTCGAGGACAGCGAATAGACCTTGAAAAATATAAAGCTATGGTCAGCATAAATATATTAAATACTAAAATCCTAATATGAGCCACAAAAAAAGAAAAAGCAACACACTAAGGGCACTGTTTACTAAGCAGCGCCAAGGGCATTTTAGCATTATTAGAGTGCGCTAAACGCTAACAGGCTTATTTTAGAAAAGAAGGATGCCCATCTTTCGACACAAATCGCAGGATGGGCGTCCTTCTCATAGGGTCACCCAAATCTGTATAATCGAAAGCCAATTTTGGGCGTCCCCAACTGCTTTCCGTCGCGGGGATGACCAAAGTTCCAAGGGGCGTGTCGGAGGCGTAGCGAAGGCGGGATTGGGGCGTGCTTAACACATGGGCATCCTCGACCCAAAATTGAAAAAAGAAAGGCGTCCCTGATGAGCACTTGGATGACTTTACTTGGTCCTTTTTTTGTTACGACCAAGCCACGAAAAGGTGCCCGAACTGACCAGATGACCACCGGAGGGAATCAGGGATGACCTCCCCTTACTCTCCCAGTGGTCACTAACTCCCCTCCCACCCTTAAAAAATTCTTTAAAAATATTTTGTGCCAGCCTCAAATGTCATACTCGGGTCCATCACAGCAGTATGCAGGTCCCTGGAGCAGTTTTAGTGGGTGCAGTGCACTGCAGACAGGCATGCCCAGGCCCATTTCCCCCCCTACCTGTTACACTTGTGGTGGTAAATGTGAGCCCTCCAAAACCCACCAGAAACCCACTATACCTACATCTAGGTGCCCCCCCTTCACCCATAAGGGCTATGGTAGTTGTGTACAGTTGTGGGTAGTGGGGTTGGGGGGGGTTGGGGGGGCTCAGCACACATGGTAAGGGAGCTATGCACCTGGGAACAATTTCTGAAGTCCACTGCAGTGCCCCCTAGGGTGCCTGGTTTGTGTCCTGGCATGTGAGGGGTCCAGTGTACTATGAATGCTGGCTCCTCCCACGACCAAAGGGCTTGCATTTGGTCGTTTCTGAGATGGGTGTCCTCAGTTTCCATTATCGCCAAAAATCAGAAACGACCAAGTCTAAGGACGACCATCTCTAAAGTTTACCTAAATTTTGTGATTGGGGCGTCCCCGACCGTATTATTGAAACGAAAGCTGGGCGTCCATCTTGTTTCGATAATACGGGTTTCCCCGCCCCTTCACGGGATGTCCTACAAGGATGTCCTCAGAAAAACTTGGGCGTCCCTTTCGATTATGCCCCTCCACGTCACCCATAGGAATATATGAGCAACTCTAGCGTTTAGCTAGAATGTTCAAAGTATCAAGCTTGAATGTAAACGTGTCTGCAATAGAAGGCTGCAAATTATATTTAAATGCATTCAAATGAATAAATGAAAATGAGACCAGTTGGTATTCTTTCCCAATGCTCAGATGGTAGCGCTGCAATGCCCAAAAGCATGATGGTTTTTAATGCTGAACAACCAGCTCAGGGGCAGCATAGAAGGTTTTGAGGAGAGGATTTCTTGTGAATTTTTCACATTAAACTGCCAGTTTTGCCTTCTTTTGCAAGTGCTAGGAAGCCTGTGCAGCTTCTAAGCACCGGTAGTGAGAAATAAACATGTGTGTGAGTCTAAGCATTACTGAAAGTGAGAGCACACATCACCTGTTTACCTTAAACTGTGCTTAAACATGAGCCTTTCAAAAATGTAACGTGCAAATGACTGTTTAAAGGCTCATATTTAAAAGCACAGAACAACAGCGCAGATGTATGCCTTTACTTCCAGTTTCATCTGGACATGCATACAAGAGCCCCGCTTACCGCAAAACCCTTGTCTGCATGTGTTAGTCAAATAACTCCCCCAACTTTTGGTTTCATAGTGTGATTTAACCACACATAAAATTTAAATGTAGTAAGCTTGAAACATCCCTTAACTAATTTTCTGCACTGTTTAGCTCAAACCAAGGGTGTAACTAAGGGGGTGCAAGGGGAACAGCTACTCCCCCAAATAGATTTTAAATAAAATAGTGCCTATGTGGATCAGTCTTTCAGCTTCACACTGACGCCTATTTCACAAAACGTCTGCTCCCCCTGACATTGAAACCTGACTACACTTCTATTACGAACCTTTGAGCATCTCCTTCTATGTTTGGACTTGAAGCTATTGAGTATTAAGTGATGTCCCCAAGTTGATATGGAATAGGAGTAGGATTTGAACCTGACTTCCATGGTTCTCAGCTCACTGTTCTAAACATTATGCTACTCCTCTACTCATACAGTGAAAAAAATAGCTTGTGGCTGGATACACTGTTTTATAGACACTGTTTCAATAGAGACAAGAGAGGCTAAACCCCTGGGATCCTTTAGGACTGTATGAAAAATTCTGCCATAATTTATTTTCCAAGAAATTAGGCTAAATGAGGAGTTAAGTATGTGCCTCAGCTCTGCTGCACAAAGTATTTCCCTTAATCCCTCTCACAAATGCATTAAATATCATGTGGGTACACTGGTTATGCTCCATTAGAAGTCAGCTTGTGCAAAAGAAAGTCATACACATTACATAGAAGATACCATCATAAAAAGACAACTTGATTTACTAAACCCATTATGTGTTTTCTGAGCTGCCATAGGTCTTATTAAAATACTGATGTCCTCCCTTCTTTTCCCTGCTACTAAATTTGTTTCAGTTACAAATATGCTTGAGTTCTGTCACTGTTTTGTCTCTTCTCACTTTGATTGTAAATCTTTTCCAGGTGTCCACCAGCCTCACACTGAAAAATAATGTTCTCATATTCTTTTGATCCTCCTTCCCTTGAGCATAATATTATGGCTCTTCTTCCTTGAGCTTATTACTCTGTGAAAAATGCTTCCTTCTGTTACTTTGAAACCTGATAAATATTTGAATGTTTAACTCATGTCTCTCCTTTATCCTTTTTTTTAAACTAGAGAGTACACCTTTAGTGTCTCTAGGTGCGGAGGCTTATTTTCAAAGCACTTAGCCTCCCAAAGTTCCATAGAAACCTATGGAACTTAGCCTCCCAAAGTGCTTTGAAAATATGCCTCGCAGTGCGGCATTATGCATGCACTATAACTAGTGCAACAAATGACACACTTGCATAAAATTAAAAGGGTAAACTGTCATGGATTTGATATACTGCCTTTCTATGAGTACAACCAAGGTGGTTTTACATATAACATATGCAGGCACTTTCCTGTCCCTAGTGGGCTCATAATCTAAGTTTGCATCTGGGGCAATGGAGGGTTAAGTGACTTGCCCAGGGTCACAAGGAGCTGCAGTGGGAATTAAACCCGCTTCCCCAGGTTCTCAGCCTAGTGAATTAACCATTAGGCTATGCCTTCATGCTAAAATATCACTTCTGTGGATACATTCAATTTTTGTATGTAAACAGGAGTTTTGCTTCAAAAGAGTATGCATTATAACATGCATGCAAAAATAGAAGGTATGGCATCTGATTACTGTACCTGGCTGGTCACCTGCAGCCCAATTTTGTATACAGTATCAAGTCTGGAAAATGGACAACCAAGTTGAGACATTCAAAATTTGCAATATACTTTGCAAAAGGTTCACGGAGCAAGGAACCTTTTATAAAATAGTATAAGGCTGCAAAAACACATAAGGCTTCATTTACTAAGGTGCGCTAATGGATTTAGCATATGATAACAATTAGCATGCACTAAATGCTAAGAAGCCCATAGGAATAAAATGGGCTTTTTATCATTTAGTAAACCCTCTTCTCAGTGTGCAGCGGCGGCTAAGAAAGCAAATAGAATGTTAGGTATTATTAGGAAAAGAATGGAAAACAAAAATGAGGATGTTAAAATGCCTTTTTATCGCTTCATGGTGTGACTGCACCTTGAATATTGCGTTCAATTCTGGTCGCCGCATCTTAAAATATCACCTATTCCTCCCAAATACTTGGAAAATGCAAAATACGCTACTACTGATCTTTAGCAATAAGTAATCTTCAAGAACTATTTGACATTCTGTAACATGCCTCTGTTGTAATATGTAAGCCACACTGAACCTACCAAAGGGTGGGAACATGTGGGATACAAATGCAATAAATAAATAAAAGATATAGTGGAATTAGAAAAGGTACAGAGAAGGATGACAAAAATGATAAAGGGGATGGGACGACTTCCCTATGAGGAAAGGCTAAAGCAGCTAGGGCTGTTCAGCTTGGAGAAAAGACAGCTGAAGGGTGATATGATAGAGGTCTATAACATTATAAGTAGAATGGAATGGGTAGACGTAAATCGCTTGTTTACTCTTTCCAAATATACTAGGACTAGGGGGCATTCAATGAAGCTACAAAGTAGTAAATTTAAAATGAATTGGAGAAAATCTTTCTTCGGTCAGTGTGTAACTAAACTCTGGAATTTGTTGCCAGAGAATGTGGTAAAAGCAGTTAGCTTAGCGGGGTTTAAAAAGGTTTGGATGGCTTCCTGAAGGAAAAGTCCATAGACAATTATTAAAATGGACTTGGGGAAAATCCACTGCTCATTTCTAGGATACTGTCAAATAATGCAGCTTAAACTCTACTTTATATCTCTGATAACAACACTTGACACTAGTAGAGTACTATGGGAGAACTCTTGGGTGGACTTTAAAGGCAAGGTCTCATATTCCAGTAGCAGTCAATTATATAATATTAGCTGCTTACGTTTTTAATCATAGACTCATGCCTACCATCCTTCCCTTATTCTCAGCTAGCATCACACTGGTTAACTTTCCATCAATGTTGCATTTTAATTATTTCAATTGTTAGATATCGATTATTCTAGCGTGCTAGCTGACAAAAGCAAATTATGCATAAATTTCTTATGACTTATCTGAATGCCATTGAGACAAGCACACCCCAACAGGAGCCCGTTTTGCCCTCCTGGCTTTATCAAGGGGAACCTGACATGCGGTCTCAGGCTATCGCACGTCAGGTTCTCCTTGATAAAGCCAGGAGGGCGAAACGGGCTGCTGTTGGGGTGTGCTTGTCTCAATGGCATTCAGATAAGTCATAAGAAATTTATGCATAATTTGCTTTTGTCAGCTAGCACGCTAGAATAATCGATATCTAACAATTGAAATAATTAAAATGCAACATTGATGGAAAGTTAACCAGTGTGATGCTAGCTGAGAATAAGGGAAGGATGGTAGGCATGAGTCTATGATTAAAAACATAAGACTGCTACTGGAATATGAGACCTAAAGGCCACCCAAGAGTTCTCCCATAGTACTCTACTAGTGTCAAGTATTTCTAGGATAAGCAGCATAAAATGTATTGTACATTTTGGGAATCTTGTCAGGTACTTGTGACCTGGATTGGCCTTTTATTTGAAACAGGATGCTGGGCTTGATCGACCTTTGGTCTGTCCCAGTATGGCAATACTTATGTATTTTTGTAATCGTTAGCATGTGTAAAATCCTAGTGTGCGCTATATCCATTAACGCACCATAGTAAAAGAAGCCCATATTTGGTTGCATATAAAGTGAGACAATCCATTTTACACACACACAAAAAAAAATTCTGGAAAGAACAGCGTCCCTGGGGGTTTAAGAACATAAGTACATAAGTATTGTCATACTAGGACAGACTGAAGGTTCATCAAGCCCAGCATCCTGTTTCCAACAGTGGCCAAACCAGGTTATAAGTACCTGGCAAGATCCCAAAACAGTATAACATATTTTATGCAGTTTATCCTAGTGGGGATATTTACATGTGAATACAGTAGATTTTGCAACCTGCAAGTGTAAGCACTATCATTTATATATGCAAGTAGTGGGTTTGGTAAAATTGCATGTCAAAGGGGACCCAATTAGGGAATCAAGCTCTAAAACTCAAATATTTTGCTTTTTGAATACCAAAAAAGGTAAGCACAATTTCTCCCTTGGGTATTCCCCCAAATACTAGTGTCTAGACAAGCAGTAAACTGACAATTATAAGTGACTTGGAGCAGGTGTAAATGCTATTGGGGAAATGTTATGAAGTACACATAAATTACCATTACAAGCTAAGTAATACAATAAGATACAACTTACTTTTTATGTTTTGCAATTACCATACATATGTAGTCATTTACTAGAAATTACAATGAATAGTGTCTTATTTAACTTCAGTACAACAACTCCCGGGGTTCCTCAAGGTAAAACTAAATAATAATTTTTATTATTTATTTGGATTTTGCTCACACCTTTTTCAATAGTAGCTCAAGATGAGTGACATTCAGGTACACTGGGTATTTTTCTTATTATGATGTATCATAATATCTTCATGATACATCAAATATTTGACATGAAAATATCCTTCATAATATTGTAGGAGTAAACAATATTCACCCCCTTTTGGGCAGTGTAGACAGAGCCGTGGAAGTGGAATTAATCTATACACTCTGGATGTGGTTAGGCAAACCACATCTCTCAACTAGCAGTACGAGCAATAGGCAAAGTAAAAATATTCAAATAATAATACAAAGTACGGCATACTACTTACAATGTCAACACAATACGTAATAGGAACATTGTAATTGCCTGGTTCAGATCCTATCTCTCAGACAAGCAACAATCCATAATGTTTGGCAGCAACTCATCACCATCATGGCCACTGACCTGCGGAGTACCACAAGGATTGATACTGTCACCTATTCTGATCAATGTCTACCTCAAGCCACTAGCTAAGCTGATTTGGTCAATGGACACTCAGTTTTACATCTATGCAGATGATGTGCAGCTACTCATACCCATTGAACTTAATCTACCTACAGCCTTGAATAAACTGATTACCTCTCTAAGATTAATTAAAGAATGGGCTAAACACAATAAACTTTGCCTGAACCCAAGCAAAACTGAGCTTTTCTGGGTCCCTAACAGAAGTGAATAATGTAACTAAGGGGTTACAAGTAATAATTAAAAAGTTTTTTTTTACTTACCTGGGATCCGTTTTGGGATTGCAGCTATTCGGGGCCAGGGAAAGGAGGAGAAGAGCTGCAGGGAGCGGCGACGAGTTAAAAAAAAAAAAAAAAAAAGGAAAGAAAAGAAACCCCGGGGGCAGTTCGGGAAGTCCCCGGGTGAGAAGAATTGGGACCTCCGCCAGGTTTATCGGGCTCCCGGGAACGATTAGACACGTTCCCGGGAGCGAAGAAGAGCACCGGGCAGTTCCGGTTTTGGCGGCCGGTTTTCGGGGCCGGTTGAGGCAACTTTTGGGCTGCCGTGTCGGCGAGGTGCCTGGAAGCTTCGGGCGGTTTTTGCGCCGGTCGCCGGAATGAAGAGGAGAGGCGGGAGGAGCGAAGGAGTTCGTGCATGAGGCAGCGCGCCTCATGCACGAATCGGCGACGCGCATCGGCGAAAAAACTCCGTGTAGGCCGAAGCCAGGGCCTAAATTTTGGGCCGGCTTCGGAGCTTTTTTGTTTTTAGCTCCGTTTTGGTTTGGGGACGTCCGGGACCAGAACGGAGGGAAGTCTAGACATCAGAAGAAAATCATCTTCAAGGTAAGGGGGTTTTTATTTAAAAATTTTAATTAGTTTAATTTTAAATTGTGCAAATGCGTTCTTTTATTTTTTAAAAATAAAGGGTTAAAGTTTTTTTAATTCTGATTTTGGTTTTGTGTTCGGGGAATTTTTTAGGATTTTTGTGGTGAGTTAGTTTTTGAATTTTTAATTTTTAAATAGGGGTTTTTGAGGGGTGTGGGTTTAATAGGGTTAGGAAAGAGTTAATTTTTTTAATTTGACAGGGTAGGTCCGGGAGGGGATTTAGAAATTTTGGGGATGATTTTTGATTGGATTTGGGATTTTGAGAAAGCTTTAGGATAGGTTATTTAGGGGCGGACTTTGGAATTTTTTAAATTGGAAATTAGGGGTGTGTAGGGAATGTGGGGTTGGATTTTTGGTTGGAGTTGGAAGTATTTCTGATAATTTTTCAGGTAATTTTTGGCAAAAATGTATGGTTTCCATTATTTTCAATGGGAAAAGTGGTTTCAAAATGGAGCTGGAGCAGCGCTGCCCAACATTCCGCAGGTCAGCTCAGCCAATTCGGAATGTTGAAAAGGGTTGGTGATTGGCTGAGTGGACCTCGGAATGGCAAGCCAGGCTGGTCTCCTAGGAAACGGTGGTTGCAGGCAGTTGGGGAGAGTGTGTTGGACAGTCTGAGAGAGAGGAGGTGTAGTTGGTGATGTGGAGTATTGTATGGTGTTTGAGAGGTTTAATTTGAGAGATTTTATAGTGAAATTGGTTAAGGCTTAGTGGGAAGGTTACAGATTAAAAGAGAAGATTTTTAGGGTGTTTTAGTGGGATTTTTGGGGTTAAGGGGCTAATTATAAGGGAAACAGGGGAAGGGTCTAGAAAGGATTGTTTAGGAAATAGTGTAGGTAAGCAAGAGTTAAGCATATAGGGATAGGGGTTAAGTAGGGGTTAAGTTGTGGGTTAATAGAGGCACAGCTTAGGTTTAAATTGAATGGTTTGTGAAATGATGATATGTATTGTGAATAAATGGTGAAAAGAAGAAAACTGCCAAACACACCTGTGTTAGTGCTAGTTAGGGAATAAAAAAATTTAGGTAGAGAAGGGAAGAATCTGACAGAGAGGGAATTTGAAATTATTTTTTTATTTCTTCAGCCAGAAGGCCACAGTGAAAAAAAAACATTTGCTTCCCTGAAGTGCAGAATCCTTATTGACTTAAACAGAGTAGATAGGGTCTTGCTTCCATTTACTTTAAATTTAAGGAAAGGTTTAGGAAGAAGAGTCGTGCACACATTCTTCTGAAGACGACTGCAAGGGCCCCGACGCAAGAAAGATTTCGCTGCACGTCTGGGAGAAAAAGAAGCCTGAAGCATCGACAGCTAAGTGACTGTGGGGGGGGGGGGGGGGGGGGGGGGGGGGGAAACAGGACTGGGGTAAAGGATAAAGGAAAAGTGAGAGAGACTTACCTGGGAAGGGAAAAGGAAAAGAGAAAGAAAATAAATAAAGCACTTACCTGTTCCTGAAAAAAAAAAGTGAGTGGAGACGTCTCCTGAAAAACATAAAAGTTGACACAAAGTATCAAATTCAGAGAGAAAGTTAACCAAAGGGGCATTAAGAAGAATTTAAAAGGGGAACAGAATTAAGGAAAAAGAAATGTAATACTTATATGACTTCTTTAATCTGATGCAGAGGTGTGAACTCCTGGAAAGAAAAGAAAGTATTTTTTTTAGTTGACTGTGGGGTTTGTTGTACAAATTTTAATTGCATTAAAATTACTTTGTCTATTTCACTGAAAAAGGGGTACTAATAAATGTTACTTTGTTATTGATAAAAAAAAAAACCTGTTGCTGTCTGGGTTTGTACGCTCAAGCAAGCAAGTATCCTGAAATTTAGTTTCATTTCCTCACTGAGTCCGAATGGCTGAGTGACGTGGTTAGTTATTGTACCCACTCCTCATTCTTGGTGTCAGGTGTTCCGACAAGGCTGGCACGACTACAACCATCAGGCTGTTGGAACACCGTCATCTTATACATCACACTCAAGAGTGTGGGGGTGGGTAACAATTGGCGTAGTCGGCAGGATACTCCTGTTGTTGAGGGTACAAATCGTGAAAATTGGTAATTACTGAAGTGCTTATAGTGCTTTGAGAAATTGGGGGGGGGGGGGGGGGGAACTGTATCATCAGATTTTCCCTTTAGGGTTTCCAGTGATACGGGAGAACTGTGTTAATAAAGAGATTTGGAAAAAAAGTGGTCTGAGTTTTGGTCTCCTGGGAATCTCTGTCTCGAAAAACAAACCCAGTCTCCGAAGAGAAGAGAGAAGATGGAAGGAGAAGCCGCAATGGGAAGCCGAGTTCCACAAATTGTGACCCACACGGTGGTGATCCCGCAAGACAGAACGGTGCCTGACTTTCATGGGTTCCCAAAAGGACCTGATGACCTTCAAGTTGAAGACTGGATAGATAAAATGAAATCCAGATTGAGAATTCTGAGAGTTCCGGTGGAGAACCAGGTGGAGGTGGTACGAGATCACCTGAGAGGGATAGCACTCGACACCATCAAATACTCCTTACCTAGAGATTGCTCTGTGGATGCCATTTTTGATGTACTTCGACAGGTTTATGGAGACAAAGTGGCCCTTGGACTTCGAATTTAGGAGTTTTACAACTACCGACAGGGTGAACGTGAATCTATCCGATTGTTCGCCTATAAGTTACAAGAAAAGATGGAAATCATCATGAAGCGTGACAGAAGGAGGATGGGCAACGCCGAAGAGTCATTGAAAGAGCAATTCATCATTGGATTAAGAGATGAAGCGTTAAAAAGAGAAATTTCGAAGCGGAGTGAGGACAACCCGAATATGCCTTTCTCCGATCTGATGCAGGCTGCCATCCGGTGGGCAGGAGAGGAACGAGGGTTGACGTCATGGGAGCAGACGCCGAAGAGAATTTTACAGCGGAACAGAGAGGAGGCCGGGGATTTTTGTCGTTCTGGGGAATCAGCCACAGTTGCCATGATGCAGCAAATGACATCTATGTTTACAAAAATGTGCGAGCGGCAGGAGCAGGAGTGGGACCGCCAAAGGAAGGAAAGGAACGAATGGAGGTATGCAAATCTCCCAAGAGAGCATGTGGGGCCTAGCCAGAGCTGGGGGCCGTCTAGAACACAGACTGGGGAGATCATTTGCTTCAGGTGTCGGGAGCCAGGTCATTTGGCCAGGAATTGCCAGAGTGAACGGCTCAGTAGAACATACGCTGGGCCCAACCGAGAAGAACCAGCAGTACCAAGTACGAGCAGGAGTGCACCCAGAACCAGCGGTGTCCGTGGTGAAACTTCAGAATCACCAAAAGGGAGTGATCCTCGGGCGGCTGTCAGAATGCAGAGGAACTTGAGCACGGAGGATAAGGAAGAAAAATTGTTTGGAGAGAGAGCTATTGGTGCGAGCCCAGTTCTGAAAGTGAAAATCGATGGAGTGGAAACAGTGTGTACAGTAGACACCGGGTCGAGTGTTTCCACCATTCTCGCAAGTTTTTTTAATAAAAATTTTAAGAATACGGAGAATCTTCAGGATGTGAGTCAGCTGACACTGGTAGCGGTAAACGGGACTGATCTACCAGTGTTAGGGTACATCGATGCGGATGTGCAGTGTTTGGGGCAGTTGGTACCCGAGAGGTGCATCTTTATTGTAAAGGACAATTTTCAGAATGGGCAAGTGGACAACACCTCCACTCAGGGTATTGTTGGAATGAACATTCTTCAACACCTGGAAGGGTTATTCAAGGACCTATCCTGCTTCACCCTGGGACTGGTAAAGATAGCAAGAATACTATCAAAAATCTCCCAGAAAAAGTCCAATTCCAGAGAGAATGAAGGTTGGGTGAAGTTGCAGGGGAGTTCGGGTGAAGTAATCCCAGCCATGTCGGAGAAGATCATCATGGGAAAATGTCAACAGGTCCGCAAGACCTCTGGAGTTCTGATGGTGTCAGCATCAAGGAGAGTGAATTTACCGGATAAGATTATGGTGACCAACACCCTGGTAAAGCAGCGTAGAGGGAATGTTCCGGTCCGGATAATAAATATTGGAAGCAGAGATATCAGGATACCGGGAAGAGCTCAAATCGCAGAGGTGAATTCAGCTGAGTTGGTTGCACCTGAACCAGAGCTGGAACCAGCTGAGGAGGCGATGGAAGGTTGGGAAGAGTTACTCCCTAAGGTCAAGGTGGAGTGGGAAAAGCTGACTACAGAGCAAGCGCAAATGTTGAAGGAGCTTTTATGGGAACACAGAGGTGTGTTTTCTGTAAATGACACTGATATTGGGTATACTGACCTGATTACTCATAAAATAAATACGGGAAACGTACATCCGATCAAGCAACCCTTCCGGAGAGTTTCCCCGCACCTGTTCGACCAATTCAAGGCACACATTCAGGATTTGGTGCAACAGGGAATTCTGCAAAGAAGTTTTAGTCCGTGGGCATCACCCGCGGTTGTAATAAGAAAGAAGGATGGATGTTTGTACAGCGCTGCGTATGCCTGTAGCGCTATAGAAATGCTAAATAGTAGTAGTAGAAGTCTTCGCTTTTGTTGCGATTACCGCAAACTTAATGCAGTGACAGTATGAGATGCGTACCCTCTACCGCGCATCGATGAATCGTTGGACGCCTTGGGGGCTTCTCGCTGGTTCTCTTCATTGGATATGACCTCTGGCTATTTCCAGCTGGGAATGTCTCGGGATGACATAGAGAAAACCGCCATTACCACTCCCTTCGGTTTGTTCCAGTGGACTAGGATGCCTTTCGGCTTGTGCAACGCGCCAGCGAGTTTTCAGCGTCTCATGGAAACAGTCTTGAGTGATTACGTGTTTCAAATCCTTCTGCTGTATTTGGACGACATTCTGGTTTACGCTTCTAGCTTTGAAGAACATCTGAGAAGGCTGAATATGGTTTTCCAGCGAATGAAAGAAGTAGGCTTAAAGCTGAAGCCTTCCAAATGCAAAATTGTTTGCCAGGAGGTTCGTTTCTTGGGGTATGTGGTATCTAGTCAAGGAGTGTCAGCTGATCTTGATAAAGTGAAGGCCCTGAAGGAGTGGAAAGTTCCAACAACGAAGACAGAAGTGCGTAGTTTCATGGGGTTCGCCAGTTTTTATAGGCGTTTTGTCCAAAACTTCGCTCAAGTGGCAGCCCCATTGCATGCTTTAACCGGGAAATCAGCTCCTGAAGGGACAGTGATTGTGTGGAATGAAGAGTGTCAGTCAGCATTCGAGACACTAAAGGAGAAACTTTCAACCGCTCCTATACTGGCGTATCCAATCTTCACTGAACCGTTCATTTTAACGACGGATGCTAGCTGTAAAGGCTTGGGGGCGATCTTGAGCCAAGTTCAGGAAGGTTGCGAGAAGGTCATCGCTTTTGCCAGCAGGGGGTTGAGAAAATCCGAGAGAAACTCCAGCAACTACTCTGCGTTTAAACTGGAGCTCCTTGCGCTGAAGTGGGCAGCTACAGAAAAATTTAGAGAATATCTGCTGTACCGAAAGTTCATAGTAAGGACGGATCACAATCCTCTCAAATACCTGGAGACGGCTAAAATTCAGGCGGTGGAACAACGTTGGCTTGCGCAGCTGGCCGAACTGGATTTTATAGTAGAGTATAAGCCTGAAAGAAATAATTTAGCGGCTGATGTATTGTCCCGACTGCCGGAGAGAGAGGAGGCGGAACTGAGTGAAGAGGAGTCTGGGAAAGATTTTTTGAAGATGACATGCTCGGCAATTACAGTGAAGGCGAAGAGGAGAAAAGCTATAAAAAGAAAATGTGATGGAATTTTGACTGAGGCTCAGGAGACAGAAATTGAGAAATTGCAAAAAGAAGATGAAATCCTATCTAAGGTAATGTTATGGCTGGAATCTAAATATGTTCCCGTATCAGAGGAGTTGACTTCTTCGGAAGTGAAGGCACTGTGGAAAATAAGATCCAGATTGTGTGTGAGAAAAGGAATTTTGTATAGAATATTTGAAGATTGTCGACATGGAGGAGAGGTATAACAAGTGGTGGCTCCGGAGGCAGTGCGAAAGGAACTTCTGGAGATGTTTCACGATCGGAGAGGACATTTCGCGGCAGAGACTACCTTCAAGAATCTAAGGAGGAGTTACTTTTGGTTGAATATGAAAGCCGATGTGGAGAGATGGATACAAAGTTGCAGGAGATGCTGCTATTCCAAGGAGTTGTTTCCAAAGGAAAGAGCCAGAACCTCATGAAGTGTTGGCCGTGGACTTCACAGTTCTGGAAAAAGACAGCAGAGGATTTGAACATGTGATTGTGATGACGGATATGTTTTCTAGATTTACAATCGCTGTGCCGACGAGGAACCAGACCGCTAGAACAGTCGCAAGGGAGTTGGTGAATAGGTGGTTTTCTGTTTATGGAATCCCGGAGAGATTACATTCCGACCAGGGGTCTAATTTTGAATCTTCCATCATCAAAGAGTTGTGCAACTGGTACGGCATTAAGAAAACCAGGACAACACCATACCATCCTCAAGGCAATGGAAGATGTGAAAGGTTCAATCGAACTTTTCACCAGATTATTCGCACCTTTCCTGAAGATAAAAAGAAAAGCTGGTCCAAATATCTCCCGGAAGTGAATCAGATCTATAATAGTTCCTTACATCATGCCACCGGCTATACACCGGCATCCCTGTTCTTGGGAAAGGAGAGTTTGATGCCATAACGAAGGTTCGTGGAGGAGTGGGAGGAACCTTGGGAGGAAGACGCATTTGGCAGGAATTTGGATGATTGGGTACGGGGTCACAAGGAAATAATGGAAGTTGCCCAACACTTAGCCCGGGAAGTGGATGCACAACAAAATGAAAGAATGAGAAGGTACCATGACCAGAAGTGTGAAGCAGATCCTCTTCAAGTGGGAGATTGGGTTTTGTTGAAGAGGCAGAGGTTTCCGGGACGTCATAAAATTCAAGATGTTTGGGAACATCAACCGTATCAGGTCATGGAAATTCTTGGGAATACTGACAATGTATTGAAAATTAAGAATGAAATATGTGGAGAAAAAGTAATCCATAGGGATTTGGTGAAAAAATATGACTTGGGTGATGTTATGTCTAGTGATGGGCAAGTACAAAATGTTGCTGTGGAGTTGAGAAATGACTTGGGGACAGCTCCTGATTTGGGGTCAAAGAAATGTGGTCGGTACACTATTTGTACAGAGGTAATAATCACTCCTGCCGAGACAGAAGGTGGGAAACTGGGAAATGTAAGGAGTTCAAGTAGGCCTAACAAGGGGATATGTCCTTCATACTTAAGTGAGCACTTTGTGTTAAAATAAAGGATCCGGGAATGAATGGTATTATAGAGTGGCTGGCTGATGTTGGGAGTTTGAATGTATGAAGGGGGAGAGATGTGATAGCAGTGAAAGTGTTTGAACTGTTGGGTATGTGGAAGGAATATTGGGGACAATATTCATTTTAAGTCTGGCCGAATGTAACTAAGGGGTTAAAAGTAATAATTAAAAAGTTTTTTTTTACTTACCTGGGATCCGTTTTGGGATCGCAGCTATTCGGGGCCAGGGAAAGGAGGAGAAGAGCTTAAGGGAACGGCGACGAGTTAAAAAAAAAAAAAAAAGGAAAGAAAAGAAACCCCGGGGACAGTTCGGGAAGTCCCCGGGTGAGAAGAATTGGGACCTCCGCCAGGTTTATCGGGCTCCCGGGAACGATTAGACACGTTCCCGGGAGCGAAGAAGAGCACCGGGCAGTTCCGGTTTTGGCGGCCGGTTTTCGGGGCCAGTTGAGGCAACTTTTGGGCTTCCGTGTCGGCGAGGTGCCTGGAAGCTTCGGGCGGTTTTTGCGCCGGTCGCCGGAATGAAGAGGAGAGGCGGGAGGAGCGAAGGAGTTCTTGCATGAGGCAGCACGCCTCATGCACGAATCGGCGACGCGCATCGGCGAAAAAAACTCCGTGTAGGCCGAAGCCAGGGCCTAAATTTTGGGCCGGCTTCGGAGCTTTTTTGTTTTTAGCTCCGTTTTGGTTTGGGGACGTCCGGGACCGGAACGGAGGGAAGTCTAGACATCAGAAGAAAATCATCTTCAAGGTAAGGGGGTTTTTATTTAAAAATTTTAATTAGTTTAATTTTAAATTGTGCAAATGCGTTCTTTTATTTTTAAAAAATAAAGGGTTAAAGTTTTTTTAAATTCTGATTTTGGTTTTGTGTTCGGGGAATTTTTTAGGATTTTTGTGGTGAGTTAGTTTTTGAATTTTTAATTTTTAAATAGGGGTTTTTGAGGGGTGTGGGTTTAATAGGGTTAGGAAAGAGTTAATTTTTTTAATTTGACAGGGTAGGTCCGGGAGGGGATTTAGAAATTTTTGGGATGATTTTTGATTGGATTTGGGATTTTGAGAAAGCTTTAGGATAGGTTATTTAGGGGCGGACTTTGGAATTTGGGATTTTTTTAAATTGGAAATTAGGGGTGTGTAGGGAATGTGGGGTTGGATTTTTGGTTGGAGTTGGAAGTATTTCTGATAATTTTTCAGGTAATTTTTGGCAAAAATGTATGGTTTCCATTATTTTCAATGGGAAAAGTGGTTTCAAAATGGAGCTGGAGCAGCGCTGCCCAACATTCCGCAGGTCAGCTCAGCCAATTCGGAATGTTGAAAAGGGTTGGTGATTGGCTGAGTGGACCTCGGAATGGCAAGCCAGGCTGGTCTCCTAGGAAACGGTGGTTGCAGGCAGTTGGGGAGAGTGTGTTGGACAGTCTGAGAGAGAGGAGGTGTAGTTGGTGATGTGGAGTATTGTATGGTGTTTGAGAGGTTTAATTTGAGAGATTTTATAGTGAAATTGGTTAAGGCTTAGTGGGAAGGTTACAGATTAAAAGAGAAGATTTTTAGGGTGTTTTAGTGGGATTTTTGGGGTTAAGGGGCTAATTATAAGGGAAACAGGGGAAGGGTCTAGAAAGGATTGTTTAGGAAATAGTGTAGGTAAGCAAGAGTTAAACATATAGGGATAGAGGTTAAGTAGGGGTTAAGTTGTGGGTTAATAGAGGCACAGCTTAGGTTTAAATTGAATGGTTTGTGAAATGATGATATGTATTGTGAATAAATGGTGAAAAGAAGAAAACTGCCAAACACACCTGTGTTAGTGCTAGTTAGGGAATAAAAAAATTTAGGTAGAGAAGGGAAGAATCTGACAGAGAGGGAATTTGAAATTATTTTTTTATTTCTTCAGCCAGAAGGCCACAGTGAAAAAAAAACATTTGCTTCCCTGAAGTGCAGAATCCTTATTGACTTAAACAGAGTAGATAGGGTCTTGCTTCCATTTACTTTAAATTTAAGGAAAGGTTTAGGAAGAAGAGTCGTGCACACATTCTTCTGAAGACGACTGCAAGGGCCCCGACGCAAGAAAGATTTCGCTGCACGTCTGGGAGAAAAAGAAGCCTGAAGCATCAACAGCTAAGTGACTGTGGGGGGGGGGGGGGGGGGGGGGGGGGGAACAGGACTGGGGTAAAGGATAAGGGAAAAGTGAGAGAGACTTACCTGGGAAGGGAAAAGGAAAAGAGAACGAAAATAAAGCACTTACCTGTTCCTGAAAAAAAAAAGTGAGTGGAGACGTCTCCTGAAAAACATAAAAGTTGACACAAAGTATCAAATTCAGAGAGAAAGTTAACCAAAGGGGCATTAAGAAGAATTTAAAAGGGGAACAGAATTAAGGAAAAAGAAATGTAATACTTGTATGACTTCTTTAATCTGATGCAGAGGTGTGAACTCCTGGAAAGAAAAGAAAGTATTTTTTTTAGTTGACTGTGGGGTTTGTTGTACAAATTTTAATTGCATTAAAATTACTTTGTCTATTTCACTGAAAAAGGGGTACTAATAAATGTTACTTTGTTATTGATTAAAAAAAACCTGTTGCTGTCTGGGTTTGTGCGCTCAAGCAAGCAAGTATCCTGAAATTTAGTTTCATTTCCTCACTGAGTCCGAGTGGCTGAGTGATGTGGTTAGTTATTGTACCCACTCCTCATTCTTGGTGTCAGGTGTTCCGACAAGGCTGGCACGACTACAACCATGAGGCTGTTGGAACACCGTCATCTTATACATCACACTCAAGAGTGTGGGGGTGGGTAACAATACATTTGTGACATCAAAATCTTTTTGGGAAGTATGAACGCCCCCTCAAATCACAAGTCAGGAACCTCGGAATACAGTTAGACTCAACACTTACTCTGATTCCCCAAACCCAAGCAACCTTCAAGAGCTGCTTCTACTATTTGTGACAGCTACGCTGCCTCTCTCCTTACATCGAGAAGGTAAATCTTTTCCCAGTTGTACATGCCACAATAACATCAAGACTAGATTACTGCTTACAAAGGGCCTGCACCAGCTCCAGTTGATTCAGAATAGAGCAGCAAGACTCACAGAAGGTTGCAAGCAACGTGACCACATCACACCATTTTTGCAAAAACTTCATTGGCTACCAGTATAATACAAGCCTAAATTTAAAACTCTATATCTGATCTTCAAGGACCTTAAAGGAAATAGCCCTGAGTATCTGAAGAATAGGATGATCCTCTATACACCACCAAGGACACTAAGGTCCTCTCAAGGACTATCACTAACCACACCCTCTCCAGAAGGCAATACACGATGTGGTACCCGCAAGTGAGCCTTCTGTGGAGTAGCCCCCACACTCTGGAATGCACTGCCTGAAAGGCTCCACTTAACACATGACTTTCTCTACAGGAAGCAGGTGAAAGCTTGGCTCTTCAACCAGGTCTTTAATGGAAGAAGTAACCAAACTTTTTAGTCTCACTCACACACACAAGGAGTGACACGGGCTGCACATACTGCAGCAGGACATGTTTATCCACTCCTACCCTAGCTGAAATAATATTTAATCATCTCTCTGATCTCATGTGCAACTTTCTTTACATTGGTCAACTTACTTTTTTAACTCTTCTTACTCTCTTACCTATCTATATGTTCCATCTATGTTTATACCCTTCACTATGAGTTAAAATGTTCTATTATGTATTGTGTTGACATTGTAAGTAGTATACCATGCCATACTTTGTATTGTTATTTGAATATTTTTACTGCTGTAATTGTCTATTGCTCGTGTTTGATTTATTCTTATTGTACACTACCTTGAGTGAATTCCTTCAAAAAGGCAGTAAATACATCCTAATAAATAAATAAATATTGTGTACTGTAGAGGTTTGTTTTCCTTTGTGTTCCTTGGTCGGGGCTAACCAGCAATATTTTGCAGCATGTAACTGAGAGTGCCATGGAACTGACGGTCTTCAAATGCCGTGCGCTGCTGCATCTCCCCAGTCAGCTGATCATTGTATGGGAGTCTGGTCAGCGTGGGCGGAGCGTTGCGCTGTGCTGGCTGCCCTGAGGACCGGATTAAACAGAAGAGCAAGTAAGGGGCACCACGAGAAACAGTTGGATAGAACCCAGCTATATTTACTTTCCACACCAGTGGCGTAGCCAGACAGCCAATTTTGGGTGGGCCTGAACCCAAAGTGGGTGGGCACAAAATTTTCTCTCTAACCCCCTCCCCCAGCATTTCCCAACTCAAAAGATAAATACTTTAGCTGATGAAGATCCCCAAGCTCTGTCATCTGAAAACTTCCAACAAAGATGGCCAGAATTTACTTTTACCAAGCTTGGTCGGAAGCAACAACTCCTTGAGCCACCGACAGCGGCACCCAATGCATGCTTAGTTGTCAGTGGCTCAAGGATGCTGCCCCCATCTGCCAAGCTCAGCAGAAGGGATTTCTGGCCACCTTCAGTGGAGGTCCTCAGCTAGCAGGGCTTGGGGATCCCCACCAGCTACAGCAAGGCTCAGGGCTGCTGTTAGCCATGCTGGTGCCCAGGGCAGAAAATAAAGAAGCCCTCTCCTCTTTAATCTCCACATCTGCCCTTACAGTCTCACACTGACAGACCATCACCAAATGCAGAACAAGGGATTACAAATTAGAAATAAAAATATGTAGACTGAGAACCTCAACATTTAGTGCAACACTGGAGAAATAAAAACAAAAATGCATTTCCTTTTCTACTGAACACAATAAAACTGAACATATTCCATTTAAAACATTCAAAATAAAATTATTTTTCTACCTTTTGTTGTCTGGACATTTTATTTTTCTATCATGTTGGTTTCAGTTTCTCCTTCCCACTTTCCCGTCGTCTTCTGCTAATTCTTCAAGCAACTGTTGTCCATTTGTCTTTTCTCTCCTCTCGTTCCATTTCCTCACTACAACTGCTTCTGAAATATTGATCTTTCCATTTTAGCTCTTTCCTTTCTGTATTTTGTTCTTTTCTGCCTCTGTCTACTCAAATTTAACCCTCTTTCTAAACTTTTTCCTCCTTTTTACTTTTCAGATATCTATCAAATTTTCTTCTCCTTTCACCCACTACTTCACCCATATCCAAACTCATTCCTTCCAAGCCTTCCATTCCCTTCCATCCTCAATCTACGCACCATTACCATATTTCTACCACCTGTAATCACTATCCTCTCATTCATTTTATTACCATCTCCCCTCTCTCTTTATCCTCTCTTCACTCTCATAGCCTGACATCTCCCTTTTACCCCCTCCCTCCACGGTCCTGCATTTCTCTCTCTTACCCATTGTCCAGCATATCTCCCTTCTGCCCCTGGATCCAATATCTCCCTCTTTCCCCTCTCTTGTGCAGCACCTCTCCTTCCCTTTGCTCCACCTCTATGTCCAACATCTCTCCCATATTGTCCACTATCTCTTTCTTTCTTTCTCTCTCTCTCTCTCTCTCCCTGCCTTGAGCCCCTGGTCTAACATCTTTTTCTCTCCCCTCCAGCCATGTTCAATATTTCCCTCTCTCATCTCTCACTCCCTTTTTTCCTCTATCGTCCTTTGCCACTCCTCTGCAGCCTTTCCCTTCCTCTCCCCACCATAGCCATATCAAACAATTCTTCCTCTCTTTTCCTCCTGCATCTCTCCCTTCCCCCATGTCAAACAATTATCTCTCCACCCCACCGTCTCACTCACTCACTCTCTCCACCCCACCCCCTCTCACAGGGCAGGCCCAGGGCAAGGACACTGATGTCCAACCACTAGTTTTTCCTCCTGGCCACTGCTGTAGTGTGGCGGCCTTGAGGAATTGCTGCAAGGCAGCTTTCATGCCCTTCTTTGCCTCTCTCTCCACCCCTGCGTCTCACCACGCCTGCAACGGAAATGCTTGTCCTCCCCGCCGGCGCTGCCTTGCACCCCTGCACGCTACCCTGCCTCTGCCTGCATTCTTTTCTTCAATCGTCGCGTCGCCGGCAGCGCTGCCATTCACCCAGGCAGCTCCGCTCCCCTCTGCCGCGTCCATCCGGCTCTTTCTGACGCACTTCCTGTTTACGTAGGGCCAGATGGACGCGGCAGAGGGGAGCGGAGCTGCCTGAGTGAATGGCAGCGCTGCCGGCGACGCGACGATTGAAGAAAAGAATGCAGGCAGGGGCAGAGGCAGGGTAGCGTGCAGGGGCCGAGGCAGCGCCGGCGGGGAGGACAAGCATTTTCGTTGCAGCGCACCACACATGCGATGGATGTTGGGTGGGCCTGGAGAGAAAGTGGGTGGGCCTGGGCCCGTCCAGGCCCACCCGTGGCTACGCCCCTGTTCCACACAATCCAAACAGCTATTGGAAACGGGCTCCATTATTTTCTGTAGACTGTGACTTAAGTAACAAACAAACTTCAAGTAACTGTATGGAGTTCCAGTACTTTTCTAACATTACAGCATCTGTCACAATTGTCCAGCTATACTATACCTAGGTTGTCACTTCTGATCATCAGATTGAGCCCTATATACAAATTGCTAAATTGTCTCCAGTATGAATGTTGTTAAATCACTTCTAATATTATACTACATATCATTGATTCATCTATCAATTTCTATGCTACCCTCAGATAACAAGATCATCCCTATTATAGTGAATCACAATAGACTGGTCAAACACTCTACATGTCGCCACAATAATAATAATCAAACTAAGGGTAGAGTAGCTAAATATGGATGTCACCACCTAAATGGTATGAAAAGTCAATTAAGTAGAGCACAATATTCAAATAGATTACATTAATGCCAGATCCGTAATAAACAAAACAACATCAATTATGGATTGGATCACCTCTGAAAACCTCGACCTGCTCTTTATCAATGAAATATGGATCCATATTCAGAATGACCCCATAATCCTAGGCCTTTGTCCTCCAGGTTACAAAATTATTCATTGGACCAGAAAGGAAAAAAGAGGTGGAGGTCTGGCTCTAATCTACCATTCCTATTTCACCATTGAACCTATTGCTGAGTCCATAACAACCCAATTAGAAATTGCCGCAATCAGAATTCAAAGTACACTACTTGTCGATCAGTGAAATTGTACCTTATTCTACAGACTGCCTGGCACCTGGAATGATTGTCAGTCTAACTTTATGGACTTTATTTCAAACAACTGTGTATCCAACTCTAACATCCTAATTCTAGGTGACATAAATCTGCAGTTAGAAGACATCAGGTCTACCAACACATGAGATTGCATGGATTTCCTCTACACTTGGGATCTTATACTACCACAACTGTATACTACTCATCTCAAAGGGCACACACTAGACCTCTTCTCTCACAAACTATCCACTAATTACAACATATTAGTGGCAAATTTTAAGTGGTCAGAAATTCCGTGGTCTGATCATCATAAATTAAACCTCTCATTAAATTGGTAGAAAGGACTATGTCGTACACCAGTACAAAGAACCTACAGCACAAGGGGCCAAATCGACCCACTTGAATTTTGGCAACAGATATATGGCAATGAGTGGAAGGCTCGGCCGGATTCCGCACATTACTTCTCTGACTGGGATGATAGATGTAGTAGCATATTAGACAAAATTGCTCCACTTAGTACAAGAATTTCACAAAGACTTAATGTTTTCCACTGGTTCAATGATTAACTTAAAAAACTAAAAACACTTACGAGAAAACTGGAACGAGCATGGAAAAAGTCTAAGGACGAGAATATGCTTTATGTTTGGAAACAAAGAAAATACAAATATACAATAAGGCGAACTAAAAGATCCTATTACAAATCTAAAATAGGACCAGATTACAAAGATCTGAAGAAATTATTCCATTTAATAAGTACGTTACTAGATACCTCTCAAATCACAGCAAATAATTCATGCATCCCTCCTGCAGATGAAATGGCCAACTACTTCAGGGAAAAAATAGTAAATTTACGTAATACACTTCCTAAACACAACATTGATTTTGATAGCTTCATCAATGGTATGAATCCAACCAATTAAGAATATCCAGCTGACTGCTACTGGTCTAAATTTGCACAGATCACTGTTGAAGTTGTCACCAAAGCCATTCGGAAATTCTCCAAAAAACATTGTAAATTGGATGCCTGTCCCAGCTACCTACTTAAATCTGCATCCAAGTGCTTCATTGAAGACCTTACATCTTACCTAAATTACATGCTCCAACAAGGCCTCTTCCCCAAGGATCATGGCAGTATTTTATTCACCCCTGTACCTAAAGACATAAAGAAAAAACCAAACGACTTAACTAATTATCATCCTGTTGCATCCATTCCACTAGTAGTCAAATTGATGGAGAATATGGTGTGCAAACAACTAATGGATTACATAGACAAATTCTCATTACTGCATGAATCACAGTCAGGATTCCGCCCCTTACACAGTACGGAAACTGTACTAGTCACTCTTCTAGCAAAATTCAAACGTGAAATTGCAATAGGTAAAAGTGTTTTCCTCCTCCAATTCGACTTGTCGAGCACATTCTGTCAGGTTCTCAGGTTCAGAGCCCGCGGGGCTGGGCTCTGGAGCAAACGTGAGCCCTTGGGCTGCTGACGAAGAGCGCCAGCAGCAGGCAAAACCCACCAACCAACGCTGGGCAAGCACACCGACACCAGCAGGAATTGCAGGCACCGCTCAGCGAGCCGGAACACATGGACTGGAACACTGGACTGGAATTCCCCGGACTGGAGGGCACAGGACTGGAACCCCGGACCGGAACACTGGACAGGAATCCCCCGGACTGGAATACTGGGCTGGAATCCCCCGGACTGGAAGACACAGGACTGGAACACGGGACTAGAGCACACCGGACTGGTCCACACAGCTTCACTTGCACTTAGCTACTAAGCCCCCCAGGAGTTGAGCTCCTGGGTTCGAGTAGCTGACAGGACTTACTGGATACCGGATGACATAGGGACCAGGACTGGAAACAGAAGTGCTCCTAACCCTAAACTGATCTACGTGCTCCCAAGCCCTAAACCAGCAGGAGTGTTCCTAACAGTAAACTGACAAAAGGACTTCCTAAGCCCTATACTAAACAGGAGCTCCTAAGCCCTGCTCAAGAAAGGGACTTCCTAAGCCCTAAACTAACAGAGCAGGGAACTAAACACAAAGCTAACACAGGTGCTACTAAGCACCAAGCTACAAGCAGAGCTACTACTACTACTACTACTATTTAGCATTTCTATAGCGCTACAAAGCATACGCAGCTCTACACTAATAAGCTAAACACAAAACTACCAAGCTACCTAAGCACTGCTCTAGCAAGCTAGATACAACTAACAAGGTGCTTCCTAAGCACTACTCTGGTAAGCAACCAGAAGAGCTCCTAACACTAAAAGGGAGGACAGGGGCGCCACAAGGAAAAAGAAGGGAAGCTAACACATAAGCCAAAAGTGATTCTAAATCACCAAACACCAACAGCAAAGACTGCAATGCTCCCAATAGCACAAACCCAGAAGTACTTCTAACAGCAAACTCTGCAGTGTTCCTAACAACACCAAACCCTGAAGTACTTCTATCAACAACAGAGCTTCCAAAGCCCTACACACAGCAATGCTTCCAAAACCAAGAGGGAAAAGCAGGGGAACCATAAGGGAAAAGCAGGAAAGCTAAACACACAGTCACCAGTGCACACTGCACTAACACTAACCTGGCCCTTAGCAAAAGCAAGCAGGGAAACTAGACACAAAGTCAGAAGTGCACACTGCACCACCCTACCTAAAGCAAACACCACTGTTGCAAAGGCTCTGAAGAAAACAACACCACTTCCTTATCAAGGCCCTCCCTGATGATGTCACACTCCCTAGACCTAGGCAAAAGCACACTGACCCAGAGAGGCCCAACCCACACCAATGCAACACTGTGAAGCACTTGAAGCCAGTACACCCAAAGAGAGGTAGAGCAACTCAGGCAACACACACACAGGTGCAGTATAGTGAAACAATTAGAGCCATGCTGCTGGAAGCTGCCAGCACAGAGAGACAGAGCCAGCTCAGAAAGGACAGAGAAAAGAAACAGAAGCCAGCTAAGAAGCTGACCCCCAGGAAAGAGGTAAGTTTGAGAGGGGTTCAGACCCCAATCATAACAGCACCTCCCCCTCAAGGCTCCCGTTTCCCCACGGGAGCTCCAGGTCTCAAAAGACAATTTAGGTCTCCAGGGGTAGCTGTGATGAAATCTCCCAATGGGTTTCACAACATAAATCTGGGCGGCTGGGCAGGAAGTGACTAGTACATCTGGAACTAGGAAACCAGAGTGGCTTTGGCCGCCATGAGGCACTTTAGTACGGCTGCTAGGCAGGATCAGAGTCTTGGATGCAACAAGTGGAGTTCTATTCAACAGGAACCATCTCCTGAAGGAGTCCACAACTTCCTTGACCTCCTGGCACTCCACTGTAGCAGCCAGAACTGGGCTAGAGCCAACACCCATCCTGGAATCTGAAGCCGGGCAAGAACTCGAACTGGACTTCAGACTAGACCTTGCCCCTTGGCTGGACCTGGAACTCAGAAGGAGTTCAACATCTTGGCTGAAATGGGAACTCGGAGTAGACTCAGCATCTTGCCTGAGACTGCAACCTGGTCCGGCCTCAGAATCTTGGCTGGACTCGGTACTCAGCATAGACTCAGCATCTCGGCTGGCCCGGGAACTCGCTCCGGACTCAGCATCTTGGCCGGAACTGCAACTTGACCCGGACTCAGCATCTTGACCGGGACTGCAACTTGACCCGGATTCAGCATCTTGCCTGGAACTGGAACTCCAACTTGACCCGGACTCAGCATCTTGGCCGGGACTGCAACTTGACCTGGACTCAGCATCTGGCCTGGGACTGCAACTCCAACTTGACCCGGACTCAGCATCTTGACCGGGACGGCAACTCTCACCGGACTCAGCATCTTGGCCGGGAGTGTAACTTGACCCGGACTCAGCATCTTGCCCGGGACTGTAACTCAATTCTGATTCGGCATCTCGGCTGAACTCTGCACTCGGTGCAGACTCAGCACTCATCATGGACTCAATATCTCAGCTGGGCTCTGCACTCTATGCAGACTCAGCACTCATCGTGGACTCATCATCTCGGCTGGGCTCTGCACTCGGTGTAGACTCAAAATCTCGGCTGGGACTGCAACTCGATCCAGACTCAGCATCTTGACTGGAACTACAACTCGATCCAGACTCAGCATCTTGACTGGAACTGCAACTCGATCCAGACTCAGCATCTTGACTGGAACCGCAACTCGCTCCAGACTCAGCATCTTGACTGGAACTACAACTCGCTCCAGACTCAGCATCTTGACTGGAACTGCAACTCGCTCCAGACTCAGCATCTTGACTGGAACTACAACTCGCTCCAGACTCAGCATCTTGACTGGAACTACAACTCGATCCAGACTCAGCATCTTGACTGGGACGGCAACTCTCACCGGACTCAGCATCTTGGCCGGGACTGTAACTCGATCCAGACTCAGCATCTTGGCTGCCACTGCTGCAACTCGATCCGGACTCAGCATCTTGGCTGCCACTGCTGCAACTTGACACAGCATCACAGCTGGCCTCAGCACTCGGTGTAGACTCAGCCCACAGCGTGGACTCAGCAGCTCGGCCAGGACTGGCACTTGGTCCGGGACTACTAAGCCATCTTCTTTCAGCTTGGGCCTCAAGAGTATCCCGCAGAGTTGGCTCCGAGAGGAGTTGGAAGCGGTAAAAGAACAGCTTAGTAGAAGGATCAATAGCAGAAACTGAGTTTTCTTCGAACCCAAGCCAAGAGACACGCTTTCTCTCTGCGGCAGCTTCAGGGGTATCCTTTAAGGCTGGATCAGACAAAAGTGCAACCCGGTAATCCTGGAGTGTCAGAAACGGATCCAGATCAAAAATGGGGTTGGAACTGGGATCCAAACTGGTACTAGGAGGCTTGGTTTGAAGCGCCACTTGAACTGGATGCAGAGACTTGGCTTGAAGCGCTGCTTGGACTGGAATCGGAGACTCGGTCGAAAGCATCCCTCGGACTGGACTCAGAGACTCGAATGGAAGCGCCACCTGAACTGGGATAGGAGGCTCGGTTCGAAGCGCCCTCTGGACTGGACTCAGAGGCTCGGTCAGAAGCATCCCTCGGACTGGACTCAGAGGCTTGAGTGGAAGCGCCACTTGAACTGGAGTCGGCGACTCGGTTAGGAGCATCCCTTGGACTAGGCTCCGAGGCTTGAGTGGCAGCGCCTCTTGAACTGGCATCGGAGGCTCGGTCAGCAGCGTCCCTCGGACTGGACCCTGAAGCTTGGCTGAACGCGCTGCTCGGACTGGATTCAGAGGCTTGTCTGGGCGCTCTGCTTGAATGGGACTGGACCCCTGCTGGGCCCAGAGCATGGAATTCCCAAGACGTCTCCTCTCAGCGACAGCTTCAGGAGTATCTCACAAAGCTGGATTCAAGACCAGGCTGCAGCGATATTCAGCGAGCGTGAGCAAAGGGTCCATATCTGAAACTGGGTTTTCAGTGATTCCAAGCCACCGGACACATTTTCTCTCAGCTGCCGCTTCAGGGGTCTTCTTCAAAACAGGATGAGACAAAAGTTTCCCACGATACTGATGAAGAGTCATAGAAGGATCAAGAACAACGATGGAGCTGGACCCCAGCTGGGTCAGCTGGGCGGGGGTTCTTGCCGGGCTCATGGCCTTCGCAATCTGTCAGGTTCTCAGGTTCAGAGCCCGCGGGGCTGGGCTCTGGAGCAAACGTGAGCCCTTGGGCTGCTGACGAGGAGCGCCAGCAGCAGGCAAAACCCACCAACCAACGCTGGGCAAGCAAACCGACACCGGCAGGGACTGCAGGCACCGCCCAGTGAGCCGGAACACATGGACTGGAACACTGGACTGGAATTCCCCGGACTGGAGGGCACAGGACTGGAACCCCGGACCGGAACACTGGATGGGAATCCCCCAGACTGGAATACTGGGCTGGAATCCCCCGGACTGGAAGACACAGGACTGGAACACGGGACTGGAGCACACCGGACTGGTCCACACAGCTTCACCTGCACTTAGCTACTAAGCCCCCCAGGAGTTGAGCTCCTGGGTTCGAGTAGCCGACAGGACTTACTGGACGACACAGGGACCAGGACTAGAACAAGCTGTAACTGAAGTGCACCTAACTCCTACAGTGACCAAAAGTGTTCCTAAGCCCAGCACCAACAGAAAAGCTCCTAAGCCCTCCACTAACAGCAGTGCTCCTAACAGAAACTAACAGGGGTGCCCCTACGCCCTACACTAACAGAAGTGCAGGGAAGCCACAAGGGAAAAGGAAGGGAAGACAAATGCCAGACCTAACACTGGTGCTTCCTAAGCACCAAGCTGCAGCAGCTAAACATGGGTTCACACCCCGGTGCTTCCTAAGCACCCAGCTACAGCAGCTAAACACAGGTCACGAGGAAAAGCGGGGAAAGCACAAGGAAACAAGCAGGAAAGCCAAATACCCAAACAACAAAGGGTGCTTCCTAAACACTTACTAACAAGGGTGCTCCCAGCACCAAACTCCAGCACTGCACTAACAGCAGTGCTACACACCGTAACAAAAGGGAAAGCAGAGGAGCCAAAGGGAAAAACAGGGAAGGCAAACACACAAGTCACAAGTGCACACTGACTGCACTAAACTAACCTGGACCTAAAGCAAGTAGCCAGAGGCAAATGTTGCGAAGGCCCTGAAGGAAAGAACCCACTTCCTTATCAAGGCCCTCCCAGATGATGATGTCACTCTCCCTAGAGCCAGGCAGAACACATTCAAACCCCGAGAGGCCCAACCCACAACAATGCAACACCGTGAAACACTTGAAGCCAGTACACCCAAAGAGAGTTAGAGCAACTCAGACCACACCCACAGCTGCAGTGAAGAGACAATTAACCCCATGCTGCTGGAAGCTGCCAGCACAGAGAGACAGAGCCAGCTCAGAAAGGAAAGAGAAAAGAAACAGAAGCCAGCTAAGAAGCTGACTCCCAGGAAAGAGGTAAGTTTGAGAGGGGTTCAGACCCCAATCATAACACATTCAATATGATAAACCACAGTATACTCTTATGTTTACTAGATCACCTCGGGATTGGAGGTAAAATACTTAAGTGGATCAAAGGTTTCTTAACCACAAGAACATACCAAGTTAAATCAAGTGCAAATATTTCATCACAGTGGAATGCACATTGTGGAGTACCCCAAGGTTCCCCACTATCACCAATTCTCTTCAACATAATGATGTCCCCATTAGCCAACTTTTTATCCAGACAGAGCTTCCAATCGTTCATTTATGCTGATGATGTCACAATTTATATCCCCTTCAGACATGATCTCTCTGATATCTCCAATGACATTGTTTGTTGCTTGAACATCATGGATTCATGGGCTAACTCATTTCAACTGAAATTGAACACCGAAAAAACACATTGTCTTATCCTTTGATCCCCATACAATAATTACAAGCCTACAACCCTAAACACTACTGCTTATTCTCTCCCTATTTCTGATAGCCTTAAAATCTTAGGAGTTATTATTGATAGCCATCTTACACTAGAGAGGCAAGTTAACGCCAGTATAAAGAAGATGTTTTATTCTATGTGGAAACATAAACGCATAAGACCTTACTTTCCGAGGGATATATTCCATAACTTGATACAATCAATGGTATTGAGCCACACAGATTATTGCAATGGAATATATGCGGGTTATAAAGTACAGCTTATGAAAAAACTCCAGACAGCCCAAAACACAGCTGCCAGACTGATATTGAACAAAAAAAGATTTGATAGCGCTAAAACTCTTCGATTGAAATTACACTGGCTCCCTATCAAGGGCCGCATTACTTTCAAAATTTGCTCTCTGGTCCACAAGATAATCTACAGTGATGCCCCAGGATATATGATTGATTTAATAGATCTTCAAACCAGAAACAGAATCAGTTCATCACGTACTTATCTGAACCTTCACTATCCAAGCTGCATTGGACTCTGATACAAATCAACCTATGCATCCAATTTTTCTTAAGTAAGTACTTAAGTAAGTACGCAAATGTGGAATGCATTACCAAAGAGTGTGACAACGATGCACGACCATCAAAACTTCAAGCGAACTTTAAAGACCTATTTGTTTTGCAAGGACTACACTATTGATTCTACTTAAATGCCTCAACTCTACAAATCTTTCTATATAAAAAGCAACACCAACGTTCTATGAAGCCTCCAGCCGGAAGTGTGAAGGGGGCGAGATATCCGGTTTCCCTATGAGTGTCTGCCCCACCCTCTCTGTAACACAGTCAGTGAAGGAAAACAGCAGAGCACGAAATCAAATCGCTGGCTCTGTAACAGTGAAGGACTCAGAGGGGGGAGGGGAGAGAGGCCAGAGGGCAGGGACACACACACTCCCACATGCACACAGAAGAACACATTGCTAGCCCCCGTTTCATTTGCATCAGAAACGGGACTTTTTTACTAGTCATCTATAAATACATTGCAATGGACATTTTATTTCTTATTTCCTTGTCCCTTATTATACCCATTTACCCCTACCTTACCTGACCCTTTTTCTAATTGAATTTATTTAATACCTACCGTACTTGGCGTTCACCATTACGGAATTTTGTAAGCCACATTGAGCCTGCTAATATGTGAGAAAATGTGGGATACAAATGTTACAAATAAATAAATAAAATTGCAGCTAAACAACCAATCCCTAAACAACGAGATAAGGGGTGGGCCGAGATTGGGCAAAGCATGGCCCTAGCCATTTATTAGCATATTCACTGTAAACTGGCTAGGTAACTGCATAAAGTTAGGCCAGAAAAAAAATGTCCTAAAGTTATGGTTCAAGTTCAAATGGGCACTGGTCTGAATATCAGCCGGATCTGGTTAAACTCAAATAAGGTCTGGCGTTCACTTTGAATGTGATGAGTAGGCATTGCCATGTGGCAGCTACTAGCATGGATGACTAAATGTGGTGGGGGGAGGGAAGCGGTTTTGTTTTTGCTTTTTTAAGAGGGAAATTTCCCACCAAATATCAATGTAAGGTAGATTCAACATATGTCGCTAAAAAAAAGGTCAATTCTGAGAAAGGTAATCCAAAGTGCTGATATATTCTAAACTACTAAGAACAAACAATGACACTGAAAGAACATTGATCAAAAACCCTCAGCTTGTCAACTTGTAATCTCATATTAAAATACAACACTGTCCCATCATTATTGTAAATGCAAAGTGGCATGGAACTGTATTAATAATTATTTACAGCACATATTGGGATGTTCCATTTGTTTCAGTATTAACATAGGGGTCCTTTTACAAAGGCGCGCTAAAAAGTGGTCTGCAATAGTGTAGGCATGGGTTTTGGGCAAGTACAGAATCATTTTCAGCACACCTGTAAAAAAGGCCTCCCCCCCCCCCCCCCCTTCCCCACTTAAATGGACGTGTGGCAAAATCAAAATTGCTGTGCGTCCATTTTGGGTCTGAGACCTTACCACCAGCCACAGACCTAGTGGTAAAGAATTTGGGCGGTAATGACCTACACGCATCAGATGCCACTTGGCACACATCCGTTACGCACGGCAGAAAATAAAAAATATTTTTTAGACACATGTAGTGCGCCAAAAATGAAATTACCGCCAAGAGCCACGTGGTAGTCGGGCGGTAAGTCCATTTTGGCGCGTGTTGGGCGCATGTAAGTGCCTACTCGGCTTAGTAAAAGCCCTCAGTGGTTTGTCATTGTTTATATTTAATGTATTTATAGTTTTTTGTTGTTTTTTTAATAGCTATTGGCTTAAGGGTACTGTAGTAGCATTATAAAGGCACTATGCAGGAGTCCATTTTGGAGAATGGTTAATATTTTCAACTGATGTGCCTTTTTTTTTAACATTTGTGTGCTAAAATTCAATATGCTTTTTCAGTAATGCTGTCATTAATATTTGATAAGTTTGCATAAACAAATACTTACTTTGGTTATAAGAGAGAAGGTCCTAAAAGAACTGGCTTTTCTGGCTGCTGCCTATGATCATATCGATATGTGATGGGTTTAGTGTGCATCTAAAATTTGGCAGGAGGGGAGAGAGTTGAAATGTTGGACATGGATGGAGGGGAGGGAAGAGAGAGGGAGTGAGATGAACACATGGATGGAGGGAAGGGGACAGGAGAGGAGAAATGCTGGACATGAATGAAGGAGAGGGCAGAGAGAGGAAGGAGATGCATATGGAGGGGAGGAAAGAAAGAGGAAGGAGATGAATACTGACGGAGATGAGGGAAAGGGAAAAGAGGAGAAAAACTGCACATGGATGGAGAAAATAGGCAAAAGCTGGATCCACCCTATACCTCCTCCAGTCAAGTCCACAGAGGACCCAGCTTTTACCTATGGATGTAGAGCAAGAAATGAAGAAGAAAGGGTTAAAGTAAAGAAATAAATGGAAAGGAAGCCCTGAAAATGGAGTTAAGGGAACAGAGAGCAGCAGAATCAGAGACTGGGACCAACATGATCAGAAAAACAATGTCGCCAGACAACAAAGGTAGAAAAAAATCATTTTATTTTTCATTTTAGTGTTTGGAATATGTTGAATTTGAGAATTTACATCTGCTGTCTTATTTTGCACTGGGCATACTGGAGCTGTAACAGCTTACAGAAATTATTTATAATGAAAAAAAATTCCCCGAATTCACGGGGAACCCAGTCTCATGCGGGCTCAGTTGCCCCATGATTCGGCAGTGGTGGATTCCGCTCTCAGAAGAGCCAAGAGTTCTAGAAACTTCTCCTCGGCGCCCCTGGGGCGGGAGTATAGAACTCTGGACTCTTTTGGGAGGAAGGCATATCAGGCTGGTCTGCTCGCAGCCAAAATCCAATCATAGCAGCTCTTTATGAGCATTCATTTACGGAACTCTGTGAGGCAACTTGAGAGTTTGGTAGACGCACTCCCACCGGAGAAAGCCGAACCCTTTCGCCAAGTGGTCAGGCAGCAGAAGGCGTGTCGCAAGTTCCTGTCCAGGGGCGTTTTTGACACTTGTGATGTGGTATCCCGATTTTCTGCCCAAGGTATAGCGATGCGCAGACTCTCATGGCTGCGTGCCTCTAACCTGGAGGAACGGACTCAGCAGAAAATAGCAGATATCCCGTGCCGGGGGGATCACCTTTTTGGAGAGAAGGTTGAGGAGATGATTGATCATCTCTACCAGCGTGATAACGCTATGGATTCTCTCTCCCGCCGGGCGCCTTCTGCATCCACTTCCACCTCTAGGAAGTTTTTTAAGGGAAAGAGAAGTGCTCCTTACGTCTCTAGGGGCCGTAAGTACGTTTCTTATTCCCGACAGCCGGTTCAGGCTTGACCCCAGCCCGCTCGCTCTCGTCAGCAGCGTGCACCGAAGCAGGCCCCAGCAGCTCCCCAGCAAAAAACCAGGGACGGGTTTTTGACTGGCTCCAGCAGAGCATAGCCGACAGCAAAGTGCCTGTGCCGGACGATCTACCGGTCGGGGGGAGGTTAAGATTTTTTCACCAAAGGTGGCCTCTCTTAACCTCTGATCGGTGGGTTCTTCAAATAGTCCAGTCCGGTTACACTCTCAATCTGAATTCCGAACCTCCAAATTGCCCACCAGGAGTTCAGTCCTTCAGCTCCTACCACAAGCAGGTACTTGCAGAGGAACTCTCCGCCCTTCTCAACGCCAATGCGGTCGAGCCCGTTCCACCAGGGCAAGAAGGGCTAGGATTCTATTCCAGGTACTTCCTTGTGGAAAAGAAAACAGTGGGGATGCGTCCCATCCTAGACCTAAGAGGCCTGAACAAATATCTGGTCCGAGAAAAGTTCAGGATGCTTTCCCTGGGCACCCTTCTACCCATGATTCAGGAAAACGATTGGCTATGGACTTGAAGGATGCTTACACCCACATATCGATACTTCCAGCTCACAGGAAGTATCTTCGATTTCGGCTGGGATCACAGCACTTTCAGTACTGTGTTTTGCATTTTGGCTTGGCGTCTGCTCCCAGGGTATTTACAAAGTGCTTGGCAGTTGTTGCAGCGTCACTACGCAGACTGGGAGTGCATGTGTTTCCTTACCTGGACGATTAGCTGGTAAAGAACACTTCCACACAGGAAACTTTGCAGTCCATGCAGATGACTATTCAGGTGCTAGAGATGCTGGGGTTTGTCATCAATTATCCCAAGTCCCATCTTGTTCCAGTCCAGAAATTGTGCTTATCTTTCAGGACCCAGAGCGGACAACCTTCTGTCTCTGGCTTCTAGGGTGCAAGCGTCTCAGCAGATCACAGCTCGGCAGATGTTGAGACTTCTGGGGCACATGGCCTCCACAGTTCATGTGACGCCTATGGCACGTTTACACATGAGATCTGCTCAATGGACCCTAGCTTCCCAGTGGTTTCAGGCTACAGGGAATCTAGAGGATGTCATCCAGCTGTCCATCAATTTTCGCAACTCCCTCAAGTGGTGGACCATTCGCTCCAATCTGGTCTTGGGACGCCCATTCCAAATTCCTCAGCCACAAAAAGTGCTGACGACGGATGCATCCCTCCTCGGGTGGGGAGCGCATGTAAGTGGGCTTCACACTCAAGGAGCTTGGTCTCTTCAGGAGAAGCATCTCCAGATCAATCTCCTGGAATTGCGAGCGATCTGGAACGCTCTAAAGGCTTTCAGAGATCGGCTATCCAACAAAATTGTTCTAATTCAGACAGACAATCAGGTTGCAATGTATTACACCAACAAGCAAGGGGGTACCGGCTCTCGTCATCTGTGTCAGGAGGCCTTGCAGATGTGGCTATGGGCCTGCCAACATGGGATGTATCTCCAAGCCACTTATCTAGCCAGTGTAAACAACAGTCTGGCCGACAGGTTGAACAGGATTATGCAGCCTCGAGTGGTCCTTGAACATGACTATTGCCAAAAAGATTTTTCGAGTATGGGGCATTCCCTCGATAGATCTTTTTACTTCCCAGGACACTCACAAGGTCCCTCAATTCTGTTCCAGACTTCAGGCCCACGGCAGGCTAGCATCGGATGCCTTCCTCTTTTATTGGGGGACAGGACTCCTGTATGCGTATCCTCCCATTCCCTTGGTGGGGAAGGCTTTGCTGAAACTCAAGTAAGACCAAGGAACCATGATTCTGATAGCGCCCTTTTGGCCCCGTCAGATCTGGTTCCCTCTTCTTCTAGAACTATCTTCGGAAGAACCATGGAGATTGGACTGTTTTCCGACCCTCAATACTCAGAACGAGGGGGCGCTTCTGCATCCCAACCTCCGGTCTCTGGCTCTCATGGCCTGGATGTTGCGAGCTTAGAGGTTGCCTCTTTTGGTCTCCCTGAGGGTGTCTCCCGAGTCCTGTTTGCTTCCAGGAAACATTCCACACATAGGTGTTATTCTTTTAAATGGAAGAGGTTTGCCGTCTGGTGTGACAGCAAGGCCCTAGATCCTTTTTCTCGGTCAAGGTTCATCTTAGCGGAATCAGTGCTTATCATTCACGTGTAGACGGTCTGCCTATCTCTGGACAGCCTTTGGTGGTTCGTTTCATGAGAGGTTTTTTTTTGACAAAACCCCCTGTCAAACCTCCTCCAGTGCCATGGGATCTCAACGTCATTCTCACCCAGCTGATGACAACTCCTTTCGAGCCACTGGATTCCTGCCATCTGAAGTACTTGACCTTGAAGGTCATTTTCTTGGTGGTGGTTACTTCAGCTTGTAGGGTCAGTGAGCTTCAGGCCCTGGTAGTTCATGCACCTTTCCTTGTTTTTCATCACGACAAGGTAGTTCTCCGCACGCACCCAAGGTTTTTACCGAAGGTGGTGTCGGAGTTCCATCTGAACCAGTCAATTGTCTTGCCAACATTTTTTCCCCCTCCTCATATGAGTCTGGCCGAAAGCAAGTTGCACACTTTGCACTGTAAAAGAGCACTGGCCTGTTACGTGGAGCGGACACGCCCCTTCAGACAGTCCGCCCAGTTGTTTATTTCTTTTAATCCCAATAAGAGGGGAGTTGCTGTCGGAAAGCACACCATTTCTAATTGGTTAGCAGATTGCATTTCCTTCTCTTACGCCCAAGCCGGGCTGACTTTGGAAGGTCATGTCACGGCTCATAATGTTAGAGCTATGGCTGCGTCACTGGCTCATCTAAAGTCAGCCACCATTGAAGAGATTTGCAAGGCTGCGACGTGGTCTTCAATCCACACATTTACATCTCATTACTGCCTTCAGAAGCATAGGACACGACAGTCGGTTTGGGCAGTCGGTGCTGCAGAGTCTGTTTGGGGTTTAGAATCCAACTCCACCCCCCTAGGCCCATTTTTATTCTGTTCCAGGCTGCACTCTCAATTAGTTGTGTTTTATTTCAGGTCAATTTCAGTTATGTCCTTGCCGTTGCGAGGCCCAATTGACCACTCTCTGTTATGTTGAGTGAGCCTGGGGGCTAGGGATACCCATATGTGAGAATATATAGCCTGCTTGTCTTCGGAGAAAGAGTAGTTACTTACCTGTAACAGGTGTTCTCCGAGGACAGCAGGCTATATATTCTCAAAACCCTCCCACCTCCCCTTTGGAGTTGTATTCCTCTATTCTTTTGGATATAACTGAGGAATGCGCGGCAAGTCCTCCGGGCCGACGTGACATCACCCATATGTGAGAATATATAGCCTGCTGTCCTCGAACACCTGTTACAGGTAACTACTCTTTATATGCACCATGGCTGGTATACGGGGTGTGGCTACTGTAGGTGTGGCTACAATAGGGGCAGTCATAGATGGTGACCCCCCCCCCCCCTACCTATAATGAGTACTAGTACCTTTTTTTCCTACAAAAAAAGCACTGGATATATCACTACCACCATCTTCATGTGTGAATCTTGATAGGGATGTTGGGAAATGTCAGCCACTTGCATTGCATATTGACATGAGTAAATGCAAAAGGTCTGCAAAAAGGTCAACCTAGAGCCTGACCATGATGTGGATCTGTTCACAGTCTACATATGTACCCTAGTACTACCTTGTATCTTTTCAGCAATAGTCAACATGTGCACTGCTGTCAACATAAAACTACAGGTAGTGTTTTTTGTGTGTGTGTGGGGGGGGGGGGGGGGGCTACAGTGATCAAAATGGAATTTTTTTATATATTGGATCTTGAAGTACACTGACTTAAGCACGATCACAAGGAGACCCCACTTCTACTGCATTAAAAGGGGCAGTACTAACCATTAGGCTAATGTACCTGGAACACGTGGTATGTAACAGCTGGATAGCACAGGTTCAAAGCAGAGGGATGATGATGTGAAGCTCAGCGCTCAGCATGTGGGTGGTGGTATATTCCCATGTTAGCTCATTGTCAGGTGTTTCTGGGAAAGTGAGAATGGTTTACATGAACATGGCTGTACATAGCACTGTTATGAGTGCCATCATCTTCCAGCATGTATTTGCCCAACATTCAGCAGTGGAGTGTGGAATATTACATTATATCAGACATTGGAGGCAATAGCCCCTATGAAAGAGATTAAGTTAAAACAAATATATAAAGCTTGTCTGTGGAGATCAGATGCTATAATTCAAGTAAGACATGAGCTTCGGCAGTCTGAGAGATTATGGTGGAAGTCTGGTGAGAGTGATGACCTTGAGAGTTATAAGATTCAGCTGAAGGAATATCTTGCTCTTTGTGAGGTGGAAAGGAATGCTTATTTTAAATAGAAGGTGGAAAGAGCTTTTAAATAGGCCTAGAGAGTTATATGAAACAGTGAAGTTTTTGCTTGATGGTCATCAGAACTTTGGCATGGATGTTAGTCCAAAAGCAGATGACTATGCATTTTTTTGTTTGATAAATTACGATCTTTAGGAATAAAGCTGGAAGAAAAAGGTATTGATGGGATGGAGGTTCCAGATAACACTCTTTCCTGTTCATGTGAGATGGAGTCCTGACTTTGTCACTATTCTGACTTGGACATTCTTTCAAAAATGCCCCTCCACATATAGCACAAACTGAACATAATGTGGGGGCCAAGACCTAGGTATTCTAATATAAAACAATTATTGTCCATGTTTGTAGCTGCCAAGTAGATGTTAGTTAATTTCTCCATCATAAAAAATTCTGAAACTATTTAGCTATTCTGTTCTGGTAGGGAGTAGATTTTATCTTTCCAGTGTTTTGTTAATGCACACCATTCTGCTATAAATTAATGCAATATAAGCTTATTTTTGGACCTCTCTGTTAACCCTCTCCATCCAGGTTCATAAAAGGCATACTAAAGTAGAAGATGTGTTCCTGAAAGTCTTTCTAAAACAGGTGAACTGTCAAGCAATTCCACCACATGTTTTTTGTCTTTTCTCTCAGGTAGACAATTTTGTGTGCTGAACAATCTTGAGAGATCAGCTGATTTTGATAATATTTCAGGTGTACCTCAGGGATCCTGCTTATTAGTGGTACTTTTCAATATTTTTCTTTTACCTTTGAATAGATTGCTGAATTGTTTTATTTTCCAGTTGTTGATTTTTGGCTTTTGTTGTATATAGAGAAAAAAAGTAGAGACTTTCAAGATGCTTAGCCTATGTTTGAGCTCAATCACACAATGGATGAGGGTGAATCATTTCAAAATAAATGTAGCTTAATCTCAAATTCTGTTATTATCATGATTCACATGTAGTGATATTCCGGCCTATTTTGCATATAATAATGACAAATTTGTAATTGTTGAGAAAATTCAAAATCTAGGATAGATTCCATTCTCTCTTTGAAATTCCATGTGCAAAAAAATCATTAGAGATGTTTTCTCTAAATTAAGATTATTGAAATAGTTGAAGGATCTTTTCAGCCATAACAATTTTTGGAAGGTGATTCAGACCATTGTAACACCGTGCTTCGATTATTCTAATGGTCTCTTGATTGGGCTGCCGAAAAATCTGTTAAATGCTTTACAAGTAATTCAAAACACTTTTGCCAGAGTTTTAATGGGATGTTGTTTTAGGGTTCGTTTTGCTAAGGTGCGCTGAAAAATGGTCTCTGTGGTAGTGTAGACGCATGTTTTGGGCGTGCACAGAACCATTTTTAAGCACACCTGCCTTTTTAAAAATTTTTGCCGAAAATGGACGTGCGGCAAAATGAAAATTGCCACACGTCCATTTTGGGCCTGAGACCTTACCGCCAGCCATTGACCTAGCAGTAAAGGTCTCAAGAGGTAACCGGGCGGTAATGACCTACGTGTTTCAAATGCCACTTGCCGCGTGCACAATAAGTGCGCCTGAATGTAAAAAATTATTTTTCGGGTGCACGTATCGGATGCTCACCAAAAATGAAATTACCGCAAAAGCCATGCAGTAGACGGGCAGTAACTCCATTTTGGCATGTGTTGGGTGCGCGTAGACGCTTGTGCAGCTTAGTAAAAGGGTCCCTTACTCATTTTAGTCCAGTTTTGAAGCCACTTCAATGGCTTCCTTTTGAATATAGGATAAAAATTAAAATCTTGTCTATGGTATTTCAAATTTTGACAAATAATGTTTCTGCAATTATTGCTGCTGGCTTACAATTGTATCAGCCCTCTAGAAATTTGAGATGAGCAAATAATGTTTTCTTGGAAGTTCCTTCTTTTCATGTTGCTAGATTGAATGAGTACTATCATTCTAGTTTTAATATAGTAGGCTCAAAACTATGAAACACCTTCCCAATTAGCTTGAGAGAGATTCAGAGTAAGGAATTGTTTAAAAAGGATTTGAAAAAGCTTTTCTTTTGTCAAGCATTTAGTGGGGTCTAATTTGATACTATGGAGCTCAGTTTCAAAAGGAAAAATGTCCAAAAAGTGGCATAAATTTCCATTTGGATGTTTTTCTCATAAAAACATCCAAATTACTATTTTCAAAACCAATTTTTAGACATTTTTCCATGACGTCCGTCAGAAGTGCATTCAAATCACATGAGGGTGTGTCAGAGGTGTGTTAAGGGCAGGATCTGGGTGTTCCTAACACTTGGACGTTTTTCAGCCATAATGGAACAAAAAAAAGTGTCCAGGACTAAAACTAAGATGTTTTGAGCGAGACCAGTTTTTATAACGAATAAGGCACAAAAGGGTGCCCTAAATGACCAGAAGACCACTGGAGAGAATCAGGGGTGACCCCCTCCCACCCCCCACCAATGTGAATAAAAGTATGATTTAGCAGCCTCTATGACAGCCTCAGATGTTAGAGCCAGGTCTATTAGAGCAGCATGCAGGGTCCCTGGAGTAATGTAGTGGTCAGTGTAGTGTTCCATGGAGTGGGGGACTCTGGTCCCTATCTCTCTCTGTCTGTTACATTTGTGGGGGAAACTGTGAGCCCTCCAAAACTTTCCAGCAACCCACTATACCCACGCATAGGTGCCCCCTTCACCCATAAGGGCTATTCTGTGAAAACAGAACAAAAGTATCTGTTTAGCAAATTTGCTTTTTCTTCATCATTATCTTCATAGCGGTTCGCAGCATCTTTCAATCTCACAATTCCCTTTTTAGTCTTCTTCCTTTCACTAATATACCTGAAGAAATTTTTGTTGCCCCTCCTTACATTTCTAGCCATCTGTTCTTCCGCTTGCGCTTTCACCAGACGTCTCTCTCTCTCTTGGCTTCTTTCAGTTTCATCCAGTATTCCTCTCCGTTTTCCTCTTCTTGAGTTTTTCTGTATTTCATGAACGCCAACTCTAGGCTTTATTTTCTCAGCCACTTGCTTGGAGAACCATATCGGTTTCTTTTTTCTCTTGCTTTTATTTACTGTCCATACATAAAGGTTTGTGGCCATAGTTATAGCTTCTTTCAGCCTGGACCACTGTCCTTCCACTTCTCGTATGTCCTTCCAACCCATCAGCTTCTTCATCAGGTATTCCCCCATTTTACTAAAGTCAGCATGCTTGAAATCCAGGACTTTGAGTTTTGAGTGGCCGCCCTCCACTTCAGCTGTTATATCAAACCAAACTGTTTGATTGTCACTGCTGCCCAGGTGGGCAACCACTCAGACATTTGACACACTATCCCCATTTATGAGCACCAGATCCAGCGTCGCTCTCTCCCTTGTGGGTTCCGTCACTATTTCTCTGAGCATAACACTTTGAAAAGCATCCACGATCTCTCTACTTCCTTCCGATTCCGAAGATGGAACCATCCAATCTAAATCCGGAAGATTGAAATCTCCCAGCAACAGCACCTCTCTTCTTTCCCAGGTTTTGAATATCTGTGATCAGATCTTTATCTAATTCCTCCGATTGTGTCGAAGGTCTGTAGACAACACAAACAAACGGTTGGTGTACAGTTGTGCGCAGTGGGTTTTGGGGGGCTTAGCAGACAATGATATGTGTACCTGGGAGCATGTTTATGAAGTCCACTGCAGTGCCCCCTGGGATGTTTGGGAGACCAGTCTACTAAAAATGCTGGCCCCTCCTTCATTCCAATGGCTTGATTTTCTACATCTTTCACTTGGATTTTTTTTTTTAATGGACTAGAAAACAAAATGTCTAAAGCACAAAACCTTGTTAGTAACAGTATTTTTGAAAACAAAAGATGGACGTTTTTCTTTTTTGAAAATGAACCACTTTCCTATTCAGATATTGGATGTTTTTTTTGCAAAACGTCTAAAGTCGGACTTAGACGTCATATTGAAAATGCTCCTCCACGAAAATCAGCAGAAAATATTTTATTAAAATGGAAGATAAACGGTTTTCTATTCTTTGAACATTTTTTTATATTTTAAATGTTTGCTGGTGTGTTTGTTTTAATGATTATATATGTAATAATTGTGATCCTCTGAGAATTGTTGAGATTGAGCAAAATATAAATGTTTTAAATAGATAAATGTGATCAAAATCTCCCAAATGTCCACATCTACTCCAACACCAGGGAAAACCTTTGGGGTCCCACTTACAAATTCAAGAACAGAAGAAGATAGTATCTCAAGAAAATCTTAGGGGCCCTTTTAGTGTTTTTAGCGTGCGCGAACTGTGTAGACACCCACAATATTCCTACACAGCGCGTGCTAATTTTGTGCAAGCACTAAAAATGCTAGTGCACCTTAGTAAACAGGGTTATTAGTTTGCACCACAACTAAATTTAAGAAAATTGATACCTTAGTGGTATAGTTCAAAATTTGATCCTATACTTTCCACTGTTTACTCCAAAGATTGATTTCTGCTGTTGTTGGTATCTAAATGAGTGGATAGCCCAAATTTCCATGACGGCATTATAAAAGCAAAGGGCGACTAAAATGATAGCGGGGATGGGATGACTTCCCTATGAAGAAAGACTAAGGAGGCTAGGGCTTTTCAGCTTGGAGAAGAGACGGCTGAGGGGAGACATGATAGAGGTATATAAAATAATGAGTGGAGTGGAACAAGTGGATGTGAAGCGTCTGTTCACGCTTTCCAAAAATACTAGGACTAGGGGGCATGCGATGAAACTACAGTGTAGTAAATTTAAAACAAATCAGAGAAAATGTTTCTTCACCCAATGCGTAATTAACTCTGGAATTCGTTGCCGGAGAATGTGGTGAAGGCGGTTAGCTTGGCAGAGTTTAAAAAGGGGTTAGACGGTTTCCTAAAGGACAAGTCCATAAACCGCTACTAAATGGACTTGGGAAAAATCCACAATTCCAGGAATAACATGTATAGAATGTTTGTACGTTTGGGAAGCTTGCCAGGTGCCCTTGGCCTGGATTGGCCGCTGTTGTGGACAGGATGCTGGGCTCGATGGACCCTTGGTCTTTTCCCAGTGTGGCATTACTTATGTACTTAAGTCTTTTAAAACCACTATCATAGAATAGGATCTGTTCCACCCCATGGGACACTCAGATAAAGTAATTGATATGCTGTAAAATATCTAATTTGAAAATATAGAAAGAGGGAGATCTGTTTACTCCAACATTCCTCATGTTTGAGTTAAGAAGAACCTCTCTTCTCTCCTGACATACCCAAGGATTTTTATCAATAAAATGACTAAGCTGTAACTGGTGTGAAGGGAGAGAGGGAAGGCAATGTGTATTTTATCCAACATCTTAACAGGGCAATCAAAATCGGATGTATTATCAGATCTGAGCGTGGTTCCTTTACCATCACCTTGGCACACCTCATTCAAGTACACATTTCAATAATAATCTTGAATATTTGACATTCCTCCTTCTCCAAAAGATCAAGGGATGCATAGAATTTGGAATACAGCTTTTTTTCTCATGCTACAAATACTCTGGTGCATCAGAATCTTCTTAATCTCCTAGAAAAACTGGCAAGATACTCTAATTGGTAGTTGTGTGAACAAAAAAAATAATAGGTGGAGTAAAATTAGCATTTTAATTACATTGATACAGCCCAACCAGGAGATCATCATATTCTTACACAAGCTTAATTCTTTCTGGAGGTTGTGCAACATTGTGCCATAATTAAGTTTGTAAAGGAGGGAGAGACCACTAGGTATCATAATGTGTAGCCATTTGTATTTATGCACTAATTGAAATGCAACTCTTGGGGTCATTCTATTTTTATTTCTTTTATTAAGCATTTAGAGAATTTACAAGCAATCCAAACACTTGTCCAAAAAATATGATAATACAAAAAGGTACACTATTATAAGCAAATTCAATGAAGAAAGCTAAGTTATACCCTCATAATCCCCACTAAAAGAGATACAACAGCAAAAAGCAAAGAGACATCATATTAGGAAACATGAGAATAATAAAGGTCTAGGTACTGACAACAAAATACCTGAAAATCTAAGTCTCTACAGGGAGACATCCACCTAATTGAACAGGAAACATAATATCCAGAAATGATTCTTGTGTCCATTCTAAAGGGAAAATTCTGGGCAGTATTGCAGAGCAATAGTTCCAGTTTCTGAAAATTAACCATGTATCCTGACAAGAACAAACTCCTGAATTAAGCTCATCAGAATAAGCAGATTAAGGTACCATCTGTATAAAGCGATATTACATGCTACTCCCCTTCAACCTTTATCACATGGTCTATAAATGGTTCCCTCAGTAGGCATGCAAAAGATTCAATAGCAAGTGTGAAGAAGAGGGGTGATAATGAGCAACCTTGATTGGTATATCAACCTTCATAATCTAAAGCATTGAGATATATGGCCATTGACTATTAGGACGCCTCTAGGAGCAGCATAAATTCTGGTCTGTTATTAAAATAAAAATTAGCACACAATACCTGGCCTATTCAGAAGGCAAAAATAAGCGCTTCCATGTTAACTGTGCATTAGCCAGTTAGTATGTGATAAATGTAGCATTCTAGTTAGCTAATGCTTCCTCTCCAATTCTCCATCAATGCCACTCTTCCTAACATGAAAAGCACTTAATATATAGTTTGCTAGCTTCTATAATAATGCAAAAGCCCTCATTGCTGATATTTTTATTACATTTGTACCCCACACTTTCCCACTCATGGCAGGCTCAATGTGGTGGACAATGGAGGGTTAAGTGACTTGCCCAGAGTCTCAAGGAGCTGCTTGTGCCTGGAATTGAACTCAGTTCTTCAGGACCAAAGTCCACCACCCTAACCACTAGGCCACTCTTCCACTCCAGCCCTTAACTGGTTAAGTTAGCTGGCCAAATAGGACTTCATAAAATCAGTCTTATGTTTGGCCAGTTTAACTTAACCAGTTTAGGCTGAATATCAGAATTTAGGGGAGAAATTATCAAGCTGTGTTAGAGCAATAACCACAGTTATTAGCTCCTTAATGCTACTTAAAGAGCTTTGATCAGGTTGTCTTGCCCTAACATAGCAATACTTAAGTCACCATGGGTTACGTGGCAATGAGATGAAAAACATGCAATTGTATATAAAACAGCTGATTACAATTAAAAACTGAAACTCAGATTGTTGACTCCCATGGTAAATGAATAACTCTGCTTGTCAGTCACTTCGCAAGCAGCATTATTCCAGCAGGCTGGAAGCATTGGGCCTCAAAGTTGTAGCCTGATATTCACAGACCAAAGCTTAAAAGGACCATGGTGCCAATCACAACTCCCCCAATCATACTGTCACTCCCACTGATGACACTCCCATCCTCCAGATCAAGTCCTGCTACTACCCCAATCATTTAAACAATAACCCTAGCAACAGTAGCACAATGCTACTGCTAGGGACGTCATTTTGTAGATGGCACTGGCAGGACAAGAGCGACTGGGGATAGCTTCTGCTCAAGGATTACTGGATCACCAGTACAGAGCCATTAGGCCCTTGATGATGGGAGAGGGGGTCTTAGGGGGTTGGGGTTGTAATCAGACCCACACACAAAGGGATTGAAAAGAATTCCATGAGCTGTGCCCTGCATGCTTTCCCCTTTTGTTATTTTTGGGCCCACTACTGAACCAATACAGCAACTGTATTAATTTAAAGAACAGCCCTGGCATTTATCCTTATAAGCAGTACCAATGAATATTTATATAATACAGTTACAGCACCAGATATAACAAACAGATAGCAGCTGAATTTTATCATTGTCCAGATAATTTCTTGACCCACCATCGCTCTGAACTCACTGTGCTCGCTTCTTATACATGTAGATCTACTTTGAATATTAACACAATTATTTTAATTTTTCACTTAAGCTTTTTTTTATTTTTTTTGTTTTATCATGTATTACCTTTAGGATAGTGTCACAGTACTAAGAAAATTATTTTTAGCAGGTATGTAGTTTCATAGTTTGCACTGAAATGGTACTATCAATCAATCAATGAAGCATGGGAAACTGTGGTTTATAATGGCAGAAGAAAATAAATGAGAATTTTGTTTTTTGTCTATAGCCAGAACAGGCAACGTCTTGAAGTTGTTATACAGTACACATTTTCAGTATTTTGAGGTAACAATCTACCCCTTTGTTTCTAACAATCAGTTTTTTTAAATAACAGATAAATTGTTATTTATTATAAATGCATTGATTTTAAATGCTTTGCTTTCTCGACAGTAGTAGTCGGCATCAGTGCAGTGAATTGACAATCTGCTGATTTCTCCCACTTACCACAGTCCAGATGGCAATTCTTTTTTATATACACTTTTGTAAGTAGTTTTCAATCTTCTATCCTTATCACAAACACATTGTTCTCCTTTCTGTTGGAATTGTTCATATAATCTTTTCATTCTATAATAATCTCTTAAAAATTAAATTTTTTCACCTTTTAAAAAAAAGTTTTATCACTATTTTCATTTCAAGTATGTTATAGGTCCAAGTCTCCTTAAAACTTGGAAAAGTTCCCTTTATGTAAAGCATTTTTATTCTGGATGCACAAGAAAGAATCAGCATTTTTGCATTTAGAAATAGAATCCCAATGTACCTACATTATATTTAAATTGCACTCTTTCCTTTTCAGCTCATTTTGGGGGTCATTTGCTAAGCTGTGGTAGCATTTTTAACTATCGGTAAACACCAAGATGGCCATTATGTTCCTGTGGGCATCTCTGCATTTACTGCCAGCTGATTTATACCAGGGGCGTAGCCAGACTTCAGCAGGAGGGGGGTCCAGAGCCCAAGGTGAGGGGGAAATTTTAACCCACCCACCCGGCACCGCCGACCCCCCCCCCCCCCGCCATTGCCGCCATTGCCCCCCCTGCCGCCGACCCCCCCCCCCCATTGCTGACTTTGCCCCCCCCCTGCCGCCAACCCTCTCGACCCCCCTCCCGCCGTCGCCTACCTTTGCTGGCAGGGGACCCCAACCCCCGCCAGCCGAGGTCCTCTTCTTCTCGCAAAAGGCTTCCTTCTGTTTCTGACATCCGACGTCAGAAACAGAAGGAAACCTTTTGCGAGAAGAAGAGGACCTCAGCTGGCGGGGGTTGGGGTCCCCCACCAGCAAAGGCAGGTGATGGCGGGTTGGCAGTGGGAGGGGGGGGTTGGGTGGGTCGTCGGCAGGGGGGTCCAGGGCCAAATCTACAGGGGCCCAGGCCCCTGTTACTATAAGCGTGCATTACAGAAGGGCCAGTTATAGAATTGCCCTTTTAAAGTGCATTAATTCACATGCTAATTGCTTAGTTCGCTTTATTAAACATGTCAAAGTGCTGATTATGTCACATTTAGGGGCAGTTTTACTAATGTGTGTTAAGCACTTTGGGGGTGATTCTATCAGGAGTTGCCTCTCCTTAGAAGCCAAGAATGAACATAAATGATGGTAATGACTGTTGGCAACTGGTCCAAGAATCAACGAGAGAGATTTTAGATCTAGTCCTTAGTGGAATGCAGGGCATGGTAAGAGAAGTAATGGTGTTGGATCTGCTGGGAAACAGATCATAACATGAATTGAATTTGAGATGATATGTGGAATGAAGTCACTAAGGAAATCTACTGTAGTATCAAGTATTTTTCAACAAAATGAGGAAAATGGTTAAAAAGAAGCTAAAAGGTTTGGCCACAATGTTAGGGTCTTAAATCAGGCATGGACATTGTTTAAAAATACCATCGTGGAAGCCCAGACCAGACGTATTCCACATATTAACTATGATAGAAAGAACAGCAAGCGATAGCCAGCATGGTTAAAAGGTGAAATGAAAGATGCTATTAGAACCAAAAAAGCATCCTTCAAAGAATGGTAAAAGCATCAGAATGATAAATATAGGAAGCAACATAAACACTGTCAAGCTAGATGAAAAGCATTGATAAAGAAGGCTAAAAGAGAACTTGAAGAATAACTTGCTGTAGAGACAAAAACACATATATGTAACACCTTTTTCAGGTACATCAGAAGCAGAAAGCCTGGGAGGAAATCTGTGTGACCATTAGATTATGAAGGAGCAAAAAGGGTACTTAGGAAGAACAAGGCCATAGTGGAGAGATTGAATGAATTCTTTCTTTTGGTCATTACAGAAGAAGATGTAAGAGATCTACCTCTACCAGAAATGGTTTTTGAGAATGACAATATGGAGGAACTGAACGAAATCTCAGTGAACCTGGAAGACATACTGAGGCAAATCGACAAATTAAAGAGTAATACATCACCTAGACCGGATAGTATAAACCCAAGGGTACTGAAAGAACTCAAACGTGAAATTGCTGATCTGCTGTTAATGATCTGTAACCTGTCAATAAAATCGTCTGTAGTACCTGAAGATTGGAAGTGTGGCCAATGTAACGGTGATTTTTTAAAAGGATTGCAGGGGTGATATGGGAAATTACATACCAGTAAGCCTGACTCCAATGCCAGGCAAAATAGAAACTATTATAAAAAATAAAATTACAGAACATGTAGACAAATATGGTTTAATGGGACAGAGTCAGCATTGTTCAGTCAAGAGAAGTCTTGTCTCACTAATTTGCTTAATTTCATTGAAGGCATGAATAAACAAGGAGATAAAGGTTAGCCAGTTGATGTAGTGTATCTAGATTTTCAGAAAGCTTTTGACAAAATTTTCTCATCAGAGACTCCTGAGAAAATTAAAAAGTCATGGGATAGGAGGCAATGTCCTTCTGTGAATTAGGAATTAGTTACTGGACAGAAAACAGAGAGTAGGGTTAAATGGCCATTTTTCTCCCTTATATGGCGTGAAGCCCTGCCCAGCGCATCCCAGGATGCACTGGGCAGGGCTGGGTGCCGTCATTTTTGAGGTGGCACCGATGGAAGAGGACCTCCTCCAACAAAGGTAGGGGGTGGGGAAGAGGGCCGCTAGACCACCAGGTACTATCTTTTTACCTCAGTAGGAAATTACTCCCTCATGAAAAGTAGCATGCCACGATAGAGGAGTGCCTTGCTATAAAGTGGGTGAAAGAGGAACTCTGATATTATCTAGTAGGGCGTAAGTTCACGTTGGTAACTGACCATGCTCCCCTTAAGTGGTTGCAACAAATGAAAAACACTAATGCCCGCCTTACCAGATGGTATCTTGCCCTGCAAGGGTACAATTATAAAATAGAACATAGGTCTGGGAAACTGTTAGGTAACGCTGATGTCTTATCCTGAATCATCAACTCTCCGGTTAAGGTTCAGAACCAAACGGAGAGTGGCGCTAGCTTGAGTAGGGTGGGGGGGGGGGGGGGGGGGTATGTGATGACTCAGTAGCTCTGCCTAAAGCTGGCAGGCAGAGCAGGGAAAATTCCTACCTGTTTTACCCTCAACCACAGCCTAGGTTTTTGAAGGAGGTAGAAAACCTGGCCTGGCAAGAGAAAGGGGAACGTATTCAGACAGCCAGATTCCATGCCATTTCAGGGACAACCCTTAAAGACAAACCAGGATCCCTATTTAGCTCAAGCTCCCTGGCTTACCAAGCAGTTGGGAGGGGGAGGGGTTCCCGCAGGCTAATAAGAAAGAGGTAGAAGTGAGGAGCAGGGTTGCCAGATGGGCGGTTTTCCCGCCCAATTGGGCGGTTTTCCGCAACCCGCCGCGGGAAACTTTTGCCCGCGGTGGGTTGCGGTTTTTTGGGCTGGTTTTGGGTTTTTTGGGCGGGTTTTGGGGCGGTTTTTCGGCCGGCGGGGGGGTGGGGCTAATGGTGACAGAGGTGGGGTTTATGACGTTTTGGGTGGGGTTTGCCGACGTATTGGGCGGGATGATGACGGTGGGGGCGTGGCTGATGACGGCGGGGGCAGGGGTGATGACGGAAGGGGCGGGGTTGATGACGGCGAGGGTGGGGGTGATGACGTCGGGGGTGGGGTGTGTGCGGTTTTTGGGCGGGTTTTGGGCTGTTTTGGGTCAGAATTTTTTTTTTTTTTTTTACTTTAATTATTTATTAGTTTCAAAAATTTTTTAACAAATAACACATTTGAAACAGAAAAGGTACCTTCGTCAATTTTACAAAGAAATCTCATTCCAAAATTAACTTTATGACTAAGTACACTCCAGTCCACAACGTCTAATCCAAGATTTACTACTAAGAGGGATTACAACTAAATTAAATAAAGGAAAAAAAGAGCCGGTCTATTTGACGGTGTCCTTTTTCCTTTAAGAGCTTTACCTCGTAGAACTTCTGGCGGCTATGAATTCAGATAATTGAACAGATTCATAAAAAACATATTTAACCGATTGATGACAAATTATGCATTTACAAGGAAATCGTAACATAAAAGTAGCTCCCAGTTGAAGCACCCCTGGTTTTAACAAAAGAAATTGTTTACGCTTCTTTTGAGTATCTTTACATACATCCGGAAATATACGGACCTTAAGTCCTAGGAAATCTTTCTCTCTACTTTTAAAGAATTTTTTCATAATTAAAGTTTTATCCATGGCTAAAGCCAAAGTAACTAGTAAAGTTGCGGAACTTGTTAAATCTGCTGTTGGTGTTTCTAAAATTGCGGAAACGTCCAGTGATTGATCCATCTGTTGTTCAGGTTCATCGAAATTTTTATTAGGTAAGTAATATACTTGAGTCATTGGTGGTAAAATGTCATCTGTAAAACCCAGAATTTCTTTCAAATATCTATTTATCATTTCTCTAGGAGTAGTAGTAACTACCCTAGGGAAATTCAAAAACCTCAGATTTTTAGATCTTTGAGCATTTTCCAGGTTTTCAATTTTTTTTCTCAAATTAGAAACATCTTTTACAATATTATTTTGCAAATCTCGTGATTTCTCTGAGTTTTCAGTCACTGAATTTATCTTAGCCAGCATTTCTTCTTTTTCCAATTCCAAACCCTCAGCCTTCTCTTCAATTTTCCTTACCCGGGACTCAAGACCTTGAATTTGAGGGCATATAGCTTTACCCAAATTAGTAATTAATACCCAGAGACTTTCCAGGGATATCTCTGCTGGTCTCTCTTCTAAAAAGGATAAAGTACCTTGCATTTGTAATCCTCCGGTTTGTATCTTTCTCACTTCTGAGTCCATAGCGTCCATAGCCTTCTCCTTCGTTCCTCCCGCAGTTAAAGTTGTATTCTCCCGGTTTAATTGAGGGCTTTTATCTCCCTCAATTCCTTCTCTCTCCAGGCTGATTTCTCCAGCTCCCGCTAGCTCCGGAACGCCAATTCCTGGCTGTTTCGGGGTCAACGCCATCTCTGGAGAGGAAACACACTGGGGTTGCGGGGGAGGAGCCCGTTGATCGGGGCTGAGAGTAACCTCCAGCAGGCGGATTTTTTTTTTTTTAATATATGGCAACCCTGGTGAGGAGATTGGAGTGGGTTGATCAGGACATGTCCCACTGCTCCAGAGATCACACTTCCTGAAGAGGAAAGGATGTAGGTAGCTATAGAGAATGATTGAAGATTGAAACTTCCAGCAGCTATGATTCACTGCACTGTACATTCTGCTTTCACACAATCCCTATGGGAGGAGCAGGGTTGCCAGGTGGAAAATATTTTTCCAGCCTAAAGGAGCCCAAAATCCAGCCCAAAACCCGCCCAAACTCAAACCCCGCCCCTGACACCCCCGCCCCCGCGTCATCACCCCCGCCTACGCCGTCATCAACCCCGCCCCCGCCGTCATCGGCCCCGCCTTCCCCGTCACTAACCCCGCCTTCCCCGTCACTAACCCCGCCTCCCACGTCACTAACCCCGCCTCCCACGTCACTAACCCCGCCCACAAACGTCACTAACCCCGCCCACCGCGGCCGAAAAAGCCACCTAAAAAAACCGCCCGAAGCACAAAAACCAGCCCAAAAAACCGCAACCCGCCGCGGGCAAAAATTTCCCGCGGCGGGTCGCGGAAAACCGCCCAATTGGGCGGTAAAACCGCCCACCTGGCAACACTGGGGAGGAGGACCAGACCTGTTTTAACCTGTAAAGTGGGAGGTGGGGCAAACCCCAGTGTGGATGTTAGCAACAGGTGTGAAAAGCAATTAACTATTTCTGAACTGTTTTGAACTGAGAAATGAACTTTAACTGATAAGCAGTAGCAGTGCTCTGAGTTTTTGTTTTGCGTTTATTTTTGAAAAAAAGACTGTGCTTAGAAGTGGGAGACATTTAAGTTCCCTGGAAGTTTTCAAGCCTGCAGAAGGACAAACCCTTAACATACTGTTTGGTCCAGGAGTTGAGAGGAAGATTAAGTGTTTCATCCTTTTTGGATTTAAACCATAGGAGGACTAACATTACAGAGGGCTGTGCAATAAGAAAGAACTATCTATGCTAAGGAGCACTGACTGTTACTTTGTTCTTGGTGAAGCCAAACTGAAATCCTGGACTGGAATTACAATTGGGATTGCAGTATTTTTATTGTTGTTGTTTGTTTTGTATTTTGGGGGCTTGCTTTGTAGCAGCCTCACCTTCCAACACTGGAAAGGACTCTGTTCCAGCTGCTACAAACTAGAGAATGACATGGGAGCGGGTAATCGCTGTAAACTGCAATAATCCGCAGTAAAACCGCAGGAATGGGGAAATTTTTCAAAGTTTTACCGTGGGTGCAAAAAGGTTATTTCCCCGCCCCGCAGGAGCAGTAATAACCCCTGCACTCGTGGTACAACAGCCGCCTACCCACGGGCGTAGTTTGGGGCGAGGGGGGCCATTGCCCCCCCAAACGCAGGGCTGGTGCAACGCTGCAGGCAGCTCTTCCCGCCAGCAGCTACTCCGCCTAGTTCCCACGCATGTGGCCGAGGGATTCGGGTGGCTACGCCCCCGAGGTACGAGGGCGACAGTAAGACCTGCCGGGGGTTCCTCAATCAATGCCAAATTGTCTTCGAGTTGCAGGCCCGGGATTTTCCTTCGGATCGGGCGAAGGTGGCTTATATTATCTCTCTACTGGCAGGCCCCGCTCTGGCCTGGGCCTCGCCCTTATGGGAGAAGAAGGATCCCCTCCTGGATAATTTGGCAGAGTTTTTGAAACAATTTCGGCTCATCTTTGAGGAACCCGGGAAGCCCTCCTCGGCGGCGACTCAGCTGTTGAACCTACATCAGGGGCGACTCTCTCTGGGTGAGTACGCCATCCAGTTTCGGACTTTGACCGCAGAGCTAGGTTGGGATAACCCAAGCCTGACTGCGGTATTTTGGCATGGTGTCTCGGCCAACATTAAGGACGAACTCACAGGCCGGGAGCTGCCCTCAGATCTGAATGACCTCATCCGTCTCTGTACCCAGGTGGACATCCGGTTCAGGGAGCGGGCCTGTGAACGTCGCGCTGGTCAGCAGGTTGCAGGGGCTAACTCGAGGAGCTCGCACAAGAGCCCTGCTTCCCCGTCGCTGGGTGTGCCCGATGGGTCTGAACCTATGCAGGTTGACCGGGCGGCCCAGGAGAGACAGCGGAGACGCTCTAAGGGGCTGTGCCTGCATTGTGGAGTGAAAGGGCACTTTGTCCGTGAGTGCCCGAAGAGAAAGAAGTCGGGAAACCAGCAGCCCTGATACCGGCTAGGGAGACCGGGTCAGGGCCAAAGTCCTTCTCCCCTTGGATGCAGGTTTTGGTGCCAGTTCTACTGGCGATTAAGGATACCCCTTGTTTTGAGGCGCTAGTTGACTCGGGGGCGGGAGGCAACTTTATCAGCGCGGACCTGGTGCGGGTTCATCAAATTCCTACGATGGAGTTACCTCAGCCCATCACCGTCTCAGCGGCTTGGGGACTGGTTCGGGGAGTTCTCCGCTCCAGAACCGTGCCTATGACCATACGGGTAGGAGTCTTACACAAAGAAGTTATCTCCTTCTACGTCCTTCCGTCGGCCACTGAGGCCATAATCCTGGGATTACCCTGGCTTCGCCTGCATAACCCTTGCATTGATTGGGCCCGGGGTGAATTGACGGCGTGGGGCCCGGGCTGCCAGAAGGTCTGTTTGGATAAGGTCTCGCCAGCCCCAGTGACGCTTCCTTTGGATCGAGCCAATGTTATGTTACCGGGGCCCTACAGATCCTTTGGAGATGTTTTTTCCAAACAGCAAGCAGAGATTCTGCCTCCTCATCGCTCCTATGACTGTGCCATAGAGCTACTACCTGGCACTGAACCTCCCCGTGGCCGCGTATACCCCCTATCCCGGCCAGAGACGGAAGCCATGTCCCAGTATATTCGAGAGAACCTAGCTCGAGGCTTCATCCGGCCCTCTAAATCACCCGCGGGGGCTGGATTCTTCTTCGTGGAGAAGAAGGATGGGGGTTGCGCCCCTGTATTGACTACAGGGGACTCAATGCCATCACGCGGAAGGACAAATACCCCCTTCCCTTGATTTCTGAGATGTTTGACCGCCTCCAGGGGGCCCAGATCTTCTCCAAGCTCGATCTCAGGGGGGCCTACAACCTTGTGCGGATCAAGGAGGGGGATGAGTGGAAGACGTCGTTTAACACCCGCGACGGGCATTACGAATATCTGGTAATGCCCTTTGGACTTGCTAATGCTCCAGCCGTCTTCCAAGCCTTCATGAATGACATCTTCAGGGATCTCCTGTATAAGTTTGTGATGGTCTACTTGGACGATATTTTGATTTTTTCAAGGGCTGAGAAAGAGCACCAGGAGCACCTGAAGACCGTATTGCAGCGGTTGAGGGAGAACCACCTCTATGTGAAATTGGAAAAATGTGAATTCCATCGCTCCGAACTGCTCTTCCTGGGGTACATCATTTCTAACCACGGGCTGCATATGGACCCCAGTAAGCTGACAGCCATCCTGCACTGGCAGCAACCTACGGGGCGTAAGGCTCTACAGCGCTTCTTAGGTTTTGCCAACTACTATAGGCAGTTTATTTGGAATTACTCGTCCCTGACTGCCCCTCTTACTGCCTTGACTAAGAAGAACGCTGACGCTCGCAACTGGTCGCCTGAGGCGTGTCAGGCCTTTGAGAATCTGAAACAGGCATTTGTTGGAGCTCCAGTGTTGCGCCATCCCAACCCGACAAATAAATTTTTCGTGGAAGTGGATGCATCATCGGTTGGCATAGGAGCAGTGCTGTCCCAGGCCCACCCCAGTGGGAAACTTCTCCCATGTGCATTCTTCTCTAAAAAGTATACCCCTGCCGAGAAGAATTATGCCATCGGGGATCAGGAGCTATTAGCCATTAAATTGGCCCTGGAAGAATGGCGTCATCTGCTGGAAGGGGCGCAGGAGCCCTTCACGGTGTTCACGGACCATAAAAACCTGACTTATTTACGAGAAGCGAGAAGGCTGAATCCTCGCCAGGCCCGGTGGGCACTATTCTTCTCCCGCTTTGATTTCATTCTGACCTATCGTCCAGCGGAGAAGAACATCAAGGCAGATGCCCTCTCCAGGTCCATGGAGGCTGACCTGGAGGAAGAACCCCTGCAGTATGTAATTAAACCTGATGTCATTGTGCCCGCGATGACGCTAGCAGTACCTTCAGGTATGACCTTTGTGCCACCCCGGCTGAGAGAAAAGACACTCCAATGGGGGCATGCCTCTCGAATGGCAGGACATCCCGGGATCCTGGGAACCAAGCGGTTCATCTCCCAGCAGTATTGGTGGCCTTCACTTGATCGCTGCGTGTCCTGAGTGCGCCCAGCATAAGGCTGACCGTCGGAGACCCCAGGGGTTGCTGATGCCTTTACCGGTACCTGAGAGACCATGGACCCACATTGCCATGGACTTTGTTACGGATCTGCCTAACTCTGAAGGGCACACAGTTGTCTTGGTAGTGGTGGACCGGTTTTCTAAAATGGCCCACTTCATACCCATGCCTACCCTTCCTTCGGCGGTGAAGCTGGCACAGTATTTCATCAGCTCTATTTTTCGTCTCCATGGTCTGCCAGAATCTATTACCTCTGATCGAGGAGTACAGTTTGTCTCAAAGTTCTGGAGAGCCCTGAATCGGGCCCTTGAAGTAAAGCTGAACTTTTCGTCGGGATATCACCCACAATCCAATGGCCAAACAGAACGAGTGAACCAATGCTTGAAGCAGTTCCTACGGATGTATGTCAATGAGCACCACAACAACTGGAGTCAGCTGCTGCCTTGGGCAGAATTCGCTCATAACAACCGAGTGAGCTCGGCCACGGGCGCGTCGCCCTTTTACATCGTATATGGACGACACCCGCGGATACCAGCCCCCTTGAAAACCAACTTGGATGTCCCGGCAGCGGTTGATGCGGTGACCTCGCTCCAAGCAATTTGGTCATCAGTTCAGAAAGCGCTGCGAGTGACCTCCACTCGTATGAAACGCCAAGCGGATCGGTCTCGCAGAGTGGAACCGCACTTCCAGCCTGGCGACTTGGTGTGGTTGTCCACGCGTAATCTTCGTCTGAAGATTCCCTCCTCCCGCTTTGCACCTCGATTTGTGGGCCCGTATCCCATTGTGAGGCAAGTGAATCGGGTCTGTTATCAGCTAAAGTTACCACCTACATTACGGGTACATAACACCTTTCATGTGTCCTTGCTGAAGCCTGTGATTCTGAGAAAAGGGGCTTTGCCCGCGTTGCCTGCTAGTCCAGCCATCTCAGCCTCCCAGGGGGAATACGAAGTCCGGGATGTCTTGGATGCAAGGCGCTTCCGGGGACATCTCCAGTATCTCATTGCGTGGATGGGATATGGACCGGCAGACAATTCCTGGGAGGACGCTACTCATGTCCACGCGCCAATCCTAGTCAGACGGTTCCATCGCCTTTTCCCTCACAAACCTAAACCTCGTGGACGGGGTAGGGGGGGCTCTTGAAGGGGGGGGTGATGTTATGATTCTGCCGGTTTGGCTGAGGGGGAGGGGGGACGTCTCTTCTGATTGGCTGCCAGGGGTTGTGCTGATGTCAGGGGATAGTACTTTAGCCTGCAGCTGAAGAGTTTCTCTGCTTTTGCGTTACTTATCTGGTGGTAACAGGAAAGCCTGATAGGTTTCTCTCAGAACGTGCTCTAGGTTCTGACAGGGATCTGTGTTGATTTAGAGTATTCTTTTCCTTCCCTCTGGGTTAGCTGCTGCTGTGTGTGTGTGTGTGTGTGTGTGCGTAGCTCTGTAATCAGGGTCAGCTGCTCATTTGTTTAGTGGGGGCTGGGCATTGCTCAGCCTCCGGGGCTCTGGGCTGAGTGAGAGCGTTCTCCTTTGTTTGTTTGTTTTAAGGATTTCTCTTCCCAGTGTCCTGGCCTGCTGGCTCAGTGAGTTTAACCCTTTGTGTACTGTGTGTATTGTATTCCTGCCTCTGCCAGTGTGTTTGTTTGGATGGGCCCCACTCCCTCTCCGGAGGGGAAGCATTCTCTCTGATTGTTTGTTGATTTATGGCACTCTCTCTCTGCTGGCTCTACAAGCTTAACCCTTTATGTTCTGTGTGCCTCTGTCTACAGTGGGTTTGAGGCAAAGGCTTTCTGCCTTCCTTTGTGTTTGGTTCCTCTGGCTTCTGCCTGGGGCTCCTACCCTGGTGGGGAGGGGGTTGCTGTGTTAGTTCCCCTGTCCTGCGCTAGTCCCCTGCGTGGGCGTGGCCCGCTCTGGTCCTTTGTTTCCCCCTCCGCCCTATTGCTGGTGTTCAGCGCGTGTCTGGCATCTTGGGGCCCTCTGGGTTCTTTCACCCCTCCCTGTGTGTGATTGGGTTCCAGTTCAGCCGTGAGGCTCGCACGAGTGGCTCTGTCTGCGTGGGTTCCGGTTCGGCCGCGAGGCCCGCCTGTATGCCTATTTCCCTTCTTCCTGAGGGACTGGGGGGAGGGGTAGCTTAGGGGGTATTGTGTAGCTGGGGTGTGCGGTGGTGGGTCGGTCTCCCCTTGGCCTGGGTCGGCGCCCTGCTGGCCTCGGCCAGGGCCCAAGGGCTCACGACCAACCCAACGGATTACAGGATGGAGTGGAGGGCAGGGAAGAGAGGAGAAATGTTGGACAAGGATGGAGAGAAGGAAAGCAACACCAGACTTTGTGGAGGGGGAGAGGGGAAAGTGACACCGGACCTTGGAGGGAAGGAGAGTGACACGACCTTGCAAGGGGGAAGAGGATGGAAGGGCATGGGGTATAGGGCCTTGGAAGCAAGGGAATGAAAGAGAGTAAAGTATGGAGCTGGGGACTGATAGGGTGATGAGATCCAGTGGAGGGTAGATGAGGGCTAAAGGATGGAAATGAGGGCTAAGGAAGTGAGTGAAAAAAGATAGAGGTTTAGGAGACTAGAGGTCATGCTGCCGTATAAGGTCCTTTTTGCAAGACTACTGCTAGGGGTCACCAGCACTGAACCTGACACTGGCAGGGGTAGAAGCAACTAGGGATTATTTCTGCCCCATTCTCACTAGACCCAAGGAATTTGAAAAAGTTAGGTGGAAAGGGGAGGGAAATGGGGGGGGGGGGTTGGAAAGGGATGCTCATCGGGAAGAGCCTATGTGCTAAGGGGGGGGGGCGGGTCATCAAGGGGCAGTATATGCTGAAGGGGTCATCGGGATGAGGGTGTGTGATGGGGAACTCCTCAGGGCAGGGGGATATGTTATGGGGGGGGGGGGGGGCTTTGGGGGAAGAGGCAGTTTAGCCATTATTAGCTAGCTTCTTTAAGATGAAGCCCGGGATCATTGGGCTACTAAGCCATGGCTCGATGGTCCATGGCATTATGAATAACACGGTTTGTGATCAACTTTGCAAGCAGCACTATTCATGTACTATGGGAGTCACTCAGTACTGAGGTAGTATAGGTTAGTTGCCCCCATGGCTGCTCTTTTATAACTACTCTCCTAAACATTGTTTTGTTTCTAAGCAAATGAGGGTGGGAAATGAAATGGTAGATGAGATCGATGTTCTTCTGGCTTTCAGCCTGGACTGCTAGCATGGGTTAATAAACAGGAGGGTAAATTGGTTGATTCTCAGGATCCTATTTTTGATCGGACAACCCTCTTGGTAACATTTGCCTCTGAAAAACATAAAAGTGTGGTTCTGAACACTTGTTACCTTAATAAAGATTTCCCTTTTGTGGTATGAAATTACAAGTGCTTCCAAATATTGAGTGAGCAACACAATGAAAGTGGAAATCTTTTGTTGCTTTTATGTAAAGGGTTAAAATATGTTTCAAAAAATATATAAAAGTTCTTTTTGTTTAACCTTGGGAGGCTTCTGGGACTCTGGAGGGGGGGCTTAAAATGTTTAAATTTTAATTTATGCTGTGAATTTAGTGTAACCTCTCTTCAGCTGGACTCTTTATGAAGCTAGTCACAAAATAAAAATATAAGCCAATGCCCTCTCTGAGTTAACCCAGTGTACCTAATCAAACCTGTTCTCAGTCAGATCCACCTGTCTGCAACTCTGATCTGATCTGGCAAGTTTAGTGCTTGGCAAGCAGATTCCCTTTCTGGGCCACTCTGCCTTTGGGTTTACCCTACTGAAGGAAACTTAATTCGTTTCAGCAATACTCAGACTTTTGGGCCTGCTTCCCAAAGTCACCCTTTTTACTGCCAATTCCTTGTGGCAAAACTCAAGAGAAATGCTTGGCCAACAATCCCACTGACCAAACCAAATCAAGCTTCTCCTTCTTTAATACTCCTCTAAATTCCCCTCTAAATTCCACTTTTAAAACCCACCAGTCTATGGATTGATCAGCTTGATGATATGGAAACTTCATTTGGCCACCCCCAAACACCTCTCAGGCCTGTTTATTTCAGCTAACCTGCCAGCATCTACAGAAACACCTCTCCCTTAGCAGTGCTAGTCTCCAACTGAACTTTTTGTCCTGCACATTGCACAAGCTGTTGTTATGGAAACAGAACTCTAGCTAGCATCATCTGACCCCCTCTGGCCAATCAGTGATCCCGAAACAAAAGTTACAGTTTTTACCAAGAATATGAAACCTGGAATCTTTTGAAGCCAGCTCCATTTTGTAAACCAAAATCTCCATAGATTATAATGGGAAAAGGAGCATTTTCCAAATATTTCAGTGATAATATATGTAACACACTTCTCGTTCGCTACACTGGTCTAGCACATCTCCCTAAACGCCCCTGTAATTTTAAATTTAAAAAATACTTATTTTTCTGGGTACACTACATTTTTCTCAATAAAGTCAATAAAATAACCAATGAGATTTCCCAAAAAACACCCAGAAATTTCCTCAAAATTCCTCTCTAACAACTATGACTTACGGAATTTCAAAACGTGTGCCCAGAGATGCGCAGGCCTTCCCTAACATGTTTTCCCATTTTACGGCTGTAAATTAATTTTTCCCCAGGTCAGACGCCCATAGCCCACCTAAAGAGAGTCCCCAAAGACCCCTACCACCAAAAATAATTTTCTAAAAATTTTCCCCTGAGCCCCTGTCAACTCATTCCAAAAAACACATTTTAAAATTAAAATTTAAACATTTTAAACCCAAGGGGCTTCTTACCTTGCTCCCCACACATCAATAAGACCACTTCCTCCTAAGTCAGTCCAGGTATCCCATCAGAGCTCCGTTAAAAATCCCCCAAAATTGTGATTTTTTTTCCTGGAGCTCCAGCCCGGCAGGCCAAAAATTGAGGTCCCAGCTTCTACTTTGGGCCTACTTGGAGTTCTGGAGCTATACTGAGCATGTGCAAAGTTCACGGCTGATCGCGTTTTCTGTTGGCTCCTGCCCTGAACCCCCTAATACCTTCTGATAGACACTGGCTATCCACAAAACACCCTGGAACCAGCTGCAACCCTGTGGACCACCCAGAAAATCCCCTCCAGATCCCCAGAAGCCTCCCAAGGTAAAAGAAAAAAAAACTTTAATATATTTTTAAACATATTTTAATCCTTTATTTATTTATTTATTTATTTATTTATTGCATTTCTACCCCACATTATCCCACCTTTTTGCAGGCTCAATGTGGCTTACAGAGTAGGTTATGATAAAGTCAATACATGATTTAAATACAGTTGATCATAAGCTGAGGTAAAAGAGGATTTAGATGGGCGGATGTTGGGTAGGTTGTGTGAGAAGTGTTTTAGGTGTGCTTGGGTGGTTTGGGGGATGATTTGTATCATTGAGGGTGACTTTTGTAAGCTTTGTTAAAGAGGTGTATTTTCAGAGCTTTGCGGAAGCTGGTTAGATTGTTCATGGTTTTCAGGGCCTTGGGTAACGCATTCCAAAACTGTGTGCTTTTGTATGCAAAGGTCGCAGCATAAGCCTGTTTGTATTTCACTCCTTTGCAGCTGGGAAAATTCAGATTGAGGAATTTGCGGGCCGATCTTTTGGCGTTTCTGGGCGGTAGGTCCACTAGGTTTAGCATATAGAGTCCCTCCAATCTTGTCCCTGACATTTCCATAACAACATCTACTATAATAAAAGCACCTCCAATGTTCTGAAGCTGACTCCATGGCTTCAGTGAAGGGTTCATAACGTTCGTAAGTCTGTCACATCTCTCTCTGCCCCGCCCTCGTGTCAAAACGTGATGACGTCGAGGGCGGGTAATCAGAAGGCAGGACTGAGGGAACGAACTCACCTCCAACGTTCTGAAGCTGACTCCTTGGATGGCCAGGGCTTTCAATAACGCCGCCGCTTTGACGGAGCTAATCTGGGGACAGTACAATCGCTGGGTGGCTGGAAGGGGGACAGGGGACAGAGGAGAATTGCAGGGTGGCTGGAGGGGGGCAGGGGACACAGGACAATCGCTGGGTGGCTGGAGGGGGGACAGGGGAGAGAGCAGAATCGCTGGGTGGCTGAAGGGAGGGGGCAGGGAAAGAGAGCAGAATCGCTGGGTGGCTGGAGGGGGGGCAGGGGAGATAGCATAATCGCTGGGTGGCTGGGGGGGCAGGGGAGAAAGCAGAATCACTGGGTGGCTGGAGGGTGGGCAGGGGAGAGAGCAGAATCGCTGGGTGGCTGGAGGGGGGGCAGGGGAGAGGAGAATCGCTGCATGGCTCGAGGGGGGGGCAGGGGACACAGGACAATCGCTGGGTGGCTGGAGGGGGGCAGGGGAGAGAGTGCAATCGCTGGGTGGCTGAAGGGGGGGCAGGGGAGAGAGCATAATCACTGGGTGGCTGGAAGGGGGCAGGGGACAGAGAAGAATCGCTGCATGGCTTGAGGGGGGGCAGGGGATACAGGAGAATCACTGCATGGCTCGAGGGGGGGCAGGGGAGACAGTAGAATCGCTGGGTGGCTGGAGGGGGGCCACAGGAGAGAGGAGAATCGCTGGGTGGCTGGAGGGGGGCAGGGGAGAAAGGACAATCACACACACTCTCTCACAGACACACTCGCACCCACTCTCACTCTCTCTCTGTCACACACACACACTCGCACGCTGCTGCCAACCACGCAGAGGGGGGAGAGGCAGGGGTCCTGAGACAACAGGGGAGGGGAGGGGAACACAGAGGGGGGAGGGGTTTCTCAGACCTGAGAGGGGAGGAGGGGATCCTGAGACCGGGGGGGTGTCCTGAGACCACAGAAGGAGGGGAGAGGTATCTCTGTCACACACACACTCTCTCACACACACTCTCTCACAGTCAGTGTCTTTCTTTCTCTCACTCTCACACAGTCTCTCACACTATGTCTCACACTGTATCACATTCACTCTCTATGTGTCACACAATCACTCTGACTCACTCTCGGTCTCACACACTCAGTCTCATACACTCTCTCGGTCTCACAGACAGTCTGTGTATCGCACACATACTCTCTCACAGTCTGTCTCACACACACACTCTCTCAAACACAGTGTATGTATGTGAAACGCACTCTCTCTCTCTCACAGTCACTGTGTCTCACATACGCACTCGCACACACTCTCATTCAAACACACACACTCTCATTCTCACACACACACACTCTCTCTCTCTCACACACACACACTCTCTCTCACAGACACACTCACACCCAGAATCACTCTCTCTCTGTCACACACACACACACTCGCACATTCACTCTCTCACACAGTCACTCTCATACATACTCTGTCAAACATATACACTCCGAGGAAAACCTTGCTAGCGCCTGTTTTATTTGTGTCAGAAACGGGCCTTATTTACTAGAACATCTATTCTCTCATTTACTATAATACACTATCACGCTTATTTTCGAAAGAGAAGGACGCCCATCTTTTGACACAAATCGGGAGATGGGCGTCCTTCTCACAAGGTCGTCCAAATCGGCATAATCAAAAGCCGATTTTTTGACACCCTTGACTGCTTTCCGTCGCAGGGACGACCAAAGTTCACGGGGGGGGGGGGGGGGGGGGTGTTGGCAGGGAAGTGAAGGCGGGACTGGGGCGTGCCTAACAGATGGGTGTTCTCAGCCGATAATAGAAAAAAGAAGGGCGTCCCTGACGAGCACTTGGCCGACTTTACTTGGTCCATTTTGTTTCACGACCAAGCCTCAAAAAGGTGCCCAACTGACCAGATGACCACCGGAGGGAATCGGGGATGACCTCCCCTTACTCCCCCAGTGGTCACTAACCCCCTCCCACCATAAAAAACAAGTTTAAAAATACTTTTTTGCCAGCCTCAGATGCCATACTCAGGTCCATCGCAGCAGTATACAGGTCCCTGGAGCAGATGTAGTGGGTGCAGTGTACTTCAGGCAGGCGGACCTGGGGGGGGGGGGGGGTTGGGGGCTCAGCACCCAAGGTAAGGAAGCTATGCACCTGGGAGCAATTTCTGAAGTCCACTGCAGTGCCCCCTAGGGTGCCCGGTTGGTGTCCTGGCATGTGAGGGGACCAGTGCACTACAAATGCTGGCTCTTCTCACGACCAAAGGGCTTGGATTTGGACGTTTTTGAGATAGACGTCTTTGGTTTCTATTATCGCCGAAAACTGAGGACGACCATCTCTAAGGTTGACCTAAATGTCAAGATTTGGGCGTCCCCGACCGTATTATCGAAACGAAAGATGGATGTCCATCTTGTTTTGATAATGCGCATTGCACCGCCCCTTTGCGGCACCGTCCTTAGAGTTGGGCGCCCTTAGAGATGGTCGTTCCTGTTCGAAAATGCCCCTCCATGTAATCTTTCAGGTGACGGGGCCTACACCCCTGAGTTATTCACTTTCATGACTGATATTAGTGCTTGTTATTCTGTCACTGGTACTTTCTATACTTTCTATGTCTCATTCTTCTTGCATGTTTTCTAATTCTAAGAGGCCACTATCTCTTCTTTCAGAAGCTGGTTCTGGATTATTTATCAAGAACCAAACGGTCGCTAACTACTCGACTCTGAGTCACTTTCTGTATGCGTGTCACTTTCTATGTATTGTCCTGTATCTTTATCCTGAAAAGTTTAATTGGTAACATTATCTGGGAAAGCATTTAACATAGGCCATGTCAGCACTTGCAACTTATTTCTATGTACAATTTTACAGAAACCCTTAGAATCCTTGATCCTGTATGTGCTTCCCTCAGTTGGAAACACATACACTACTTCATAGGGTACTTCTTACCATTTATCCCTTATCTTTTTCTGGCCTCTGAACTTATTATCCCTCATCAACATTCTGTCCCTTTTCGAGATGATTGCTCCTTTTGCGTGCCAGTCAAACAATCTTTTTCTTGATGCTGGACTGACTCTTGCTGAATGATTCTAAGAGCGTCTTGCAACTGCTGATGATGCAACCGAACCCAGTTATCAAATCTTCCAACCTCGATTTCTTCAAATTTTGTTTTCAAGTCATGAGGTAGACAGGAATCTCTTCCAGAGAGCAAATAAAATGGTGAGTAACCCATGTGAGCTACTATTATAAGTAAGTACTAACTCTGGCAAATATTCTGCCCACCAGCTCTTCTTTGCTTTGGAAAACATTCTCAATATATTAAGCATGGTTCTATTGAATCTTTCACACTGGGCATTTCATTGTGGGTGATAGGATGTAGTGTGGCTTTTTCGCATTCCGTACATCCAGCATAACTCTCAGATTACTTCCGACAAAGTTTCGGCCCTGGTCTGAATGCAGCTGTGAAGGATTCCCGTAGTATGATATTTAGTGTCGAACTAGAACTCTTGCAGTGGTATATGCAGTCTGATTTTGAGTGGACACGGCTACTGTGAAACGTGTAAACATGTCAGTTAATACTACTATGTGCTCCATTCTGTTGCTACTTGCCTCTAAGGTGACATAATCCACTGCCAAAATCTCCATTGCATAGCTTGCCTGAAAATATTTAAATTGTGCTCGCTCCCTGGGAAATAAATCTTTCACCAGTATACAGTGACAACATTCCTTCACCCAACACATAATTAAACTCTGGAATTCATTGTCGGAGAACGTGGTGAAGGCGGTTATCTTAGCAGAGTTTTAAAAGGTGTTAGACGGTTTCCTAAAGGACAAGTCCATAAACCACTACTAAATGGACTTGGGAAAAATCCACAATTCCAGGAATAACATGTATAGAATATACGTTTGGGAAGCTCGCCAGGTGCCCTTGGCCTGGATTGGCCGCTGTCGTGGACAGGATGCTGGGCTCGATGGACCCTTGGTCTTTTCCCAGTGTGGCATTACTTATGTACTTATGTACTCACATCTTGGCCCAGTCCTGGCCAATAGTAGTCTGTTCACAAATGTTTAAGTGTAATCTCTTCTGCTGGGTGCCCAGCGTGATCGTGTTTTGCTTGAAATACTCAGGGCCGCTGAGAGGGGGGGACAGGGGGGACAAAATTCCCCGGGCCTGGGCCTCCAGGGGGGCCCGGCGCTGCATGTCCTTTGCATGCAGCATTCGTTTCTTCATCCGTCGCCGGCAACGCTGCCATTCATTCTCATAGGCAGCTCCGCTCCCCTCTGCCGCGTTTATCCGGCCCTCTCTGATGCACTTCCTGTTTACGTAATGTAGGGCCAGATGGACGCGACAGAGGAGAGCGGAGCTGCCTGTGAGAATGAATGGCAGCGTTGCCGGCGACGGATGAAGAAAAGTAAAACGGTTAAACACGCATGGGGGGGTAGGAAGGAATACGAGCGAGGAGGGATGTCGGAGAGCTGAGGAAGGGCAGGGAGAATCGCTGGACAATGGATGGGAGGGCAGGGGGTGAGCAAATCGCTGGTCAAGGAGGGCAGGGCAGGGGAAGAGAGAAGAGATCGCTGGACATGGAGAGGAGAGGAGGGGGGAGAGAAGAGATCACTGGACATGGAGAGGAGTGAAGGGGAGAGCAGGGGGGAGAAAGAAGAGATCGCTGGACAGGAGGGGAGGGCAGGGCCGGGGGAGAGAAGAGATTGCTGGACATGGAGAGGAGGGGAGGGCAGGGGGGAGAGAAGAGATCGCTGGACAGGAGGGGAGGGCAGGGCAGGGGGTAGAGAAGAGATTGCTGGACAGGAGGGGAGGGCAGGGGGGAGAGAGAAGAGATTGCTGAATAGGAGAGGAGGGGAGGGCAGAGGAGTAGATAAGAGATCGCTGGACAGAAGAGGAGGGCAGGGGGGAGAGAGAAGAGATCCCTGGACAGGAGAGGAGGGCAGGGGAGAGAGGAGAATTGCTGGACAGGAGAGGAGGGTAGGGTAGGGGAGAGAGAGGAGAATTGCTGAACATGTATGGATGAATGGAGGGGGCAGGGGAGAGAGGAAATTTACTGGATATGGGTGGATGGAGGAGAGGCCAGGGGAGAATGGAGAGTTGCTGGACATGGATGGATGGATGGAGGGGAGGGAAGTCAGGAAGGAGATGCACATGGATGGAGGGGAGGGAAGAGAGGAGAAATGCTGGACATGGATGGAGTGGTGGGCAGTTAAGAAAGAAGAAATGTTGGACAAGGATGGAAGGAAGTAGATGCACATGGATGGACGGGAGGGGAGTGAGGAGAAATGCTGGATATGGATGGAGGGAAAATTGCTGAATTTAAGGGCTGGATCGGAACACTTTGAGGGCAGATGCTGAAACCGGAGGAAGGATAGGGACAGGGCTACAGATGCTAGACAGGACGCATAAGGACACAGGAGGATGGTGGACGTGGTGAGAGAAAAAATATCAAATGGAAAGAAGACACTGCATAAAACAGAAGACGCTGAGACCAAAGCGAATAGAAAAACTAAATGATCAGACAACAAAGGTAGAAAAAAATATTTCATTCAGAATTTATTAATTGGAATATGTCAGCTTTTGGAAATGTGCATCTGTGATATTTTTCATGTAAGTTTTCATTGTTCTAGTATTGCTGCATGCTGAGTCTGACTTCTTGAGGTAACTTTCCAGTTCAGTATTTTGCCTTCATATTTTTTTTTATTTCTAGTTCCTTGTATCATATCTGTTGTCATGTGTTTTTCATGTGTGATCAAGGAGCAGTATTCTGCTAGCGTGTAGTATTTGCAGCCCTTTTTGTTTTGTTTTTTTTTTGTTTCACTAGGTTGTGTACTGCTGTTTTAGATCCTGGTGTAATTATAGCGCTGCCTTTCCACGCATAAGGTTGTAGCTCGTCCTGTCCTTGGAATTAATGCTGTTATGGTTTGGTAAGGTTATGAGTGGGTTTTTGCACAAGTTTGTGTATAGTGTTTTGCAGTGGAGAGATTGTGTTTTGGCCTTACTGAGGTGGCACCAAAACATCAGAAGAGGTGTAGAGCCTAAATCATGACACTACCTCTTGAAGGATCTACATATAATGCAGGGGGCCAGCCCAGTGGCGGACGGAGGGGAGCGGGTGGAGGATGAGCGGTGGCAACCTCGAGGGGGGGGGGGCAGGGGCGGCCAGGGCCCGGCCAGTCTCTCGGGGGCCCTGGAAATACCTTTCTTATTATGGTACTCGGCACGAGGAACTGCTTTACTTCCAAGCTGTCCTGGGGATTAGTGACCCAACGATACCACACAATCCATGCTCACAATGCATTCTAGCCCGTTGTCGCCATAGCTTCTTTTAGCCAAAATACCACTGGCTGATGTCTACTGGTGTGTTCAGACTCAGACGGTCCCTCTCTGGGTTTTTCTGCTACTGCTCTCTTAGCTTCGTCATTCTAATATTTAACACTAAACGGTTACATTTAACTTTCTGAAATTTCTCCATTTTGCTTCTTGACCACAAACGGTCTCTCACTTCTGCTGCCTTAATCATTAGAAAATCTAGCCCCAAGCCCTCTTCTTCCATTTCTAGTTTCTGGGGTTGTCTGGACAAGGTATCAGCCACTTGATTGGTTTAACTCAGTTTGTAACAGATCTTGAACTCCAACTCTGCTAATTAGGCAAGCCACCATTGTTCTGTAGCATGAATATTGGTGGTCTCCAAGTATCGCAATGGACTATGGTATGTTTGTATCAGGAAATGTTTGTATTAGGTAATCCTTAAATTTCTCAGTCGCAGTCCACTTGAGTGCTAATAATTCTAATTTTAAAATGCTGTAATACTTGTAATTTTGCTTTGACTTGTGAAGGCCTTTACTGACATAAGTTATCACTTTTTCAGTGCCCTCTTGAATCTGGCTAAGAACTGCACCAAGGCTGCGATGACTAGCATCTGTTAGTATGAACAGCTGATCGAACATTGGGTAAGCTAGTACTGGTGTCGTAATCAAACTGTGCTTTACCTGCTCAAAAGCCTTCTGACATTCAGATGACCACTGGACAGGCATATTCTTTGACTGCTGCTTATTTTTTCCAGTTACCCTCTGAAGTGGCACGGCAATTTTTGAGAAAGATGGAACAAATGTCCGGTAATAACTGGCCAGTCCCAAGAATTGGCATATTTATGTAGTAGTAGTTGGTATCTTCTAATCTTTTACTGCCAAATTTTCTCACTGTCTACATCTACGCCTTCTGCTGACACGATGTGCCCCAAATATTTGACCCTCTTTACAAGCAAAGTGCATTTCTTGGGCTTGAACTTTAGACCACACTCAGTCAAATGGGTGAACACTTTGTCTAGCCTGTCCAATTGACTATCAAAGTCTTTGGAGAATATGGGAATATCGTCTAAATAAAGCCGGTGAATATAAAAAACATAATCACTAAGGACTCCTTCCATCAAATGTGAAATGTTGTGGGGGCATTGCTTAATCCAAATGGCATCCTGGTCCATTGGTATAAGCCAAATGAAGTTGTTACAGCCGTTTTTTCTTTGTCTTTCTTGTCCATAGCCACTTGGAAGTATCCCGATGCCAAATACAGGGAGGAAAACAATGTGGCTTGACTTAGAGCATCTAATGCTTTGTCGATGCATGGAAGTGGGTATGCATCTTTTATGGTTATACTATTTAACTTCCTGTAGTCCATGTAGAACCTTATGGACCTATCTTTCTTTTGTATTAAAACTGCAAGTGAAGACCAGGGACTCATACTGCTCTCCAAGATCCCTTGAGTCACCAAATCTTGGACATGTTTTTTTAAACTCCTCATATTCATGAGGTGACACTCTTCTGTATGCATGTTTGATAGGCAGATGTGTTCCCATATTCACAGTATGTCGGATGCGATCCGTATACCCAATGTCATTTTCATCTTTAGAGAAAACATGTGGATGTTTGCTCAGCAGTCTTTTCAGGTTCTCACTCTGTCTCCCAATCAATGGGCACATCCTCTTCAGCTCACTTCACTGCCTCCTGTAGCAATGTGGCAAATGTCATATCAGGAACTTGCTGTACCCTTCATCTTGCAGCGTAAGCCATCCTCCTGAATTCCTTGCACAAATCTTTCTTTGAGCATTTTTGTGGGTCATTAAAACAGATAGCATCTATTGCTTCAATTTGTTACAGTTTTTCTTGAAGCCCATAAGCATATGAATGGATATCTTTCCCTAAAGCCTGCCTTCTTTCGTAAAATTTTTTTACTCTCACCATCAGAGGAACTTTATCTCCATAAATGTTTTTCAGAACCTCAAACAAATCTTCAACAGGTTTTTTGTGAACCAGGGGCAACAAACCAATCTGTGTCCCTGGCTTGTCCAATCAGATGATCTTTCACTAGTTCTAGCTGGTCTTCAGGAGGGAGTCGCAAAACCTTGAGGGCAGCTCTAGTCCTCTCAATCCACTTTAATACAGAAAGATCACCATGTTTCTTTGGAGTACCAGCAAAATCAGGAATTTTCTTATCCCTAGGGATATGCATTGCTGTCGCAGCTCGCGGTCCCTCTAAAAACCTCTCAGATAGCTGCTGCTCTCTCCTCTGTTCCTCCTGAATTTGCGCAACTTTTCATCCCTCTGCCTCAGCTCCTCCTCTTGCCTACGCTGTCGTTCTTGTCGCTGCTGCTCCTGCTGTTTACGATTCCTTTCTCAACAGCTGGGCCCAATCTTTCATGCTGCTTCCAGAAGCACCCAACTCTACCAGGAGAAAAAGTGTTGTTCTGGGAACCTAGTGCTCACTCCTGAAAGGGTGTACCCTCACTTTGTGACCCCAAAACACTATTCTGTCCATGATACCAAAAAAGGGGCTCTGTAGCGCCCCCTAGATTTCAGCGCTGCTCTGTTTCTAGGCGATAGTGAAGTCCACTATCAGTCACAGTGGTCAGGGGTAGGATGGTTCTCCCTCAAACAATGCACACTTCCACCTTTCAATTCGGTCCAGGTATCCCAGCTGGAGCTCCAGAGAAAATCACAACTTTTGGCGATTTTTAAACAGAACTCTGACGGGATACCTGGACCGAATTGGAAGGTGGAAGGGTGCTTTGTTTCAGGGAGAACTAGCCTACCCCTGACCACTGTGAACAATAGCGGACTTCGCTATCACCTAGAAACAGAGCAGCGCTGAAAACTAGGGGATGCTATAGTTACATCACAGGTACTTGCTCAAGGAAATTTTTTTTTTTTTTTTTTTAAGTTCTCCTGCAAATTTCTTGTCACTTATAAGTGCATTCAATATGTTTTTGTTGATTCAGCACAATTGGAGAAGTTTCTTTTGGATAAGAAGTAATTGGATGGGGTAAAGAGACCTATGTGTTATTATTAGGGCTTAATAAATGGAATGATTTCTTTCTTGCTTCTTTTCTATATTATTGTTTCCTTATTTATTCTATTTCCATTTTGTCTCTATTGATGTGGTCTAGTAGTAAGCATAATGTTTTTAGATGAGTATATTTTTTTCTTCTTTTTTTGAGATTTAGGGTTCCTTTTACAAAGCCGCAATAATGATTACTTCGTTTCATATGCAAAGAAGTCCATACGAATTGAACGGGCTTTGTCGCATTTGGCACACTGCTCATCACTAGCATGGCTTTGTAAAAGGGAAATGGAACTTGATATACTGCCTTTCTGAGGTTTTTGCAACTACATTCAAAGCGGTTTACATATATTTAGGTATTTATTTTTGTACCACGAGCAATGGAGGGTTAAGTGACTTGCCCAGAGTCACAAGGAGCTGTAATGGGAATTGAACTCAGTTCCCCAGGATCAAAGTCTACTGCACTAACCACTAGGCTACTCTTCCACTCCCTTAGTATTGTTGAATGCATTGCTTTTTCCTTCCTTATATTTGAAATGTGTGGGTGCAATATTCACAATGATGAGAAGTGGGAAGTAAACCAGGCTTACCAGGAACAAATGCGGAGACTTCTGAGTATGGTAAAACATTTATTTATGAAGATTTGACACAGACCAGATTTTTTCATCTACTTTTATCGACCACTATTCACCTGTTGGTGTTTTATCCATATTATATGAAGGCCAGTTTTTCCCATTGGTTTGTACATGATCTTTTATGAGTCCGTTTAAGCATTATTTATAACATTTGTATCCCACATTTTCCCACCTATTTGCAGGCTCAATGTGGCTTACATAGTTCCGTAAGTGGTGTTTACCAGTTCCGGATAGGAGAAATACATAGTTGAGGTACAGAGGACAGAGTGGATTAGGTTACAGGAGGAAAGTTCGTCTTGTGATGAGAGCTGAAGGTATATTAGGTTAAACTTCATTCATGACAAAATTAACTTGAACATTAGGAACATTAAACTACAAATCAAGAAGATTTAGCAAAAACAGTTAAGACATATAGAATACATGTTGTAAAGATATGTTTTGTTAATTGGCATTTAGGATGAGTTGTTACTGTATGCTTTCTTAAATAAATACATTTTCAATAGTTTACGGAAGTTCATTATGTCGTGGGTTATTTTTATGGATTTTAGTAATTCATTCCAAATTTGCGTGCATATGTAGGAGAAGCTGGATGCATATGTTAATTTATATTTCAGTCCCTTAATGCATTATACAAGATGACCCAAAGAAGCTTGACATCTGATAAACATATGTACAGTACTGTTTATTATACGTACAGTATACAGTCTCCGTTAACTGACGTTATACAGTCTCTGTTAACTGACATTAGGCTTACTTGAAGTAATCAGTCATAGTCCTCTGTACACTCTGGTGTCTGTGAGTTCCATAGACTACGTCTGCCAAACAGTAAAAACTGTCATAGCACTGACATCCAGTGGCCTCCAGATAGGCCCGCACCATGTTGACACTCTCCAGCGCTCTTGCAAAAGTGACAGGAGGTTGTTGAATTTCGTCAGCATGTGCCTTGCTGCTCATTTCATCATCTTTTTCATCATCAGCCGTTGCCTGCGTGCAGGCGCATATCTCAACATCAGTGCTGTCGTCAGCTGTTTGTAGACCGTAATCAACAGCTACCTAGTGATGAAACTCCTCTTCAGTAACACCGGCTGGGATGTCAATAGCCTGTTCATCTGACGCATTTGCAACAGCTGCATCTGTTTCGTCCCTCTCCATATCCATAACAAAGCTTGCCCGCTTGTAGCAGTTCACAATGGTTGCCTGTGTAACATGATTCCAGGCTTCTTTTTGCATATGTAGGGAATCCAACAGTGATAGATTACGAGCCAGCTGAACAGCACGTTTATCCTTGCCAGTCTGCTCATCCATAACGCTCATCAGACGACGTAGCACAAGAGCCTGATAATGTTGTTTGAAATTGGCTATTATGCCCTGATCCATAGGTTGGAGAGAGAGGTAGTGTTTGGTGGCAGGAAGACCACCTTGACGTGAGACAGCCTGACATCATCACTGTGCTCAGCACAATTATCACAAAGCAACAAAATCTGACGCTTTTGTGCCCGCATTCTAGTGTCTATCTTCTTTAGCCACTGCTTCCAAATTTCCCCAGTCATCCATGAATTTGCATTAACCTCATATGACACAGGAAGTCGCTTAACATTCTTGAACCAATGGGGGAGTTTGCTCTTTCCAATGATGAGTGGTTCCAATTTCTCACTCCCATCCATATTGCAGCAAAGGAGGATCATCAGTCGGTCCTTCGACGTTTTACCTCCTGTAGTTTTGGCTTGTTTGAATGCAAGTGTTCCATCAGGAATCGCTCGCCAGTAGAGACCGTTTTCGTCAGCTTTGAAAATGTCACAAGGTGCAAACTCATTCAAGATGGTAGGAAGAACTGAAACAACCCAATTTTCAGCACCAAAGTCATCAGCGTCTTGTTTTTCACCATGCTGCTTTGTGAATTTTATGTTGTTCCTCTCCTTCCATCTTTCCAACCATCCAACAGTGGCTTTGAATTCAGTTAGTCCAAGACTTTCAGCTAGCTGATTAGCTTTCTCCATAAGCAGTGGACCACTGACAGGAAACTGTCTGCTCCTGACTGCTCCTGACTTGAGAAAACCACAGAAGAAGAGCATTTTCTACATCCTCAGCTTTTCCCGCCCATTTTCGTTTCCTGTGTGGATTTGTATTGTTTTGCCAGTCTTCCAGAAGCTGATCTTTCTGCTTCAAGATACGTGAAATTTGACTGGGATTGACACCATATTCTTTAGCAATAGATGCTTGACTTTGTTTTCTAATTTTTTAAGAACTTCTATTCGTTCAGTGTTAAAGTCTTACAGTTGCGCAACGACGACAACGACTCCAGTGTACACTCTAACAATGTTCTTTCGCTTATTCTGCCTGTGGCACTTAGCCAACGAGATTTCAAATTTACCGCCCCTTTGTCTCGTGCCAATCGGCTTCCATATTCCATGCGTGCACTTATGTGGAGTCTTTCCTGCAGAGGAGCGGTCTTAAACTACGCATATAAGCGAATCTTGCACTTATCAGTGGTGCGCTAAACCAAAATTTGGTTCCATAGAAATTGATGGCACCAAAAATGGGACCGAAATACGGCATGCAGTTAAACAGAGCATGCGCTTATCCGACGTGCACTTAAATGGAGTGCACTGTGTGTATATATATATATATAGTTTTATTATGCATATTCCCTTATTGTTTATTGTTTTTAATTTAGACTCCTGAAGCAGGCTAACCTCCGAAACACAGGTCTGTGTCGAGTCTTCACAAATAAATGTTTTACCATACTTAAAAGTCTCCGCGTTTGTTCCTTTTCATCATTGTCTGTCTGTTACAGTGAGATTTCAGTGTTCCTCTGCTTTGGCAGATTTGCACTGCAGTATTCACAAGACTTAATTTGGAAGGAGAGGCTCCTGTCCAGATTAACCCCGCTGAGTTATCTGACAATATTGAGTAACACTTAAGTAGTTAGTGCCTCTGAATATTGCCTATTATCACTCAGGCACTGTATAGTAAGTGCTGGGCAATCTAGAGGTGGAGTTTGGGTAGATTTTGGGCAGAGCTGGCCAGGGGCGTAGCCAGACTTCCGTGGGAGGGGGTCCAGAGCTCGAGGGGAGGGGGCACATTTTAGCCCCCCCCCCCCCCCCCCCCCCGCCGCCATTGCCACCCCCTCGTTTCTGCCGACCCCCCTCCTGCCGCGAACCCTCCCCCGCCGCCGCCTACCTTCGGTTTTGCTGGCGGGGGACCCCAATCCCCACCAGCCGACGTCCTCTCCGACCGTTCTGCTGCAGTCAGACTCAGAAAAGTCTTCTTCCTTCAACAGTTGATTTTTAGCCGTGACCCACATAAATGTCTAATACTGGTCCTGACTCAATATCAACCTGCATAAGAGCTGGCAACCTGACAGAGTCCGATCAGTCTCAGATTTTCAATGCTTGTACCCAGATATGGCCCAACATTGAACATCAGGGTCTCAGGCCTGCAGTGGTGAGCATTTAAAAAACTGATAACTGCCACCGGCGGCAGTCAGTGGTTTTATAAATGCTGGTGCTGAGGGTAAAATTAGGTCCCAATATTCAATGGTGAGCCATGAAGTACAGACTTAAAATACTGTGGAACATACTTGGTTAAAGCAGGCTGCAACATCCCTATTGGATTTATTATATGGTTTTGTGAAGCTTTAAAAGAAATATAGTTAGTATAAAATGAAAACAAGTTCAGCTTTTATTGCTGTGTAACCATTTTACAGTTTGTAAAAGTACATTTACTTTGACAAGCTATACTGTTCTTGGCACAATATCTTGAATCGTTTCTGAAAAATACAGGGCCCAATATATATTTGACTGAGGCCAGACAGTAATTTCTGTTCACATTGTTCAGATAATGTTACTGATTGATCACCCCAGTGCAGGGGCAGTCCTGGGGTAGAGCTAAGGTGGAACTGAAAGTTATCCTGGTACTCCTGATATCCAGCACTGATACCCAGATAATTATTCAGGTAAAGTTAGGACAGCAGAACAGCTGAATGTCAGTAGTAACCAAATTACTATGGTGCTGCCTTACACAAGATACTCAGCACTAGTATCCACGTATCGTTTGGTGTTGAATATCTCAGTATAAATTTAAATACTGCAAACAATGTTTGAACTCAGCACTGACTGTGGTGTATAAATATTATCCCCACAGTTTTAAAAAAAATTCACTTCTTTTTTCAGTGTTAGAACTGCAAAATGTAGCTCATTTTAAGTAACTACAATGAGGTGGGTTAATAAATGACAATTTGATCGTGCTTACAAATTTCAAACTTTACAACTTTATCTCTTTATCTTGAAAGGATTCCTTGACTGTGCAATTACTCATTTTAAATTAGATTGAGGAGATTGTGAAAATGGGGGTTAGTTGCCCTTGAAGTAAACTTATGAGAATATTAGGATACTGGCTAATTTATAACACCTTTGAAAATTCATGCTACTGGAAGCAGGCAATTCTCATTTTCTTAAGTTATATGCAATACTACTACTATTTAGCATTTCTATAGCGCTACAAGGCGTACGCAGCGCTGCACAAACATAAAAGAAAGACAGTCCCTGCTCAAAGAGCTTACAATCTAATAGACAAAAAATAAAGTAAGCAAATCAAATCAATTAATGTGTACAGGAAGGAGGAGAGGAGGGTAGGTGGAGGCGAGTGGTTGCAAGTGGTTACGAGTCAAAAGCAATGTTAAAGTGGTGGGCTTTCAGTCTAGATTTAAAGGTTGCCAAGGATGGGGCAAGACGTAGGGGCTCAACTTTTACATGAGACTAGTGCAACCAAGCCCGTTTCGTCAAAAATGAAACGGGCCCTAGGAAGGCTCTCATCTAAGCGATTTCTCCTCTCGGGGCTTCGGAGCCCATCTGTGAAGAAAGTTACGGACACAGGCAGGCAGACGCATAGAATGTTGGAGGTGAGAATTATTATATAGGATTTGGTTACAGGTCCTATGATTTAGAAGGAGGTCATCCTTTCTTCTCAAATGTATGTCATGGAGCATAAAGACTTTCTATTGATTGCCCTGGAGTTCACTGAACAATCTTCCCCCCTCCCCCACTTCCCTGGATTATTTCGCTCATTCACATTCCATGATCCTAGTTTTAATGATGTTAGCCCCCCTCGACTGTGGGCAGTGGTGCATCCATTTTGCAAAAATATACATCAAAACAAACAAACAAAACATCATTACCCAAGGCTTCACATATATAAGCTCCAGCACTTACACGCATAAGTGCAGATTTTTGTCAGCTATGCATGTAAAAGCCAGAACTTATATGTACATGTACTGGATGTATAAGAGATCAAATAAGGAAACAATCTTTAAAACTGTAATCCCCCTGTTTACTAAGCTATGCTAGCGGCTGCCACACGCTAATGCTGACACAGCCCACTCATGTTGAATGGACTGTGTTGGCATTGCCATGCAGCAGCCGCTAGCATGGCTTAGTAAACAGGGGGTATAACAAAAGAGAGGGAACAAAGTACAAACTAAAGTCCAAACAAAAAAACAGCACCACGGGCCTTTAAAATGGAACAAAGTTCTTTAATGAATGAGCCTTGACCCGACACGGGCCGTGTTTCGGTGACTAGCACCTGCGTCAGGGGTCACAGTGATGACGTGGAAAACTTGGGGAATAACTCGAATATTTTCATCTACAATATTCCTTACCCCACGTCTCATGTAGTAAAAGCTGCAAAGCACCAAGGCACTTTCACTTTCTGTATCCATTTTGATACAGAAAGTGAAAGTGCCTTGGTGCTTTGCAGCTTTTACTACATGAGACGTGGGGTAAGGAATATTGTAGATGAAAATATTCGAGTTATTCCCCAAGTTTTCCACGTCATCACTGTGACCCCTGACGCAGGTGCTAGTCACCGAAACACGGCCCGTGTCGGGTCAAGGCTCATTCATTAAAGAACTTTGTTCCATTTTAAAGGCCCGTGGTGCTGTTTTTTTGTTTAGTAAACAGGGGGTGCATAATTATTACTTTTTTAAACCTTTGCAGTTATAATCTTTTCTTCAGGGAAAAGGTGTTTCAACAATAACCATTGATGCTTCTTAACTCCCTTTTCCAGGCCTCTGTATTGTTTAGCAGTGGGATTTCCTCCTTTTCCTAGGTTCTTAGGTCATTGTAATCTATTTTATGTTAATCCAGCTTCCTATGGTTTTGTTTGGATTTCTCCTCAGCATATGTAGACTATATGGTTAATCTGATTCTAACTCCCATTTTGGATTACTCATTTTCTTTGTACCATTTCTGATTTTCTTTTCAGTGTTATTCTTTCTTTGTATATATTTTAATGCTTTCAAATAGCATAAACTGGTCATATGCAACAAAGTTCTCTCATTGCACCTCAAATAATTTACTCCCTCTCTTGACATCCCTGGGAAAAGGGTCCTCAGTAGAAGGCACCCCTCCCCCATCTGCTGATTTCTTGGAAGAAGATACCCTGAACCTCCTTGAGGTAAAAGGCATTTCCAACCCTCAAACCCCCTATGAGAAGGCATCCCCTGAAACCTCACTGGAAGAAGGAACTCCCTTCCCCAAGCCACCACCAGATGGTGGTACCCTCTGAACCCTCACTGGAAGAAGCTTCCTCCCCACACCAAAGATACACTGATCCCCACCAAGACCCCACTACACCATAGACAAAGCCTGGGCACACTAGTCTTTATTTGGCAGCATGATTGCTACTGATAGTACCAAGAAATTACCTCTAGGGGGCAACATACACCATTTTAATGCTGTGCCTGACAAGGTAAAAGTAACTAATAAATCCTAAATCCTAATAATAATAAATCCTAATAATAATAATAAACTGGGAATCTCCTATCCTGCTCCACTGTAGACACTTAGAATTGATGAGGTATGCCTTGGAGGCAGTTATGAGGAATGGGTGAGGGGGTCTTTGCTGGTGGTCAGTGAGGCCCTTATATATATGATGATAATGCCTCTTAAAATTACCCTCATACTGATTTTTTAAACATATTCTTTCAAGCAGGTTAACTTCAAAAATCAAATCAAAAGACAAATATATGACAGATAGCATTTAGAAAACAGTGGGGGAGCTTTGCAAACAAAGCACATTTTTAGAGGCCTCATCTCATTACACTGGTAAACCCACAAACTGCAGCAGTACTTTGGATAGAAGGAAGGGCATTTTTTCCTATTCTTCTTTCTTTGGTGAAATTTATGAATAGCTATGAGCTATTTGCTGAAAACAGAGCATTATCCTAGTAGCCTAGCTGTGTATGCATCTCATTAGAGTTTCATGAGATTGCCATGGTAAAGTACTACACATTTCACTGATGACATGAAACTGGAGGATATTAAATAATGAATTTGCAACTTCACCGTAGGCTGAAAATGAAAATGCCAGCATACTACGAGTGAGAAACAACGGCAGTTCATAGCGTATAACACTGATTACAATTTGCATGAGAACGAGGAGAGAAAAGAAATGGAATAGGAACACAAAAATTCTATTAACCTTCCTCATGATTTCACTGGTCCAAAATGAAAATGTCAGCCTCCTCCAGGGTGACAGTACCACTAGGAGAGCTGGCACTAAAATAGTACAAGTAGAATAGGGAAACATCACAGCTATTGCAGGAATATTCAGGTTCCAATACGCCTCTATCAAACATTTAACTTAACACCATGAAAAAGATCATTTGGAACTAGATTTAGATTTTGGACAAAAGTAGAGCAGAGTTTACCACAAGTTTGCGTGTCTGTTTATGGTACAGGTGTTTTAAAAATGACAGTGCAACGTGATGCAGACTTCTCTTTAGAACACAGTAACCTATACATACATTTATCATCATTATTATGAGGAGAAAATAGATTTTTGAGCTGTATTTTTCTCCTATTTATGTAAATTCTATAAAAAGAAGTAAAAAGGAGTCATTGATATTTTCTAAGAAAAAGTTCAAAGTTCAAATATCAATTCCATTTCAACCTTCTAGAGTATAATTGTATAACTGTCCGCATTAGAAAAAAATGCATGAGTGCACTTTCTTTTCTGTTTATTTTGCTAGAGTTTGAAAGTGAATTACTCATGCACTTTCACTTTGAAAATTATCCTAGTAAAAAACATACATATGCATTGACACCTACTCAGTAGCGTTCCTAGGGGGGGCTGACACCCGGGGCGGATCGCCGATGCGCCCCCCCCCCCCCGGGTGCAGCACCCCCCTCGGATGCAGCGCGGACCCCCACGGCGAAAGGACACCCCCCCCCGCGAAAGACCCCCCCGGGTGCACGCTGCTGGGGGGGGGGTGCCGCGTACGCCTGTCCTCCGTTCGTTCCGTGCTTCTTCTTTGGCCTGGAACAGGAAGTAACCTGTTCCGGGGCAGAGAAGAAGCATGGAACGAACAGAGGATGGGCGCGCGCAGCACCCCCCCAGCAGCATGCACCCGGGGCGGACCGCACCCCCCCCCACCCCCTAGGAACACCACTGCACCTACTACTGTTAACCACTCTGAAAGGCTCTTCAAACTTGAAATTTGAACACCTACTGACTTGCACTTATGGAGAAGATGGGGGGGTGGATTTTTAGAAAATTGGGTACTATACAATTGGCATGTCTAAAAGGTCTGGTCCTCAGTATTGAGCCATGGCACTCAGTGGTTTTGGTTTTTTTTTGTTTATTTTTTGGGAAACCAGATACAGACTGTCACTGAATATCTGGACTCAGAGCTGGCCAGTTGTGATATCTGGTTAGCGGCAATATTTAGCTTTTTTCTGTTGTGACTTTATCTGGATAGCTATCCAGTTAGCAGACACGCCAAGAGACTTATTTTCAAAGCACATAGACTTACAAAGTTAGGTGGAGGGGTATTTTCAAAAGAAACATCTAAATAAGAATTTGGACGTTTTACAAAGACATCCAAATTCAAAACAGGAAAGAAGGTCATTTTCAAAAAAGATGGATGTCTATCTTTTGTGTTCAAAAATACTATGGACGTCCTGTGATTTGGACGTTTTGGGAATTGGACATCCTTTTTTGGTCCATTTTCAAACAAAAGATGTCCAAATGCAAGCCTTCCAAAACAGAGGAGGAGTGGCTTAATGGTTAGTGCAGTGAGCTTTGATCCTACCAACATGGGTTCAATTCCCACTGCTGCTCCTTGTGACTTTGGGCAAGTCAAATGTACAAGGGGCATTTTTGGATATGACATCTAAGTCTGAATTTGGATGTTATTTGTAAAACGAACAGGAAAGGTAATTTTCTACAAAAAAAAGGCTATCTTTTCCTTTTGGAAATACTGTTTGGAAAAATGTTTTGTGATTTGGATGTTTTATTTTTTGGTCCATTTTCAAACAAATACATCCAAATGCAAAATGTACAAAATACACAAGAAAATCCACAATAAAGTGAAACCATTCACATATTCTAAATGTGGTAAAATCTTTGGTTGTAATGTAAATTTCAAAGTGCATCAAAAAGTCCACACAGGACAGAAACCATTTGTATGTATAGAATCTGGTAAAAGCTTGGTCAGAATGTAAACCTCACAATGCACCGGAGAATACACACAGAAGTGAAACCATTTACATGTTCTGAGTGTGGTAAAAGCTTTGGTTGGAAAGAAAGCCTCACATGGCATCAGAGAATCCACACAGGGATGAAACTATTTACATGCACTGAGGAGGTAAAAGCTTCAGTTGCACTGGGACAGGTAATTAGGGCATGTACACTCTTGATGTGAAGTATGGAAAAATAGCACTCTGGTATTTAGATATATGTAATGAGACCTCCTTTTCATCTATAGATCTGAATTCAAAGCCCAAATCTAAAGATAAACAATAGACAGAAGGCTCAGATGTTATAAAAAAAAAATTGAAAGCTTGACATCAGGTAGAATAGTGGAAAAGTGACATCCTAGGAAAGCAATAGGGCATCCTTGAGGACACTGCAGTAGACTTTATAAAATGCTCCCAGGTACACATCTCACCATTGCTCTCCTACCTCGTCTGCTGAGCCCCGCAAAACCCACTACCCCCAACTGTACACCACTACCATAGCCCTTACATGTGAAGGGAGCACCAATATTTGGGTACAGTGGGTTTCTGGTGGGTTTTGGAGGGCTCACAGTTGCCTCCACAAGTGTAACAAGTAGGGGGAGGTAGAGGCCTGGGTCCATCTGTCTGCAGTGCACTGCACCACTACTAGACTACTCCATGGACCTGGATGCTATTCTAATTGACCTGAGTATAACATCTGATGCTGGCATAGAGGGTGGCAAGTAATATTTTTAATCACATTTTTTGGGGTGGGAGGGGGATAGTGACCACTGGGGGAGAAAGGGGAGGTGATCCCCAAGTACCTGCAGTGGTCATCTGGTCATTTGCGGCACCTCTTGTGTGCTGTAGAGGTGTAGCCTAATGGTTAATGCAGCAGACTTTAATATTGGGGAAGTGGGTTCAATTCCCATTGCAGCTATTGGCTATAAAAACAGGTCTAGCTCAAAATGTTGGATGTCTTTGTTTTGTTCCATTATTGCTGAAAGACGTCCATGTCTTAGGAACTCCCAAGTCCCACCTTAAACATGGCCCTGGCACTCCCCCTTGAAATTTGGACATCTTTCTGATGGACTTCAGAGAAAGACGTCCAAAAAGAGATTTCAATAATATTGATTTGGACGTTTCTGTGAGATAAACGTCCAAATGCTGACATGTCACTTTTTGGACATCTATCTATTTTGAAAATTAGCCTGATAGTAACCTACGGAACTTTGCAAGTCTAAGTGCTTAGAAAATGTGCCCCCAACAGGCTCATTTTCGAAAGAGATGGACGTCCAAAAGGTGACATAAATCGGCATTTGGATGTCCATCTCACAGAGACATCCAAATCGGTATAATCGAAACCCGATTTTGAACGTCTTTCTCTGAATTTCGTTGGAAGGATGTCCAAATCTCAAGGGGGCATATCGGAGGCGTGTTTAAAGTGGGACTTGGGCGTTCCTAAGACTTGGACGTCTTTGAGCCATAATGGAACAAAGCAAAGACGTCCAGGACTAAAACTGACTTTTTCATCTACATCTGTTTTTATTACAAATCAGGCACAAAAAGGTGCCCCAGATGACCACTTGAGGGAATCGGAGATAACCTCCCCTTGCTCCCCCAGTGGTCATTAACCCCCTCCCAACCGCCAAAACTGTGATGAAGAACATTACTTGCCAGCCTCTATGCCAGCCTCAGATGTCATACTCAGGTCCATTATAGTGCATGCAGGTCCCTAGAGTAGTAGTAGGTGCAGTGCACTTCAGACAAGTGGACCCAGGCACATACCCCCCTACCTGTTACACTTGTGGAGGAAACAGTGAGCCCTCCAAAACACACCAGAAACCCACTGTATCCACATATAGGTGCCCCCTTTACCTGTAAGGGCTATGGTAGTGGTGTATAGTTGGGGGTAGGGGGTTTTGGGGGGGGGGCTGAGCACACAAGGTAAGGGAATTGTGTACCTGGGAGCATTTTATGAAATCCACTGAAGTGCCCTCTAGGGTGCCCGATTGCTGTCCTAGCATGTCAGGGGGACCAGTCTAGTGAAATTGATGGCTCCTCCCATATCCAGATGGCTTGAATTTGGACGTTTTAGACTTGGACATTTTTGTTTTTGAAAATGGCTGAAAATCAAAGACATCCAAATCGCAAAACGTCCAAATCCAAGGACGTCCATGGTATTTTCAAACACAAAAGATGGACTTCCATCTTTTTCAAAAATGACCTTCTCCCCGCCTCAAAATTTAGACGGTTTTGTAAAACGTCCCAATTCACACTTAGACGTTTCTTTCGAAAATGTCCCTCCAAGTCACATATATTTGGACTGTGATGCATGCATTCAGGCCCCTTCTCCAGCTCATATGCCTAAGTGCCACAATCTTGTGCATTGGCTCCCTTCTCCTGCTGGCGATCTGGCATCCTCAATTTTCTTTCTTTACTCCCACAGCCCAAAATCTCTCTCTTTCTCAGCCCCCTAATCCTCCAAATTTGCTTGTGTCATTAGCATTGCAGAGATGCAGCTTCCAGACGGTCCCGCCTCCTCTGATGCTTCATCTTGTTTCTAGGGGTGGGGCAGGCAGATAGAAGATATCAGGCCAGCAGGATGAAGAGTCTCTTCAGTGCTACTGGCAGAAGCAAGTTTGGAGGACCATAGGGGCAGGGGAGGGGCGGAGAAAGTGAGATATTGTGAGCTGCAGGAGTAGGGGAAGAAAAGGGAGAAAAAGAGTAAAATTCCATGTAAAGCTGCAGTAATTGCAAATTTTCACACATTTTAGAAAAATGTCCCCTTAGCTTTCAACAGCTGGGAGTAGCAATAAAATAATACATCTTAACTGTAGCCCATGTTGCTAACTCCCCTACCCCATCCCCATTACTAATAATTTGGGGTTAATAGTAAAATAACACATCTTAATGGTAGCCCATGTTAGTAACTATGGAGTCCTTTTACTAAGCTGTGGTAACAAATGAGCTTAGTGCAACCTTAAGTAGGTCATTGCTACACATTAAAGCCATTTTTACTACAGCTGAAAAAGCCTCAATTTTCTATTTTTTTTCATTAATGTTCATGTGTTAATGTTGCTATCAGTGCACGACCATTAAAAAAAAAACTACTGCAGGCACACTTACCGCCACATATTTTGTTGGCAGTAAGGGCTCCCGTGTTATTCATGCACGAACCAGTAAGTGTGTGGGAATGTAGGTGCACTAACTGGTTAGCACAGGAATGTCCACTCTCTGGCCCTGACATGCCCCTAAAAGTATTTATTGTGAAGTTAGGCGCGCACATGCAAAAACTAGCATATGATGCTATAGTATGTCCCATGTTAGGCATCTTTTTTTTTGCAGCATTCAGCATGTGCTAGCACCTAACACAGCTGAGTAAAAGGACCCTTGTGCCCCTGAAGAGAGAAGTTATCAATATGGGCTACTGTTAAGATGGATTATTTTACTGTTAATCCAAAAGTTATTACTAGCTAGGTCTCATTGCCTAAAATAAGACCTGTGCTAAAATAGTACGAGATACTGGTAAAATAACCCATCTTAGTGGTGTTCTATATTGATAAATTCCCTTTAGGTTGCACTGCATAAAATGAGATCTATGCTAAAATAGCATGAGTTGTGGTAAAATAACCCATTTTGGTGGGAAGTTAAGACATGCTATTTTACCTCTAATTTCTGCTATTTTAGTACTGGTCCCATTTTATGAAATGAGACCTAGTTACTAATAACTGGGCTTAACAGTAAAATAACATATCTTAACATAGCCCACGTTGATAAACTCTCACCCTTTAGTGGTAGCCCACATTGATATCTTGAATATCAGTCTGCTGATTTACACATACAGGGGGGGGGGGGGGGGGGGGAGTTATCAACATAGGCCACCATTGCAACCTCTACAACTTGGATGTTTTTCAGAGAAAAATGTCCAAATGCCACTTTATGCCATTTTTGAGACGTTTTTCTCTTTTGAAAATGAGCCCCCATATTGTGGTATTTATAGTCTCAAATTATACCCATTGAAGATAGCGGTGTCTGTCCCATAATGCATCAAGATGGTTATGTTAGAAATCTAGGACTGGTACAAAGTCTCTCTCCTGGATCAGGGTAACTTGATAGATCTAAATATATGTACTTTCCTTTTTATTGTAGCTCACTTTGATGTATCAAGTGATGAAATAAGTAAATTCATGAAATGAAAGTTACCATTTATAATTTATTTTGATGGTTTAAAATAGGGCTAATCTTGATGACATATACAGTGGTGGAAATAAGTATTTGATCCCTTGCTGATTTTGTAAGTTTGCCCACTGACAAAGACATGAGCAGCCCATAATTGAAGGGTAGGTTATTGGTAACAGTGAGAGATAGCACATCACAAATTAAATCCGGAAAATCACATTGTGGAAAGTATATGAATTTATTTGCATTCTGCAGAGGGAAATAAGTATTTAATCCCTCTGGCAAACAAGACCTAATACTTGGTGGCAAAACCCTTGTTGGCAAGCACAGCGGTCAGACGTCTTCTGTAGTTGATGATGAGGTTTGCACACATGTCAGGAGGAATTTTGGTCCACTCCTCTTTGCAGATCATCTCTAAATCATTAAGAGTTCTGGGCTGTCGCTTGGCAACTCGCAGCTTCAGCTCCCTCCATAAGTTTTCAATGGGATTAAGGTCTGGTGACTGGCTAGGCCACTCCATGACCCTAATGTGCTTCTTCCTGAGCCACTCCTTTGTTGCCTTGGCTGTATGTTTTGGGTCATTGTCGTGCTGGAAGACCCAGCCACGACCCATTTTTAAGGCCCTGGCGGAGGGAAGGAGGTTGTCACTCAGAATTGTATGGTACATGGCCCCATCCATTCTCCCATTGATGCGGTGAAGTAGTCCTGTGCCCTTAGCAGAGAAACACCCCCAAAACATAACATTTCCACCTCCATGCTTGACAGTGGGGACGGTGTTCTTTGGGTCATAGGCAGCATTTCTCTTCCTCCAAACACGGCGAGTTGAGTTCATGCCAAAGAGCTCAATTTTTGTCTCATCTGACCACAGCACCTTCTCCCAATCACTCTCGGCATCATCCAGGTGTTCACTGGCAAACTTCAGACGGGCCGTCACATGTGCCTTCCGGAGCAGGGGGACCTTGCGGGCACTGCAGGATTGCAATCCGTTATGTCGTAATGTGTTACCAATGGTTTTCGTGGTGACAGTGGTCCCAGCTGCCTTGAGATCATTGACAAGTTCCCCCCTTGTAGTTGTAGGCTGATTTCTAACCTTCCTCATGATCAAGGATACCCCACGAGGTGAGATTTTGCGTGGAGCCCCAGATCTTTGTCGATTGACAGTCATTTTGTACTTCTTCCATTTTCTTACTATGGCACCAACAGTTGTCTCCTTCTCGCCCAGCGTCTTACTGATGGTTTTGTAGCCCATTCCAGCCTTGTGCAGGTGTATGATCTTGTCCCTGACATCCTTAGACAGCTCCTTGCTCTTGGCCATTTTGTAGAGGTTAGAGTCTGACTGATTCACTGAGTCTGTGGACAGGTGTCTTTCATACAGGTGACCATTGTCGACAGCTGTCTGTCATGCAGGTTGATTTGGAGCATCTACCTGGTCTGTAGGGGCCAGATCTCTTACTGGTTGGTGGGGGATCAAATACTTATTTCCCTCTGCAGAATGCAAATACATTCATATACTTTCCACAATGTGATTTTCCGGATTTAATTTGTGATGTGCTATCTCTCACTGTTACCAATAACCTACCCTTCAATTATGGGCTGCTCATGTCTTTGTCAGTGGGCAAACTTACAAATTCAGCAAGGGATCAAATACTTATTTCCACCACTGTAAGTGATATCTATAATAGCTTGGATTTGTATGTTTCACTTGCTCCTTTCTTGACATCTACAGTTCTAGACATCAAGTCTTTTGTTGTTTATGTTTAGAGGGCGTGCAATGAAGCTACTAAGTACAAAGTTAAGACAAACTGGAGAAAACATTTCTTGTTCTTGTCCATAGCAATTGAAAACACAATATTTGAAGCACTGCCCCCTACTGGTAGCAGTGGAGTTGGAGGACACCTTCTTAGCTTAGAGAGAACAGTGCCAGCACTGCTGATAAAACCCAGAAAACCCCTGCGGCTGGTGGAGGTAGAGAGGAGCGTGAGCCTGGTGATCATTGCAAGAGGCACCCAGAAGATCTTATTGAGCTGACTGTGATTGTTTCTGGATCCATCTCATCGGCTTGCTGATGTCATCAGTGCGGGCCGGTGCTGCCGATAAAACCCAGCAAACCCTTGCGGCACAGTTATAGGGTATGGCCAAAGGGGTGTACCAGGCCCTTGTAAGCCCCTTTGGAACCCCAGTAGAGCTGCGGTGAACTAGGGTAATTGGCTTGGATTTCTATTTCTCTCTCATGTACACTATTTTCCTTTTTAAATGGGGAAGCATAAAGTATTTTGTTGCCAGTACGCCAGTAATGTTTTTCATCACATTTTTGGGGGATGGGTGGGAGGGGGTTAGTAACCGCTGGGGGAATAAGGGGAGGTCATTCCTGATTCCTCCAGTGTTTATCTGGTTATTTAGGCCACTTTTTTGTGCCTTATTCGTAATAAAAACAGGTCTATCTCAAAATGTCTAAGTTTTAGTCCTGGACGGTTTTGTTTTGGTCCATTATAGCTGAAAAATGTCTAAGTCTTAGGAACGCCCAAGTTCCACCCTGAACAAGTCCCTGGCACTCCCCCTTGAGATTTGGATGCACTTCTGGCGGACTTCAGACGAAAATGATTAAAAATAGGTTTCGAAAATGCAGATTTGGACGTTTTTGTGAGAAAAATGTCCAAATGCAGACTTACGCTACTTTTTGGAAGTTTTTCTCTTTTGAAAATGAGCCCGTTAGACATCTAACACCCGTACAAGTTTTTACAACTATATGGCCCTGTTTACTAAGCTGTGCTTTAGACACGCTAGCATTTTTAGCATGTGCTAAAAATTAGCACACACTAATGCTGGAGACACCCATATATTCCTATGGGCGCCTCTAGCATTAGCGTGTACTAATTTTTAGCACATGCTAAAAACATTAGCACACCTTATTATACAAGGCCCATAATGTGGTAAGTATTGGGTCAGGCACTGCAAAATGCTATCACCACCATATTAGAACATATAGGGTCAGATATTCAGATCGCGGGAGTTAGCCAGGCTGACTTCCACAATTGGCGCTGAGCTCAGATATTCAATGCCGGGCCATTTCCGGTAACCAGAATTGAATATCTGGGTGTTTTTTCACCAGTTTCAACTTAGCCCACAAAGCCAATATTCAGCGCTAATTGGTTAATTTCAAATCAACTAAAGATAAGCCAACTATTTCGGTGGCCAAATTTGGCCGCCAAACTTAGCCGGCAATGTGCTGATTATTAGTGGATAGCCAGTTATATCGTGTGATATAATCAGTTATTCGCTAAGCTCTGTTCAGCAGGAGATGTACAGTTATCTCCCGCTGTGTATTGCTGGATAACCGGTTAAGTGTCATTTAACTGCCAAGAGCTGCTCCTGGCCAGTTAGTTTTAAATATTGGGTGGATACAGAATACAATTAGCACTTAGGAGAACACACTTGTACATGGATATGGCCAGAAACACATATAATTGACCTCATATAAAATACTAATCAGCGCAAAGTACGCGCTTTGAAATGATGATGTATAGGGCCCCTTTTACCAAACTGCGGCAATAGGGGGCCGGTGCTGGTATCAGCACATGTTTTACACGTGTACCAAAGCCCCCTTTTTTTCCGTAGCTGATAAAAGGGAAGGTCTCGCTTTCCTTCAGGAAATGGCCAGATGGCAAGTAAATCACTTGCCACGTGGCCATTTCGGCGGGGAGCCCTTACCGCCACCCATTGAGGTGGCAATAAGGGCTCCCGTTCTAACCCGGAGGTAACTGGGCAGCACACAGCACTGCCTGATTACCACCAGGTACAGTCCAACGCTACAAAAATAAATACATTTTTGTAGCGCCGGAAATGATGGCACAGTAGGGGTGGGAAGTACCGCCGGGCTGCTGCGGTAGCCTGATGGTACTTCTGTTATAGCGAGCAGTACGCCCGTGTTGGGCTTACTGCCGCTTAGTAAAAGGAGCCCATAGTTTGGTGGGCATGTAAAGAAGTAGAATTTAAGTGCAAAATGGTGGAATATACACATATAGATTATAAATTATATTTTAGGTGTGTACTTGACAAATATTGGTACACTTAAAGTAACTCTAGGACAGGTATAAATGTTCCCTTCTGCCACTTATGGTAATATTTTATAAAGACAAGTAGGCATCTTCCTGTTTTAATAAAAGGGGCTTCAAATAAGCATCTCAAAAGACTCTTCAGTCAGGCACCACCTTATAAAATTAGCCTAACATGGGGTTATTTTAAGAAGGGATTTCTGTGGGTGAATGTCCCTTGGAAATGTCCCTTTAAAAATGGCCCAGGACCTCTGCATGGAAAATATTTGGTGCAGCGGTGAGGCTGAGGTGTTTGCAAATGAGCAAGCCCAGGGATTTCATTTTGAAGATCCCCTGTCAACTCATATACTGTGCACCTTCAAAGTATGCAGATTAAGATATTCCTGCCGGCACTGCAGTTCAGGAGATTTTAAAAGGATATTCTGCTCTCTAAAATATTGGTCAGTAACCCGGTGCTGCTTATGTTTATTTGTTTGTTTGTTTGTTTGATTGATTGATTGCTGGGATTCATTAACTGCCTTTATGGTGAGATTCACCCAAGGCAGTGTACAGCAGATACAGATTAACATTAAACTTACAATTTTGTTAACGGCATAACAATAGTAGAATGACCAAATGTAAGCGTAAATACAGTAAATGAGGTAAACTTGGAAATGGCAAATTGAGTCCATGGAATGAAACATGATACAGTATAAGAATTATAAATATTTAATAGCTGAATAATTCCCGGCTCTACACCAGCACCACTCCCTGTACCGCCTATGACCTGACCACTTTTTTGTTGGGCGATCTGAATATTGACCAGAAAGAATTTTGTGTCCATTAACTGAAGCAGCTCACCTAAAGGGTTGAGACAGATATTAAATACAATAGGTGAATGGATCCCTGTGGTTCCCTGCAGTTCAGTACCCAAGGTGATGATGTGCTGTTGTTGAATAGAACTGATTGTTGTCTACTTGACAAATAGGATTTGTATCATGTAAATACTGTGCCATCAATACTATACTTGTGTCTGACTGCCTTGTAAGCTTGACATTATAATTCACAGGCTGCTGACATCCAGTGTATAATTGCAGAGAACTGCAGGCCTTTAGTTATATACTGTAGGTTTTGTGCTACAAAACATTTTCCCAATTATTCTATAAACTTATCGCCTAAATGTGAGTGCCATTTGCAGTCTAAGATTATGTAATACTAGCACTTACATGCATGAACTTAACAACATGTGGAAGTGCTATGTGCAAGGTCAACAGTATTCTGAAGTATGAGAATACACGTCACATGGGGGGTAGATTCAGTAAAGGGCACCTTAGGTTAGGCGCTAGGATACAAAACATTAACTGCCAGATTCAAAATGTCATGCATAGTGTCCCATGCTGAAATCTAAGCGCATTCCATAACAACACATGTAACTTAATTGGCTTAACAAGCCAATCAGCGTTTTTAACAGCACTTAACAAGCAATAATGAGCACTAATTGGCAATAATTAGAATTTACACGCACAACTCGCTAAGCGTATTCTGTAATGAACTGTGCCTAAATTCTAAAACATGCAGTTCAAAGGGGGCATGGCCATGGGTGGGGAAATGGGCGTTTCATGGGTGTTCTGAAATTTACATGTGCTGTTATAGAATAAGGCCCAGTCCGCATAAATCTACATGCAGGGATTTATGTCACGTGTTAATTGGTGTAATTGGAGGTGCTCAGTTTTAGGCACTGGGATATCCAGTAAGCCTATTCTATATACTGTGCATAAATCTTATGGAATACGTTTAGGTAGAAATGTTTTCCACGTAAATGTTTTAAGAGCCATATATAGAATCTGGCCCTGAAGGGTAAATTCTATAAATCACGCCTAAAAAATCAGCATAGAAAACTCCCTGATTAAGCTCTATTCTATAAGTCACACCTAAAGTTAGGCACGGTTTATATGATAGCACTTAAGCTCAGAGGTCACACATAAATGTAGACACATCCATTTGCACCAATGAAAACATGGTGCAAATGCCCTAACTAAATTTACACACAGAATCCCCTTATTCTGTAATTGCATGTGTAACTCAATTCTACGCCCATGCTCTGCCATATCCCATCCTTGACCCACTCATTTCCACACCCCCTTTTCTGGGACATGCATAAAATATAGGAGCAGATCACATGCTGAATTTTGCACGTGTATATATTACTTAATTTCAATTAGCGCCAACAATTGCTTGTTAAAAAGCCAGTTATTGGCACTGATTGGCTGATTATTCAGTTAAATTGTGTGTGCAAATTGGGGCACTTTCAAATTTGTGCACACAATTTTTGGTGACTCATGGAATTAGGGGGTAAACATGAGTTCTAAAATGGCAGTTCCATGGGTAACTGCCATTATAGAATACTAGCTTAAGTCTGCTTTTTCACACCTACCTTTAGGCATGAGCATTTACGCCAGCCAAACGCTGGTATCACTGCTTGTGGTTAACTACTGACATTTAAACAAGTATTCCATAAAATTGTACCTAAATTCTGGGCATGACCCTAACCCGCCCATGCTACATCCCCTTTGGAGTTGCACACTAGAGAAATTAGGCATGGTTTATAGAAATAGGGCATAGAATAGTTACACATATAACTACTAATTAATGCCAATAATCATGTGTTAAGGCCAATTAAGTGCCAATTGCATGAATTAGTTTCTGCGTGTAAATGACCCTAGTCTATAACTGTGTTAACAATTGTGTGCCTATCGTTGGGTACCATTTATAGAATGTAGGGGATAATGCCTAAATGCAAGATAGCATTAATAGGGGATGGGTGGGTCATAGGTACGTCACAATTTTACACTTCAAGATTATAAAATACTGTCATATAGGCACGCTAGCATATGTTATCATATCCTAATCCAAAAGATGTGTTTTCATCCACCTTCCAATATGAAGCTGTTAAGTGGTGGAATCAATTACCAGTCAAAATTAGGACAATGTGTAATTATGATGTGTTTCTTAAAATTCTTAACTAATTTTTTCTCAAAATATGTAGTAGATAAACATTGATTATTCTAAATGTAATTAAATTTGTAGTTCCAGGAAATGTCCAGTTAATTTCCTGTAAATTGCATAGAACTCTATTTGAGGAAATTGCGGGGTAGAAGAAATTGAATTGAATTCTATAATGAAATATGGCTGTCCGGATGCAATTCACACACTTTGCACTGCATTTTGGTGCACTTTATAGATTTTCTCCCTTTGTAGTTGTATAAAAAAAAAAAGGTAAGTAAATTATTGAGTAAACTTAAATATATCCACTTGCCATAGGATGAGCCTAATGACAACTCTGGAATCGAGTTTTCTTATTGACCTACTTTTATAGCACAGAAATAGAGGGGGCACAGCATTCCATATATAATCCAATATCTTTTAAAAATCTATAAAAGCATTGTGGTGGCACTCAAGCAGAGGATTGACGTATTTCAAAGGGTTTAATAAAACTTGAAATGTGACAAAAAGATCTAGTTTCCACCTTTTCGCCAAGAGAACTGAAACAAAATTGATTTCTTGTGAATATATCTGCCTCAGAATTGCTTGTGACTTTTCAATTTACACTTTTGCTATTGTGCTACAGGACAGTGTGCATTATGTATTGAAAGTAAAGGAGTATACAGAAAATGTAATTGAATTGTTACTATGCTGTATTTCTAAAAGTCTAGGGGTCCTTTTATTAAGGCGTGGCAAAAAGTGGCCTCTGGTAGTGTGGGAGCGTGTTTTTGGTGCGCACCAGGCCAGTTTTTACTGCGTCTGGGAAAAAGGGCTTTTTTTTCAATAGGCCATGAAAGGGCCTTCAGTAAAATTAAAACCTGCAAGCGCCTATTTATGGTCTGAACCCTTAACACCACCCATTGATCTAGCAGTAAGCACTCACGTGCGGTATGCATGGTGACCGATCAATGTGTGCTAACTGCCGGGTTCAGCTGCATTTGTTCATCCATCTGTGCCATCTGCTGCTCCATGATCACCAGTGTCCATTCCTGTAATTCCAACTTACAGTCTCCATGGACTATTATGTCCCTGTTCTGAGCCAGAAGATCACATGCACAGGTCACAAGTTCATGCTGCCATCTAGATGAGAGTATTGAGCAGCACCCCACTATCAGCTGTTAGCTCTGCATCTTCAGCATGGTCCGTGAAGGGTGAGGGCACCAGCAATTTGATGTCCCCATAGTTGGTGCTACTTGTCACAGATGTCTTGCTGCCCTCTGGTTGCCTTTCCTCCTGGCTGAGCACCATCTGTTTCCTTCTGTCTGCAAAATCTGTTTTGCCCTGGACTCTGGGAGCAGCTGTCACTGTTTTCTGAGCTGGATGTTGATTTCTCAGTGGCCTCAGCTGGCTGGGAGCTCCCTCCCTGCTTGAGATCTGTGACTTGGCCTTCTGTCATAGGTAAGAGGACATAAAATCTATAACTATCATATTGGCTTGGGTGTGGAAACACAACTTCTGGCCGTAATATGCACTTCTTGGAGACCTGCTGGGATACATATATCCTGTGGCTCTTTCCCTATACCTGTATATTCATATGCCACTTTGTTGACTGTTGTTGAAGATGTTGCAGTTCAATCATTTTTGTCTTTGATTAATGATTTTTTTGATACAGGGAGTAGTTCCATATTCATGGAAAACAGCAGCTGTTCATCCTATCTTTAAAAACTCTACGCTTGATCCTAGTAAACCAGAAAATTACAGACCTGTTTGAAATTTACCTCTTTTTTTTTTAATCAAAAGTATTAGAGATGGTAGTATTAGTTCAGCTCCTGACGTTTGTTGATGAATGTAGTTTACTATCTATCTGTCTGGTTTCAGGAAATTTCATAGCACCCAGATTGTGCTATTAAATGTCACAGATGATTGTTGGAAATTTTTGTATAAAGGCTCTGATTTTCTTCTGGTATTGTTGGATTTGAGTGTGGATTTTGATACCATAGATCATTTCCTCTTATTGAACAGATCATTCTTAGAAGACAAATACAAAGTGTGTTGGGTGGGAGCCAACCCTTCAAAACCAAGGCCTTTTCTATCTGGAGTCCCTCGAGGTGATCTTCTGTCACCATTACTTTTTAATCTTTATGTGAGATCTGTGATTGAAATTGCTATAAAATATTAGATTTTTATTCATACTTTTGCTGATATACAACTATGTGTTCCTTTTGGCTCTTCTTGCGATAGAGAAATTGCAAAACTGTTTAACAAAAATCAAGAGTTGGATGGTTTTGAATAAGCTTCAGCTACATCCCTCAAAGACTAAAATTCATAGAGAAAGTTTCACTTATCAGTGTCTTAGTTTGTTGTGAGATAGAGTGGTTATATCATCAAAAGATCAAGGGGAGGGGGGAATTATTTCCTCTGCAACAGAGTCTGGACAGAGATGCGAAAGCACTATCTCGGGGAAGTGGCAAAAAGGAGTATGTTTCAGTTGTAATATTTGTGCCCCACTGTCCTGTTTCTTTCCTCTGCTCCTTAGAATATACACCAGGGAGTGGAATGTTGGATGTCCGAGAACACTTCTGATTTCAGTGCAGCACAGGTTACCAATGTATATGATTGAGTTGCTGGGAGGGGGGATGGGTAGACTTGGGATTCGTACATAAAGGGATAGGGGTAATGTTTTTATTGCCTTGAAAAGAGTTACTTGTTTTTATTGATGAGACAGTGTACCTTGTTTTTAATTGTGTATAGAGGGTGGGGTGGAGAGAAATGGGAACCTTTGTTTTCCCAGGGTGTAGCTGACAGATGAAATTGTAGTTAAAAGAAAGACTATACAATGTCTAGGTCCAAACAATGTAACATGTTTTATTCAGTTTTTAACAGAAATATGGAACATTATTATATATCAAAATAAATGAAAACTTGTCAGTCTTAAAATTGTAACTCAACTTGTCACTTGGTGAAGCATTTACTTGTTACAGTGGTGTAATAAATATACAGATGTTCATTAGGGAGGACCCTGTACTATTCAGCTGGAAGACAGGCTGCAGACTTGGGGGGGGGGGCTATGGGAGGTGGCACCCAGGTTTATATGACCCATAAGGCCTGTGAGTTGGGGGGCTAAGATGGGGGGGATCTAGTGATAAGTGCTCTTAGCTGCTTCTTGGCCTCTGTGAGGTCACATATCTCCACCCTTATTCCCTTCATGATTTTGAACATGATGCCCATGATATGGTGGATGTGTGTAAAGACCAGCAGCAGGTCCTACCTGAGGGACTCAAACCTCTGCTGGACTTCACGTAGCCACCTTGGCTCAGGCAATTCAGGATCAACACCATGGTCCACAGGCTGGGTGTATTTTGTTCCAGTGGGGTCAGCAGATACAGGGGTGAACATGGGACAGGTTGTCTTGTATCCAGCTCCTGCTGCTGATGTCCTCCAGGTTCCACAGCTTCCCTAGGGTTGGTGGTATGGATTGAAATGGAGCTGTAGGTCCCAAGGCCATCACTGCCTCATCCTCCCCATAATCCTCCTTTCCTTCCTCCTTCTCCCATACAGGGACCAGAGGTGGTAGGGGGCCAAGGTGGGCCTGATGCTCATCATGGCCCCTTCAGGGACTAGGCAGTGTGGTGGGGCCTCTGCTGCTTCTTGGCTCTCCCACTCCTCCTGTTCTTCTTCTTCCATCTCCTCCTCTGATACGGATGAGTTGTTCTCTTCTTCTTCCTCCTCCTCCTGCTACTCAGTGGCGTAGCCAGAAGTCAATTTTTGGGTGGGCCAACAGGTTGGATGGGTGGGCACTAGACAGTGGTTTGCTGGAAATGTTTAACAACAGGCTCTCTCCCTGGTCCACTTCTGCGCCCCCCCCCCCCCCCCCCCGTCCACCTCCCCTCAAAATTGCAGAGCTGGCTATAGCCGGGGAGAGAGCCTGGGGGGGGGGGGGGAGGCAATGCATTACTCTCTCCAGGAAAAAAAAATTAAATGATCCCAGGTTCCAATCTAATTCATGTTTAATGTGGGATAATATGCCATAAATAAGTAAATAAATAAATATAAACTTTTAATGTTGAGCACCTGATTCTCAAAGTGGACATATTCCAAACACTATAATGAAAATAAAATGATTTTTTTCTACCTTTGTTGTCTGGTGACTTTGTTTTTCTGATCATGCAGGCCCAGTATCTGATTCTGCTGCTATCTGTCCTCTTAACTCCGTTTCCAGGGCTTCCTTTCCATTTATTTCTTTACTTTCCGCCTTTCTTCTTCATTTCTTGCTCTACGTCCTTAAGTAAAAGCTGGGTCCTCCGCAGATTTGACTGTCCAGTGGATCCAGCTTCTGCCTACTTTCTCCATCCATGTGCAGTTTTTCTCCTTTCTTCCTTTTCCCTATCACCTCCTTCCTCTCTCTTTCCTCCCCTCCATCCATGTCAGCATTTCTTCTCTCTCCCTTCCCCTCCATCCATGTGCATCTCCTTCCTGTCTTCCCTTCCTTCCCCTCCATCATGTCCAACAATTCTCTCCCTGCCCTCCCCTCCATCCACCCATGTCCAGCAACCATCCTTTCTCCACTGCCCTTCCCTCCATCCATGTCCAGCAACTCTCTTCTACCCTCCCCTCCATCCTCCTATGTGCAGCAACTCTCCTCTCCCCTGCCCTTCCCTCTATCCACCCATGTCCAGCAACTCCCCTGCCCTCCATCCATATATCCATCCATATCCAGCAATTCTCCTCTCTACCCTGCCCCCCTCCATCCAGAAATTCTCTCTCCCCTGTCCTCCCCTCCATGTCCCGCAATTTCTCCTCTCTCCCTGGTACTTGTCCTCCCATCCATGTCCATCGATGCTCCTCTCTCCCCTTTGACCATCTCCCTCTCATTCCCTCTCCAGCACTCACATTCCCCCCTCTGTCTCTCCCTTACCCAGTCTCCTAAATTCCTCCCCCCATCTTTCACCCACTTCATTAGTCCCCCATTCCCCATACTCTGTACTTACCACCCCTCCCAGTCCCATCTATCTCCTGCTCCTTCCCTCAGCTCACCACCCCTCCCAGTCCCATCCTTCCCTCTGCTGAATAAAGAAGACAACGTGGATGCAGGCAGCACAGCAGCTCACTGGTTTGCTTGCTGTGTTTTAAATGAATGGCGACGGCTGCGCAGGGGAGTAGAATTGGCTTCCTTCTGTAGTCGCAGCAGCAAACTGGTGAGTGGCGGCACTAAAAGCATAAAGCAGCCAAGCTCTTCGATTCCGTCCTTCGCTTTCCGTTCCTGCCCTCTCAGCGTCCCGCCCGAAAGGAAATGACATCAGAGGAAGGCGGGACGCTGAAAGGGCAGGAAACGGAAAGCGAAGGACGGAATCGAAGAGCTTGGCTGCTTTATGCTTTTAGTGCCGCCACCCGCCAGTTCGCCGCTGCTGCGAGTCTGGATAGATCAGCTGGGTGGGTGGGCCTAAGCTGAAATTGGGTGGGCCTGGGCCCACCCAGGCCCACCTGTAGCTACGCCCCTGCTGCTACTCTTCCTCCTCATCCATGTTCTTGGCTTTGGGAGGAAGCCACTCAGGTTAATCTTTTGGAAAGGGTGCATAGCACATTTCATAGACATGATTGGGAGATGCAATGTTGGTTTAGCATACCTTGCCTTCTACCTTCCTGTGCCTCCTCCTTCTTCCCTTGTGTCTCCACGGGCATGCCAGTACTGCATTTGTCATAGTCAGTGCTGCCTACATATTTTATCATTGCAGTTTTTGTAAGAGCAACATTGTCCCTGATTGGAAGTGTAATGCTCATGTTTGATTTGGGGACATACAACTGCATCTGTCACATCTGTGTTCACTTAGATCTGACTCTCTAGAGTGGTTGGTTATGTTCCAGTGACCAGTAGAGGATTTGCAACAGTTTCAGTGTGATTCAAAATGCATGAGAGTGGATTTCGTACACAGGACTCATGCACATGATGCATCTTCCCCCCCCCCCCCCCCCCAATACAAGTGCATAATCATATACACAGAGCCCACTAGGGAATGGATGTCACATGTAGGCTGGCTTTCTATGAGTAGTGCAGAGCTGCTGTGTGATGATGACATCATCACCACCTGTGTAGTAACTTATTCCATATGTGGCCATGCACATATCATGTTTGGGTAATGAGGCTTGTGGCAGCCTAGGAAAGAGAGATGGCATGATATCTGTCCACCATGTCACAATTAGGTTGTGGGTGATGCAGCTGCAAGGAGCAAGGTGGTTTGGTTTACATGCTATAAGAAATGGTAAAATGCATTTTGAAGGGACATTCCTCTTCCGTGTTGCAGCCAATGCCTGATGTGCAGCAGCAGCAGCAGGAAAGGGCTAGCCCCCTAGATGGCCCAGAAGTAGCATTTGAGAGCATCAACATCTCTTGTAATGCTGAAGATTCTGTGAGATTGATGGAGATGGCATATGCATTATTCCAGTGCACCTTCAGATGTCTTTGCAGAGCCTCCCCTAGCATAATATCAGGATCTCCCTGTACAGGAGCCAGACCAGCAGCTGGGAATCCCACAGATATGTAAGGCTGGTAGATGCTAGTAGGGCCAGGCCTGGGTATGACAGACAACCCCTACAGCAAACTGAAATATCCTCTCATAATACTGTAATTGGTTTGGTTGGGTGGGATACTGGGAGTATGGCAAAGTGACCTGTACAGAGGTAGCAGGCCAGCCAAAGATGGCTCTCATTGGTGCCATCATGAGGCTTGTGTGGCACATTTGTGCCCTTGGGTGTCACTATGCTCATAGCAGCTGCACAGCACTCCATGTATATACTGTGAATGTGTCCTGGCCAACTTGCCACTGTGCTGTGACCTCAGAGGTCTGTAGCTGTGTGCGTGTGCTGTCAGCATTTTGCTAGCTGTATGACTTGGCAAAGTGTCACATAGGTAAGGTGATTGTGGGTGCTTGTTGGCAGTGTAAGCCCTTATTTTGCCTGGGTCTTTGGCATCTCCTACTAGACCCCTTTTTGCTGCTGCTTGTGGGACCCTACAGTATGCCTCCTGTCCCTGAAGAGGTGATCGTCATTCTGGTTGACTAGGAGTGACAGATGGTCACGTTCCTTCTCAAATAAATTACACTCTCTCCTGGCCTCCACTTGCTTTTGCATGTGGCAGGTTCCAATTGTTGGTTCTGTATATTGTGGGGCCTGAACCACATAGTGCTAGCCAGCATGATACTTAGATGGTGGATCTCGACATTTATCGTTGTTACCAGAAGCTGGACAGAAGACGCTGTAGGGCTAGCATTACACGTGTATGGCTGCTGCTGAACCCAGGTACAGGTTTTTCCCAGAAGGCGCTACACAGCCATCTTCCACAGCCAGGTAGCATGGTGGCCAATAGGTATTGCATGTGTATGGACCAGATAGGCACATGCTTCCCTAGTTGGACCTGCTTTCAATGTGTTTCTCCCCATTTTTTGAGCTATCAGGATTTTTACATTTGCTGTTGCATTGTTTTGATTATGTCTGCATGTATATCCTATAAAGCTTTTTCCTCCTTTTCTATGTTTTTTTTCAGTGGGGGGGGGGGGGGGGGTGCAGATATGTCTATTTTACATGACACACACACACACACACACACACACACACACGCAGTCCAGACTTTGTAAAACATGTTCCTTTTTCTGCACATTTGCTCTACCATGTTGAATATTCATTTATAAGGAAGTGGAGGCTGACTTGGGCTCCATGGCTCTTCAGTAAATTGGTGTCTGTATAAGTGGATGTGTACATGAAGAAGTGTCACTGCAGTTTTACATGTTAGTTCTAATTATAACAAATCTGACCATAAATCATTTCTTTTCAGTAAAGTTATTTCTAAACTATATCAGCATATAGAATGATATCGCTGATATCTTACAGGATAAATATTATATAGTGAGTCATTTTGATATAAATCTTATAGGCCTGCATATTACTTGCCAATGAACTGAAATTCTCAAAAGAACAGAGGTGGCATGTTTGCATCAAGGCAGAGTGTATTATAAAGCAAAAAAACAACTCTGGGGAAAACAGATCCAGACAAGGGTCTTGCTTTATCATAGCAGAAAAAGATTTTCTATTTCCTACTCACAATAAGGGTTTCAGCAAGGCCAGATTTATTTATAAGCTTAGACAAGCTATAGCTTAGGGCGTAAAGCTTCACTAATATGGAAAACTATTAAACCTCAAGCTTACTTCCTACTTAATTGAGAGGGCCTCTTAAATGTTACAGCGTAGGAGCCACAATACATATAAATCTGGCCCTGGGTTTCAGCTTAATAAAAACACTAGGAAGTTTATTCACATATTGTCAAATTTTAGGTCACATTACCAATGAAATAAAAGAACGTAAGAACACAAGAACTGCCATACTGGGTTGTAGGGCAAAGAGGTGATGACTGTGCCTAGGGTAACAATTACACCTCTCCCTGGCCTAGGGTTTACTAACTTTCTGCTGACAAAGAGAAAACTGAGAAAACAATTCAGTGCAATGAGCAATTTATTGATGTAACAAAAACAGCAAACTTTTAGGCAATAATCATAAGCAATATTTTTAAGTAGCAGTTCCGGCACAAAGGCCTATCTTTTTATAACAATAAATTGTGTCTTACATAAACAATGACCAAGGTATCAGTCCTTCAGGTTTTTGTGCAGATAAGTCAACATTATCTTACTATTATGTAACATTCTGTATATGGCATATGGCATTAAATTTGATTGTTTGCTGATATTAAATGTTGAAGACGAGGATCTTTTTGAAATTTCATACACTGTGGACACTGAACACTGCTCAAACTGGGTATGTAATTAATTACTTAATGAGCCAATTAGGGCAGATAATTGTGCATTAACAATCAATCAGTGCTAATTAGCACTAATTGAAATGTACACACACATCTTGATAGTCGCTATTCTATAAAAATGCGTGTGTAAATGTTTACACGCAGATCTGAAAAGAGGGTGTGGCTATGGGAGGGACATGAGCAGGTCAGGGGCATTTCTAGTATTTGTGCAGAGTGTTCTAGAATTCAGGGGATCCGTGTCTAATTTAATCATGGGGATTTACACCAGGATTCTGGCTCCTAGACAGTTAAATGGCACATAACTGGCTAACCGGCAATATTCAGAGGGAAATAGCCGGTTATCTTCCACTGAATATTACCAGTTAGCACTTAGCAGAGAGCCTATTATATCACATGATATAACTGGCTATACACCGATATTCAACACATCACTGGCTAAGTTTGGTGACCAAATTAACTGGTCATTGCTTAATATCAACTTGGCTGGTTATGTTTAAACCGGCCAAAAATAAACTGGATATGCAATGCCAGTCACCGTAAATGGCCCGGCATTGAATATCTGGAATCAGTGCCAACCGTGGGAGTCAACCGAGCTAACTTCTGCAGTCTGAATATCGATGCATAACTAGGGGTGCATTCTTGGTGCCTTTTTGGAGATCATTCTATAAAGAGCTTGAAGATCTATAAACCTACTTGTACTCTGAGATCTAGTAGTCAGTACCTCTTAGAGATCCCTTTATTCAGGCACATCACCTTGAAAGAATACAGGAATTCATTGTTCGTGGTTGTTGATCCATCCTTGTGGAATACTCTACTGTTAGATTTATGTTTAAGTAAATCTTTGCTTTCAATTTGAAAACATCTAAAAGCATTCTTATTCCAACATGCTTATTCTTGAAGCTTCAATTCGTGTTCATTTTTGTAAGTATTGTAAGTTGTTTTTTTGTTATGTATGTGATTTTGTAAGCTGCTCAGATTATTAGATGTGCAGGATATAAAAAATATTTAAACAAATAAAATAAAGTAAGGCAGCATTTAAACACATAAATGCAAGCATTCTCATCAATATCCTTGTCTGCCATTATTTATAGCTTTCTGAGAGACGCCTCATGATTTATTCTCCATGTTAAACAAGGCTGTTCACGATGAAGGGTTCCAAAACAGGGTACTCTGTTGGACAGTGGCTCAACAGTGGTGCACATAAGTGATTATTGAATATAAAAATGTGGAAGACATAGTTTTGGACTATTTTTGAATGTGTTTGACATTACATACCTTTTGTATTTATTAAGTGGACAGAGTGAGCTTTTCATGCTAGATCTCATTATACCGAAGTGGAAGGTTAATATTTTTGTTGTTGTTGTTATTATTATTTGATTCATATATGTACATGCATTTGCATGTTTGCTGAGGAGTATCAGTGATGACACAAAGATAGCCAATAGAGTGGATACCCTGGAGGGAGTAGAAATGAGGAAAAGGGATCTCCAAAAGTTAGAAGAAAGGTCGAGGGTCTGGCAGTTAAAATGTAATCACTCTCCTAATTCAATAGGGTATAAGTCCATTTGGTTTTCTTCTGTCATTTAAACTCAAATGCTGGAAAACCTTTAATGCTCTTTCACTACGTGAATCACAAAAACATGTGAACAAAATCAAATTCTAAAAAAAATGTTTTAAAAATATTTGTTTGTGCTCAGATTAGTGCATTACACTACCCTAGGACCTCAGGCCCTTCTTTATTGTGTAGTTCACAGCCATAGCCATCATCGCATGAGACCAACTTCCTACCTTATCTTATATATATCATTGTATTTTAAGTTATGCAATCCAATTTAAGCATAATACAGTTTTTAAAGGAGGCTGTTGTCGCAATGATTTTCTTTTGTCTTTTTTTTTCTTCTTCAAACACTGTGGCTTAGGCGAAGGGTCCCTTTAGTCCAAACAAAACCTGTGTTTATAAATCCAATAATATCCTTGTTTCAAACATCCCCTCATGCTCCCTAGGATGAAATGAGGACATTATTGGATTTATAAACACAGGTTTTGTTTGGACTAAAGGAGAAACAGGGGTGACATAATACAGACGTTCAAATATTTGAAAGGTATTAATCTGCAAACGAACCTTTTCCGGAGACAGAAAGGTGGTAGACCTAGAGGACATGAATTGAGGTTGAAGAGGGGCAGACTCAGGAGTAATGTCAGGAAGTATTTTTTCACGGAAAGGGTGGTAGATACATGGAATGCCCTTCCATGGGAGGTGGTGGAGATAAAAACGGTAATGGAAATCAAACATGCGTTTAGAAGGAATGGATCTATGAATTCTTAGCGGAGATTGGGTGGCAATGCCAGTAATTGGAGAGTAAAAGCAGTACTGGGTGGACTTCTATGGTCTGCACCCTGATCGTGAAGGATGGAGTGTAAATCTTAAGGGGCTTCGACGTTAGCTTCAGATCTTTTAGTACAGAAACAGTGCTGGGCAGACTTTTACAGTCTATGCCCTGAGAAAAGCATGGAGAAATCAAACTCAGGTATACATATAAAGTTTCACATAGCAAGTAAAATTAGTTTATCTTGTTGGGCAGACTGGATGGACCATTCAGGTCTTTATCTGCCATCATTTACTATGTTACTGAGATACTCCCCTTCACATTTACTACCTAATAAGTTTAAAGTCTCTGGGATTCCTATTCAGATAGATTTTTGTCACCGTCTCAGTTGTATTCTACAGTATCCTCATATAAAATTCTTCACAGTTTTTTTTTGTTCTAGTTTTAATTGGTGGTATTTTCATTGTACTGATGCTCTTTCCCAGTTGCCTATAGAGTTATTTGGGGTCCTCTCTAAATAATTTATTTTGCTCTCTCTTTGTTTTCTTCATTTCTACGTCTTTTGTGCTGATGATTGAAGCATATGAATTTATCTTTCATATTATCTTTGTTGAGCTTGAATCAGATACACATTTATCAGGGCTACTTCTTTACATAGTGGTTTTATTTAACTTCATTGTGCTTTTTCCCTCTTAAGAAGGATTTGTTATTTTTCTCCTTTGCTTCTGGCGCTGTGTAATATTTGGTAGGATTCTCTCAGTAACAGTTAAATCATTGGACAAAAAGCTATGGAAATGTCTTAGGAGGTCACCTAAGGGGGTGTCATGATTCACTTACATGAAAACTTTAAACTGCACAAAACACAGCAGCGCGTTTGATTTATGGAATTTCAAAATTTGAGAGACTGACACCTCTATGTATGAAATTGCACTGGCTTCTTATTGAAGTCCATGCTATTTTCAACTTGTAAGCTATGGGCCCTGTTTACTAAAAATGCACAAACATTAGAGACACCCATATATTCCTTTAGCACACATTAAAAACGCTTGCGCACCTATAGCATGGCTTAGTAAGCAGGGCCCTATGACTTTTCTTATTCTGCCAGATTCTATATAGTGTGTCTAGAGATACGCAATGGTTTTCACATGAGAGATGGTTCACGCACGTGCAATGGTTTGGATGAGCACACTGTCGGGAAAAGACTCTTTTAAAAGAGCACCACTGTTATCAGCAAACAAAAATACATGTTTTTATTAGTTAATGACATGCAATGACGTGGGATAGGTCATTGATATTGCCCATGTTGTTGCAAATGAAAGCACATCCCTATGAAATAGTGTAAGGGGATCAGGAGGAAAAGATATGAGTGCATAGGTAGGAAAAAGTGCAAGAGGGAAGGGAACATCTATATAACAACAGCTGTGCACCCTATCACCTATCTTCCTAATAGACAATCTCCCAGACACTCTCCACAGACATATTATGACACTCAAATGCACTCCTAACACACCCCTATCCTCCATATCCCCAGATATACAAACCTAGACTCTTTTCAAACATGTGCTTCTTATTCACTCACTGACTTACACACACACACATACACACACTTCAGCCCACCCCTGCCTCACCCATCCAGCTATCCACAAATGCACCACTACCCTACCAAGACAACATGGTTCTCCATATGGAGCCTCAGACAACATTGTAATATGATTTATGTAGTAATGAGAGACATTTCAGCTATACATTTTACTCCATGAAGAAACCCATTAAGGGTGAAATGCAGTACAGTACAACCTCAATTATCCGACATAAATGGGATTGGCCCTTTGTCAGATAAGTGAAAAGTCAGATAATACAGAAAACAATGGTAACCCCTCAAACAATGCATGAAAAACATACTGTATGCACAAAGAACAGGCACAGGGTAACTTTAATTAAAATATTGTTTATTAACACTAGTGGGCAATGAAAAAATGAAAAAGAAAATTGTGTAGCAGGCAATTTGAGCACAGATTCACAGTACAGTACACACAGCACAGCGATTATCAGCAGGCAATATGAACAGACATACTGTACAGGTAACGAAATGGGCAAGAGAAATCATATTTATCAATTGCATATACAGAAATACAGAACCAAGTACAGCTCCATTTCTCAAGATCACAGCATGCCTAGCCTCACTCGAGTTGTCTTCTCCAGTCAATAACAGTACCATATAAGCAGAAATCAAGACAGCAGAACCAAGCAGAGTCCCATGCTTCAGGACAGCAGAACTGCAACTGGAAACCCTCTGGATCTAAGAATGAGAGTAAGAATAAAGGAAGTGCTGTAAATGTAAATGAACAAACAGGAAATACAGTAGGTGTACATACGGCACTGCATAAAACTCATTGTGCACAAGAATCTTACCATGGTTCCATTTCTGCAAAAGCACAGCCTCAGATCAAAAATGGTTCCCTGACAGGAAAAGCAGGCTTTCGGGTCAAAACAGCTATAAAGTTCACTTTCTCTAGCATGTCCTTTCTGCAAACGTTTCTGCTCTATAGACAAAAAACATTTTTCCTCTTTTAACTGGCAAAAAATTGTTGTCATGCTGTTAAAGCAAGGTCCGGCGCTATAAAAATATTTCTATTTTCATAGAGCCGGTGCTTAATTGGTGGTAATCACTGCCTGGTTACTGCTGGGTTACCATCTAAAAAGGCATTTAAAATCAGAAACACGATGCGACTGGCCTTAGATCCAGTGATGAAGACACGCTATATGGAAACTAGAAATTCTTCCTTTACTGTTGCCAGTATGCAAATGTGGAACACTCTTACAGGACACTTGAGGCTTTGTAGTAATGTGATGAAATTTAAGAAACTTCTCAAAGCACAGTTGTTTGTGGCTGCATTTTATTGAGTTTTTGGAATGTTATGCCCTCTGATACAACATAAATTGAACTGTAATTTTGTATTAAAAATGTGTCTGTGTGTTAGGTTCTGTATCATATGGTTATGTATGTTTTTTGCAAATCACTTATGGGCTCATTTTCGAAAGAGAAGGACACCCATCTTTCAACATAAATCGGAAGATGGACGTCCTTCTCACAGAAACTTCCAAATCGGTATAATCGAAAGCCGATTTTGGACGTCCCCAACTGCACCATGAAATCATGGTCTCAAATCAAAAAATGGTTCCCTCGCTCCAAATGCAGGGTCCCAGATCCAAAAATTCATGCATAGAAGCATGGGATCAAATTACAAACAGGAACAGAATGAGGGGCACATGGAGTATCAACTGCAAAGCATGGTTCCCTTGCAGTGAAGCACAGTCTCAGCTAAAAGGAGTCTCAAAGATGGCTCCCTTGCAGCATATGAAGCTGAAAAACAGTAAGAGAATCAGTGCACTTCTTAATGGCAACACAGTGACATCACTGGAGGGAGTGTCTGTCGATAAACCGGATGGCTGGATTAGCGAAGAAGTGTACTGTGCTGCACTGGAGTTTTTGAGTCTTTTGTTTGGATATGGCAGTAATAATGGCTCTCTTATTTGGTTGTGTGTGCTAGGAATAGGACATTGTTGAACTTATAGACTGAGATAAGTGATACTATATATTTCCTGCCTTTAGCTATTGATCTGTAGAGTGTATAGTTACGATTATTTGTTGTCTATGGACTTTGAAGGTTTTTTCCTCGCACAGTGGTGACCTACAATTTCTCTTCTGTTTGCTATAAGCACAGGGCGGCTGTTGAGTGCATGATGTTTCCTTCATTAGTTTACTTTTGGATTTTTTTTTATTGGTTTTGAAGCATAGGGTTTTTTTGTATATTTTGTTTGTTTTGTTTGTAAGGAATCTAAAGTACAAGTCAATCTACGCTTCTTCCTTTGCGTACATCAGCCCGCACTCCTGGAATGCTTTGCCGAGACTACTGAAAGAGACAATGGATCACCCGACATCTAAAAAATTACTAAAAGCTCATTTGTTTAGTAAAGCCTATCCCCAAGACCTCCATACTCTTTAAACCCCTATTTCCGCTTTGTTTGATTTCCCGCTTTTTGCCTTATGTCTGCTTCTCTTTTGTTGCTCCTATTTTCCCATCCATATTCTCTTATTTAGCTGCTTTCATAACTGTATTTGTTAATTTTATATAACTATTATATCCTGCTGTATTATGTAATTCTCTTGTAACTCTGTTAGCCACATTGAGCCCGCACAAGCTGGGAAAATGTGGGATACAACTGTACCAAATAAATAATAAATAAATAAAATTGAGTAGAATTTTAGAAAGGATGTCCAACTCAGAATATAGATATCCAAGTCAGTACATCAGATATGAATGTCCATGTCTCATGTATTTTAGAACAGTATCTGCTGACATACAGCCCGTTTTAAATACAAGAAAATGGATGCCCACGTTCTGGCTACATCCAGCATTAACCTTTATTTTACAAACTGAAAGGTCCAAACTATGAATGGGGCAAAACAAGGCATGGATGTCTATGTGGCAGCAGAGGAATGTCCATATTATAAAATATTGCAAATTTCAACCCTCAGGCAATAACCTAGCCATTAACAATAGGGAGAATATATAATCATCGATCCAGTTATACGAAGTCCAAACTTATATAGTAGAACTATCAAAAACTTAGCTTTATTTGAGATTCTTCTTTTCTTTCTGTCTTTATTCTTTTTCTTTAAATAAACATTTCAATCGGGAGACGTATCACACCAACATGAATTCACATTTTGCCATAAGGCTGTCTCAAAGTCTGTCTTCCAAAATATAAAATAGTAATTACAAACGATTCTTCAGAAATTCATTGCATCCAATAATATAGACACCAACTATTAAAGTGCATTCCAGTGGTACATCCAAGATTGCCACAGCATTTTTCTTCAAATTATATATATAATGAAACTATGATACGATAGGCACCAATCAGAGCACAGGGTCAGATCAACATCATCCATTTGATTTCTCGATTCCAACCATTAGGTTCTACAGAGTTCAAAGCGAAGATCCAATATTGTTCTCTATAACTGAGGTAGTATTCCAAATTTCCACCCACCCAGCTGACACATGATTAATAATTATCCATCTTTCAATAACCAAAGATGCTAATTCCAAAAGAAATGTAGAGGAGATATGAGGGGAGGGTTGTCTTTGGTTATTGAATTTTTTTTTTCTAGCTTGATGGCGTGTTTTACCAACAAATACATGGTATTTGCTATGGGGTCCTTATACAAAGCCTCAGTAAAACATGGCCTGCGGTAGTGTGGATGAATCTAGTTGGCACGTGCTGGGCCATTTTTAACCACAGCTGGGAGAAAGGCCGCTTATAAATTGGTTAAGTTCATTGGACCCCAATTTGAAATTCACTGCTACTTGTCATCAGTATTTTATGAATTTTTTTGGATATCCATATTGAGAAAAGCAATGGATTTATTTCCTTCACCATATATTGGAAGAGTACAGATCAAAATAATTATTTACATTTGTATTGCTTTCATCCATATAGATTAAAATGCTTCCTTCCTATAAGTCAGTTTCTGTGTTTGTGAAGATTGTTCATCTTTGCCAGAATTTAAATTTCAAGCAGAAATTTTATCTACAAGATTTTTGGAACAACGTTACCCACAGGCTGTTGTAAGAAAGGCTTATGTAAGAGCTCGCTTTATACAATGTGAATTATTGCTTAATTATAAAGATCAAGAGGAGAAGGAGAACTTTGTATGTGTACTTCCCCATTCATCTTTGGCAAGTTCTATTGTACATTCTATTATATCTCACTGGCACATTTTGCAAATGGAAGATGTTTTCCATGAGAAGCCTATTATTGCATTTCAGCATTCAAAAAATATTGGTGAGCTACTATCTAAAAAGAAAAAAAAAATGTTTGTCCCATTCTACGATCAATGCCATTCCATGGCACATGTGGTCATTGTCAGTGATGCACTGGATCCAAGATAGGTCTCCTATGGGTGGATCCTCAAACTCAAAGGAGTGTTAGATCTCATATAGCATAGATTGTTCTACTTCTATGGTTGTTTATGTGATCCAGTGCCTCTGTGATAAGTAAATGACCTATTAAGTTTCATCTAACAGAATATAAATCTAGGATTTTAATTGATTCAACACAGGATGCGAATGAATCTTTGTATTGAAGATATTTGTTGGATAATTATTGATCATGGGTCAGCTGGGTGGGTGGGTGGGTGGAAATTTGGAATACTACCTCAATTCTAGAGAACAATATTGGATCATCTCCTTGAACTCTGTGGAACCTAATGGTTTGAATTGAGAAATTGAATGGATGACGCTGTGCTTTGATTGGTGCCTATCCTATCATATGATTGAGTTTCATTATATATATATATATATAGTTTGAAGAAAAATACTGCAGCCATCTTGGATGTACTGCTGGAATGCACTTTAGTGGTTGGTGTCTATATTATTGAACGCAATGAATTTCTGAAGAATTGTTTGTAATTACTATTTTATATTCTAGGAGACAGACCTTGAGACAGCCTTATGGCGAAATGTGAATTCTTGTTGGTATGATAATGTCTCCTGCTTGAAATGTTTATTTAAAGAAAAAGAATAAAGACAGAAAGAAAAAGAAAAATCTCAAATAAGGCTAAGTTTTGGTAGTTCTACTACATAAGTCTGGACTTTGTATGACCGGATTGATGATGATTACATATTCTCTCTATCTCTAATTGCTAAGTTACTGCCTGGGGGTTGAAATATGTGATTCTGAAAGATCCAATAATATGAGTGTATATGACGTTACTATTACATATTGTGGAGAAAGTTGTTTTTCTATGCTGAGATCATTTTTACCTCCTCCTGATTGAGTATGAATTGTGTTTTGGATTGAATTCATACTATAAAATGGCCACACAGACATCTATGTTAAGGAGTAACTTAATGGTTAGACCAGCCTGCTCAAAACCATTACAGAGATACAAAGATTGCTGGTTCAAGTCCTACTGGTAGCTTTTTGGAATTTTTTTTTTTTTCAAATTGTGTGTCATCTGGGGACAGGAAAATATCTACAGTGTCTTCCCTTAATTCATTCAAGCACCTTTCTGTAACCTGGATGTGCAAGTACCAGGACAAAATACTGACATCCATCTTTTGAACATGGACATCCCTTCCCCTTCTGCAATCAGAGCTGGACATATATCTGTTGGCCCCTTCCTAGCATCACCCACACCATACCCCTTGCCATATGAATATATAGCAGTTTTAGATGTCCATATTCTGGTTTTTAAAAATCGGTATTTGGACATCCATGCAATATGGATGTCTCAATGCTGATCCAAAACACAAATAGAGTCTCTAAAATAAGCACCTTGGTCTCTTATTTCCAGAATTATTTCAAAGTCAGTGGTTTACCTGATTACTTTAGCAGTTTGTCAGGTAAAACTTTTGACAACTGATCCCTATGGGTAGTTGTATATATGTTCATGTGAGGGAGAGAGATATACAATTCACTTTTATAACAAATGGAAGCAGATGGCTTTCACTTATTTAAATTCAAATCATCTTCTTATTTTTTAGGATTTACATTTTAAATGTTTCAGGAGCTACAAGCTAGCATAAAACCTTACTATCAACAATATTGTAAGCAGCACAGAACTAGAAGAAAAGTACTGTTTAATTTACCTCACTTGACTCGGTTGAAATACTTGTTCGTTGTTTTCATTTTTGTGTGCTTTAAAGTTCTCATCTGCAAATGGTATTCCTTTTACCAGAAAAGATTACAACATGCAATTTAGCTTGTATTATTACAGTGGGGGAAATAAGTATTTGATCCCTTGCTGATTTTGTAAGTTTGCCCACTGACAAAGACATGAGCAGCCCATAATTGAAGGGTAGGTTATTGGTAACAGTGAGAGATAGCACATCACAAATTAAATCCGGAAAATCACATTGTGGAAAGTATATGAATTTATTTGCATTCTGCAGAGGGAAATAAGTATTTGATCCCCCACCAACCAGTAAGAGATCTGGCCCCTACAGACCAGGTAGATGCTCCAAATCAGCTCGTTACCTGCATGACAGACAGCTGTCGGCAATGGTCACCTGTATGAAAGACACCTGTCCACAGACTCAGTGAATCAGTCAGACTCTAACCTCTACAAAATGGCCAAGAGCAAGGAGCTGTCTAAGGATGTCAGGGACAAGATCATACACCTGCACAAGGCTGGAATGGGCTACAAAACCATCAGTAAGACGCTGGGCGAGAAGGAGACAACTGTTGGTGCCATAGTAAGAAAATGGAAGAAGTACAAAATGACTGTCAATCGACAAAGATCTGGGGCTCCACGCAAAATCTCACCTCGTGGGGTATCCTTGATCATGAGGAAGGTTAGAAATCAGCCTACAACTACAAGGGGGGAACTTGTCAATGATCTCAAGGCAGCTGGGACCACTGTCACCACGAAAACCATTGGTAACACATTACGACATAACGGATTGCAATCCTGCAGTGCCCGCAAGGTCCCCCTGCTCCGGAAGGCACATGTGACGGCCCGTCTGAAGTTTGCCAGTGAACACCTGGATGATGCCGAGAGTGATTGGGAGAAGGTGCTGTGGTCAGATGAGACAAAAATTGAGCTCTTTGGCATGAACTCAACTCGCCGTGTTTGGAGGAAGAGAAATGCTGCCTATGACCCAAAGAACACCGTCCCCACTGTCAAGCATGGAGGTGGAAATGTTATGTTTTGGGGGTGTTTCTCTGCTAAGGGCACAGGACTACTTCACCGCATCAATGGGAGAATGGATGGGGCCATGTACCGTACAATTCTGAGTGACAACCTCCTTCCCTCCGCCAGGGCCTTAAAAATGGGTCGTGGCTGGGTCTTCCAGCACGACAATGACCCAAAACATACAGCCAAGGCAACAAAGGAGTGGCTCAGGAAGAAGCACATTAGGGTCATGGAGTGGCCTAGCCAGTCACCAGACCTTAATCCCATTGAAAACTTATGGAGGGAGCTGAAGCTGCGAGTTGCCAAGCGACAGCCCAGAACTCTTAATGATTTAGAGATGATCTGCAAAGAGGAGTGGACCAAAATTCCTCCTGACATGTGTGCAAACCTCATCATCAACTACAGAAGACGTCTGACCGCTGTGCTTGCCAACAAGGGTTTTGCCACCAAGTATTAGGTCTTGTTTGCCAGAGGGATTAAATACTTATTTCCCTCTGCAGAATGCAAATAAATTCATATACTTTCCACAATGTGATTTTCCGGATTTAATTTGTGATGTGCTATCTCTCACTGTTACTAATAACCTACCCTTCAATTATGGGCTGCTCATGTCTTTGTCAGTGGGCAAACTTACAAAATCAGCAAGGGATCAAATACTTATTTCCCCCACTGTATACATTCCTAAAGGGTATCACAGATTATTTAGGTCTTTTCCTCCATTATAAAATAAAAAAAATTGTAAGTTAAAACATTTTAAAAAATATATAAGTTGAGATTGTGGAGGTGTGCCAAGCACTGTATGTTTAAATTCACACTATTTTTTAAAAATAAAAATATGGACATACATTGCAATGCCACCTCTACTGAATGTGAAGAGAGGGGCAGAAATAGTGAAAGAGGCCAGAAACATTCTGAGGTATGAGCAGGACAGTAACTTCAATAGAAAGCAAGGAGACAATTGTGGCCATGTTTATTGTGTTTTAATTAGTGCATTCCCAAGGCTACTGGTACTCAGTGCAATTGTCTGCCAAATTGATTTCTTTCCTTGTTCAGCCTTTGGCTGCTGTTCCATTGCCAGCTCCTCTGTATTTTCCTCTACTTCTACTTGATGCCTTCCACCTCTTTGACAAACACAAGAGGCATATGTATTTGGCTGCCCTTCCCTCCTTGATTCTTCCTTTCCCTATTCTCATCCCTTGCTACCCCTGAAGGACAAAGGCTGAACTGTTAGAGAAGATGGGTACAGTTGGAACCTGAATCTCCCAGATAAAGGGCTGTAGAGACTAGGTGGAGGAATGCAAGAGAGCAGATCAAGGGTATACAATACATAAACTGTTTTGGTTGTACCACAGAAAGATGTTATATCAAATGCATGACCCATATCCATTGATATCAGGATAGCAGAGGAGTAGCCTAGTGGCTAGAGCACCAGTCTTGACATCCAGCAATGCCTGGATCAAATCCCACTGCTGTGCCTTGTGATCTTGGGCAAGTCACTTAATCCTCCATTGCCTCAGCTACAAACTTAGATTGTGAGCCCTCCAGGGACTGAGAAATACCCAGTGTGCCTGAATATAACTCACCTTGGTGTGACCAAAATCAAAATAAATAATAGAAGCATTCAGGAGAAGAATGCACAGAATCATGGCCACAATTGTCTCCTTGCTTTACATTGATGTTACTATTCTCTGGATGTCTCAGGCCTCTTTCATTGTTTCTGCCCCTCTCTTCTCATGTAGTTTGGACAGAACAGAGGTGAAGTTGCAATATAGATAAATTTGTGTCCATTTTCTCACTTGTCCTGCATCTCTCATATTACTTTCATACTTATCATGCATATGCACAGTTTCTTGCCCCTTTCCCATCTTTTCATGCAATGCATATACTCTCACACTCCTCTTCCAAGGTACTTATTGATATAAAAGACAGAGAGAGAGAAATACACCCTTACTTTCATTCTCACCTACAGAACAGGCACATCGAGCAGGAAAGGAAATGCACAAAAGAAATATAAGACACAATACAAGTCAAACATATATCTGATTTTTTTTTCTTGGAACACCTTGCTCTCCTGATCACACCTCTTTTGGAGTTCTGTTGCATGTCCTACTTTTCCATTTAAAACTGACAGACCAGTCTGTTTGTTCAGCTAACTAAATATAGAACTGAAACAGTGAGAAACAAATAACACTGACCATGGTTAATTTAGTGCATATGTACTATTTTTGTAGTAAACACATTCCATTTAGTACCCAATAAGACAGAATGAGATTGATATTCCAAAGCACTTATATGAGTGGTGACGGCACTAGCTACTTAAGGGGCCCTTTTACGAAGCGGCATAAGCTCGACGCAGGCTTACCACATGCTATTCCGGGACTACTGCTGGCCCAACGCAGGTCAAGTGCATGCCATTTCCATGGAAAAAAAATAAAAACCCTGGAAATGGTTAGTATGGTGGCAACCCGGCAGTAATCAAGCATTGCCGCACGCTATCCGGTTACCGTTGGGTTATCACAGGAGCCTTACTGCCACCTCAGTGGGGTGGGAAAAATGGCCCTTGCTGCTACCACAGGGCCTTTTTTCCCACAGCTTGGTAAAAAAGACCCCTAAGTGCTTTAAAATATTCCTGGTGGATCAAAATATAACTTCGCCCATGTATTTATAGGCACATTGCATTCTGTTCTCTCTCCTTCTCATTATGGAATGCTTTACCAATCTCAATTCCTAATGAAAATGTGTTCCCTAAATTTTGCATGTCTCTGAAAACCCATTTTTTTTCACTCTTGTTTTCCCAGGTGCCATGGGGATTGGATAGTGGTTGTGCTAGTACTGGAGGTTAGATTTGATGTGGTTTTTTTTATTTTATTTTTCTTTATCTTAAGTATCCTTTTCTTTACTTTGCCTGTTTCCCCTATCCTACATATTTTAAGCATTGTAGTTCCTTTCCTTTGGTTACAATCTCAGAGAAAGTGAGCCCTTGGGCCACTGCCAGATACCAGCTAGTGGCAAGCAAACTACCTGTGCAGGACAGAGCACTAAGGCAGAAACCAGGTGAGACAGGGAAGGAGCACCCTTGACCCACCCATGCCCTTCCCACAGCCAAGGCCCCTAGAAGCAGCACACGACAGAAATTGCTCAAATGGCATATAGAACAGTGACTAAGGTCAGTTGGGAATGCAACTGCCAATTGGTGCCAATTAACACCAATTTAAGCCACTAATTGACTGTTAACTCCAATTAACAGCCAATTATGAAAGTTGCACATGCAACTGACCTTATTCTATAAAATGTGCTTGCAAATTTGTATGCTGAGCATAAAGTTGGGCACCCAAGTTTTAAAAATTCGGGGGATAATGTGCATGTAAATATGAGAGCCTAGGTTATAGAATTGCCCTTAAAATGTATACAATCTGCCTTTTTCTAGATGTTACCCGTGACACTCAAAAGAAACATAGGGATCCTTTTACCAAGTTGCGGGAAAAAGGGCCCTGTGGTAGTGGTGGGGGCCATATTTCCCACATATCAGGGCCCTTTTTACTGCACCAGGTAAAAAGCCTCCCAAAAAATGGCCACGCGGTAAGATAACTCTTATCGCATGGCTATGCGGCAGGGAGCACTTACCACAACCCATTGAGGTGGCAGTAAGGGCTCCAGTGGTAACCCAGCGGTAACTGGGCAGCGTGCGGTGATGCCCGATTACCACTAGGTTACCACCACACTAACCATTTCCAGGGTATTTATTTTTGTTCCCGGAAATGGCATTCACTTAACCCAGAACTACCGTTGGCGGCCATGTTGGGCCAGCAGTAGTCCCAGAATAATGTGTGGTAAATGTATTATCCAATTTCAGTCCCATAAGTATGTTTTCTGGGAGCCTAAACACCTTACCTCATTTCTCATTTCTGAAGGGTATTAGATTTTGACCTTCTGAATGTCAGCTAGTTGATATTGGTGATAGTCAGGATTATGTTAACATCTAGGTATAGTTATGTATAGTTATCGATCATTTTATAAGATTTTGATTATGGTGCATAAAGCATTATATGGAGGGATTCCTTCTTATTTGCGGTCTATGATCTGTTGCTATGTTCCAGCCAGAGCTTTAAGGTATGCCAGTGGGGCTTTTTTGTTGACACTCCCTGAGTCATCCCAAGCTCGGTTGACACTTACTTGGGAAAGCATCTTTTTTTGACGTGTTCCTGTTTTGTGGAAGCAGCTTGGAGTTGCAAAGGGAAGTATCATTGGACCAATTATAAATGAAATTGAAAACCTGTTTTTTTCAAAAAGTGTTTGGATCAGTTGGCTGACCTTTGGCAATGTTACTTGGTAGCCTGTGAAAATAATGAGAATAATGTGTGTGAGTGTAAACTGTGTGAGTGTGATTGATTGATTCTATTCTATGTTGGCATTCTTTTCTGTTTCTTTATTATTCTAGTATGAACCATTCTGACTGGCATTAGAAGGATGGAATATCAAGCATTTTAAACTGTTAGACTACCGTCCTTTCCTATTTCATATACACTGAGATGTAAAGTGTATCTTTTCCCTATTTGTTTATTCTCCATTATCTATATTGGATCCCACTTAGTTGTGGACTGAAACCTTTTTCTTTCCTTTTTATTAGGTTCGTTTGTATTTTTTTCTTACTATTTCTGTTTCCTTTTGGCTATGCTGTAAAGAGTATACCTTGATTTGTAATTTTGAAACTTATAAATAAAAAACATATTTTCAAAAAATGTGTAAGTTATATGCCCAAGTGCCAGCAATTAAATACAGAGTAGAACTTCTAAAAGTCTAACTAGTTGTTTAAAATTCTATGTGGATTTTCAAAGTGGCAGTTGTATACAGTGGGGGAAATAAGTATTTGATCCCTTGCTGATTTTGTAAGTTTGCCCACTGACAAAGACATGAGCAGCCCATAATTGAAGGGTAGGTTATTGGTAACAGTGAGAGATAGCACATCACAAATTAAATCCGGAAAATCACATTGTGGAAAGTATATGAATTTATTTGCATTCTGCAGAGGGAAATAAGTATTTGATCCCCCACCAACCAGTAAGAGATCTGGCCCCTACAGACCAGGTAGATGCTCCAAATCAACTCGTTACCTGCATGACAGACAGCTGTCGGCAATGGTCACCTGTATGAAAGACACCTGTCCACAGACTCAGTGAATCAGTCAGACTCTAACCTCTACAAAATGGCCAAGAGCAAGGAGCTGTCTAAGGATGTCAGGGACAAGATCATACACCTGCACAAGGCTGGAATGGGCTACAAAACCATCAGTAAGACGCTGGGCGAGAAGGAGACAACTGTTGGTGCCATAGTAAGAAAATGGAAGAAGTACAAAATGACTGTCAATCGACAAAGATCTGGGGCTCCACGCAAAATCTCACCTCGTGGGGTATCCTTGATCATGAGGAAGGTTAGAAATCAGCCTACAACTACAAGGGGGGAACTTGTCAATGATCTCAAGGCAGCTGGGACCACTGTCACCACGAAAACCATTGGTAACACATTACGACATAACGGATTGCAATCCTGCAGTGCCCGCAAGGTCCCCCTGCTCCGGAAGGCACATGTGACGGCCCGTCTGAAGTTTGCCAGTGAACACCTGGATGATGCCGAGAGTGATTGGGAGAAGGTGCTGTGGTCAGATGAGACAAAAATTGAGCTCTTTGGCATGAACTCAACTCGCCGTGTTTGGAGGAAGAGAAATGCTGCCTATGACCCAAAGAACACCGTCCCCACTGTCAAGCATGGAGGTGGAAATGTTATGTTTTGGGGGTGTTTCTCTGCTAAGGGCACAGGACTACTTCACCGCATCAATGGGAGAATGGATGGGGCCATGTACCGTACAATTCTGAGTGACAACCTCCTTCCCTCCGCCAGGGCCTTAAAAATGGGTCGTGGCTGGGTCTTCCAGCACGACAATGACCCAAAACATACAGCCAAGGCAACAAAGGAGTGGCTCAGGAAGAAGCACATTAGGGTCATGGAGTGGCCTAGCCAGTCACCAGACCTTAATCCCATTGAAAATTTATGGAGGGAGCTGAAGCTGCGAGTTGCCAAGCGACAGCCCAGAACTCTTAATGATTTAGAGATGATCTGCAAAGAGGAGTGGACCAAAATTCCTCCTGACATGTGTGCAAACCTCATCATCAACTACAGAAGACGTCTGACCGCTGTGCTTGCCAACAAGGGTTTTGCCACCAAGTATTAGGTCTTGTTTGCCAGAGGGATCAAATACTTATTTCCCTCTGCAGAATGCAAATAAATTCATATACTTTCCACAATGTGATTTTCCGGATTTAATTTGTGATGTGCTATCTCTCACTGTTACCAATAACCTACCCTTCAATTATGGGCTGCTCATGTCTTTGTCAGTGGGCAAACTTACAAAATCAGCAAGGGATCAAATACTTATTTCCCCCACTGTACATGTTATTCATGTGAGGAGGCATTTTCTAATGTAGATAAAGGGAATGGTGCACATCCTATATAATAATTCTCACCACCAACGTTCTAAAGTAGCTGCCTGTGTCCGTGGCTCCTGGAGTTGCTGAACTAGGCTCCGTAGCCAGGATGACGTCACTCACAGCTGATTCCCAGGCAGGGGGAAGAGTAGCCTACTCCTCCCCCTGCCTGGGAATCATCTGTCAGTGTGCTGCTCCCTGCCACTTCGGAGCAAGTGGCAAGGAGTGGCGCATCAAAAAACTACAAGCGCGGCACCACAGAACCCCCCCCCCCCCCTCGGCGCATCACCCAAGCTCCCCCCGGCACATCAAACACCCCCTCCCCCCGGGCACATCAACCCCCTCGCCACCTGCAGCTGCCAGTGGTAACGCTATCCAGCCACTGCTGCTTCTCCTGTTGAGCAGCAGCGACCGCTACAAAAAGAAAAAAAACGTAAATGTTTTTAAACCCAGCCCAAGTCGTTCGCAGTCTCTGCAGCCGCTCTTCCTCTCGCCTCCACGACACTGCCCCTGGCCTAAGACCCCGGAGGAGCGCAGCGACATGACAGGCGAGAGGAGGAGCAGCTGCAGAGACTGCATTTTAAGACTCAGGCATTTGCGAATGATTTGGGCTGGGTTTAAAAACATTTATCGCTTTTTTTCTTTTTGTAGTGGCTGCTGCTGCTCAACAGGAGAAGCAGCAGTGGCTGGATAGCGTTACCACTGGCAACTGCGAGTGGCGAGGGGGTTTGATGCGCCGGGGGGGAGGGTTGCTGGACATGGGTAGCTGGAGGGTCGCTGGACATGAGTCACTGCAGGGGGGGCAGGGGAAGAGGAGGGTCGCTGGACATGGATGGCTGGAGGGGGGCAGGGGAGAGGGAGGTGGGGAGGGGGCTCTGAGACCAGAGAGGTGGGGTGGGGAGGGGGGCCCTGCGAGAGGGGGGGGTGGGGGCTCACACTCACTCACTCACTGTCTCTCTCATACACTCTCTCTGACACACTCCCTGTCTATCACACTCTATCTCTCTGTCACACACACACAATCTCACACACACAGACACTCCTGCTTATAATCGAAAGAGAAAAACGCCTATATTGCGACCCAATTCGGGAGATGGGCGTCTTTCTCCCGTGGGCGCCCAAATCGGTATAATCGAAAGCCGATTTTGGGTGTTTCCAACTGCAATCCGTCACGGAAATGGGTAAAGTTGACGGGGGCGTGTTGGAGGCGTGGTGAAGGCGGAACTGGGTCGTGGTTATCGGCCAAGGAGAGATGGGCGTCTTTAGCTGATAATCGGAAAAAAAAGGTGTTTTTACCGCGATGTTGGGTCACTTTTTTTGGACCCTTTTTTTTCACGAACAGGTCCCAAAAAAGTGCCCCAACTGACCAGATGACCACTGGAGAGAATCGGGGATGACCTCCCCGGACTCCCCCAGTGGTCACTAACCCCCTCCCACCAAAAAGACCCCACTTTAAAAACTTTTTTTCCAGCCTGTATGCCAGCCTCAAATTCCGTACCCACTCTTCATGACAGCAGAACGTGTTCTATCCTGTGACAGCCTTTCCCTGGTTCTGATATGGCTCTCGGGTGAGTGTGACACCTTTTCTGTTATATGCACTGCAGAGTCACATCAGCAATGCATTGTGGTGGGTGTAGGGTATTGGGCTCCGTGATTCCACTAGCTTGTGGCAAATGCTCACGATGTTGGTAGTTGGTAGGCTCTACTCCCATGGTGCTTTTCCCCCTGCTTACTGGGTCAGAGTGTGTCCTGTTTTGTTTCCGGTAGTCCATGAGGTAGTGGCCATTTTTGTAAGCCAGTTTTAGATCCCTTTCACGTGTTAGCCACGTTACAGAACTTAGTTCTTCCCTTGAATGTTGCTGAAAGAGGGCATTGTACAGCATTCTGCCAGCTCTGACCTACTGCTCATCTCAGTACCAGGGAGAATCGTTTCCAGTGGGGCACAACCTCTGATCTGCAGTTAACTGTGAGTAAGTGTGCTTATTCCAATAAAGGACGTTTTCGTAGAGATTAGTCTTCAGGTGTCAACTGGTGTGCCAATGTTATATAGCAGCAACAAGTCTAGAGGTCTGCGTTTATGCAGATCCCTGGAGCACTTTTAGTGGGTATCGCAGTGCACTTCAGTCAGGTGGACCCAGGCCCATACCCCCCTACCTGTAACACTTGTGCTGGTAAATGGGAGGTCTCCAAAACCCACTGTACCCACATGTAGGTGCCCCCTTCACCCCTAAGAGCTATGGTAGTGTTGTACGTTTGTGGGTAGTGGGTTTTGGGGGAGGGGGGGTTGGGTGCTCAGCACCCGTGGTAAGGGAGCTATGCATGTGGGAGCGTTGTCTGAAGTCCACCGCACTGACCTCTAGGGTGCCCAGTTGGTGTCCTGGCATGTCAGGGGGGCGAGTGTACTACGAATCGTGGCCCCTCCCACGACCAAATGGCTTGGATTAGGACGTTTTTGAGCTGGGTGTTTTTAGTTTCCATTATCGCTAAAAAAAACAAACGCCCAGCTGAAAAACATCCATTTTTTCGAAAATACGGTCTGTCCCGCCTCTTCACATACCCATTTTCGGACATAGACGCCCATGGAGATAGGCGTTTGTGTTCGATTATGCCCCTCACTGTCTCTCACACACTCTCTCTCTCCCACAAACACACACACACTGTCTCTCTCTCATTCTCTCTCTGACACACACACTTCATCTCTCACACACACACTCTCTCTCTCAAACATACACACTCCGAGGAAAACCTTGCTAGTGCCCGTTTCATTTGTGTCAGAAATGGGCCTTTTTTACTAGTTTTTTGATAAATTATGGGTCTTTTACTAAGCTGTGCTAATGGATCTAGCATGCACTAACAAATTAGTGTGTGTTAAGTGCCTTGTAGCCCATATGTATACAATGGGTTGAGCAGCATTTAGCAAACACTAACCCCCTAACTATATAAAAGCCGTCAACAATTGTGCATGTAAATTTGAGTTGAGTGGAGGAGTAGCCTAGTTGTTAGTGCAGCAGATGTTGAGCCTGGGGAATTGGGTTCAATTTCCCCTGTAGATCCTTGTGACTCAGGGTAAGTCACTTCACCTTCCATTGCCCATGTACAAAATAAGTACCTGTATATAATATGTAAGCTGCTTTGATTGTAACCACAGAAAGGTGGTATATCAAGTCCCACTCCCTTTTCCTTAATTGAATAATATGCCAATAATTGGCTTTTTAACAAGTAATTATTGGCACTAATTGTATTTAATTGGACTTTTGGCACTAATTAAATTTAATTGGACAGGATCTGCACCTAAATTTTACACACAATTGGAAACAGGAGTCATAAAAATGGGAGGAGCATGGTTAAAATGGGGGCATCCCTAGCATTTAATCACGTTATTATAGAAGAAGGGGGAAAACACACCTAATGTAGGCACTCGCACTTGCACCACATTTCACTTGATGTAAATGGTCACGCCTAAAGTTAGGCATGACTCCCGGGCATAAGCGATATTCTATAAACTGCGTATAACTTTAAGCATGGCTTATAGAATAGCACTTTTTTTGCAACTAATTGTTTGGCACTATATATAGAATCTAGCCCTAAATCTGTTAGCACACCTTAGTAAAAGGACCCCTATATGTGTTAAATGCAAAATCAGGTGTTAGTTTCTCATAATTCACAATTTTTAGCTCAGCACAAATTACATAATAATAAAGTATGTAAATGAATGCTAAGCAGCTTATTATTATCCAAAATGATTAACACAGCTTATATTTAACCTGAGAAGCTATGTCATTCATGGAAAGAATACAGCAGCTTTGAGCAAGCAAACATTATCTTTCTTCCCCAACAGCATTGGTTGTAGCTCTGATCGTAGGGTTATAACCATAGCTACTCAGCACATTTGCCACAATTTTCTGTTAAGCTTAGACTTAAAGAGGCCAGTATGGTGTATGTATGATACAACCTGCCCACCCTAATTCCCTCACCAACAGGTACCCAATGATTCCCCCCAAGAGAACCTCCCATCTCCTGTTTCCCTCAACAGGAATCCTCCCATTCCCTGATCCCTGTTGCACCTATCAGGAATTTCCCTGGTGGCTAGTGGGAGAGGAACAATCCCTGGCCGCTTTTACCCTGTTGGCGACTCTATTAAAAATGACGCCCAAATCCCCCTAATTGCACTTGAGACAGAAGCATTTTGTCAACTTTTTGATACACAGTTTTACTTGCAGTTATTAGATCCAATTTGAGAGTTACATGGGGACAGAAATTTCACCCATCCCCACCTGTCCTCACTGGAATCTAACCTGTCCCCACCTATCCCCACCGGAATCTCCTCCAACCCCGTAAGTAATCTTCTCCATCCCTGCCCATTCTCTGTACTAAAATAACCCGACTTGTGGTAAAATAACCCAACCTTTACCATTTTATCTATCTTTCCTAGCCATTTGCAAATATCTTTACCAGGAGGTCCCATTCATAAGCATATTTATTTGTACATGTATTGTGGGAATCGAGGAGGAAGGAAATATAGAGATCTCTTAACCTTTCAAACTGCTGTGCCATACATCTAGCTTACTCAGAGAGCCCAAGAGAAAAATATTTGTCATCTATTATATGGCTACTGTACATGTAATGTATCCCCAGCGAACAGATGAAACCAATATTGCTTCCTACAAAATTAGCATGACAAGTTTAAGATTAGGAGCTTTTATTTCACTACATTTTCCTTAATTATTGTTAATCTTAAAATTGGTATTATAGTTACATCTTTTACAGCCATCTGCGAGTAAGCTGCTTAGCACATACAAGTGACAGCAAGCACAAAGCTGCTGTTCCTGCTCTATATTCTGAATTTCTCTGTGTACTGCACACCAAGATAGGCAGATAGGACTAAGGAACTCACTGCTTTCATGTGCTGGACGTCTTGTTCCTGCTCACATAAGCCATGTGATAATTCAGCTATGGTTTTGTGCAATTAAATGCCCCCACACAACAAAATTATAACACATTTAAAATCATTAACAGGAAGTACATCTCTAAAGTACCCTACTAACTTCCCAGAATAACCATAATGTTTTGGAATTTAAAACAAATCGGAAAAAAATTTCTTCACTCAAAGTGTAATTAAACTCTGGAATTCGTTGCCAGAGAATGTGGTAAAGGCGGTTAGCTTAGCGGAGTTTAAAAAAGGTTTTGACGGCTTCCTAAAGGAAAAGTTCATAGACCGTTATTAAATGGACTTGGGGAAAATCCACTATTTCTGGGATAAGCAGTATAAAATGTTTTGTACATTTTTGGGATCTTGCCGGGTATTTTGTGACCTGGATTGGCCACTGTTGGAAACAGGATGCTGGGCTTGATGGACATTTGGTCTTTCCCAGTATGGCAATACTTATGTACTTAAATGCACTTATGTACTTATGAATTCCTTCCATTGGCCATCTGTTTATATAACTCACCATCTTCCGGAATGGCATTCCCAGCAGACTGGATGGTAGTGAATGGTAAAGACAGCAAGCTGCACTCAATACACCTGTCCTGACTCTCAGTAGCTCATGTTGATGGTAACTTAGGATGCAGGAAAAGAACCTGAAAATGGCACTGTGACATGGGACAAGGCTGGGAGGTCGCACTCATTATCACCAGTCATGACCTCCCAGTCCTGCCCCCTGCCATCTTCAGTTTTCTTTGCATTAGAGTGGTAGGATAGGTAGGTAAGTAGGCTGGTGTGGTGCTACACTACCGTGAGAACCCCAGGATCCCTGCGGACATTGAGGGGATCCCTGCAGGAGTCTTTTGGCCCTGGAGGGGATCTCTGCAGGATTCCCACAGTAGCTGCGGGATTCCCACTAACCCCGTTCTGTGCAGCTCTCCAGATCCAACTAAACAGTTTCAAGAAGAGATTCAGGCAATCTTAGTTGAGGTTCAAGAGAAAAGTATCATCTCAAGTTGAGAATTAAAGTTGCTAGATCAGATATACCCAATAGTTCCCTGTATTTATTTTCTATCTAAGATACGTCAGTCTTTGAATAATCCTCCAGGATGTCCCATTGTTTCGGGTATAGGTTCCCTTTTGAAACCTTTATTTTAGTTTTTGGATACCTTTTTACAAACTCTAGTTCCTCAAATACAATCTTACATTAGAGATTCATCAGATTTAACACGTTTTTTACAACAATTGGAACCAATTGAGAGTCAAGAGGTGATTATGGTTACTATGGATATTACAGCTTTATATACTAATATTCCTCAGGACCAGATGGTGTCTTTGGTTAATATATATTTACAACAAGAAATGTTGTCTATAGATAAAATTGAATTTTTAGTCACATTATCATCCATTATATTGAAAAAGAATTATTTCCAATCTCAAGATCAATGTTTTTTGCAAGTGAAGGGAACAGAGGTGGAGGCTTCAGTGGTCCTCTCGCTAGCATGTTTATACATGGATTCATTTGAGAAAAAGTTCATATACAACTCACATTATGTTCCCAAACTTTTATGGTGGAAAGGATTCATAGAAGACATTTTTTTTATTTGGTTGGAAGATGTGAATTCTCTTTCTGAGTTTTTTTGACCTAGATCAATATATATGATTATAATATTAAATTTACAGCATCTTATAGTTAAACTCATGTTTGGTTTCTAGATAGTAAATATTGAACATGAAGAGGCCAAATGTATAACATCCATTTATAGGAAACACACTGATTGTAATTCTTTACTCCACCTTAGAAGTTACCATCCACAACATCTGCAAACAAATATCCCCATGGGTCAAGTCTTTCAATTAAGAAGATTATGTACAACACTTAGGAGGTCTTTTATTAAGTGGCAGTAAGCCCAACGTGGGTTTACCACTCGCTAAACCGGAAGTAACGCCAGTACTGCCGCAGCAGCCCTGCGGTAATTCCCACCCCCAGCGCACTTCATTTCTGACACTGCAAAAATATTTTTATTTTTATAGCGCCAGTGTTTACATGGCAGTAATCAGGCAGTGCCACATGCTGCCCGGTTACTGCAAACTCAATGAGTGGCAGTAAGTGCTCCCCCCCCTCCCGAAATGGTCACGCGAAAGTGCTCGCTTGCCATACAGCCATTTCGTTAACAAAAAAACCCAGCCTTTACCCACTATGGTAAAAGGGGGCCTCAGCGCACATCAAAAATACACACTGATGGCAGCACAGGCCTCCTTTTGCCGCAACTTAGTAAAAGGACCCTTTACAGTTTCAAGCTAGTTATATGTATCAACAGTTTTTGAATCGGGGATATCCAAGAGTGGTAGTCAAAAAGACATACAAGAGAGCTTTATATTCACAATGGGAGTGATTATTAATTCCACAACAGAGAGAAGGTATGAAGTCTTTGATTTATGTTTTGCTCAACAAGTCTTATACATCCTACACATGTAAGATATTTGTTCAGCATTGTCAAATGTTGCATTATCGTTCAACATTGAATCTGCCACTGAATTTTGCCTGTCATAGAAGCAAGAATCTTAGTGATACCTTGATTTGTTCCTCCATGTACAGTTTGACAGATATTGTGGAGGATCAATCTTCTATCAAAGGTCAATTTAAATGTACCCATTGAGTTTATTGTCAATACATAGGGTAGACTGACCAGGTTCAGATTCCAACAACTGACTGAATGTTTAGATTACGTCACTCAATCTGCAGCCCCCCATTACCTCTCTACCCTCCTCTCCCCCTATGTCCCCACCCTTAACCTCCGCTCTCAGGACAAATCACTCCTATCTGTACCCTTCTCCACCACCGCTAACTCCAGACTCCGTCCCTTCTGCCTTGCATCACCTTATGCCTGGAACAGACTCCCCGAGCCCATACGCCATGCGCCCTCCCTGCCCATCTTTAAGTCCTTACTTAAAACCCATCTCTTCTCCCTTGCTTTTGGCGCCTAACCACCTTCCCCATTCATGATACACTGACTACACTGACTGCATAGTTTGTTACCTTTAGATTGTAAGCTCTCTTGAGCAGGGACTGTCCTTCCCCATGTTTTAACTTGTACAGTGCTGCGTAACCCTAGTAGCGCTATAGAAATGCTAAGTAGTAGTAGTAGTAGTAATGTGTTCTTGCGGATTGTATTATATTGGCCACACTACTAGGATGATTAAAATTCAGGCTACTGAACAGTTAACACTTAAGTAATCTTTGTTCCAAAGAAATGAAGCACCCTCACCAGTCCAACATTGGAGTTCTGCAAAACAGAGAGTCAGTTATTTATGTTTTATTATACTGTTACGAGGCAATATATCTACATCGTTACTAAGAAAAGAAGAAATGTTCATATTGAAATGGGGAACTGTTATACCTGGAGACTTAAATAAAGAAGTTGAGTGGCAAAAATTGTAGAAACGAATCATTCATGGCAATGTCATTTGTCAGAGGGACAATGATTTGAAAAAGAGGCTCAGTGTTTTTTGTTTGTTATACAGGAATGGGACTCATGATATCCTGAGTATAAGCCATACAATTAATGTTAGATTTTTTGATGAAAAATATTTTAGATGTATTTTGATATTAAATATCATTTTTTTAATGTTCAGGTTCATAGTTTACCCCCTGATGAATCTGGGATCCTTGTTGAGGTTCTTTTTACATATGGAAGCACCTTGAATGAAGACATTTCCTTGGTTTGAGTGTTTCTATACATGAAAATTTCATCGGATTGCACCGTTATCTTGAAGAGACACAGATAATAAAGTAGTCGCTGAAATATTTTCTTGTTAAGCTATTGCATTATTGAAACTGAGTACTGTGAACTGAGTTTATTGGAACTGGAACAAATGGAACAGCTATTGGTTTATTCAGACATGGATTGCACTAATTTTCTTTCTGGGAACTTTTCACTTATTTCATGTAAAAGTGAAAGTTTACATAGATACCTGTTTATTTATTTATTTGTTGCATTTGTATCCCATATTTTCCCACCAATTTGCAGGCTCAATGTGGCTTACATTGTTCCGCTATGGCTATCGCCATACCAGAATAAAAGAAACAATTAGTAATTGCATTAGAACATGGGTAACATAATGGAGTAAAGCATCAAATATAAAGAGAACATTATCGGAATAACAGATAAAGCGGTAATGTTTTAGAGTTCATATGATGGATCGCTATGGTATGCTCTGTTGAAGAGGTAGGTCTTCAGTGATTTCCGATAATTGATTAGGTCACGCATTTTTTTCGCATCCAGTGGTAATGCATTCCAAAGCTACGTACCTATGTAGGAAAAACTGGATGCATGTATTAGTTTGTATTTTAGTCCTTTGCAGCTGGGGAAGTGGAGATTCAAGAATGTGCGAGAAGTTCTTTTAGAATTCCTGGGTGGTAGGTCTATGAGGTCTGACATGTAGACAGGGGCATCTCCATAGGTAATTTTATAAATCAGGGTGCAAATCTCGAACGTAATACGTTCCCTGAGTGGGAGCCAGTGTAGTTTTTCTCTATGAAGTGTGGCATTTTCGTATTTTGTTTTACCAAATATGAGTCTGGCTGCAGTGTTTTGGGCTGTTTGAAGTTTCTTGACGATTTGGTCTTTTCATTGATATGGAATGTGACACAAATGTAATATATATGAGATTGAGATTAATTTTTATCAACTAAATAGGAAAAATGTGTATTTTTTATATGAATTGTAAGGTTTGTCATTTGAAATATGTGTCGTCTGCAAATATAAAAAATTGCTATATGTTGTTTCTTTAAATATGTATATTTAATACCATATTAAAAGCTACAATATTACTCCATCATGTCAGAGATATACATGGAGGGGCATTTGTGAAAGGACATCCTAGTCAGAATATCCCAAATAGACATCCATTTCAAATGTATTTTTGAACAGGAAATCAAAATTAACAAGGGACATGGACATCTATATGGCAGCATTCTTTGAAAATGGCTGTACAGATGTCCATGCAGAGCACACGGGTAGTGGTTTGTGCAGTGGAATGTGTGCCAAGGGACTCAGGTTTAAATTCCACTTTAACTCTTTTATTTTGTAATTGTGAACCCTCCAGGAGCAGTAACATACCTACTATACTTGAATGTATACCACTTTTATAGTCTTTAGGCTTGCAAATGGCTTATACTTGTAGATAAGGTAGATATTTTTGTTTTTCTGGAGGGCTCACGATTACAAAATAAAAATAATAATAATAATAAAACAAAAGAGCTGAAGTAGGATTTGAACATACATCCCTTGGTTTATAGCCCATTAAACTAACCACTAGTCTACTCCTCAGACTTGCTTCATGCTTTATTTATTTCATGTATTTATCCAAGTATTTGATGTACTGCAACTAAATCCAATACTGACAACCAAGCGGTGTACAAACAATCAAGAGGCCACAATGATAGTGGAGAAAGGTAGTAGGGAGAATAAAGAGAAAAAGGGTAAGAGAGCTGGGGAATAGGTGTAGAAAGGCGAGGTATGGCAGAGCAGACAGGGAAAGGGAACTAGCTAGAAGAGGAATCAAAAGCAGCAGAGAAGAGAAAAGTCTTGAGAAGGGCCTTAAAGGCTTAAAGGGAGGTAGCAGATCTGAGAGAGGAAGGAATGGAATTCCAGAGCCGAGGACCAAGGTAGCTAAAGACAGTAGACCTTGGTATCTCCTTTTAGTTTTGCTTGCAGGGGAGAGGGAAGGGGTAGCAGCCACTGGGGGATTAAAACATGTTATGCCTTAATCCTTCCAGTGGTCAGCTGCTCAATCATGTCCTTCTTTGTAGACATGGACATTTATTCCCCTTTGGTAATTGCTCTTGGATGTCTAGATTTCAGGCTCTCCCATATCCCACCCAAAACAGACCTACAACACACTCACTACTATTTGGATGTACTGCAGTGTTGGACATCCCTTTTCTGCCTTTCAAAACTGACACTTGGACGTTTCAAGCACATGGACATCCATTTCAACATTTTGAGACATCCATATGCTGTGAAAATAAGCAACAAAGCCAGTTTTGATTTTCAATTCTGGTCTTACGGAAATGAGTTTAGAGCCATAGACAGAAGGTAAGCTTCAGGCTGGCAATGGGACTCCCACAACTAGTTTATTGTGATCAGTTTAGGGATTATTATGGTGAATTTAAGAACCTCAGGGGTCCTTTTACTAAGGTGCTCTGAAAAATGGCCTGTGGTAGTGTAGGCACGTGTTTTGGTCATACACAGATCCATTTTTCAGCAAGCCTGCAAAAATACCTTTTTTAACATTTTTGCCAAAAATGGCATGCGGCAAAATCAAAATTGGCGCATGTCCATTTCCAGTCTGAGACCTTACCGTCAGCCATTGACCTAGCAGTAAAGTCTCACACGGTAACTAGGCAGTAATGACCTATGCGAGTCAAATGCCACTTGGCACGCATCCAATACGTGCATCTGAAAATAAAAATTATTTTTTGGACGTACATATCAGACACGCACCAAAAATGAAATTACCATAAGATCCATGTGGTAGCCGGGCTATAACTCCATTTTGGTGCATGTTGGGCGCACAAAGATGTTTACGCAGCTTAGTAAAAGGGCCCCTCATAATTTCCCATGGCAGTTTCTGCAGATGGTATTGCGAGAGTCCATATGTGCTACAGCTTGAAACTAGGACTTATACGACTTATACAATTTCTCTGTGATGACCTCCTCTAACTGATAATGCAGACAGTAATGTGCGTCTTTCTATATCCATCATATTGAAAAAGGTAACAGTAAAGGGAATATAAATGGTAATAGAACAACTGAATTACAAGTTAGCTATAGTGCACAGTTCACACAGAGGAGGCACGTTTTGTTTAAATTCTCCTCGAAGGGCTGATCTGAGCTGCCTATCAAGAGCACTGAAGTTAGCTGAGATTGGGAGTGTTTAGATTTTGGCTCTAGATCAGGAGCAGTAAAAATGAGTGAGCTATGCAATCAGAGCCTCCCCATGCTGTTTTCATAATCAAAAATTAGGTAATAAAAAGCTTTATAGATTAAGCAACCAGTTGCAACACATTTAGAAACCCACATAATAAAAATCAATCTTGATGTTTAAAAGGAATTAGGTTGACCTGGTCAATGAAGGATTCAATCTCTTTCATATTAATCTCTAGCAGGGCTGGTCATTGATCTCTAGTCATTTGCTCATCTAACTATTTCATTCCATATATGCAATACTTCTTTTCCAATTGCAACTCCTCCTGCTCTGCACACCACATGCAGATGCTTAAGGTTTCTGGATGAGATTAAATGGGCAGACAAGCCACAGCTAAGAACATAAGAATAGCCATATCGGGTCAGACCCAATGGTCCATCTAGCCCAGCATCCTGTTTCCAACAGTAGCCAATTCAGGTCACATGTACCTGGCAGAAGCCCCAAAATATAGTAGCAAGATTCCATGCTACCAATCCCAGGGCAAGCAGTGGCTTTCCCTATATCTATCTCAATAGCAGACTATGGACTTTTCCTCTAGGAACGTGTCCAAACCTTTTGTAAACCCAGAAATGCTAAACACTGATACCACATCCTCTAGTAGCACAATAAATGATGGTAGATAAAGACCTGAATGGTCCATCCAGTCTGCACAACAGTGGGTTTCGGCAGCAACTTCAGTAGTTGGAAACTATGGACAAGGCCAGGTGAATTTCAATGATCTGTTTCCCAGAAATGCCAAAGAAAGACAATGGCCACATATCTAAAGGAAAAATGGAATAAGAAACACATAGCTGTCATTAAAGATAAGACAGGATGGGTATATATTAAGCAGGAGGATATAGCCTGGCAATTTTTGGAGTTCTATCAATAATTCTACACTGTTGATAAGAATCTGACTGAAAGCTTTTTAAACTCCATACGATGGCCCAAACTGGATGACAAAGTTGTGCATGCTCTAGATGCCCTAATAACATGTGAAAAAATTACCAAAGCTATAAGATCTTTGCAAAATGGTAATGATGGGTTTACAGTAGAATTTTATAAATATTTTCAGGGTCCTATATCTCTGGAACCATTAGAAACCTAACATTATATGATCTCTATGGGTAAGATTGATAGGACCATGGTGGAAGTGCTCGTGATTGTCCTTTCCAAACCAGGTAGGGACCCTATTTTAGTGGCTAATTACTTTCCCTTGTCACGTATTAATGTGGATGGTAAAATCCTGTCCAAAATACTGGCATTGCAAGATCATTAATGAGGACCAGACTGGTAAGCTCTTTGAGCAGGGATTGTCTTTTTTGTGTATGGTGTACATCGCTGCGTATGCCTTGTAGCGCTATAGAAATGTTAAATAGTAGTAGTAGTAGTAGTAGTTTTGTGGCCAATAGGCATTCCTCTAATAATACACATTTGGGTCTTCAACTTATATATGTGGCTAACAGGATAGATGTGCCAGCTTTCTCGGTGTCAAGCTTTTTATAGGGTGGAATGGCTGTTTATGTTTCAGTATATAGCAGAACACCGAAGATGACTCAAGAAACAGACAGTGAACCAGATGATTAAAACTGTAGAATCAACAAGACTTAACACAGCTGTGTTTCAGCCGACTAGACCTGCACCTGATGCAGGCCTAGTCGGCCGAAACACAGCTGTGTCAAGTCTTGTTCACCCTTTAATAAACAGTTTTAATCATCTGGAGCATTCTCCACTGTTCTTGAGTCATCTTTGCTGTTCTGCTATATACTGTATATTCTTGCAGAGATTTGTTTCTTCTTTGTTTATGTTTCAGGCCATGAAATGGCTTTGTATTGGGGAAGGTTTTATCAATATGGTGAAAACAATATATAATAATCATAGGACACAGGTCTCCATTAATAATGGTACTAGTGAAGTGTTTCATCTGCACAAAGGGACCCATAAGGGCTGTCCTCTGCCCCCTTTCCTGTTTGATATTGTTTTAGAACCCTTACTGCTGGCTATTCAACAGCCTATCCAGATCAAGAGAATTCCATATATAGAACAGATGTATACGTTCTCAACATATGCTGAAAATATTCCTCTGTATCTCACCGACCCCGACACTATTGTTCCTTCTTTGGTACCACTCATAGAAACATTTGGCGTCTTCTCTGACTACAAGATTAATTGGACCTGATCTGAGTGCATGAGGGCATGAAGCAAGGCCAAGACTTTTGTGGAAGACCACAAAAAAAGAGCATTTCAATAATCTAAATAAGGCAACACATAACTCTGCATGACAAACCAAATGTTTTCTACAGAAAGCAAATCTTTGAGTCTTGCAACCAGCCATAAAAATACAATTTGTTGCTTAAACTACAAAGCAGTATCGAGAATTACTCCTAAACTTTTCACTGAACCTAATATAGGGAGAAATATATTTTCAAACTGGAAGTTCAACAGTGGACATATTTCCCCAGAGTGATATAACCACAAAATTTGAGTTTTTCCAATGTTCAGAAAGAGAGAATTATCATTCATCCAAGCCAATACTGCTCTCAGATGAACTTCAATCAATTTAACTCCTTCCTCAATTTGAAAGAAAACAGGAAAATAAAACTGAAGGTCATCGCATATAGTCAATAACAAACACCCAAATTTGTTAATAGTTTACAGACAAGAAACATAAACAAATTGAATAAAAGAACAGATAATGAAGAACCCTGTGAGACTCCTGACTTCACAAAAAAATCCAGTCTTATCTTACGGATATTTGAATAACCTATGGCTCTTCAGCTTGGAAAAGAGACAGCTAAGGGGGGATATGATTGAAGTCTATATAAGCCTGAGTGGTGAGGAACGGGTATAAGTTAATCATTTTTTCACTCTTTCAAAATGTACAAAGACCAGGTGACACTCAATGGAAATACTTTTAAACAAATAGGAAGAAATATATTTTCACTCAAAGGATAGTTAAGTTCTGGAACTCACTGCCAGAGGATGTGGTAACAGCAGTTAGTGTATCTAGATTTTAAAAAAATGTTTGGACAAGTTCCAGGAGGAAAGGTTCATAGTCTGTTATTGAGCTTGACATGGGGGATCTTGGGAAGCCACTGCTTGCCCCAGGATTGGTAACATGGAGTGTTGATACTAACTGCATTTCTGCCAGGTACTTGTGACCTGGATTGACCACTGTTGGAAACAGAATACTGGACTAGATGGACCATTGGTATGACCCAGTATGGCTATTCTTTTGTTCTTATGAGTCTTTCAATACAGGCACTTAGGTTCCAGAGGCCTGAAATCGCTGCAGAAAATCTTGGTGTTGAGCTGGATCTTCAAAACTAGTAGTGTTACTCTGATAAGTAATCTTCATGATGGCCATATAAGAGAGGCCAAACTGGGGTCCAATTTAGTGAAGTCGAGGCCTCAGTGCCAAATGTTTTTCTCCCCAGCGCTGTGTCCCATGCAAAATCAGGGACAACGTGAATTCTATCATCATTCCATTGTGAATTCCTCCTAGATCTAGCAGCAAGTATAATCTCCAGGGTTTGTTGTTATTGCAGAACTTTCAAAATAACCAGTCTGGGCCCTTCACTGCATTTAGCCACATGAGTAGGGATCTGGTGAACCCGCTCCATCTCAAATGGATGTTTAAAATGGAGCTCCAACAACTTAGGCAGAAAATCCTCCATAAAGGAGACAGGATTGGCCCCTTCCATGCCTTCAGGCAGGCCCAGTACCCTCATATTGTTTCTCCTGTTCTGGTTGTTTGCATCTTCAAAGTCTTTCAGCAACTGCACCATTTTTTATGGTCCTGTTTACACTGCCTCCGTCATCCTCCAAGTTAGACATCTTATCTTCCATCTGTTCAGTGTGGGTGTTACAGGTCGTCAGTTGTTGTGAAAGAATCGAGATGATCTGGAGCATACCAATTTTATCCATGCTCTCCTGTAAGAGCTCTACAGAGTCCCAGGAAGATGCCATTTTGGCCATTGTTGGTGGATCAGGTTTAGGCCACTTCCCTCCCCCAACAATGTTAAATGCTGCCTCGATCTTATTTTGTTTAGAAGCAGCCATCAGAGTACCTCAGCCATTGAAAGTAAGTAGAATATTTGTTCCCAAAATAGAAAATGTCGCAGTTTGGGGGTAAATAATAAAAACAGGGAGGGAGAACTATAGAGTCAAGTGTCCATCCCGATGCGGTGCCATGGTCTGCCCCTCATATGCACGTAATTTTTAATTAATGCCAATTAGTACTGATGATTGTTAGCACCTAATATTGACACTTTTTGGCTCATTCAGTTAAATTGCACACACGCTCAAATTTGCACACGCAACTTAATGCACCATTTATAGAATTAGTGGGTCCACACAGAGGCACTTAACATCTCCCATTTAGGTAGCGGTAAGTGCCTCTGCATTAATAAGGCATTAATCGGTTTAATGTGTAGTAATTCCAGAGCATTAGTTGTAGGGACCACTCCAAGTCCATTCTCCACCCATACTCCATCCAGTTACACTTCCTAGCCAAAAACTCCACTAACATGCAACTTATCACATACTAATGGATTTTTTGAATATAATTGCAGGTTAGTGCATCCTTGCATTAGCTGTTATAGAACTTTAATCTATGGGTTAACAGCTAATGCAACTCAGTAAAAGGGCCTCTTAGTTTTGCCTAATGTGAATGAAGAAATTATTGATATTTAGCTCCACCTTTCCTTGATTTGCAGTCTTTTCTAACTCATGAAACTGAAGCATGGATTATGCTTTATTCTCTCTTGGATGCTTTCAACTTCTTTTTTTTCTTTTATCGGCTGACACAATCGTTTAGGGGAGAAAAAGTAATTTCACTCTTGTGTCCCATTATTCAGTTGTTTTCTTTCCTGATTCCAATCTCTTTCATTCTGTGACACTGTTATAAACAAGCCACTTTATCTGACAGGGCTCATCTGCTATGAATAATTTTAGAAAATATATAATCACAAACATATGAAAAGGTTTTGATTGTGCTTTACTGTGCACCGTTGGTAATTTTGCTCCTTTTTAAAAAGATATAATGGGGAAAAAGCACCATAGAAATCTTTTGTCCTGCTATAAAATATGATTTGACATTTGTCCTTCACTTTAATTGCATCCTCTGGTTATCGTGTTATCACCAGTCTCCAACAATAAGCAGCAAGGGGATAAAAAAAAAAACACACATGAAAAGGCTTAATTGGCTGTCTTTGTCTCTGTTTACCTTCCTTTCAAAAACACAATACTCTAATTTATCAAGTAATCATCCTACCTCATTTTTGTTTGTGTTCATTTATATCCTCTTCCTAGAAAGTGGTGGTTCTGCTACTGCAAAGCTTCCAATTCAGAGGAAAAATAGGAAACTTGAGCAATACGGAGTGGAGGAGTAATCCACTGGTTAGTGCGCTGGATAGAGAAACCAGGTTCAATTCCTACTGCAGCTGTTTGTGACTCTGGGCAAGTCAATTAGGGGCCCTTTTACAAAGCCATGGGAGGGCTAACATGCGGGCGGGTAGCGCATGCCAAATCAGCACTAGCACCGGGGTAGCGTGTGTGTCTGGTGGTAATTCTGAGTTTGGTGTGCGCCGAATCCCACAGTAGAAAATATTTTTCTATTTTCTACCGAGGGAGGCATTCCCAGTGGCAATCGGCAGCACAGCCATGTTGGCGCGTGCTGCATGGTTACCGCACGGTTAGCGCATAAATCCTTACCACAAGGTCAATGGCTGGCGGTAAGGGCTAAGGCCATAAATAGGCATGCAGTAGTTTTAATTTTTGTGCATGCCTATTTCCTGGCTCAATAAAACTGTTAATCAGCCCATGGAAATGTAGGTGACAGCAGTTAAGAACTAATTTCCCCAATCAGTCTATATAGTTATCTTATCTTCTGGTTCCACACCCTTATGGCTAGCTGAACACATGCATTCTTACACTTAAAACAATCCTGGTTTCCCTCACCTGTGGAAATTATCCCAATTAATCAGTTTTTCATGTCATTGTTCTAGTATGAAAATAAAGAAATTGATTGTTTGTCCTGAGTTACTAAATTTCTTATCTTTTCCCCTAAACCAACCTCTCCTCCTCCTCCCCCATTCTCTATTTCTGTGGATAACACTCTCATCCTTCCTGTCTCATCAGCTCGTAACCTTGGGGTCATCTTCAATTTATGTAGAGTCTTAGTCAACTGGATACCCAAATAATGGGTAGAGTCTCCTCCCCATTGAATTGGAAAACGAGCAACTTCAAAATCAGTGGGTGTTGTGTTAATAGGAATGGCTACTGTTTTTTGGTCATTCAATTTAAAGTCCATTGCTGACCCAAATGAGTCAACAAATGTGAGCAGGGCTAGTACTGAATCCAAAGGTTTTGTTAACCTAATAAAAATATCATCAGCAAAAGCCATTGTTTTTAATGTAGGCCCACCCAAGGTAACCCAATATATATCTGGGGCAATAAATATACTTTGTAACAAAGGTTCCAAAAATAACACAAATAATAACAGGGATAGAGGACAGCCCTGATGGGTACTCCTCTGCACTGTGAAAGTCGAAGATGTCACTCCATTGACCAATGTCACTGCCTCAGGTTCTGTATTCCAAATCCCCCGAATTCTATGAAAGGCGCTTTAAGTTGTGCGCTCTAATTTGGCCACATGGCCAATTTGTGCACACAACTTAATTGATTAACAAGCCTGTCAGCGCCAGTAATTAGAATTTACGCACACAAGTTTCTAGGCGTATTCTATAACATGAGTCGTATAAATTCTAATCCGCACAGCCAAAAAGAGAGTATGGCCATGAGTGTGGAATGGGCAGGTTGTGGGAATTTTAAAAAACTATATGCTCTAAGTTAGGCACAGGTATTTAGGCCTGGTTTTAGGTGGCCTAAATGGGTGTGCCTACATTTTAGTCACAAGAACAGTGTGTAAGCATATTATTAAACTATACCAAACTTTAGGCGTAGTTTATAGAATCACACTAAGCGCATAGTTTTTCAGCGCCAATTTTTAAGGTGCTGTTTATAGAATTTTGCCCAATGTAGATAGCTTGCAGGAAAAATCCCTGAAAGCCAAACATCTCTAAGACTGGAAAAAGAAAGGCTTTTTCAGCATTACAGATTAAAGCCAAAGCTTCATATTTGTGTAAAATACAATATTCCGAAGCTGACAAAATCTTATACACATTAAACATGGAATGACTGCAATGCACAAAGCCCACTTGGTCTTGATGAATTAAACAAGACAAAATAGTACTAAGTCGCAGAGTCAGAACATTTGCTAAAATTTTTGATCCACATTTAATAACGATATTGGCCTGTAGGAAGCAACATAATTCTCAGTTTTCTAATTTAATCCCATAGATTCCAGAGAACTCAAATGAGAAATCTACTTTTGTTCACATCACATTAACTGTAATTAACAATCTCCTCACCATGTTTCATTACAGTCATAGGTCAGTGGCATAACCAGACCCCCTATTTTGGGTGGACCTGAGTCCAAAGTGAGTGGGCATGAGAACCTCACCTTCCACCCGGCATCTCTCTCTTTCCCTTTCATAGGCAATGGTGCATCTCAGGTGATCTGGCATTCCCCTTCCCCCACCCCCTCTGTACCTTTTAAACACTTTAGTTTTGTGCTGGTAGCAAGCAGTGATTCATACACACTGCTGCACTGGCCCCAGGGCCTTCCCTCTGACACAACTACCTGTTTCCACATAGGAGGGACCACAGCAGAAGCAAAGATCTAGGTCCAGCACAGCAGATTGTATGAGTCACTGCTCGTTGCCAGCAAAGAACTAAACTATTTAAAAGGTACATGTGGGGGAGGGGAGGGAAAGATGCTAACATCTTAGGTGGAGGGATTTGGTAGGGGGGGACTGCTTCTGTTAATAGGGTTGGAAGGGGTGCTTCTGGAAGCACAGAACTTGGGTAGAGGGGTTCAGTAGGGGATGCTGCTAATATTGAGTGTGTATAGGAGAGGTGGATTGGATAAACAGAGGTTTTCAACCCAGTCCTCGGGGCATACCCAGCCAGTTGGGTTTTTCAGTATATCTCCTGAAAACCCCGACTGACTGGATGTGCCCCAAATACTGGGTTGAAAACCCCTGGGATATAACCACCTGAGCCTGCTACCTGGTTATGGTATGTGCTTGTATTCTGGCAATAGGAAGAAGCCAGCCAGAAGCCAGATAGTCAGTGACGGTACCCGCATAGCTGATGCTGACTGCCTTTGGTTAAATATTGACCATTCTGTTTTCTGGTTACCATCTCAGTTTCTGGGTTTGGGCAGATAAGACCTAGTAGCCAACAGAACTGGAAGGAAGGTGGTCAGTTACAGATGGCAGACCCCAACCTATTTCCCCCTGAACATGGGAGTCCATGCCATGTGGGGGCCCTGTCCATGGACCCAGTCTGTCCACCACTCCTCTCTATTGACAAGAACTGTCACATGTTAAAATATATGAACATATATAGTGAAAAGATGAGTTTGACCACAGTGGTCCATGCCATGATAACATCATGTTTAGACTACTGTAATGCTCTGTACACTGGCCAAACCAAAAAAAGTTTATAACAGCTTCAGCTAATTCAGAATGCTGTAGCATGACTGATAGAAGGCTACAAGTAGCGTGACCACATCACACCCTTCCTGCAAAAGCTACACTGGCTACCAGTACTTTACAGTATGGTATGTTTGATTTTCAAGGTCCTCAGACAAAATGGACCAGAGTAGTTAAAGACTAAGTTAGCCCTTTACACACCTTTGAGACCTTTACGGTCCTCTCAAGGATCATCACTATATGTACCTTCATCAAAAGAAATTGGGCAATGTGATACCAGCCAGCGAGCCTTCTCAGGAGTAGCCCCCACACTCTGGAATTTACTCCCTGAGGGGCCAAGTATGACTCGAGACTACCTCTACTTTTCTCCCAAGCCTTTAATACATAGGGTGACTGACTATACACTTATTCTGCACCTGGACTAGCTTGCTACACACACTGTAACTCAGATCAATTCCTTTTCTCTTGCTTAACTATACAACGGACTTGCCTTGAGTTTAACTAACTATCAAATTATCCCAACTGAATCTCTACCATGCATCTTGTTCCCATCATGTATCTGCTCTTGGTCCCTCATCTATATGGTAAGCCATATTGTAGAAAATCTTTAGCATATCTATGTTAGTTGAATGTTGTAATGCATGCTTATTAGGTATATCATTAGTATTATTCTAACTTTGTATTATATCTCAGGTATTTGAATTCCAGTGCTCTTAAATGTGTGTATTTTTGATACTGTTTCATGGTAGTTATATTATTAGGTTTTAATTTACTGTTTTCAAGTTTACCTCATTTATTGTATTTATGTTTATTCTTGGTTATTTTATAATTGTTATACTGTTAACAAAATTATAAGTTTTATGTTAAACTGTTCCTACTGTACACCACCTTGGGTGAATCTCTTCATAAAGGCGGTTATTGAAGCCCAATAAATAAACAAACAAACATGTAGATAGTATATAAAAACTCAGGATGGGGAGTCATAAAATGTTTGTTTTGTATCATTTCCTGTGTTTTTTCTTTAAATATTTTATTTTCATTCAGCCATTTTTTCATCATAGGAGCAAAGTCCTTGAATGCACACTCTTGAAAGAGGGTGCACTCTTTCTGAAAGAGGCTCACTATGCATGCATGTGCAGCGGTTTGTGCATGATGATAATTCATGTATGCGCAATGGGTGCCCTATCAAAAGAGCATAAACAATTATCAATAAACAATGAAGCATTCATTTATGTGTTTTTTTTCTGCCCATTTTCATTTGATAATAGCGTACAACAATATGGGATATGCCATTCACTTTTTCCCAAATTGTTGCAAATGAATTTCCATCTATAATAAAAACATATATAAACAAACAAGCATATATCAGCTTTTAGTTTTACATTGGAAGGCACAGCAACAATATGTTGCCATTAAAATTTGCTCAGTCCACTAGTTGATATCGTCATCTGCCATTAAAAAAGATTGTTGACAACTTTCCCAAATCCAGCCATAATAATAACAACAGACCTAGAGATCCCTTTTAAAACAGACACCAAAGTAATTGTTTCATTAAATAAGTATTTCATTAAAGCTCATTAAAGCAGGAAATTTGCTATCTAAAAGTTGGCACCCAGACTAAAGCAGCAATCACACAGATTGTGGGACATCAACAAATAAATGCTGTCAATGTTCTTTTACAAAAGATGATGCTTGTATTTGTATTTAAAAAAAAAAAAAAAGATGTATCAATGGGTATGCAAGCTGAAAATGGTGTGATCTGCTAGCATTCACAACTATAGAAACCTCTTTTATTTCAATGTCTTTTTAAAGCTTCCTATGCAAGAATAATGGTAGAAATAGTTACACAGCCATTAGGCAGGAAAACAAAAAAAAAATCTATTATGCATTTCCCTGACAAGCAGGGCACTATCATTTCCTATTACAATGCACTCTCAGTAAATAACACTAGAATCATAAATTAGCAGTAGAACAATACAGGAAAGACAAGGATTAAACTATAGCCTACATGCAAAACACATGCAATAAAGTCAAAACAGTTATTAGAAATCTTTAGGTTAGGAACAGATGTTTTCATAGCATTCTAACTTGGTGGTGAAGCCATGTTTTCCCAACATTGTGTTATCAGTGTAATCATTCCTAAATCCCCCTGTGCATGCATTTGGCACAGCACTGTACGTGGAAGGAGAGCTGTAAAGCAAGAGTTGCCCGGCAAGACTGAAAGATTGAAAACAAATATATATCAGACATATTTACATTCTCTAAGAATAAGACTAAAAATGGACCTTTTTGTGGCCTTCCAGTACCCAGAATATGCAAACATGCATACATAATAATTAAAAACAAGAGAGTATAGACATCTATGTAAGTGAGACTAACGATAGACAACATTAGTGAGGAGTGGAAGAATAGCCTAATGGTTTAAGCAGACCAAGAACCAGAAGAGCCCCGTTCATATTTCACTGTAGTTCCTTGAGATCTTCATTGTCTCAGACACAAGCTCAGTTTGTGAGCCCTCCAGGGACAGAAAAATACCTTCTGTACCTGAATGTACATTGCTTTCAGGACAGCAGGTAGTATGCAAAAAATACAACTTTTAAAAATGGCTAATTTACAAGGACCAAACAGTTTATAATGATTATATTAAATAAGAACATAAAAACATAGGAATTGCAATATTGGATCAGACCAAAGGTCCATCTAGCCCAGTATCCTGCTTTTAAAAGTGGCCAAGCCACATACATACATACATATACATACAAATCATAAACCATTAATGTTTGGGTTTTCCTTTCAGAAATGGCTCAAAGTTGGTGCTTTTGCACTGAAGATGTCTAAAAAGAAGAGCCATTTTCCAAATTTCCAAACTGACATGTCCAACTTTTCCATAAAACCAGGCACAAAAATTCCTGCCTGGCATCATTTTGAGAGAAAGGGTCACACAGACATCCCTGCAGATCAATGGTCAGTGCAGTGGATTTTAAACAATAGTGCTCAGGTACAATTCCCACCATAACTCCTTCATTTTGTATTTTGAGCTCTCCAGGAAAAGAATAAAAGCATTGCAATTGCCTTTCACCCTGCAAGTGTCGCCTATATTTAGGTACAGTAGGTAATTTGGTGGTTTTGGAGGGTTCATGATTTTCACCACAGTGGGATTTAGGTACAGTGGGACTTAGACCTGGATCCCCTTGTTCACAGTCCACTACACTGACCACTAGGCCACTCCTAGGAGCTACTTGCTGCTCTGTTGGTTATGCCTATAATACCTGAAGCTGTCATAAAGCCTGATATTCCCTTTCAGTTTCATTTCTTACGGGGGTGGGAGGGGGACAGCATCTACTGGGGGTGTAAGTAGGAGGCAAGCTTTAATCCCTTTAGTGGTCAGCAAATCAGTCAGAGCACCATTTTGTAACTTAGGTGTGATTGAAACAGTTCTAGATAAACATGGCCTTTTATTGTCTTCGATGTTTCTTCCTGTTCCGTTATCGCATGATGAAAGACGTCCTAATTTTAGACCCACCCTAGTCCCACCCAAAACACACCTCCAACATGCTCACTTACTATCTGGATGAACTGCAGTGAAAGATGTCCTAATTTTGCATGTCAAATAGACATTTTTAGCCCATTTTGAGACATCTATGTGCTTCAAAAATGAGCATTTTAATCTCATTAGCATTTCCTCATACGAGAAGAGTTTCTTTCCCTTAATTATATTAGTTGCCCTTCTTTGTACCTACTCTAATTCTGCTATAATTTTTTTGAGATGTGGAAACCAGAATTGAACACCTTCACTAATTTTCATACACTTATTGCAGATTCTTTTTTGGTATTTTGATGGGAGCAGATTTATCTTGGAGGTTGTTTTGGGTGAAACAGCACTTCCTCATTATTCTGTTTTGTATACTTATCAGCAAACCATAATAAAAATAAGCCTTAATGATTTCTACCTGATGTGGAAGTAGTCATCCAAATAAGTTAACAATTAACAATCCTCCTTCATTTAGGGGCCCATTTACTAAGCTGTGGTAAGCACTAGCGCATGCTTACTGCAGTCTAAAAGGGCCTACCATGAGAGGTCCTGCAGTAAGGGTCCTTTTACTAAGCTGTGGCAAAAGGAGGCCTGCACTGGCATCAGCACATGTTTTTGACGCATTCCAAGGCCATCTTTCACAGCAGCGGGTAAAAGGTAGATCTTTCTTTTTTTCAGGAAATGGCCATGAGGCAAGTGAAGCACTTGCCACATGGCCATTTCCGGGGGGTGGGGGGGGGAGCCCTTGCCACCACCCGTTGAGGTGGTGGTAAGGGCCTCCCACACTAACCTGGCGGTAAGTGTGCAGCGTGAAGCACTGCCCGATTACAGCCGGGTACACACCAGAACTACAAAAATTAAAATATTTTTGTAGCGCCGGATGTGATGCACGCTGTGGGTGGGAACTACCGCCGGGCTGCTGCGGTAGCCCAGCAGTACTTCCTTTTTAGCGAGCAGTAAGCCCATGGTGGAATTACTGCTACTTTGTAAAAGGGACCCTAAGTTTGAGATCAGCACATTCAAACAGCACGCTAAAAATATCTTCAATTTTATCACAGAAGTGGGGGGGGGGGGGGGGTGTCAGGGCTGGAGAGTGGGCATCCCAGCACTGATCAGTTAGCGCACTGCACACTGATTAGCACATGCTTAGCCTGTGAACCCTTACCACCTCCAAAATAGATGTCAGTAAGCACTCGCATGCTAAAATCGGTCATTTTATTGCTGTGGTAGAAAGGGGCTTTAATGTGCAGGGCCAGGCCACTCAAAGACCACTTTTTACTGCACCTTTGTAAAAGGACCCCTTAATATTGAAAGTTCCCCTACAACACAACATTTACTCTCACTTAAATGGCAATACTGTTGTATTTGTTCAATTAAGTTTAATTTTATAATAATTTAATTTTATAATTGGGCACCTAAGATAGGTGCATAGGAGCATATGCTGTGTGTTTTATATATCCCCTAATTCTAGCAAGTTGCATGCCCAAATTTGCAACTAGTGCACAAATTTGTGCACACACTTTACAGAATAAGGTCAGTTACGTGTATAAATTTAATAATGAGATAATAATTGGTGATAATGAGCTTATACTACTACTACTACTAATTGTTCCCGGTAATCCCTAAGTATAAGATGCTACACCAATAAACCCCTTTTCATTGGTGTATATTCCATGTACCATTACATTCATTTGTCAGTTTCTAACCAATCTAAACCAGGATAGACTAAAAATCAAGGACATAATAGAACAGAAGTTGGAGACTGGAAGCTTCCAGGGAGCAGTGCCCCGCTGAGGGGAATGGCAGAGGAGCACCTTCTTCCCTTGGGGCTAGAGATCTTGTTGTTTTCCCCTGACATCTAATGCATTCCCGTGTCCTGTGTTGGCAGTGTTGTGTGGGGAAATGCAGCCAGCTGAAGTGTCTGAGAGAGTGTCTCCCAGCGAAGGGACTGAGTTATCTAGAAAGACATAGTCTGTTGAAAACAACAAGGAAGCAGCTGGTTTTCCCGCTGCCCTGAAGGAGGTGATTTTACATACTTTATGATGGATTCTACTATTGCTGTCCACAGGAGTGGCAACAAGTTTGGTTTCTGTCAGGTTCTCAGGTTCAGAGCCCGCGGGGCCGGGCTCTGGAGCAAACGTGAGCCCTTGGGCTGCTGATGAGGAGCGACAGCAGCAGGCAAAACCCACCAACCAACGCTGGGCAAGCCCACCGATGCCGGCAGGGACTGCAGGCACCGCCCAGCGAGCCGGAACACACGGACTGGAACACGGGACTGGAATTCCCCAGACTGGAGGACACAGGACTGGAACCCAGACTGGAACACTGGACTGGAATCCCCCGGACTGGAGGACACAGGACTGGAACACTGGACTGCAGCACACCGGACTGGTCCATACAGCTTCACCTGCACTTAGCTACTAAGCCCCCCAGGAGTTGAGCTCCTGGGTTTGAGTAGCCGGCAGGACTTACTGGATGACACCGGGACCAGGACTAGAACAGGCTGCAGCTGAAGTGCGCCTAACTCCTAAACTGACCAAAAGTGTTCCTAAGCCCGGCACCAACCAAAGAGCTCCTGAGCCCTCCACTGACAGCAGTGTTCTTAACAGAAACTAACAGGGGTGCCTCTACGCCCTACACTAACAGAAGTGCAAGGAAGCCACAAGTGAAAAGGAAGGGAAGACAAACACCAGACCTAACACTGGTGCTTCCTAAGCACCAAGCTGCAGCAGCTAAACATGGGTTCTCATCCCGATGCTTCCTAAGCACCCAGCTACAGCAGCTAAACACAGGTCATGAGGAAAAGCGGGGAAAGCACAAGGAAACAAGCAGGAAAGCCAAATACCCAAACAACAAAAGGTGCTTCCTAAACACTTATAACAAGGGTGCTCCCAGCACCAAACTCCAGCACTGCACTAACAGCAGTGCTATACACCATAGCAAAAGGGAAAGCAGAGGAGTCAAAGGGAAAAACAGGGAAGTCAAACACACAAGTCACAAGTGCACACTGCACTAAACTAACCTGGACCTAAAGCAAGTAGCCAGAAGCAAACGTTGCGAAGGCTCTGAAGGAAAGAACACCACTTCCTTATCAAGGCCCTCCCTGATGATGTCACACTCCCTAGACCCAGGCAACAGCACACTGACCCAGAGAGCACACTGAAAACCATAGAGGCCCAACCCACACCAATGCAACACCGTGAAACACTTGAAGCCAGTACACCCAAAGAGAGTTAGAGCAACTCAGACTACACCCACAGCTGCAGTGAAGTGAGACAATTAGCCCCATGCTGGCAGCAGCCGGCACAGAGAGAGAGAGAGCTAGCTCAAACAGGACAGTAAAACAGAACAGAAGCCAGCTAAAAAGCTGACCCCCAGGCACAAGGTAAGTTTGAGAGGGGTTCTGACCACGATCATAACAGTTACTAAGGGTTTATTTTTTTCAAAGGCACGCTAGCATTTTTAGCATGTGCTAAAATTTCATGTGTGGTAAATGCTAAGATGCCCATCCTGCTTATTTTCGAATGAGAAGGCCGGCCATCTTCCAAAACAAATCGGGAGATGGCCGGCCATCTCATAAACCCGGCCAAATCGGTATAATTGAAAGCCGATTTTGGCCGGCTTCAACTGCTTTCCGTCACGGAGCTGGCAAAAGTTCAAGGGGCGTGTCGGCAGTGTACCGAAGGCAGGATGGGGGCGTGGTTATGAGATGGCTGGCTTAGCCTGATAATGGAAAAAAGAAGGCTGTCTCTGACGAGCACTTGGCCGGCTTTACGTGGTCCATTTATTTTTAGGACCAAGCCTCAAAAAAGTGCCCCAACTTACCAGATGACCACCGGAGAGAATTGGGGATCACCTCCCCTTACTCCCCCAGTGGTCACAAACCCCCTCCCACCCCAAAAAAATAAATTATAAACATTTTTTGTGCCAGCCTCTATGCCAGCCTCAAATGTCATACCCAGCTTCATCACAGCACTATGCAGGTCCCTGGAGCAGTTTTTAGTGGGTACTGCAGTGGACTTCAGGCAGGCGGACCCAGGCCCATCCTCCCCTACCTGTTCCACTTGTGATGGTAAATGGGAGCCCTCCAAAACCCACCCGAAACCCACTGTACCCACATGTAGGTGCCCCCTTCACCCATAAGGGCTATGGTAGTGTTGTACAGTTGTGGGTAGTGGGTTTGGGGGGGCTCAGCACTCAAGGTAAGGGAGCTATGCACCTGGGAACAATTTGTGAAGCCACTGCAGTGACCCCTAGGGTGCTTGGTTGGTGTCCTGGCATGTGAGGGGGACCACTGCACTATAAATGCTGGCTCCTCCCACGACCAAATGGCTTGGATTTGGCCGGGTTTGAGATGGCCGCCATTAGTTTCCATTATCGGCGGGAAACCAATGGTGGCGATCTCTAACGCCGGTCATCTGTAACACCGGCCCAAATGTTGAGATTTGGCCGGCCCCGACCGTATTATCGAAACGAAAGATGGCCGGCCATCTTGTTTCGATAATACAGTCGGGTATGCCGCTTTGCGGGGCCGGCCTTAGAGATGGCCGCCCATATAGATGGCCGGCCCCGTTCGATTATGCCCCTCCATAGGAATATAATGAACATCTTGTCGTTTAGCACATGCTAATTTTTAGCACCCACTAAAAATGCTAGCACGCCTTTGTAAAAGGGTCTCTAAGTTTGATTATCTTGTTAAGACTGTCAACTCTGTTAAAATTGATCTTATCAGCCAGGCCAGGCAGGTGCAAGGCGATGTAACATCATTGCAAGAATTTAAGATGGCTGCAATAAAAGACAAAATGATGCTTCACAGAAAAATTGAACAGAAGTTGAACTTTAATTGTCGCCTGAATATTTGTTTGCTTTTTGCTTAATTTACCTAAGTCTCCTGGGGTATGCCAATAGATCTTTTAAAAAGATTTTTGATAGAGAATTTAAATGTTTCTTTGGAAGTGATGCCTCCTATTAACAAGATACATTATTTGCATTCTAAACTTATGCCCCAGGAGGATAAAGGAAAAGATAAGGGAGAAGATAACAAGTCTGAAGTTGACCTATCTATTGATGAAAATAATATTTCAGCAATTTTGGAACAGTCTATATCTGAATCTACAGAGAGGACCACATTTTGTCTTTGAGCAGGATGTGAATGCGCTTATAAGACTCTTTTTCAAGCATTCTAAAGTTCCTTTAGGAGGACAGAAGATTTGGATTTATCCTGATGTTTCAAAGACTACACAGGAACATAGAGAGGAGTTTTTATCTATGAGACAAGAAACTTTAAAAATCGGAGTGTCCCTTTTTTTGGCATACCCCTGCAAGTTCCTGGTCAAGTCTGGAGGGTCTAAATATATCTTTTATACTCCAGAGAAGCTTAAGGCTTTCTTTGACGTGAAAAACGTTGTTTGATTATTGTTGGATGTAATAGTAATATTGAGTGAGTGCTCATGTTAAGCCTTATTTAAAAAGTTTATGCCTTATTTTGTTTCTCCTAATTTGCTGTTTTCACTCCCCACTTCTAATATTGGAGTCTAAGAAAGGTTAATGATGTTTCCATTTGGGAGTGTATTCCGTCCTCTTTCCTTAGTTCTTTTTTTTTTTTCTTCTTTTCTGTTTTACTGTAGCAAGATTTGTTGTCTTGTGAATATATTTGAAACTGCAAAAAAAAAAAAGAGTTGAGAAGCATAACTCATTTTTTTTTTAGTACCATGGCATGCTTAAAGAAATTCAGGACTAGATTTAAATGTATGATCTTCCTCTGTCATATTCTCACATCCTGATCTGATCAAATACAACCAGAATGTGTTTGTACTTTCTAAAGTGATTAAGGTATGACTCTTGTGAATTCATCTGAGATGATAATTTAAACATATCTATTCAAACTCAGTTAATCATATGATGACTTTACCAGAAATACTCAGCTAACATAATTATGTTTGTCTTTCTTTTCTGAAGAAGTTGATCCTTTTAGCTTAGAAACTTTATTACTTTGTATTGGTTTTATTTTATTGCATATCCTCATGTCTTTAAAATTGCCTCACAAGTATTTTCTAATGCACTGGTCTGTTGAATTAACAATAATCTCCAATACACAGAACATATATTGTCCGTTAGCAATCTCTTGAGGGTAATTTTATAAGTGACTTGAATAGGCAGAACAGCGTTCTATGTCCTTGCGTATGTGCTTATAAAATTACCAAGAGGGTTATTGGTCCAGGCACTGCTGCTGAGCTCTTTAGATTATTGCAATATGATATATTTGGGTTGTTTTCAGGTACTGTTGTGAAAGTTACAGACTATTCAGAATACTGCATTAAGACTGATTTTTTTCCTTGAAATATTCTGATCATTTATCAGCTTATTATTATTGTCTAAAATAATTTGGGTTTCTCAGTTATTTAACCTTTTCTTTTTTCCAACTATTTATTTATTTTTAATTTTTTTGTTACATTTGTACCCTGTGCTGCTTTCCCACTCACGGCAGGCTCAATGTGGCAGGCAATGGAGAGTTAAGTAACTTGGCCAGAGTCACAAGGAGCTGCTTATACCGGGAATTGAACTTAGTTCCCCAGGACCAAAGTCCACCACCCTAACCACTAGGCCACTCCTCCACTCTGCTATGAAGTGTAAAATATGAAAGAGGTGTATAGATTCTTTGCTTTCTTATCAGGCTGCTAAAATAGGCAAGGAGATCTCTTCTTTGATAGTTCAGGCATCAAGCTACGTGCATTTTAGACATCTGCTAAAAAAAATACTTGTTTCAGAATTATGGAAGGAAATGAATGTATTAGTTTTAAATGATGATAATGCTATGCTGTAATTCCTGATTTGTCCAGTCTCTTTGTATGTAACCTGCATAGAACTGTGAGGTATTATGGGTTATAAAAACAAAGTGTTATTTTATGTGTATGTGCGTAAATATAGGCACTCAAAAAATATGTAATAGTGGTTATTTTAATGCAGTACATCCCTGAATCTGGAGAATGGGTAGTGCAAGGGTAGGATCAGTACCTATGTACTGTATGTACTTTATATGAAATATGCACACATGCACTCATTCTTACCTAGATATGCAAGTACAAAGTTACTCCTGCCTCATAGCAAAAGTAATTTTGTGCAACAGCTTTCAGTTAGACATTATCCCCCAAATTCTTTAAAGTTGCATGCCCAATTTTAAGCTTAACCCCGAATTCTATAAAAATTGTGAGTGCAAATTTGTCAAATGTGCATCTGCAATTTAATTACATAACAAGCCAATTAGTGCCATTATTGGCACTAATTAGATTTAATTAGAACTTACGCATGTAAATTTAGGCACGGGATCCACACCTAAATTTTACACATGGCCCAAAAAGGGGGCACAAAAATGGGGTCTGGTTTTGAGTCACATGCATAATTGTACATATGTGCACTCCATGCATAAATTTAAGTGCTAGCATTTGCACCACGTTTTCATTGGTGCAAATGGCAGTACCTATATTTATGCATGACCCCTGGACCTAAGTGCTATTCTATAAACTGTGCCTAACTTTAAGTGCTGTTTACAGACTGACGCTTTTATGGGGCTGTTTTTTTTTGCGCCATATATAGAATCTAGCCCTTAGCATGCAAAGTTGTATACACAAGTTATGGAATGAGAACAGTTGCATGGATAACACGGAGAGGCATAATTGAAAGAAAAAGTCTATCTCCATGGGCATTTATCTCCGAGAACGGGTCCGTGAAGGGGCGGACCGAACCGTATTTTCAAAAAAAATAGACGTCCATGTTTTATTCGACAATTTGTGAGCTGGGCGTTTTGTTTTTCAGTGATAATGGAAAATGAAAGCGCCCAGCTCAAAAATGAATAAATCCAAGGCATTTGTTCGTGGGAGGGGCCAGGATTCGTAGTGCACTGGTCCCCCTCACATACCAGGACACCAACCGGGCACCCTAGGGGGCACTTTTACAAAAACAAAAAAAAAAAGGTAAAAGAGCTCCCAGGTGCATAGCACCCTTCCCTTGTGTGTTGAGCCCCCCAAATCCCCCTCAAAACCCACTGCCCACAAGTCTACACCATTACTATAGCCCTAAGGGGTGAAGGGGGGCACCTATATGTGGGTACAGTGGGTTTGGGGGGGTTGGACGACTAAGCATTAAGCAGCACAATTGTAACAGGTAGGGGGGGATGGGCCTGGGTCCACCTGCCTGAAGTCCACTGCACCCCCTAACAACTGCTCCAGGGACCTGCATACTGCTGCCAGGGAGGTGGGTCTGACATTTGAGGGTGAAAATAAAAAGTTGTGAAACATCATTTTTTGTGGTGGGAGGGGGTTAGTGACCACTGGGGGAGTCAGGGGAGGTCATCCCCGATTTCCTCTGGTGGTAATCTGGTCATTTAGGGCACTTTTTGGGGCCTTATTCGTGAAAAAACAGGGTCCAGGAAAAGTGCCCTAAATTCTAGCTACAAACGCATACTTTTTTTCCATTATGAGCGAAAGGCGCCCATCTCTCCTCGGCCAATAACCACGCCCCAGTTCCACCTTCGCCACGCCTCCGACACGCCCCCGTCAACTTTGTATGCTTCCGCGATGGAGTGCAGTTGAAAACGTCCAAAATCGGCTTTCCATTATACTGATTTAATCGTTTTTGTGAGATAAACGTCTATCTCTCGATTTGGGTCGAAATCTAGGCGTTTTTCTTTTTCAATTATAAGCTGCTTAATATCCTAATGAACTGCTAATCAAAGTTAACTAACAAAAATTAGCAAGAAGTGGTGTTACTTTGTACTAATAGTTACCAATTAGCAGTTATGCGTGCAATGGGTATTCTACTAAATGTGCACCCAAAATCCATAGCCACAGCAGCAAGGGGGGCAAAACTGGGCAGGGGCATGGTAAAAACTTGGTGTAAATGCCCATGTATTATTTAGGTCCAGATCGGGCATATTCTGTGACAGTGCACATAAATGTTTGGAATGCCCATGAACCGCCCATGCCCCTCTAATGGCCATGCCCCTTTTGAGATCCCTTTTGTGGTCTGATTTACGCACATTTTATTTAGTTAGCTAGTTATAATGATATTTATATCTCACAATATCCCAAATAGAGTTCAGGTTCAATGTGGTATACAATCCAGACAATTTAGTACATACATATTATAGTTATAAATCTTCTGCTAAAGGAAACATGTTGAGTAAATCTTTTATATACGGCCATATGAAACATAAAAAAAGTAGCTTATGAATTATTTTACAAGGTTGTATTGTGTAACAAACATCAAATTATAAGCAGTTAACAGGATAAACTTTGAAACAGCATTTTGCATAAAAGTGGTTATTCCTGTCTTCCATTATCTTGTTGCAGGAACTTTTTCAAAAGAAAAGGTTCTAATAATTTCTGAAAGCAACTGTAATCATGGTACAGATCTACAGTCCTTGGAAGAAGATTCCACTAATTAGTAGACTGTTTTGTAAGCAATCTTTTTACAATTAGGATGATGGAAAATTAGGAATTCTCTAGATCCAGGGATGGGAGGTCAGTCAAAGGGAGCACATAGTCAGGTGTCATACCATAGATAATTTGGAATGCAAAGACATATAATTTGAAGGCAACCCTGGCTTTGTTCGGAAGCCAAAGTAATGAATAAAGAAGTGGTGATGCCTTGTTTAATCGTGAGGTGTTACATACAATCTTGCAAACTACACAGGGGTGGAAGTGAACTAAGTCCAAATGACCAGCCCAAAACATGGTAGTAAGAGTACCAAAGCAAAGTTTATTAGGACCCTACATGGTCCATGTTTTGGCTATGAGCCTTCCTCAGGGGTCAAAAAGGTGTTTGTGAATGGCACTACGGTAGGGAGAATTGGGAGCTGTTGGGATTAAGGCAATGATGTAAATTGTTGCTGTGGTGTTGGGAATGGTGAGAATGTGTGTGGGGGCAGAGTTCAGTCAAAGGGCTTTTGGGAGCTGAATTTGAGAGGGAAGATATTTTTTGTGGTAAGGGTGGGGGGCGGTTGGAGGACAGTGTGGTGGTAGAATTTGTGTTTGTGTGGTACTTGCCTGATTTGTTGTGCTGTGCTCAGGATCCAACCTGCAGTTTGTGCTGCTGCTTGGATACGCTATTTATTTGATGTCTGCTTGTGGCAGTTTTTTAAATTGCTGCCGGGGCTTACAGGAGGTTTTGGGAGCATTTTGTTGCAGCCAGGTTCAGCAGCATGGTGTGTGCAGTGGTGTGACAGAACAGTGTGTTTTAAGTCTGTAGAATTGTCTCTATTGATTCTTTACATACATTTCTCTAGTTTGGCCAGCAGGTGGTGCATGTTATGTTTTAAGCTGTTACAAAGAACTGACCTTTCCCTTCTTTAGTTAATATAGATAAAGAAAATTGCCTGTAGTGATGTAACCAGCTTTTTTCGAATGTTGTTGTTCTAGGCTCTGATTGGCCTGGACTTTGAAATTACCCAGTATTACTGGCTTTTGCTCCAGTCTTAGCCAACAAGAAGAGAGAGACAGATCTCTTTGCTAAGGCCCTGTAAACACTTACATTTGATAACTTGTGAGCAGCTATATGTCCTTATCTTCCCAGGTATTTTTCAGAAAGTATACAAATGTTTAGTTAGTGTTATAATTGATCCATATTTCAGTTACCTGTTATTGTTTGCTGATTGCACATCAGGGGCGTATCTGCGTGGGGCCACAGGGGCCTGGGCCCCCGCAGATTTCGCCCTGGCCCCCCTCCCCGCCGTCAATCCTCCCCCGCTGCTTACTTTTGCTGGCGGGGTCCGACCCGCAATCTCCATATTTCGGCTTCCTCCGTGGCCATGTGCTTCCAGGAAGTAACGCTGCAGTGCTGATTCGTTGAATCCAGTTCGGCGTCTGACGTCCCAGCACGTCAGACGCCGAACTAGATTCAACGAATCAGCGCTGCAGCGTTACTTCCTGGAAGCACATGGCCACGGAGGAAGCCGAAATATGGAGATTGCGGGTCGGACCCCGCCAGCAAAAGTAAGCAGCGGGGGAGGGTTGACGGCGGGGAGGGGGTGGAGAGAGGCGGCGGCGGGGGGGGGGGGGGGGGAGGCAAAAATGTGCCCCCCCTCTCTGGCTCTGGCCCCCCTACCGCCGGATTCCAGATACGCCCCTGTTGCACATTGTTCATTGTTCAATTTTTTAAGACATTAAATAATATTTAATTTATTGCCTCTCTGTCTGGATTGATAAAGCGTTCTGGTGGTTTGTGTGTTGGGTCTATGAGTGCTTTCTGGGACCTGTGGGACCACTGGGAGTATGGCTCCAGTAACCTAGAAACCACTAGGGATAATTTGAGAGTGGGAGACCTCACCCAGTCAGTGGGAGGAGGGTACCAGTGTAGAGCACAAGCAGCAAGTGCAGGCAGACCTGAGCTGTGCTGGGGATAGACCCTCTAAGTGGCTATGGGGTAACCCCAGGTGGGTGGCTAGGCATTTCGTGACCTGTGTGGCCTGTGTTTGTGTTTGGTGCCTGGGAGCTGCGGATACTGACAGGCATGGTCCTGCATTGCTGCAGCGTGGCGACTGCCCAATTTTGCTGGTGGCAGTGCCAATGTGTGGGAGCTGTCTCTGGTTGGGTCCTCTCTATCAGGGGTTCTTGTTTATGTGAGATTGCATGTGTCCAGGACCATAGGCGCCAACTCCGTGGGTGCTGTGGGTGCTCAAGCACCCCCAATATTTGACCCACCGGAAGTCCCGGAACGGAAGTTCCCAGCTAGCCTGACCTGCACTGCCTGCCCTCTTCTCCCAGTCCTCCACCTGCCCCTCACCTTCCTGCATGCTGCCCAGAATTTAAAAGTCATCATCTTACCTCGGGGTCTGGCGGCAGCAGTAAAAGGCGAGCAGGCTAGGCACTTCATCCTGCCTTCCCTTCTCTCTCAGCTCTGCCTCTGGTCCCGCCCTCATTTCCTGTTTCCGCAGGAAGGCGAGGGCCAGGCGGAGGACTGGGAGAAGAGGGTGGGCAGCGCAGGTCGGGCTGGCACTCAGAGGAGGGAAAGAGAGAGAGAGGGAGGTGGCCTGGAACTCGGAGGAGAGAGGGGGCCTGAAACTCAGAGAGAGGGAGGGAGGCAGGTGGCCTGGAACTCAGAGGAGAGGAAGGCGGGGGCCTGGAACTCAGAGGAGAGGGAGGGCTTGAACTCGGAGGAGAGGGAGGGGGCCTGGAACTTGGAGGGGAGGAGAGGGAGGGAGGGGGGCGTGGAACTTGGAGGAGAGGGGGGCCTGGAACTCAGAGGGGAGGGAGGGGGACCAGGCTGGAACTCGGAGGGAGGGGGAGGAGAGGGGGGAGAGGGGAAGGAGGAGGGGGAGAGGAGGTGGGGAAGGGGAGGAGGGGGAGGGGGGAATGCACCACCTGTAAAAAAATATATATATTTCAGCACCCCCAATCATTTTGAAAAGTTGGCTCCTATGTCCAGGACTGTGCTTGAGTGTGTGGAATGTGTAAGTTTGATGTGCTGTGCCATTTTGTAGGTTTGTGTAGTGTGTCTCTGTTGTTATGTCCTTTAGATTGTAAGCTCTTTCGAGCAGGGACTGTCTCTCTCTTCATGTTTGACTGTACAGCGCTGCGTAAGTCTGGTAGCGCTTTAGAAATGTTGAGTAGTAGTAGTAGTGATTTTCCTGGGTGAGGGATTCTTTAAAAAAACAAAACAAAAAACAGACTTGGGGGAGGGATTTATTAATTGTGTTATAGTGCACCAGGGATAATTGCTGGGTTGTGGGTGTTGTGGGCCATGGTAACCTGAAGATCTGTGGTGGAACAAAGGAAAAGGTTTCCTATGGTGTTGGGCAGTAAGAGTCAGGCCAGGACATAGATGGCTGTAAAAAGGGCTGTGGGTGTCCAGGGTAAGGGCAAGGCTGTGGTAATTAAGCATAGGACGCTTCTTAGTGGGTCAGTTACTGACTGGCTGAGTGTGTCCCGAGGACTTGGTTGAGTCGAACATTGAATAAAAAAAAAAAACTGCCAGCAGGTCACATTTTTTAAATCTCAATGCATCAGTAGCAGATTCCATGGTGTTTTTCTAGAGGATCTAGTCCCTGCTTGTATCTGAGAGGGAACCTATATTATTTTGTAGGGAGATTATAATCAATCCCTGGACTTACTCCTTGGTAGAAAATCCACTACGAAGGGGCCCTTTTACAAAGCTGTGATATGTGATATTTTTAGCACTTGGGTTTCCTGCATGCCGAGGCCACTTTTAGCCTGGCTGTAAAATGGCTGCAATTTTTTTTTCATTAATAGCCACGCACTTACTTCCCTCCACCTTGGAAGCTGAAATAATGTCCATATTGGTGTCATATCATGTAGCTATCTCTATACAAATTACAGGGCTTCAAGGGTATAAGAACTTTCTTTTGTGGTGTGCTAATAATGCCCTATTGTGAAAGTCTGAATTAATCTCTCTTATTAAGGTGACTATAAACACTTTTTTCAATTTAAAAACTCCAGCCCAGTGACAACTGCTACTAAATGGGATGCCTTTGAGATCACTCTCATTATTATTATTATTATTATTATTTTACTAGTGACTGTAACAAACTGAGGAATAAAGAGTTAGCCCAGTTAGAACACCAGATCAAAAAGCTGAAAGACAATCTGTTTAATCGGTTTGACAATGGTTTTCTAATGCAGTTACAGGAACTGAAATAAATATATAGGACTTCTCAGCCAAAGGGCCTAGAGCACAATTTTCATGCACAAAAGTAACTGCTGTTGTAACAAAAACAGAATTTGCCAGGTATTAGCACTGAATCTAACACTGTAATCTGGAGGCACATTTTAGAAAGGCCCAGCAGCTCAAAATATGCATATCCAAGTTAGAACACCACAAATGGATGTCAATCTCACATGTATTTTAGAACACGATACAGCCTGTTCTAAAATACACGTGTGATGGGTGTTCATGTACTAGAAACATCTAGAATGAACATTTGTTTTACAAACGGTAATGTCTAAATTATGAACTAGGAAAACAAGGGACATGGACATCTATGTGGCCACATAGACATTCAGTATAAACGAGACAACATTCTCAGCGAAGTTATTGTAAAAACTCAACTAGCAAGCTGAAATTTCAAATTAATAATTTTTCACTGTGAGATGTTAGCCGCATTGAGCCTGCCATGAGTGGGAAAGCGTAGGGTACAAATGTAACTAAAAATAAAAAAAAATTTAATATTTGAGTAAATTCTTATATTATATCAATGGAGGAAAAGACCTCGACAGTTTACGCTTGGCAGCAGATCAAAATTTCTAAGTGCCAGCTTATTTAGACTCCAGTATTATCACTGGTCAAAAACCTCCATATTTTATTAGTTTTGTTAATTTTTTAAAAATATTTTATAGTGATTATAACAATTCAAGGCACTTTATCAAAATATATTTAAAGCACTTAGCTTAGGTCTCCACCCAACGGGGCTCTCCGTTTCACTCTACTATTGAGCTTCATCAGGGAACTAAGCGCATTTCACACTTTCATTGTGCCAAAATCCTAAAAATAATATCAAAACATTAATAAAGTGTTCCTCACAGTGAAATCTCTAGACAAATCATTGATTCTTACCGAACCTTTCACAGATGGTGTCCACTGACTCTAAGGCACCGACACTCTAGTGTCAAACCAGAAGTAGGATCAGGCTTCTTAAATAATTAACATGATTAAAGAAATTGAGTTCATTGAATAAATCCACATCACATAGACATCCATACAGAGGAGAGGGATAGCCTAGTGGTTAGAGCAGTGGGTTATGAAGTAAGAGATTCAGGTTCAAATCTCATATCAGCAGTTTGTGACTTTGTTTTAAATTGTGAACTCTCCCGGAACAGAAAAAAATATCTACTGTTCCTGAATGTATATCACTTCAGTAGCATTCAAGTGTCTTATATATTCAGGTACAGTAGATATTTTTCTGTTCCTGGAGGTTTCAGAGGATCTGGATCTTCAGCAGTGTTCAAAGATAAATTAGCAAGGTGAGTCAAAAATGGGGCAATTGCTTCTCTACATAGAGACAACTAACAAAATAGAATCAAATCCAATAAAAAGGCTAAAGAATTAATGGATTGAAGATGTTTGACTATATCAGTTTCATTCACAGATTGAAACTTATCCCAAATAGTTTGTGGTTCCTCAGATCCGGAAGACAGTTCTGACACATCTGAATTACGTAAAGGTTCAGTACTGTTGTCTACAAGATTGTTTGAAATGTACAAATTAGACAGCTTACTGTCAAAAAAATCTGAGACAACCAAAAGCTTTTTCAGGATTCCTCAGAACACTTACCAATCATTGTCAAAGATGTTAAAGTCGAAACAATTTTAAAAGGATGATGAGGATTATTGCCAACTTCAGAAAGTTTCTTGTCAATATATTCTTTTTTACATTTAAAAATCTCTTGATATTAAATCTTGCTTTGAGTTCTGCAGTTTTGTTGTAATTCGTCAGATGGATGTTTGTGCCACTTACCCTCAAGTGTCTTAACCGATGCCAGGATCTATGATTGCTTCAGATAATATGAACATTCTTAACAGAATGATATAGAGATATGAGGAGTAGCTAATAGTGCAGTAGACTGAGAACCAAGGGGTCCAGATTCAACTCTAGCACCAGCTCTTTTATTTTTGATACAGCACTCCAGAAAAGTGCTTTATCAAGGTTTCTTGAAAGCAGGTTTGACACGTTTTTCAGAGTCTTTTTTGAAGACTGTATGAGAGACTCCTGAGCAGGGCCGCCGAGAGACTGGGCTGGGCGCCCCCGAGGTTGCCGCCGCCGCTCCCCCCTACACCCGCGCCCCTCCATCCGCCACCGGGCCCCCTGCATTGAAATCGAAGCGCCTCTCACCTCCGTGTGAAAGCACTTCAGGCAGCAGGGCAGCAGATTGCCTCTCTTCAGCCTTCCTTCCCTTGTGTCCCGCCCTCGCGGAACTTACGTCAGACGAGGGCGGGGCACAGGGAGGGAAGGAGGCCCAAAGGGAGGTGATCTGCTGCCCTGCTGCCTGCAGCGCTTTCACACGAAGGTGAGAGGTGCTGTGATTTCAATGCAGGGGGCCCAGTCAGGTGGCAGATGGTCGACGACGGGGGGCGGGTGGGATTTTGACCCCCCTGCCCCCCTCTCGGCGGCTATGCACCTGAGGCAGGCACTATTGCCAAAACATGGTGTCATGTTGAGTCTTCTATAAGCATTAAAGCTAGTTTCATCAATCAATTGGTGTCCTGCAGTTATGTTCTGAAGATCCATTGTTCACTACCCACTTTGGGCTAAATTCTATATATGGCACCTAAAATACCCAAGCAGAACAAATTTCCACGTAAGCATATTCTATAAGCAGCACCTAGATTTAGGCATGTTATATAGAATACGCTTAGTTGATATCCCAGCGTCTAGAGCTATTCTTATCCATTTACATCAAGGAAAACATGGTGTAAATATCTGCACATAGATTTAGGCAAGGTAGGGCACATTCTATAACAGTGCATGTAAACTTTGGAATTTCCATGAAACACCTATTTCCCTGCCCATAACTACATCAACTTTTTGGCTGCGCGTATAAGAGTTTAGGGGTCCTGCATTACAGAATACGCTTAGTGAGTTGTGTGCATAAATTCTAATTAGTGCTAATTAGTGCTCATTGCTTAAGTGCTGTTAAAAATGCTGATTGGTTTGTTAATCCAATTAAGCTATGCACGTTGTTGTAGAATATGCTTGGATTTTGGTGCAGAAAGCCTGCTGTGATATATAGAATCCGGCAGTTTATGTTTGTATTGCTGGTACTTCAGAACATACATGTGTATGTCAGTCATTTTAGAAACCTTCCCCAGCTATGAAGGAGTCCAATATCAGTTGCCAGTATTGCCTCTGGGGGGAGGGGTAAATAAATGCAGAATTAAGTAGATGACCTTCCTTATTCCCTCCAGTAGAGTGCTACACAAAATGAGCACCCCAGGAGCAACTGTAAATCCTAACCTTGATCTTGACAGGTATAGATAGCAAAATAGGGTGGTACACAGGGGCCATACCTCCACCAATATTGTGCCCAGCACAGCATCAGCAGCTAGACAGCTTGGAAACTGGGCTAGTGATTGGCTTTATTGGTACCTCCAACCAAAAAGGTGCTCTACAGCCCTGTCAGTGGACAGAAATGTGCTTTCCCATTCTTATATGGGTAATGTATGTGTATATTTTAGCCACGCCTTAGCCCCATCCAAATTCTACCCAGACTACACCTCCTTGCAATATGTAAATAAATTCATTATGGGCTGATCACATGCTTACCTTGAACATTAACTTTTTCCGTGTAATTCACTGTCTTATGCAAACTACCAGCAGTATATAAATGGAAAGGCACATTTTGTCTAAAGAAAATTGACTACAACAGGAATCTACACATTTTTGATATCATAATCATTCTAATTTACACCTATTATTATCTCATGATTACTTGCAAAATCTCATTTACGTTATCCATTTTTAATATATTTTACACCACTTTGAAGAGGCAGAGGTTACATGTCTGTAATAGAGTTTCCAGATTTTGTTTAAAAGATGCTTTTTAATAACATAATAATGTGCAATTCTGGGTAAATGACATATATAAAAGAATTTTTAAAGAAGGTTAACAATAATGCTGTACCCATGTGCCCTCATTTTGAAGACTTAAAGGCCCTTTTACTAAGTGGCGGTAAGGATTACCACGTGCTTACTGCATTCTTAAAAGGCACTACTGAGGGATGAGTTTAGGCATCCCACGGTAGTTCTGGGATTGATGCACACTAATCCAATGCTAAAAAATATAAAATATTTTTAGCGTGTTGGGTCGTGTTTGGGGAGCGTGTCCTGCACTAATTAGCAAATTGCCACGCACTGCCGATTAGTGTGGGTTTAGCGCAAGAGCCCTTACCACCTAGTAAATAGGTGGCGGTAAGGGCTCACATAATTGGGCTAATTGGGAAATTAACGTGTGGCCATTTTACTGCCACGCTAAATGTGGTCTCAGTGCACGGGAAATCAACACACTAAAAATAGTGCAGGCCACATTTTAGAGTGGCTTAATAAAAGGGCCTCTAAGATTTCATTCAGAATGTTCAATAACTCCCAAAGAGTGTCAAAATAGGATTGAAGTTTGATTTGTTTTTTTCTCAGCCTGGAAAACAAAATCATTAATTGTTGCTGTGTAGGAACTAACTGACACTAGCGCAATAATCATGTTAAATCATACTCCCTTAAACAAAATTTTGAAAGATACAGCAAGAGATTTAGCAAACAAAAATCTCAATATGCCGCATTCCAAATATTTTGAAATACTAATATCTACAACATAGACATCAGTAATTCTCTGTAAGGCTATAGAACAGGAAAGAAGAGTATAATAACGTTTGCAAATAATAAAGATAAAAAAGAAAGTAAAAAAAAGCTATACTGATACCGATTAATGCTTATAATCCACAACAACCTTTAAATTCAGTGCGGATTACATCAAGAATAGAGTTTCATACAAACTCGAAGATTTATAAACCAAATAAAGTACTAAAAATAATATCCCCAGTATAAGATCAATCCAAAATCAGTAAAAATATTTCTTGAAGAAGAAGGTTAACTGTTTCCTAAAAGTCATATAGTCTGAAATAATTCTAATCCTAGCTGAGATAGAGTTCCAGACTTGTGCTGCCATATATTCTTATATTGTAGAAACTCCTAAAGAATCAATACAGACTTTAACAGAAAGTCTTATTTCAAATTAAACTTTACAATTGTTCTGATCTATACACAATAGCATGGTTTTCCTACTATCTAATTAAATATTTAAAAGGAAAACATAAGTAATAATCTAGGGTTTTTAAATATTATAGGCCCTGTTGACTAAGCAGCGTTATAGGTGCGTTAACATTTTTAACGAGCATTAACCATGTATGTGCCTACAATATCCCTATAGACATGCTATAAACACTAATGCACCTTAGTAAACAGAGCCCTATATCATGAGCCATCATATCCTCCATAAGGAGGCAGAGGGCACAACCTGGGTGGTGGTAGGATATTTTCCCTAGTATCCTCATAAGGAGGAGAGCAGTGGGCTGAGCTTTGCAGTTCCAAGTTAATCAATCCCTTGTGGTGAATGCTGGGCACAGGGCTGGATTTCTATCATGAACACCATAGGCAATGGAGGGATGGGTGCTCTGTTCCCTCATCCCTGACCATGACCTCTCCCTTGCTACCTTCTTTGCTACTCTTAGTCTTGTTTGAAATGTAGCAAGTGCACTACAAATATTTAGCATGGGATCTGCAAGCCCTTGTACTCTGAAGGCCTCTGTGGTGCCTTAGCCTCTCCTCTTACACATGTGAGCAGAAGGGGAGGGGTACCACAGGGTCTGGAAAACATGAGAATTAACAGGACCCATGCTGAATTTTACATGTGATGCTGCTGCTCAAGAATGAATAAGGCAGAAAAAGGTGCCCTAAATGACCAGATGACCACTGCAGGTTATCAGGGTTGACCCCTTCCTTACTCTCCCAGTGGTCAGTGACTCCCTTCAACCCCCACCCCCAAAAGTGTGAATAAAAATACTACTTACCAGACTCTATAACAGCTTCAGATGTTATCGCCAGTTCTCTTAGAGCAGCAAGCAAATCCCTGGAGTAGTATAATAGTTGGTGCCGTGCACTGTAGAGAAGGGAACCCAGGCCCATATCTCACTCTACCTGTCAGTCTTGTGGTGAAAAGTGTGAGCACTCCAAAACTCACCAAAAACCTACTGTACCCACATATAGGTGACCTCTTCACCCATAAGGGCTATTGCAGTGGTGTACAGTTGGGGGTGGTGGGTTATGGGTGGGTTTTGGAGGGTTCAGCAGATACGATAAGGGAGTAATGGTGAAATGTGTACCTGGGAACTTTTATATGAAGTCCATTGCAGTGCTTCCTAAGGTGTCCCATTGCTCTTCTGAGATGTCTGTGTGGCCAGTCTACTAAGATTGCTGGCTCCTCCTACATCCCAATGGCTTGATTTTGTTCGTTTTTGCACTTTTTTTTTAATGGATCAAAAAGAAAAATGCACAGAGCACAACCCATCTAGCATGTGGCCTTAAAAAAAAGTTGTTTTGCTGTTTCGAAAATGGACTTATTTTCGGAAGAGCGCCCATTTTCCGACATAAATCGGGAGATGGGCGTCCGTCTCTCAGGGTCGCCCAAATCGGCATAATCAAAAGCTGATTTTGGGCGTCCACAACTGCTTTCCATCGCGGGGACGACCAAAGTTCACGGGGGCATGTTGGCACCATAGCGAAGGCGGGACTGGGGCGTGATTAAGAGATGGGCGTCCTTGGTCGATAATGGAAAAAAGAAGGGCGTCCCTGACAAGCACTTGGTCCATTTTTTCTTGCGACGAAGCCTCAAAAATGGTGCCCGAACCAACCAGATGACCACCGAAGGGAATCAGGGATGACCTCCCCTTACTCCTCCAGTGGTCACCATCCCCCTCCCATCCTAAAAAAAAAACTATCTTTTTGCCAGCCTCTATGCCAGACTCAAATGTCATACCCAGCTCCATGACAGCAGTATGCAGGTTCCTGGAGCAGTTTTAGTGGGTGCAGTGCACTTCAGCCAGGCTGACCCAGGACCACCCCCCCCCCTACCTGTTACACTTGTGGTGTTAAATGTGAGCCCTACCGAAACTCACTGTACCCACATGTAGGTGCCCCCCTTCACCCCTTAGGGCTATGGTAGTGGTGTACAGTTGTGGTAGTGAGTTTTGAGGGGCTCAGCACCCAAGGTAAGGGAGCTATGCACCTGGGAGCAATTTCTGAAGTCCACTGCAGTACCCCCTAGGGTGCCCAGTTGGTGTCCTGGCATATCAGGAGGACCAGTGCACTACAAATTCTGGCTCCTCCCAAGACCAAAGGGCTTAGATTTGGTCGTTTTTGAGATGGGCGTCCTCGGTTTCCATTATGGCCGAAAACCGGGGACGGCCATCTCTAAGGTCGACCATCTCAACATTTAGGTCGACTATCTCTAAGGTCGACCTAAATGTTGAGATTTGTGCGTCCCCAACCGTATTATCAAAACGAAAGGTGGACGCCCATCTTGTTTTGATAATACAGGTTTCCCCGCCCTTTTGCGGGGCCGTCCTGCAAGGACGCCCTCATGAAAACTTGGGTGCCCTGTTCGATTATGCCCCTCCACATCTCCTATTCAGGTTTGGGCCGTTTAGCGCTAAATCTCTAAAGTCTGACTTAGACGTCATATCAAAAATGCCCTCCATAGTTGCTTATTTCATGAAAGATCTGCTTCATGTAAAGTCTCCACTACAAACATTCCATTTTCTGTGGGATCTAAATTTGGTGCTTGCTTCACTTAAAACATCTTTTTTGAATCTCTTGTAGTTGCATCAATTAAGTTCATAACCTGGAAAGCACTCTTCTTAGTACCAATTACTTTAGCTAGGAGTAAGTGAGTGAATGTCAAGATCTGATCACATACAAACCCTATATGGAATTCCATCATCACAAAGTTGTTCTTCAGATACATTCCAATCTCTTGCCTAAAGTGGTGACGCTTTTTCACCAAAGAAATACTAGTTCTTACTTTATGTATAAAGCTCCATTCATGTCCTTGTGAGAAAACCTTCCATAATGTAAACTGTAAGCAAACCTTTGCTTGCTAAATGAGGAGAACTAAGTCATTTGTATAATCTATTCAACTTTTCTTCCCTTTTGATCCAAACAGACTTGCTATGTCAGTTGCAATAAGGACTTTAGCCAACTGGCTTGCTTTATATATACAATTCTGCTATAAATAAGGAGATGCTTCTCTCAGTTCCAAGGTCACATTACATCAAATTAGAGATACTGCAGCATCAGTTACCTTCTTAAAGTCTAACTGAATATGCAAAGCAGTTACATGGCTCTCTCTTTATACTTTTACTGCACAATATTATTTAGAGCAAGCCCTAGCAGAGGAGAGTTCCTTTGATGAAGTCATACTGGCAATTTGGGGACACGTTTTGTACCTTTGGGTCTCAGTGAGCTCCATGTCTGGAGGTGACATTATGCACTGGTACTCATTTTTGTTTAAACACTGTTTCTGTGGCATATGGCTGCTAGTGCATAAAGAAAGTGGCATGACCGAGAGCAACCTTGTGTGTACCTTGTGTTTTTATCTGATTCTAAGTTGATTAATCTAGATCTATTAGATATCTTAATTGAGCAAGTCCCATGGACATAATTTTTATTGCAATTTTATTGTAGAATATGGATAGAAAGTAAGCAAGAGCTCCAAGTAACTTAGGGGTCCTTTTGCTAAGATGCACTGAAAAATGGCCTGCAGTAGTGTAGGCGTGGGTTTTGGGCACACGCAGATCCATTTTATAGCGCACCTACAAAAAAATGCCTTTTTAAATTTTTTGCCAAAATGGATGAGCGGCAAAATAAAAATTGTCACGTGTCCATTTTGAGTCTGAGACCTTACCGCCAGCCATTGACTTAGCGGTAAGGTCTTTCGTGCTAACTGTGCGGTAATTGCTAAAGAGGAAGAAGCGACAGGTCTTGGCTGTCTGCTGGATATGTGCAGAGAAGGAGAGGGAGGAGTCAAAGATGACTCCGAGGTTGCGTGCGGATGAGACGGGGAGGATAGGGGTGTTATCAACTGAAATCGAGAGCGGAGGAAGAGGAGAAGTGGGTTTTGGTGGAAAGACGATAAGCTCGGTCTTGGCCATGTTCAGTTTCAGGTGGCAGTTGGACATCCATGCAGCAATGTCGGATAGGCAGGCCGATACCTTGGCCTGGGTCTCTGCGATGATGTCTGGTGTGGAGAGATACAGCTGGGTGTCATCAGCATAAAGATGATACTGGAACCCATGAGATGAGATCAGTGAGCCCAGGGAAGAGGTGTAGATAGAAAAAGAAGGGGTCCAAAGACAGATCCCTGGGGAACTCCAACAGAGAGCAGGATGGGGGTGGACGAAGATCCATGAGAGTGTACTCTGAAGGTGCGGTGGGAGAGATAGGAGGAGAACCAGGAGAGGACAGAGCCCTGGAACCCAAATGAGGACAGTGTGGCAAGAAGTAATTCATGATTGACAGTCTCAAAAGCGGCGGATAGATCGAGGAGGATGAGGATGGAGTAGTGGCCTCTGGATTTGGCTAGGAACAGGTCATTACAGACTTTAGAGAGTGCTGTTTCTGTCGAGTGTAGAGGGCGAAAGCCGGATTGAAGCGGATCGAGCATGGCCTGAGAAGAGAGAAAATCAAGGCAGCGGCTGTGAAAAGCGCGCTCAAGTATTTTGGAGAGGAAGGGTAAGAGGGAGATGGGGCGGTAGTTGGAGGGACAGGTAGGGTCAAGTGATGGTTTTTTGAGGAGAGGTGTGACTACGGCATGCTTGAAGGTGTCAGGGACAGTTGCAGTGGAGAGAGAGAGGTTGAGGATATGACAGATTGGGGGGGGGGGGGGGTGACAGTATGAGAGATGGTGTTAAGTAAGTTGCAACTGTGAGGGTCAAAAATTTACATCAGGCATGGATGCTGTTCAAAAACTCCATCCTGGAAGCCCAGGCCAAATATATTCCACGTATTAAAAAAGGAGGACGGAAGACTAAATGACAGCTGGTGTGGTTAAAAAGTGACGTGAAGGAAGCTATTAGAGCTAAAAGAAAATCTTTCAGAAAATTGAAGAAGGAACCGACTGGAAATAATAAGAAACAGCATAAGGAATGTCAAGTCAAATGCAAAGCGCTGATAAGGAAGGCTAAGCTGGATTTCGAAAAAAAGATTGCGTTGGAGGCAAAAACACGTGGAGGGGCATAATCGAACGCAAATGCCTATCTCCATGGGCGTTTATCTCCGAGAACGGGTCCGTGAAGGGGCGGGTCGAACTGTATTTTCGAAAAAATGGACGTTTTTGAGCTGGGCGTTTGTTTTTTCTAGCGATAATGGAAACTAAAAACGCCCAGCTCAAAAACGTCCTAATCCGAGCCATTTGGTCGTGGGAGGGGCCAGGATTCGTAGTACACTCGCCCCCCTGATATGCCAGGACACCAACTGGGCACCCTAGGTCAGTGCGGTGGACTTCAGAAAAAGCTACCACATGCATAGCTCCCTTACCATGGGTGCTGAGCTCCCAACCCCCCTCCCCCAAAACCCACTACCCACAAATGTACACTACCATAGCTCTTAGGGGTGAAGGGGGCACCTACATGTGGGTACAGTGGGTTTTGGAGGCCTCCCATTTACCAGCACAAGTGTTACAGGTGGGGGGAGATGGGCCTGGGGCCACCTGGCTGAAGTGCACTACGGTACCCACTAAAAGTGCTCCAGGGACCTGCATACACGCAGGCCTCTAGGACTTGTTGCTGCTGTATAACATTGGCACACCAGTTGACACCTGAAGACTAATCTCTCCAAAAACGTCCTTTATTGGAATAACCGCATTTACTCACAGTTAACTGCAGATCAGAGGTTGTGCCCCACTGGCAACGAGTCTCCCTGGTACTGAGATTAGCAGTAAGTCAGAACTGGCAGAATGGTGTACAATGCCCTCTTTCAGCCACATTCAAGGTAAGAACTAAATTCTCTAACGTGGCTAACACAGGAAAGGGAACTAAAACTGGCTTACAAAAATGGCCACTACCGCATGGACTACAACAGGAAACACAACAGGGCACACTCTGACCCAGTAGGCAGGGGGAAAAGCACCATGGGAGTAGAGCCTACCAACTACCAACATCGTGAGACTGTAACACAAGCTAATGAAATCACGGAGCCCAATACCCTACACCCACCACAATGCAATGCTGATGTGATCCTGTACTGCACCCGAGAGCCACATCTGACCCAGGGAAAGGCTGTGACAGGATCGAACACATTCTGCTGTCATGGAGGTGGATACGGCATTTGAGGCTTGCATACAGGCTGGAAGAAAAGTTTTTAAAGTGGGGTTTTTTTTGGTGGGAGGGGGTTAGTGACCACTGGGGGAGTCCAGGGAGGTCATCCCCGATTCCCTCCAGTGGTCATCTGGGCAGTTGGGGCACTTTTTTGGGACTTGTTCTTGAGAAAAAAGGGTCCAAAAAAGTGACCCAAAATCGTGGTCAAAACGCCTTTTTTTCGATTATCAGCTAAAGACGCCCATCTCTCCTCAGCTGATAACCACGCCCCAGTCCCGCCTCCACCACACCTCTGATATGCCCCCATCAACTTTATTCGTTTCCGCGACGGAGTGCAGTTGGAAACGCCCAAAATCGGCTTTCGATTATACTGATTTGGGTGCCTTTGCGAGAAAAACGCCCATCTCCCGATTTGGGTCGAAATATAGGTGTTTTTCTTTTTCGATTATAAGCTGGATAGTAAATTTTTTTTTTAGGTATATTAAAAGCAGTAAGCCGGCAAAAGAATCAGTTGGACCGCTAGATGACCGAGGAGTAAAAGGAGCGATTAGGGAAGACAAAGTCTTAGCGGAGAGATTAAATGAATTCTTTGCTTTGTTCTTCACCGAGGAAGATTTGGGTGGGATACTGGTGTCAGAAATGGTATTCGAAGCTAACGAGTCGGAGAAACGTAATGAATTCTCTGTAAACCTGGAGGATGTAATGGGGCAGTTCTACAAACTGAAGAGTAGCAAATCTCCTGGACTGGATGGTATTCATTCCAGAGTACTGATAGAACTGAAAAATGAGCTTGCTGAGCTATTGTTAGTAATATGTAATTTATCCTTAAAATCAAGCGTGGTACCAGAAGATTGGAGGGTGGCCAATGTAACGCCGATTTTTAATGGTAGAGACTATTATTAAGTACAAAATTACAGAGCATATTCAAAAGTATGGATTAATGAGACAAAGTCAACATGGATTTAGTGAAGGGAAATCTTGCCTCACCAATCTACTACATTTCTTTGAAGGGGTGAACAAACATGTGGATAAAGGTGAGCCAGTTGATGCTGTGTATCTGGATTTTCAGAAGGCGTTTCACAAAGTACCTCATGAAAGACTCCAGAGGAAATTGGAGAGCCATGGGATAGGAGGTAGTGTTCTATTGTGGATTAAAAACTGGTTAAAAGATAGAAAACAGAGAGTAGGGTTAAATGGTCAGTATTCTCAATGGAGAAGCATAGTTAGTTAGTTAGTGGGGTTCCCCAGGGGTCTGTGCTGGGACCGCTGCTTTTTAACATATTTATAAATGACCTAGAGATGGGAGAAAATAGTGAGGTAATTAAATTTGCTGATGACACAAAGTTATTCAAAGTCATTAAATCACAGGAGGATTGTGAAAAATTACAAGAGGACCTTACAAGACTGGGAGACTGGGCGTCTAAATGGTAGATGACATTTAATGTGAGCAAGTGCAAAGTGATGCATGTGGGAAAGAGGAACCCGAATTATAGCTACATCATGCAATGTTCCACGTTAGGAGTCACGGACCAAGAAAGGGATTCAGGTGTCGTCGTTGATGATACGTTGAAACCTTCTGCTCAGTGTGCTGCTGTGGCTAGGAAAGCAAATAGAATGTTAGGTATTATTAGGAAAGGAGTGGAAAACAAAAATGAGGATGTTATAATGCCTTTGTATCGCTCCATGGTGCGACCGCACCTCGAATATTGTGTTCAATTCTGGTCGCCGTATCTCAAAAAAGATATAGTGGAATTAGATAAGGTGCAGAGAAGGGTGACGAAAATGATAAATGGGATGGGACGACTTCCTTATGAGGAAAGGCTAAAGTGGCTAGGGCTCTTCAGCTTGGAGAAAAGGCGACTGAGGGGAGATATGATAGATGTCTATAAAATAATGCGTGGAGTTGAATGGGTAGATGTGAAGATTCTGTTTATGCTTCCCCAAAATACTAGGACTAGGGGGCATGCGATGAAGCTACAATGTAGTAAATTTAAAACGAATCAGAGACATTTTTCTTCACTCAACGTGTAATTAAACTCTGGAATTCGTTGCCAGAGAATGTGGTAAAGGTGGTTAGCTTAGCAGAGTTTAAGAAAGGTTTGGATGGCTTCCTAATGGAAAAGTCCATAGACCGTTATTAAATGGACTTCAAGGAAATCCACTATTTCTGGGATAAGCAGTATAAAATGTTTTGTACTTTTTTGGGATCTTGCCAGGTATTTGTGACCTAGATTGGCCACTGTTGGAAGCAGGATGTAATACTTGTGTACTTATGTACCCAAACCATAAATGATAGGATCTCTTGCCCAAGATATAGATACAGAAAACACCATAGAATTATTACCAGATTATTTGTGTTTGAATTTAAATCACTATTCAACCAAATATGATTAATGTATTTGGGACACTATCCAGGGACGAATCAAATCAAATACACATATTTGGTACAGCCCTAATAGGCAACATACTAAAAAAAAACCCCAGATTTTCTGACCCATAAACAATTTTTCTTTGCTTCAGAAATATAATTTCAATCATGTCTTATATGGCTCCAAAACTAAAGTAACCAGGACAGTTACTCTTTGCTTTCAGCTTGAGAATCTTCCAAAACATGAGCAAGAGATGAAATGTCTTCCAAAGATTTTGATCGATGTATGTTCTTTGTCAGATCAGCTGCACATTTTTTTTAAAGGCAAATAGTGAAACTTGGAAGTTGGTGGAATAGTATCGTCTGGAACTGCATAAAGTATTAACAAGTGCTTAAAGCGAGAAAAATAGCTTAACACAGAATGTGATAAAGCCTTTTGCATTGGTTTTGTCATTTGCTAACCACGTGGTATTTATTTATTAATACTTTTTGAAGGGGCGTATCAGGGGCAGAAAAAGGAAGCACTGTTCAGCTAGTGTGCTTACATTAGCATGTGCTTACATTAGCATATGCTAACTGAATAATGCTGACGAACGCCAGTGCCCTTCTTGCCTCATAAATAGGAGGCAGTAAGTGCTCCTGCATTATTTTTATTCTGTGGCCACATGCTAATGCTAACACTAGTGCATGACCAGGAAAATACATAATTGAAAAAGTTCAAGTTTACGGCCGTGCTAGAAATGGGCTTAGCACATAGGAAAGTCCCACGTTAGGATGTGTTAAGTCTATCTACTAATGCAGCTCAGTTAATAGGCCCCAACATTTCAAAAAGATATTTGTTTTAAACAAAGCAGCTGAAGCTTGTAAAGAGTATACCAGAAAATGTATAGATCTCAAATTTCTAGCTTAGTTTTCAGATTTTTCCAATTGAGAATGAACGGCAACAGGATCTTTCACTACAGTCTGTGACTCGTCCTTTAAAGACAACCTATTCAGAAACCAAAAAATCCTTGCCTTTTCTATTTTTCTCAAGATTTCATGAGGGATTCCACCTTCAAACTCAAATCAGTAACAAAAATGTTAATATGACCAAGTTGCAAAGAAATCATACCCTCCAGGCACATTATGGCTGACTAAATAGAATCTAATGTTACAACTGCAGACTTGATCAGTGTTTCACTCCAGAAGCTCTTCCCAAGGCTGCACTGGATCTACTTCCCCTCTTACTTGTGTAGGCTTTTCTCCCAAACTAGGAAGCCAACTTGCCTCGCCTTGCCTCCCCACCACTAGATCTTCCAGGGAGTGATTGCCATGGTCAGGATAGAGGTCACGTTCACCACTAATGCCTCTCCAGGACGGATATGCAAAGCTGCAAACTGCTCTAAGATTCAGCTTCCACCTTTGTCATTGGCTTGGGTGGTGAAGATCTGTAGTTGGGGCTTAGACAGGAAGTACAGCCTCAATGCCAGCTCCAGCTCCCTCACTGAACAAAACTCCAGTGCAGGCATCCGCAAACTCCGTCATGAGTTTCTATGTAGCTGGGAAGGACTCAACTGGATACATCTTCAATTTTCCCTTGCATTTCACCATATTCAAAAAGGAAATAAAGCACCAAAGATTCACTCAGGTAGAAGTTGAACAGCATCATGGATCTCAGGATGCTTCCATCTTGGCTCCTCTTCTGTAGTATCTCTTTATATATTACTGTCCACCTATAAGAAAGTTCACAGTCTTCTAAAATAGCAGCAGGATGTGAAGAAGAGCTTGCTGGTAAGTAGCTTTTCTTTTACAGGCATGACATTCTTGGCAAGATAGGTGGTTGGCATTGTTTCCTGTAGACCAAAAAATCTGGTGTTCCCTGGAAGGTTTTCTATCCATCTGTTAGTCATATCTGACCCTCCTTAACTTCTGAGATGTGGAGTGGCATTTTCTAAGTCCGACTTTGGACATTTTGAAAAAAACATCTAAAATCTGAATAGGAAGAAGGTAATTTTCAAAAAAGGAAAACGTCTATCTTTTGTTTTCGAAAATAGAAGCTTTTGTGATTTGGACGTTTCGTTTTTTGGTCAATTTTCAAAAAAAACAAACGTCCAAGTGCAAAATGAAGTCATTGGGATGTAAGAGGAGCCACCATTTTTAGTAGACTGGTCCCCTTGACATGCCAGGAAATAAATAGGGCACCCTAGGGGACACTGCAGTGAACTTCATAAAATGCTCCCAGGTACACATCTCACCACTGCTCTCTTACCTTGTCTGCTGAGCCTTCCAAAACCCTCTACCCTTACAGGTGACGGGGGCACCTATCTGTGGGTACAGTAGGTTTCTGGTGAGTTTTGGAGGGCTTACAGTTTCCTCCACAAGTGTAACAGGTATGTGGAGGTAGGAGCCTGGGTCCACCTGTATGCAGTGCACTGCACCCACCACTAGACTACTCTAAGGACCTGCGTGCTGTTCTAATGGACCTGAGTATAACATCTGAGGCTGGTATAGAGACTGGCAAGTAATGTTTTTCATCACATTTTTGTGGGGTTAGTGACCACTGGGGGAATAAGGGGAAGTCATCCCTGATTCCCTCCAGTGCTCATCTGGGTATTTAGGGCACATTTTTATGCCTTATTCGTTATAAAACAGGTCTAGCTCAAAACATCTTAGACCTGGACGATTATGTTTTGTTCCATTATGGCTGAAAAACATCTACGTCTTAGGAACATTCAAGTCTGGTCCTGAACACGCCCCTGACACAACCCCTTGAGATTTGGACGCACTTCTGACGGATTTCAGAGAAAAGCGTCTAAAAATAGGTTTTGAAAATACTGGTTTGGATGTTTTTGTTAGAAAAATGTCCAAATGCAGATTTATGCCACTTTTTAGACATTTTTCTGTTTTGAAAATGAGCCTAATAGCGAGTTGAGGGTCTCCAAAGTCCTGAGTAAAGAACACTGGGTGAAAAGAACACTTCTTGACAGTGGAATAGACTCTAATATAGAATGCTGACATGGAGAAAGTATGTGTGTGTTTTTATGTGGGGTAGGGGGTTAGGGCACATGCTGGCCTGCTATGCATAGCATACTAAAAACGTAATTTTTCTTTTTAATTTCCAAAAAAGTAGGTCGTGTAAGTATTTGAACTGCTGTTTAAATAATGTAATGAAATAACTGAAATATGGGGAAGCTGTTTTGCCTTCTTGTCGTCAGATCGTGCTACCCTCACATCATGAACACATACAGTACATTTCTTCCCACTCTGTTCCAGTTGAAGCTGATATCATCAGAGTGACTGTCCAAAAAGGTTTAATGAGGCACCTGCATATTGTAATGAAGCTAATGATTTATTGTGTGTCATAGAATGGGAACTGACCCGAAACCACTTGCAAAGGGAACTTAGACCTCTTGATAGTCATTATCAAATATAGGACAGGATTAAATTTGCCTGAAACAGCAAAGATGTGTTTTGCCAGAAAATGTTCTTTCAAATCGAAATGAATCAATTCTCTAATGCACACACTTTCATTCAAGTATGTGAACTCCTTCATGTTATTAGAAATTAAATTTAACCCTTGAACAAAAGATGCACATTTTAAAATGTAAGCAAGCATAGTCACATCTGGATTTTTGTGTGTATGTGAAATTTATTTATATGGCATACACATCCTTTTCTTATTCTCATTTCACTCTTTCCCCCCCATCTTGTCCTGCCTAATTATGCTCTCACCTATCCACCCTTAATGTTTTGTTTGTCCTTGAGATAGTCTAAATACCCGGTTACTTACTGCATGTGTATTAATTTGCTTCTTGAAGTTATTATAATTTCTGTTAATAGTCTGTACATTATTATGTTTTATTACCTTATTGTTTGTTTGTAAGCCACATTGAACTTGAGTCTATTTCAGGATAATATAGGGTATAAATTTCATGAATAAATACATAAATAAAAGGAAGATTGTCTTGTCAATTTGCTAAAATACAGATGTGTATATTATACTATTTAGTATTTATTATTTACTTAGGAGCCCTTTAGGTGCTAAGCATGCCTAAAACATATACAGTGGTGGAAATAAGTATTTGATCCCTTGCTGATTTTGTAAGTTTGCCCACTGACAAAGACATGAGCAGCCCATAATTGAAGGGTAGGTTATTGGTAACAGTGAGAGATAGCCATCACAAATTAAATCCGGAAAATCACATTGTGGAAAGTATATGAATTTATTTGCATTCTGCAGAGGGAAATAAGTATTTGATCCCCCACCAACCAGTAAGAGATCTGGCCCCTACAGACCAGGTAGATGCTCCAAATCAACTCGTTACCTGCATGACAGACAGCTGTCGGCAATGGTCACCTGTATGAAAGACACCTGTCCACAGACTCAGTGAATCAGTCAGACTCTAACCTCTACAAAATGGCCAAGAGCAAGGAGCTGTCTAAGGATGTCAGGGACAAGATCATACACCTGCACAAGGCTGGAATGGGCTACAAAACCATCAGTAAGACGCTGGGCGAGAAGGAGACAACTGTTGGTGCCATAGTAAGAAAATGGAAGAAGTACAAAATGACTGTCAATCGACAAAGATCTGGGGCTCCACGCAAAATCTCACCTCGTGGGGTATCCTTGATCATGAGGAAGGTTAGAAATCAGCCTACAACTACAAGGGGGGAACTTGTCAATGATCTCAAGGCAGCTGGGACCACTGTCACCACGAAAACCATTGGTAACACATTACGACATAACGGATTGCAATCCTGCAGTGCCCGCAAGGTCCCCCTGCTCCGGAAGGCACATGTGACGGCCCGTCTGAAGTTTGCCAGTGAACACCTGGATGATGCCGAGAGTGATTGGGAGAAGGTGCTGTGGTCAGATGAGACAAAAATTGAGCTCTTTGGCATGAACTCAACTCGCCGTGTTTGGAGGAAGAGAAATGCTGCCTATGACCCAAAGAACACCGTCCCCATTGTCAAGCATGGAGGTGGAAATGTTATGTTTTGGGGGTGTTTCTCTGCTAAGGGCACAGGACTACTTCACCGCATCAATGGGAGAATGGATGGGGCCATGTACCATACAATTCTGAGTGACAACCTCCTTCCCTCCGCCAGGGCCTTAAAAATGGGTCGTGGCTGGGTCTTCCAGCACGACAATGACCCAAAACATACAGCCAAGGCAACAAAGGAGTGGCTCAGGAAGAAGCACATAGGGTCATGGAGTGGCCTAGCCAGTCACCAGACCTTAATCCCATTGAAAACTTATGGAGGGAGCTGAAGCTGCGAGTTGCCAAGCGACAGCCCAGAACTCTTAATGATTTAGAGATGATCTGCAAAGAGGAGTGGACCAAAATTCCTCCTGACATGTGTGCAAACCTCATCATCAACTACAGAAGACGTCTGACCGCTGTGCTTGCCAACAAGGGTTTTGCCACCAGGTATTAGGTCTTGTTTGCCAGAGGGATTAAATACTTATTTCCCTCTGCAGAATGCAAATAAATTCATATACTTTCCACAATGTGATTTTCCGGATTTAATTTGTGATGTGCTATCTCTCACTGTTACTAATAACCTACCCTTCAATTATGGGCTGCTCATGTCTTTGTCAGTGGGCAAACTTACAAAATCAGCAAGGGATCAAATACTTATTTCCACCACTGTACATATACTGCAGCAGGACATGTTTATCCACTCCTACCCTAGCTGAGATAATATTTAATCATCTCTCTGACCTCATGTGCAACTTTCTTCCTACTTTCTTACATATCTATATGTTACATCTTTGCTTTACCCTTCACTATCAATTATAATGTTCTATTACGTATTCTGTTGACATTGTAAGTAGTATACCATGCCATACTTTGTATTGTTTTTGAATATTTTTACCACTGTCATTGTCTATTGCTCATGTTTGATCTATTCTTACTGTACACTGCCTTGAGTGAATTCCTTCAAAAAGGCAGTAAATAAATCCTAATAAATAAAAATAAAATAAATAAATAAAGCAGCATAAGTGACCTATTGCAGGATATGCTAAAGTGTTTCCGTTTTAGTTTTGCTAATTGTGTGGTCATTTCTTTTTTGTATTTTTGGCGGGGGTATGTCAGGGGCAGAGAATGGGCATGGATGCAGTAATCAGCTAATGTGCTGACATCACCGGTGTGTTAACTAGTCAGCACATCCATAACATGGGAGCCCTTAGCGCCTCCTAAATAGGAGATGGTAAGTGCTTACACAGTATGAGAGTCTTTTACTAAGCCACTCACTGAACTGGAAGCACCACTGGGCTACCACAGCAGCCTGGCAGTAGTTCCCACCTCCAGCACATGCCATTTCTGGTGCTATAAAAATATTTTTATTTTTGTAGTGCCAGTGTATACCTGCTGGTAATTGGGCAGTTCCATGCGCTGCTCGGTTACCATCAGGTTAGCGCAGGAGCCTTCAGTGCCACCTCAATAGGTGGCTGTAAGTGCTCCCCCTGAAATGGCACACGGCAAGTGCTTCACCTGCTGCACGGCCATTTATTTTTTAAAAACCCAGCCTTTTACCCGCAGCGGTAAAAGGGGGCCTCAGCGCGCATCAAAAACATGCACTGGCCCCCTTTTGCCACAGCTTAGTAAAAGGACCCCTAAGTTTTTTTTTAATGGCCAATCACTAATGTTACTATTAGCACTTGGCCAGAAATAAAACAAATAGGAAAAAAAGCTCTTTTTGACAGTTGCACTAGAAATAGGCTTCAAGCATGGTAAAGCCTGCAGCTTAGTATAAGGGCCCTTAATTATTTTGTTGAAGCTAAAACTTTTTCCTTGGTAGCTGAAAGTGAGTTGCATTCATCTACATTAATTCTCTATCCCTAGAGCAGAGCTTCCCAAACTGTAGACTGGGACCTCAAATGGGATCACAAAACCCGTGTTCGTGATCTGAATGGGCTATCCATTTTCTGCCTCTCCGGAAGGTGGAGTCACAAAATTTATTTGGCTGTGATCATGGGGTCACAGCCACATAAAGATTGATAAGTACTGCCCTAGACAGCTTATAAACTAAAGGCTACAGGGCTTTAAAAATCAGCTGGCGTTAAATGCTGAGATGCCCATAGGAATATTACAGGCATCACAGCATTTACTCCCAGATGATTTTTACCGCGAGCTTTAAACATTAGCATGGCTTTGTAGAAGACCCCCTAAGTTTACAAAGAGGTATTAACATTTTAACTTGCATTATTTTGTGTGTGCATGCATTCATGTGATTTAACATGCATTATTTAATGCAAGTTCCATTATTCTCAATAGATTTGTTTACTGTTAATGTTCATTCATTGCATTAATTTGTGCTAAATCTTAGAGATCTACAAATGCAAAAAATGTCAGCTTATTTTTTTCCCCAATCTTCAGGCCTTTTTCAGTCTGCTTGAGTCATTCTTTTTCATAAAACATTTTAATACAAAGTTTCCATGCATGCAAATTGATTATATTTTTATTTTTTAGGTTTTGCTCACACCTTTTTCAATAGTAGCTCAAGGTGAGTTACATTCAGGTATACTGGGTATTTTTCTGTCCCTGAAGGGCTCACAATCTAATTTTGTACCTGAGACAATGGAGGGTTAAGTGACTTGCCCAAGATCACAAAGAGTAGCAGTGGGATTTGAACTGGCCACCTCTGGGTGTCAAGACTGGTGCTCTAACTGCTAGGCCACTCCTCCCTCATGTGTGTTAAGCAATAGATTTATGCATATTAAACATATATATGTTTAGACGCCCTAGTCACAATTTACCTATATAAGTACCAGCATTTATACATGCATATTGAACAAAAGTTAAAAACCCAATTTTAGAAAGCCAGGATTTATATGTGTAGATCTACAATATGTACATATGACAAGGGGACAAGGTTTGAGCCGGCGGTAGTTGCAGGTCGCCGTGTGGCAACCAAAGGGCCCCTATGTCAGCAGATTCTTTTCTAAAATATTACCAGAATTTGACATATCCTGACATGGGATCTCTCAGTTCTGATTTCTATGTTCTATCTAAAATGGGGCTACATGCTTGTTCTAATTTTTAAGGCATGCCATAAACCAAATTTATACTAACAAATGCACATTCCCATTAAGTGGAATCTAATCTCCTTTAACATTTTAGGGCTCCTTTTACTTAACGTGTGCTAAAAGATTTAGTGCATACTAACAATTAGCACATGCTAAATACTAAGAAACCTATTTAATTCCTAATGGCTTCTTAGCATTTAGCACATGCTAATTGTTAAAATGCACTCAATCTATTAGTGTACCTTAGTAAAAGGACCTCTTAATGTGTTTACACACATTAGTAAATCAAGCCCTAAATTTGTGCCTGAGGAAGTGGACAATGAAATGATTAGCCCAAGGTCAAAAGAACCATAAGCCAGATACTGACCCTGGTTTCTTTGGTTCTTAGCTTGTTTCTCTAGCTTACCAAAAAGAAGGTAAAATGTAACTTCTAAATAAGCCATGATGGATGCTCTCATTTGGCATATGTTTTAGCTCTGATAATGCATCAGAAGGATACTGACAGCAAATTTTACCTTACAAATCTAATTGATTTATTTTGTTGGGTAATCAGGGAATTAGATAAAGGGATAGTACTGAATACAATGAACTTACATTTCAGCAAGGTCTTTGACTGTGTTCTTCACAGAAGATTCATTACTAAATTGGGCATGCAGGGCCGCAGGGTGAACTGTATTCAATATTTTAATAAGTGACATTGTAGAAAGGCTAATAGGGAAGGTGTGCCTCTTTGTGGATGACATGGAGATCTTCCATATAGCTGAAAAAGGAGAGAGAACAGAAAATGAATGTAACAAAACTAGAGGCATAACAAAAAAAAACAGTTATTGAAGATTTGGGTTTAAAAATGTGCAAGACCATAATATAAGAACAATGCTCTAAAAAGGCATAATTGGACACTGTGTATTTAAATATTAACCTTTGTTCTGCATATGTATATATGATACACCAATGTTAGCCTCAGAATAGGCAACATGGTGGTTTACAATGATACATACAATATATACATAAGAAGGGCAATTTTTAAAAGCAATTTACCTAAGAAAAAGAGCCATTTGACAACTGTTCATCATCCCTGCAGGTAAAAGTGTTCATGTACTTTTTGCCCTTATATGGCAGCTGGACTTCTAGCTATAGTAGCTATCACTAGGTGTTAGGGAGCCATTTTAAACCCAGGACTGATGAACAACTGGTGATCGGTTTATATTGGATAATAATATATGTCATATCAGGAATGTGCACCATCTGTATAATTTATCTGAATTGTCTGGAAATGTCTATGTACCAAAAAGTCCCAAAGATTCTTTCTTCATGAAAACAATATATTCAGTACCATTATCTAAGGGTCCCTTTTACAAAGCTGCGTTAGCTGCTGGTGGGTGCCTAATGCAGCAAAAAATAGAAGGCCCCTTTTACCAAGCTGCGGCAAAAGGGGGCCAGCGTTGGCATGTGTTTTACACGTACGCTGAGGCCCCCTTTTACTGCAGCTGGTAAAAGGGAAGTGTTGCTTTCCTACAGGAAATGGCCGGGCGGCAAGTAAAGCACTTGCTATGCCACCATTTCGAGGGGGAGCCCTTACCTGCCACCCATTAAGGGCTCCTGCGCTAACCCGGCAGTAATCAGGCAGTGAAGTAAATGGAGTTCTCACATCCTGCCAGATTACCTCCGGGTATACTCCAGTGCTACAAAAATAAATAGATTTTGTAGCACTGGAAATGACAGCGCGCTAGGGTTGGGAAGTACCACTGGGCTGCTGCGGTAGCCCGGAGGTACTTCCTGTATAGTGAGTGGCAAGCCTGTGTTGCGCTTACTGTCACTTAGTAAAAGGAGCCCAGAGTGTCACAGGACATGCTAACATGCTACAGTGTCCTGCAGTAGTTCTAGAATGTGTCACACTAACCATGTACTAATTTTCTTTGAGCTGGCATGCCTGGTGAGGGGAGTGGGCATTCCCATGGTAACCAGTTATCTTGTCTACATTACTGTGTGCTAATTGGTTAGCACATAGATAATGCATGAGCCCTTCCACATACAAAATAGGTGACAGTAAGTTCTCACACAGTAATGTTTAAAAATGTTCATGCGCTAACGGCATGGTCATTTATATAAAAAATAGGAAATCAGGGTTTTTATGGTCACAGTAAAAATTACCTTAGTGTGTGGGGAAGACCCACGTAAAGGATGTCCTAGGGTCTATTTTTACTATATCTTAGTGAAGGACCACTAAGTGGATAATGGCACAGAATGTGTGTGTTAAACTCACTCAGTTCCTGCTGTAATCAATCCAGCTGAAAATTCATATATTTTTTTTTATCAACATTGAAAGATAGAGTACAATAACAAAAGTAAATTATGTATTCTAAGAATTCAAGCAGCTAATGCATAAGCGAACAGTTAAAATAGACTATAGCAATTAAAGAAAACAAGCAAATAATCACATCATGCAAATTGTTCATTAGAACAGAATAGATAGCAAAACAGACTATGCCAAGAAAGCAAAGCAGAAACATAGACATTATTACTTTACTATTCAAACCAAACTATAGTAACAACATCAACCGCATGTATATTCATTCATAACAGCAATTTCAGACACAACATTGCATTAACCAAAAAAGGAAGAAGTTGCAATTGTTAATCAAAAACAAATTGTTCACTTACTCATTCAAACAGGCATAATGGGACAGGCATCATATTTCACCCATATGTAAGTGAAAAATGTATTTGTCATAAACTGTCATACCTTGTATACTTTCATAGGTCAATATCCAATCTACTAAACATATATCCCAGGGGCGTAGCCAGACTTTGGCGGGAGGGGGGTCCAGAGCCCGAGGTGAGGGGGCACATTTTAGCCCCCCCTGATGCCGCCGACCCCCCCCGCTGTCACCACCACCACCTTTGACCCCCCTGCCGATGACCCTCTCGACCCCCCTCCCGCCGACAACCCTCCCCCGCCACTGCCTACCTTTGCTGGTGGGAGACCCCAACCCCCGCCAGCCGAGGCCCTCTTCTTCCGGCGCAAGGCTTTGTTCTGTTTCTGAGTCTGACGTCCTGCACGTCAGACTCAGAAACTGAACGAAGCCTTGCGCTAGAAGAAGACCTCAGCTGGCGGGGGTTGGGGTCCCCCACCAGCAAAGGTAGGCGATGGCAGGTTGTCGGCGGGAAGGGGGGGTCGAGAGGGTTGTCGGCAGGGGGGTCCAAGGCCAAATCTATGGGGGCCCAGGCCCCCTTGGCCCCACATAGGTACGCCAGTGATATATCCACAGATTCTATATACAATATATGGGCACCATTCCAAGATATGTGTCCATCTACCCCCTCCTTTTTATAAAGCAGCGCTAGCAGCTGCTGGTGCTGTAATGCCGACACAACCCATTCAAAGTGAATGGGCTGTGTTGGCATTGCCGTGCAGCTTTGTAAAAAGGGGGAGGTCAATTGGCAAAAAAGCCATTTAGTGCCAATAATTGGGTGCTAATCACATCTTGCTACATGATATTCTATAATAACATGTGCCTATATCCCATAACGAGCAATCCAAAAGGGGGCATGGCCATTTGAGGTTTAGGGGAGTTCCTGAAATTTGCATACAATGTTATAGAATACCAGGGATGTGCATCAAAATTGGGCAGTGAGATCTGCACTCAATGCTATTCTATAATGGGTACTCATCTTTGAGTTCCCCTCCCCTTATTATAAAATAGATTTCCCCCAAATTCTATACATGCCATTGAAAATTGCACACAGAATTTAATTGAACAAACCACATAAATCCCACATCTGGGAATGCCTCGCCAACACATACTGCATGTGTTGGGCACTTTTCAAGATCCCCGTTACTGAACATAAAACACTGTTTGACGTGTTGAAATGCCTTTGAAATTTGCCGCCATGAAGCCTTCTTCAATTATCTGAAAGACATCTAAAAAAAGAAACATAGGAAGAAATTTCAATTTTTTTTTTTAATTTTCTGTAATAACAATACCACTAGTAAAAATAAACCAACTCCAGGTGTTTATGGATAAGGTGCTGTCATTTTAGAGTATAATTACTGTAGCACTAAGTACATTTTCTTTAAAAGTATATTATTGCTATTTCTATTTTTGTTTTATCACAACTTTCCTCTCAGAAAGACTGTTCAAAGTAGCTTGCAATTAATTTCAAATCAGTATGTCATTAATGTAACAACAAATATAAAATGTATGAAACAATGAATACTGTGAAACAACCCTTAAATAACACACCTAGAACCCCTAATATATATTCATTTCTTTTTAATCAAAAGTAAAATCCAACAACCTCTCACAGAGGACTAGGGACAGTTTAAGAGGTAGAGTAACCAAGCCACATTAAGGGGTCCTTTTACTAAACTGTGGTAAAAGGCGGCCTGCGCTAGCATCATTGTGTGTTTTTGAAGTTTGATGAGCCCCCCTTTTACTGCAGCAGACAAAAGACTCTCTCTCCCTCTTTTTTAAAATTAAGAAATGGCTGTGCGATAAGTGAACCACTTATCGCATAGCCATTTTAGAGGGGAGAACTTACTGCCACTCAGTGAGATGGCAGTAAGCGTGCTGGCCAATTACTGCTGGGTAAGCGCCGGTGCTATAAAAATAGAAAATATTTCTGTAGCACCAGAAATAGCTCATGTTGGGGGGTAGTTCCAGATTGGCGTTCAGCAAGCCCATTGCCACACACCAACCCTTTAGTAAAAGGGCCCCTAAGTGAATCATGTTAAGATAATGAATAAGCATAACCACTTTAATCTCTATGTCGAATATGGTCTCTCCATAGTCGATGACCTAAAGAATGATACAACCCAATTTCGTACTCAGGAACGTTCATGTATTACTATAATTTATTCTTCCTTAACATATATATGCACATGATATATATTTATACCATGATCTGTTCACGTATGTTATGTTACATGTATGTTACCATGTATGTATGCAACTTAACACATTACCATTTGTAATTCTGTTACCCAGAAATGGCAACTGCCATTACGGCAAATGTAAGCCACATTGAGCCTGCAAATTGTTGGGAAAATGTGGGATACAAATGCTACAAATAAAAATAAATAAATAAAAATAATGTGCAAAATGGCTGCCATATATGTTATCTTAATATGTTCATGTTACTCTAACACACTGCCTGCTATTTGAATTTTAGTGCAAATAAGAAGGAAATTTAATTGAAATCAGAGCATTCCAAGACGCTAATACAGAAGAGATGACCAACCAAATACCACAATGTAGTGGTGCCAGTGTACAAGTGACAAGATGGCTACTCGGAGACAATGCTGTCTGGAAAACATGAATTTAGTGAAATGTTTATTCCATGAAGAAATTTCTTACTCTTGAATAAGCTTTTCTGCAGAACTTGCATAGTTATGTGTGATTATCTTTTTCCTATTATTGTGTTCAATTTCCTTTAATACGTATCTAACAATGGTCATATCCCTTTTGTTGTAATCTGTTGTCAAGTTTTTCTGTTTATATTTTATCTCTCTTTTCATTTATTGTTCGGTGGGGGTAATTTGATAACAGAACACCATTAACATATCCTGCCTGTTTTATAATGGTAACATGCACAGCTAACTGCCTTTATAAATACACTTCTAGAATAGACCTCAACGGAATACTAATACTCTTGTACACATTTATACATGTTGCAAGGCAAGTAAGCGTGTGTATGAAGTCTATGCACTTGTGTACATTTTGTAAAGACCCCTTCTCAATACATATAGGTGTAGGTAAGATTAAGGACCTGTTTACTAAGACACGCTAGCGTTTTTAGTGCCCAGTAATTTTTAGCACGCACTAATGCTAGAGACACCCATATATTTCTATGGGTGTCTCTAGTGTTAGCGTGGGATAATTTTTAGCGCATGCTAAAAACATTAGCACGCCTACAGCGTGGCTTAGTAACTTAGGAGTGCTTTTACTAAACCACGTAAGCATCTATGAGTGCCCAATGTGCACCAAATTGGAGTTACATGTGGCTCTTGCAGTAATTTCCTGCAACACAATGAAACCAAAGCACGTCACGTAACGGACATACTTAACTCTTCCTCTCTAAGATCCCCCAATATGTATATCACACATGAACCTTATTCTAACACAAGATCACCTTGTATTTGTTCATACCGGAATCGGCGAAAGTCGTTACGGTATCATGTAAGCCACATTGTGCCTGCAAATAGGTGGGAAAATGTGGGATACAAATGCAACAAATAAATAAATAAATGTTGATGCCTATATGTGACATTTATTCACATAAATTACAGTATTCTGTAAATTATGCAAACAGGTGCCAGCCATGCCTATGCGCTGTCCATGCCTCTCCCTTGTGAATGCTGCTCAAGTATTTTAGCATATAATGATAGAATAGTGCATAGGCACTCTACTGCTACTTATGCACATATATGTTCACTTATCCGCACCGATGACAATATTCTATAAATTTAAGCACACAAAAGGCGCTTAAATATAGGCACCCTGATAGAGAATGAGGAGGTAAATCACCAAATCCCCCTGCAAAATAACAATAACTTACCCAGAGAGGCTTCTGCTCTCATCACTTAGAAAGTTACTATTCGGTCTTTGGGTCTGTTCACTTCACCGGAAACTAAAATGATCCTGGGTAAACTGAGTCCCATTGAGTTGCAATCTGAATCCAGCCCCATAATGCCATGATATGTCATAATTAGAATCCACTGTTTGATATGAGACAAGAAAGGTTTTTTTTCACTGAAGCAGAAATCACAGAAGAACAGAGTATCATTATAGACATTGTTCCTTTCTTTGTTTTGTGGCCTCTTGTAGGAATAACACATGAACTTGCTGCTTCAGTGTTTTGTTAAATTTTTGGTCCAATACTTGTCTTTGGATGCAAGATTCTTTTTGAGTCAGTACCAATTTATTTTCTGCATGAAAGCTAATTGCCAATTATCTCTGTTGTGAGGGTACATGGGTGTGCAAGATAGAGGAGAGGTCAAACTAAATGTCAAGTTGTATTGGCATTATTTTTTGAGAAAGGACATCTTGTAATATTTAACTTGAACTATCACTAGCCATCACACTTGCAGCTGCTTCCATGAGGCACTTTTGTATGAAAGCTTTGGAAACCTGTGATAATTAAATTTATACAGAGACAGAGTTTCCTAATATAAGCTGGAGCACTGATGGAAAGGAACAAAAAAAAAACCCCAACAAAATTGTTAAATATTTTATCCACTACCTTTTGACTTCTAAGAAAGCTGAATATGAAGGTGTGGAGGTGGTGCAATGAACATAGTAACATACATAGAGGGGCATAATTGAACGAAAACGTCTATCTCCATGGGCGTTTATCTCCGAGAACGGGTCCGTGAAGGGGCGGACCGAACCGTAGACGTCCATGTTTTATTCGACAATTTGTGAGCTGGGCGTTTTTGTTTTTCAGTGATAATAGAAAATGAAAGCGCCCATCTCAAAAATGAATAAATCCAAGGCATTTGTTCATGGGAGGGGCCAGGATTCGTAGTGCACTGGTCCCCCTCACATGCCAGGACACCAACCGGGCACCCTAGGGGGCACTTTTACAAAAACAAAAAAAAAAGGTAAAAGAGCACCCAGGTGCATAGCACCTTTCCCTTGTGTGTTGAGCCCCCCAAATCCCCCTCAAAACCCACTGCCCACAAGTCTACACCATTACTATAGCCCTAAGGGGTGAAGGGGGGCACCTGCATGTGGGTACAGTGGGTTTGGGGGGGTTGGACGACTAAGCATTAAGCAGCACAATTGTAACAGGTAGGGGGGGATGGGCCTGGGTCCACCTGCCTGAAGTCCTCTCCACCCCCTAACAACTGCTCCAGGGACCTGCATACTGCTGCCAGGGAGGTGGGTATGACATTTGAGGGTGAAAATAAAAAGTTGTGAAACATCATGTTTTGTGGTGCGAGGGGGTTAGTGACCACTGGGGGAGTCAGGGGAGGTCATCCCCGATCCCATCTGGTGGTAATCTGGTCATTTAGGGCACTTTTTGGGGCCTTATTCGTGAAAAAACAGGGTCCAGGAAAAGTGCTCTAAATTCTAGCTACAAACGCATACTTTTTTTCCATTATCGGCGAAAGGCGCCCATCTCTCCTCGGCCGATAAGCACGCCCCAGTTCCACCTTCGCCACGCCTCCGACACGCCCCCATCAACTTTGTACACTTCCGCGATGGAGTGCAGTTGAAAACGTCCAAAATCGGCTTTCCATTATACCGATTTATTCGTTTTTGTGAGATAAACGTCTATCTCCCGATCTGGGTCGAAATCTAGGCGTTTTTCCCTTTCAATTATAAGGTGGATAGTAACATAGTAAATGACAGCAGATAAAGACCTATAAGGTGCATCCAGTCTGCCCAACAAGATAAACTCATTTTACATGCTATACCCGAGTTTGATTTGTCCTTGCCATTCTTAGGGCACAGACCGTAGAAGTCTGCCCAACATTTTATAATGAAAAAGAATTATAAAACAACTCTAAAATGTAAGAAATAAATAAATAAATAAAAAATGAAACTTGATAATCTCCTATATAATAATTCGTCAATCTGCCTCCCTGGATGGCTGGCTGGCTGGGTTCGTAACCATATGCAAATGAGCTACTACATAATCAGCTCACCTCCAGCCTTCCCTTCCCTCTCAGTGTCCCGCCCTCGTGGAAAGAGGAAATTACATCAGAGGAGGGCGGGACACTGAGAGGGAAGGGAAGGGTGGAGGCGAGCCAAGCCGAGCCTGTCGCTTTCATTGACCCTGCTGCGACTTCAGGTAAAATAAAAGTTTTCAAGGAAGGGTGGTAGGAAGGAAAGGAGGGCTGTTGTGGGAGAAGAGGGCGGGCAGGTGAGGGTTGGGGTTGAACTGGAACTCAGGATGCTTAAAAGGTGGGGCAGGTGGGGGTTGGGGCGAGTCACTGGACATGGGTGGGAGGGGAGGGGCAGGGGAGAATCGCTGGACATGGAGGGGACGGCAGGGGAGAGAGGAGAAATCGCTTAGACAATAGCCTTCCTAGGGCCCATTTCATTTTTGGAGAAACTGGCTTTTTTTCTTGTTAAAATATAAATGAATAGATCTGAGGAGGCCATGTAGGGAGCAAAATCTATAACTGGGTGCCTGGGTATTTATGTATACCCAAGTTTGATTTGTCCTTGCCATTGTCAGGGCAAAGACCATAGAAGTCTGCCCAGCATTGTATAATGAAAATAATTATAAAACAACTTTATAAAAATGGAACTTGATAATTAAAATATAAATGAATAGATCTGAGGAGGCCATGTAGCGAGCAAATCTATAACTTGGTACCTGGCAGGATCCTACTTTTTAAAGGAACTTAAAGGTAGATATTCAAAGTGATTTAAATGGCCAGGAGAGGCTCCTGTTCATTTGAATCACTTAGTCAGGGTTAAGTGAGGATGTTCAGTGGCACTTAACTGGTTGGTGTCAAACAGCTTGACATCTGCTCGATTCACTGCTGAACTGACCCATAGGGTAAATCTGACTGCCCTCTGCAATTTTTCCACCAGTCATAAATGCCCAGTTAACTTTTTGCATCGCATAGCATTTGTAACTAGGTAGCCAGAAAGATAAGGGTATGATCTCCACCCCAACCAAAAAGTGTTCTGCTGCCCCTTTTATGAAGTATAGATTATATCAAACAGCATGAAGTGGGGTATAGCACATGCTAGAGCAGCAGCTACGATATGACCTGCCAGTTGGGAAGGCAAGACTGTAGACAATGTTTCATAATGGCACATACTGTAGTCCTGTGTGACTGCAATCCCACAACAAAGATCGGGCTCTCTCCAGACCATTTGGGATGCTAGTTAGGCAGATGACAAATAGAAGGCTTTGCCTTGGCTGCCCTGCTCATTCTTATGCAATGCTTGTGTTCTAGGTGGCCTAAACTTAGGTTCCCTTTTACCAAGCTGTGGCTAAAGAGGGCCAGCACTGGCATCGGCACGTGTTTTACATGCACGCCGAGGCCCCCCTTTTACTGCAGCTGGTAAAAAGGAAATCTCACCGTCCTGCAGGAAATGGCCATGCAACAAGTAAAGTACTTGCTTTGCGGCCATTTTGGGGGGGGGGGGGGGGCTTACCACCACCCATTCAGATGGCGGTAAGGGCTCCCGCGTTAACCCAAACAGTAACCGGGCAGCACGTGGCATTGCCTGATTAACGCTGGGTACACTCTGGTGCAACAAAAATAAATACATTTTTGTAGTGCTAGAAATGATGGTGCACCAGGGGTGGGAAGTACTGCTGGGCTCCTGTGGTAGCCTGACGGTACTTCCTGTATAGCGAGTGGTACGCCCGCATTGGGCTTACCGCTGTTTAGTAAAAGGAACCCTTAGACTTATAAAGTTCTATAGGTTACTAGTAACTTTGTAAGTCTAAGTGCTGTGAAAATATGCCTGACTGTCTCTATATAATATTGCTGAGAGCACCATTTCTAAAATATTCATGTATAAATAAGTCCATGTGCATTTTTATATGTGCACTTGTGTAAAATTTATGTGTACTAGAGGGGGCAGTGATACACTATTTTATAAACGGTGTGGCTCTTTCCAATTTATAAAATAGAGGTGCAGGTTTAGGCAGCTCATTTTTCAGATGTACACATCTACTTATCTGGCCTATGTAAATCTTTGATCTTTTATACTTACATAGTGGTACTGTGAGCACCAGTACTGAAACTATCTATCCCAGTAGTGGAAAGATATAATTAAAACTGTCTGTATAGCTGTGGATACTTTGAATATTAGAATCTGTAGTACTGGCATAAAGGATTCCCCTTTAATCAACCACATCTATACAACCCTTTTTATTTATTTCTACTTAATCATAGCCTGATTAGAAGTATTATTTGCATTTCAGACATCCATAAACCAGCACACCTCACTAAGTGTATTCTGTAACAAAATACGTCAAACTTCTAAAGTGTGCAGGCAAAAAGGGATGTGGTTATAGGCAGTGAAATGGGCGTTTTGTGGGCGTTCTGAAATTTACACATGCAATTATAGAATATGGCCCAGAGTGCCTAAATCTATGCACTGGGATTTGCGCCACATTTTCGTTGGTGTAAATGAATGCGTGTAGTTTTAGGTGCTGAAATATCATCTACATGTATTATAGAATATTTATTTATTTATTTATCCATTCTTATATCCCACAATTATCCAAAAGCAAGTTTCAGTTCAATATGGCATACAACTAGGAGGGATTACAGGGAGGGGCATAATCGAACGGTGGTGCCCATCTCTGGGGACGGCCCCGGGAAGGGGCGGGGCCAACCTTATTATCGAACAAGATGGGCATCCATCTTTCATTTCGATAATACGGTTGAGGCCGGCCAAATCTCAACATTTAGGTCAAACTTAGAGATGGTCGACCTAAATGTTGAGATCGCTGGACTTAGAGATGGCCAACCTTGGTTTTCGCCGATAATGGAAACCGAGGCCGGCCATCTCAAAAATGACCAAATCCAGGCCATTTGGTCGTGGGAGGAGCCAGCATTCCTAGTGCACTGATCCCCCCCTCACATGCCAGGACACCAAACGGGCACCCTAGGGGGCACTGCAGTGGACTTCAGAAATTGCTCGCAGGTGCATAGCTCCCTTACCTTGGATGCTGAGCCCCCCAAACCCCCCCAAACCCCACTACCCACAACTGTACAACAGTACCATAGCCCTTAAAGGGTAAAGGGGGACATCTACATGTGGGTACATTGGGTTTCTGGTGGGTTTTGGAGGGCTCCCATTTACCACCGCAAGTGTAACAGGTAGGGGGGGGGGGGACCTGGGTCCGCCTGCCTGAAGTGTACTGCAGTACCCACTAAAAACTGCTCCAGGGACCTGCATAGTGCTGTGATGGAGCTGGATATGACATTTGAGGCTGGCATAGAGGCTGGCAAAAAATGTATTAAAACATTTTTTTTTGGGTGGGAGGGGGCTGGTGACCACTGGGGGAGTAAGGAGCAGTGATCCGCGATTCCCTCCAGTGGTCATCTGGTCAGTTCGGGCACCTTTTCGAGGCTTGGTTGTGAACAAAAAGGGACCAAGTAAAGTCGGCCAAATGCTCGTCAGGGCCGCCCTTCTTTTTTCCATTATTGGCTGAGGACAGCCATCTCTTAACCATGCCCCCGTCCCGCCTTCGATACACTGCCGACATGCCCCCTTGAACTTTGGCCGTCCCAGCGACGGAAATCAGATCAGGATGGCCAAAATCGGCTTTCGATTATACCGATTTGGCCGCCCTTAGGAGATGGGCGCCCATCTCCTGATTTGTATCGGAAGATGGGCGCCCTTCTCCTTCGAAAATAAGCCGGAGTGTTAGAATTTGATTACATGTAATTATGGAAGTTTTTGACGTATGAGGTTAGCTATAAGCTTCCTTGAATAAATTACTTTTTAGTACTTTTCTAAACTGGAGGTAGTTGTTGATACTTCTTATGTCCTTGGGGCTGAGTTTCACCATTAGGGCCCAGGTAGCTGAATCCAGTCATTTGGATGGATTTGTAGATGGTGCTGCTGCAGTTGGGTAGGTAGAGTAATAAGTAGCTCCTGGTAGCAGGGTTTGCATTTCTTGAAGATAGTTTGATCAGGTCTAGCACGTAATCAAGAACCATGCCATATACACATTGATGTCAGCAGGGACAAAAAGAAAATAAAAATACTCTTAGTCGGCATTGACTTCAGAGCTGATTTTTTTAGATGCCATATATAGAATCTTCTTCTCCTAAGTGGCCAGGTTTAATGTATAAATGGGACCGCATTAAAATCTGTCCTATCTTTATGTGCTAGCACATGACCACTTAAATGCTGAATATCGACTTAAGCAGCTATGGATTAGCCGGTTCAAAAATAATCAGATGTTCAAAACTGAAGCCTGGAGAGGGCACAGCTTTGAATATCTGGAAATAACTCCATCAGTGGGGAGGAAAACACCCACCATGGCTGAATATCGGAACCTCTGTCTCATATGGTGTTGACATAATCATGAATAAAAGTTATAATAGGGTAATATCAAAACAGAATACCCAAAGAAAAGGTTCTAAAATTATACAAAACCACAAATCCCTAAGGGCTTCTTTTACTAAGTTGCAGTAGAAGGTAACCTTAGCAAGCCCTTATGTGGGTTTTCCCCACATGCTAAGATCATTTGTCCTGCAGCTGGAAAATGGCTGATTTTCCATTTTCCCTATTAATGGCAATGCACTAGTGTTGACATTAGTGTGCCACCATTAAAAAAAAAAGTATGTGAGCATTTGTCAACACTTATTTTGTAAATTGTATGGGCTCACATGCTAATTAGTCAGTACATAGTAATATAAATGCACTAAAGTTGTGATGAGACTCTTTAACTAAACAGTAATCACTGCTATAAGGCACCTTGCCAGCAGTCTTTCAAAGCAACAGTAAGGAACTTTGCCACTGATACTGTCTAGTAAACAGCAGCAGTGCCATAGCGAGGGCGGCTGACACCCGGGGTGGGTTGCCGCTGTGCATCCCCCCCCCCCCCCCCCCCGGAGCGCATTCTTACTGCCATACAAAAGCACCTCGAATATTGTGTTCAATTCTGGTCGCCGCATCTCAAAAAAGATATAGTGGAGTTAGAAAAGGTACAGAGAAGGGTGACAAAAATGATAAAGGGGATGGGATTACTTCCCTATGAGGAAAGGCTAAAGCGGCTAGGGCTCTTCAGCTTAGAGAAAAGGCGGCTAAGGTGAGGTCTATAAAATAATGAGAGGAGTTGAACAGGTAGATGTGAAGCGTCTGTTTACGCTTTCCAAAAATAAGTACATAAGTATTGCATACTGGGAAAGACCAAAGGTCCATTGAGCACAGCATCCTGTTTCCAACAGTGGCCAATCCAGGTCACAAATACCCGGCAAGATCCTCAAAACGTACAAAACATTTTATACTGCTTATCCCAGAAATAGTGGATTTTCCCCAAGTCCATTTAACTATGGTCTATGGACTTTTCCTTTAGGAAGCCGTCCAAACCTTTTTTAAGCTCCTCTAAGCTAACCACCTTTACCATATTCTCTGGCAACGAATTCCAGAGTTTAATTACACATTGAGTGAAGAAACATTTTCTCCGATTCATTTTAAATTTACTACATTGTAGCTTCATCGCATGCCCCCTAGTCCTAGTATTTTTGGAAAGTGTGAACAGACACTTCACATCTACCCGTTCAACTCCACTCATTATTTTATAGACCTCTATCATATCTCCCCTCAGCCGCCTTTTCTCCAAGCTGAAGAGCCGTAGCTGCTTTAGCCTTTCCTCATAGGGAAGTCGTCCCATTCCCTTTATCATTTTCGTCGCCCTTCTCTGCACCTTTTCTAATTCCACTATATCTTTTTTGAGATGCGGCGACCAGAATTGAACACAATATTCGAGGTGCGGTCGCACCATGGAGTGATACAAAGGCATTATAACATCCTCATTTTTGTTTTCCATTCCTTTCCTAATAATACCTAACATTCTATTTGCTTTGTTAGCCGCAGCAGCACACTGAGCAGGAAAGTTTCAACGTATCATCAACGACGACACCTAGATCCTTTTCTTGGTCCGTGACTCCTAACGTGGAACCTTGCATGACATAGCTATAATTCGGGTTCCTCTTTCCCACATGTATCACTTTGCACTTGCTCACATTAAATGTCATCTGCCATTTACACGCCCAGTCTCCCAGTCTTGTAAGGTCCACTTGTAATTTTTCACAATCCTCCCGCGATTTAACGACTTTTAATAACTTTGTGTCATCAGCAAATTTAATTACTTCACTAGTTACTCCCATCTCTAGGTCATTTATAAATATGTTAAAAAGCAGCGGTCCCAGGACGGAGCCCTGGGGAACCCCACTAACTAACTAACTATGCTTCTCCATTGAGAATACTGACCATTTAACCCTACTCTCTGTTTTCTATCTTTTAACCAGTTTTTAATCCACAATAGAACACTACCTCCTATCCCATGACTCTCCAATTTCCTCTGGAGTCTTTCATGAGGTACTCTGTCAAACACCTTCTGAAAATCCAGATACACAATATCAACTGGCTCACCTTTATCCACATGTTTGTTCACCCCTTCAAAGAAATGTAGTAGATTGGTGAGGCAAGATTTCCCTTCACTAAATCCATGTTGACTTTGTCTCATTAATCCATGCTTTTGAATATGCTCTGTAATTTTGTTCTTAATAATAGTCTCTACCATTTTGCCCGGCACCGACGTCAGACTCACCGGTCTATAATTTCCCGGATCTCCTCTGGAACCTTTTTTAAAAATCGGGGTTACATTGGCCACCCTCCAATCTTCTGGGACCACGCTTGATTTTAAGGATAAATTACATATTTCTAACAATAGCTCCGCAAGCTCATTTTTACAGTTCTAGCAGTACTCTGGGATGAATACCATCCGGTCCAGGAGATTTGGTAGGACTAGGGGGCATGTGATGAAGCTAAAATGTGGTAAATTTAAAACGAATCAGAGAAATTTTTCTTCACTCAACGTGTAATTAAACTCTGGAATTCGTTGCTAGAGAATATGGTAAAGGTGGTTAGCTTAGCGGAGTTTAAAAAAGGTTTGGATGACTTCCTAAAGGAAACGTCCATAGACAATTATTAAATGGACTTGGGGAAAATCTACTATTTCTGGCATAAGCAGTATAGAATGTTCTGTACTTTTTTGGGATCTTGCCAGGTATTTGTGTCCTGGATTGGCCACTGTTGGAAACAGGGTGCTGGGCTTGATGGACCTTTGGCCTTTCCCAGTATAGCAATACTTATGTAAACTGTGGTAAACATATTCTCGTGCTTAATGCAACTTAGTAAAAGGACCCTACTACTACTATTTAGCATTTCTATAGCGCTACAAGGCATACGCAGCGCTGCACAAACATAGAAGAAAGACAGTCCCTGCTCAAAGAGCTTACAATCTAATACACAAAAAATAAATAAAGTAAGCAAATCAAATCAATTAATGTGAACGGGAAGGAAGAGAGGAGGGTAGGTGGAGGACCCCTATCTGGTATTATGAATACTCAAAAATTATTTTAGTAAACCATAAGGGAATTCCCCTAGCTACGTTCTTCTCCAACACTATAAAATAATTTTTAAAACGTGGTTATACGATAACAGTTGTCCATTATGCCACAAATACAAAAAGATGTCATCATAAAACTGAACAGGTCTCAACAATAGAAATGATGCCTAGAGCATAAAAAATGAATAGAAATTATCCACCCAATATTCCAAGCAATTTAAGCCAACCAATTACTGATATTCAGCAGCACTAAACCAGGCAATGTCACTGAATATCATCTCTGCCTCCCATTTGAAAGTAGGCAGGTCAAGAGTAGTACAGGGGATGGACACTGGGGAGGAACGGGTGGTTATGCAGGTGCCAGCAATATTCAGTGCTGGGCTAACATAGGTAACCCAGCCAAGTGAGTCTGACGTCCTGCACGTACAACGTGCAGCGATGTTAGACTCCGAAACTGGATTCAGCAGCTTTGAACAGCACGGAGGATGAAGAAGAACTTAAAAGACCTCGGCTTGGCTGGCGGGGGTTGGGGTCCCCCGCCAGCTGAAGGAATATTTTTAAAGGCAGCGGCAGGAGGAAGCGGACCTTGGCTGGCGGGGGTTGGGGTCCCCCGCCAGCAAAGGTAGCCCACGGCGACGGCGAGGGAGGGTTGACGGCAGGAGGGGGGTCCAGGGCGAAATCTGCAGGGGCCCCTCGCCCCTGCCTCCGGCCCAAGGCAGCTACTGGCGGCGGTAGTTCCGCCTCCAGCATGTGCCGTAAAATATTTTTTATTTTACAGCGTGGCACTAACCCAGCGGTAATCAGGCATCTCCGCACGCTGCCCGGTTACCGCCGGGTTGCCACGGGAGCCCTTATCCCCACCTTGGCAATTTTATTTAGGGGCTTTTTACCCGCTGCGGTAAAAAGGGCTCTGGTGTGTGGGAAAACGGCCCACGACACTACTGCAGGGCCATTTTTCCCCACCGCTTGCTAAAAGGACTCCTTAGTGCCTACAAAATAGGTAGTGGTAAGGGCTCCTGGGGTAATGGCCAAGTGCTAACTGGGAAATTAGCACGTGACCATTCAAGAAAAATATGCAAATGCAGCAATTTTCACCACTGTGCTAAAAAGCGGCTGCAGCGTGGTGGAAACTCAGGCGCTAGCAAGGGCTCCTATCTAACTTTGTAAGTCTATGTGCTTCGAAAATGAGCATTTTTCTCTTCCAAATATCTACTCATTCCAAATAAGAAAATTGGTTTAAATATAGACTAACTTCGTGACCCTTGTTTCAATTCTTTAACATTCATGTGAAAAAGCATGCTTTGATTCGCAGCAATATTCAAAATTATAGTACAAGGATTTAAGCATAGTTTAAAGGAATGTAAGAAATTGCTTGGCTATAATATACTATTTGAATTCACATTGTGCAAACTAGCATATGTGTGTATGTGGAGAAAGGGTGAAGGGTTGTGAGCATCACGGAGAATGCTTGTCTATTAGATTGTAAGCTCTTTGAGCAGGGACTGTCTCTCTTTGTTAAATTGTACAGCGCTGCGTAACCCTAGTAGCGCTCTAGAAATGTTAAGTAGTAGTAGTAGTAGAATGCATGTGTATGATTTTTAATCTATAGCAAATGTTCTAGTCTATACAACCACATTATTCACCTAGAATTACTTCTTCCAGGTGATTACCCACTACCTCACCATTTATTGCAAAGTAAAAGGTAACTGTGCATAATGCGTGTATTTATTTTATAGTTTTGAAATAGTCCTGCTGGGCTTTTCATGATAGGCTTTATGACTAGCACAGACAAATGTTTGTTTCTCGTTTTGCTGCTGTTTAAATGCAGTTGTTCTTGCTGAGTTAATTATATGGTAGAATATAGAATCAGACTAGAGCCGACTTCTTATTGTACCAATGTTTTATTGTCTTACTTTAGAACTAAATTTTATGATCACTTGAATGCCAGTGCCAAGTATTTTAAAGCTGGAATCTTTGGAAAAATAGTTACTTTAAAGTTACCTATAGTGGAAAGTATAGCAGTATAGAAAAAAATGCATGGTATAAACATATTGTGTTGCTACTTTATTATGACCCTCCCCTCCACCTCCAAAAGAAAAATGCCAGATTCATAAGGAATGAAAATTAAAGTGATAGCTTATATACATTATGGGGCTCATTTTCAAAGCACTTAGACTTACAACCTTTGTAAGTGCTTTGAAAATACTCCTCCACAACAATCCTTATCCTATATAATAATTCTCACCTCCAATGTTCTGACTTGCTGCCTGGGACCGTGGCTCATTCTGAGTTGGTCTGCTAGGCTCCGTAGATCAGGCTGACATCACCATAGCCATTATGATGTCAACTTCAGAACCCGGGGGAAAAACATGCCTCACAGCTGATCCATGTCCAGAGGAGGGTGGCTGGAGGGGGGGCAGGGGAGAGAGGAGGGTCGCTGGACATGGGTGGCTGGAGGGGGGCAGGGGAGAGAGGAGGGTCACTGGACATGGGTGGCTGGAGGGGGGGCAGGGGAGAGAGGTGGGTCACTGGACATGGGTGGCTGAGGGGGGGCAGGGGAGAGAGGAGGGTCGCTGGACATGGGTGGCTGCAGGCGGTCAAGGGAGAGAGGAGGGTCGCTGGGCATGGGTGGCTGCAGGGGGGCAGGGGGGGTCGCTGGACATGGGTGGCTAGAGGGGGGGCAGGGGAGAGAGGGTCCCTGGACATGTGGCAGGAGGGGGGCAGGGGAGAGAGGAGGTTCGCTGGACATGGGTGGTTGCAGTGGGCGCAGGGGGAGAGGAGGGTCGCTGGACATGGGTGGCTGCAGGGGAGCCAAGGAAAACCTTGCTAGCGCCCGTTTCATTTGTGCCAGAAACGGGCCTTTTTTACTAGTTGTCATATATTTGTAACAAACACATTGCATCTATTATTCAGCTGCCTCTGATCAAAGGACCTAAGGAAATTGTATTTTCCTTTATTATGGGCATCTTTTACTAAGGGGAAAGGGGAATGGGACTTGATATACTGCCTTTCTGAGGTTTTTTTGCAATTACATTCAAAGCAGTTTACAAATATTCAGGTACTTATTTTGTACCAGTGGCAATGGAGGGTTAAGTGACTTGCCCAGAGTCCCAAGGAGCTGCAGTGGGAATCAAACTCAATTCCCCATGATCAAAGTCCACTGCAATAACCACTAGACTACTCCTTCACTTCACTAAGGTGCGCTCATGTTTTTAGCGTGTGCTAAAATTGTGGGTGTGCTACATGTTAGCAACGCCCATAGAAATGCATTGGCATCGCTAACGTTTAGCGCGCCCACAATTTTAGTGTGCCTTAATGAAAGACCCTCTATGTTCATAATCATCTGCATAGTTGTGTGCTTTTTTAACCTTTGACTTAGATCTTCAGATAATATTATTCTGTGACTATCAATGGCAGTGATGACTATATATATATATATATATATATATATATATATATATTTATTTATTTATTTAAATGTTGGCAGCAATGTTTTAAAAAATACTTATATTCAGAAAGGAAGTGGCACTGAATATAAATGTTATGTTTTTATTATTATTACGATTTCACACAATATACCAAGGAATATTCACTTGTGTAGAAACATTAAAAAATATATCTCTCAGGAAAAAATAACCAAAAGTAAGGACCCTGTTTACTAAGCTGTGCTATAGGCATGCTAGCATTTTTAGTACATGCTAAAAATCAGGGTGTGCTAATGCTAGAGACACTCATAGAAATATATGGGTGTCTCTAGCATTAGCGCATCCTAATTTTAAGCGCGTGCTAAAAACGCTAGTGCACCTTAGCAATCAGGGCCCTAAGGGAAATAAGAGTCCCTTTTACTAAGCTGCACTAAAAAGTGGCCTGCACTATTTTTAGTATATGGATTTCCCGTGCACTAAGGCCACTTAGTGCAGTGGTAAAATGGCCACAATTTTATTTTTTTTTTATTTTAATGGCTACGAGCTAACTTCCTAATTAGTAGGCAGCCATTAGTGTGGGAGCCCTTATAGCCACCTATTTAGTAGGTGATATGGGCACCTGTGCTAATCGGCAAACTGCTGCATGCTGCTGATTAGCGCAGGTTCCTATAGCTGGGGCAATTCAGGCCTCTCCAGGCCCTCTGGGGCCAATGGCAGCCTGTTCTCCTGGCCCTCTAGTGCTGCTTTCTCATACTCCTCTTCTTCCTCTGCCTCTTCATATGTTCCCAGGGAGTATAGGGACACTGTGTCAGGCAGGACACTCCTCTCAGAGGAGGGACATCTGGTGTCAATGGAGATGTGCAGGATGATGTACGCTTCTTCCTCCTCCTGTCCATGTGCCTCTTCAGTCTGCAGTGAGGCCAATACAGTTAGGGCAAGGGGAAGGCTGGGAGCTTCTGAAGGGCCAGATGTGCCGCCAGTGGGGCCTGTAAAAGAGGATATAAAAAAAAAACAACTTTCAGTCCTCTCACCATCAACTCCCTTGGATAATTAATTGCACAACATATTTCTAGGTACTGCTCATATATAAGGAAGGTAACATCATATGCTCTGTCATCATTGGAATAGCAGGTAACGAATCACTTTTTCAGTAGTCACTGGCAAGGTGTGTAAAATTATATCCACAATGATGATTTGACACTGGGGGGAAGGCAGGGTTATCTGACTTGCCATGGATGGGAAATATGGCAATAGATGTAATGTAGCATTTCCATATCTACACAATTTGGAGGCAATAGTATAACTTGGTACCTTGAAGCCACATGCTGAGCACCGCTTCTATAACGACATCTTCAAGTCAAGGTCCCATTATAGAACATTAGCATAAGTCTGCATCAACGTGCCTGTATTGAGGTGCACCCACTTATGCCAGGTTCTATGGCTGTCATAAGTTGGTAGTCTAAGTAGGAGATACACTAATATTTGGACCATACAGTATCCATGTGTACCTCCTTGTAGGTATGCACTGCAGCACTTATATACTCCCATATAGAACAGTGTTTAGAGGTGAATTTTATATATGGCACTGAAAAAATTGACCCTGAAAAAAACGCTATTCTATAAGCCATGCTTAAAGTTAGGTGCAGTTTATCGAATAGCACTTACACCTAGGAATGTGCCTAACTTTAAGTGCAGTTATTTGCACCAACTGACACATGTCACATATGTATGCACCTACATTAGGCATGTATCCACCCTTATTCTATAACAATGTGAGTAAATACTAGGAATCAAATCAAATCAATTCTTGTATACTGCTAATATCCCCTTTCCAGGGTTCAGTGAGGTTTACATTCTAGGTGAAACAAAAGCCGATAATGTTAATGTGAGGTATGAGAACAATTAGAGACCACTGGTGTAATACATGAGACCAAAAACATTATAGGAAAGGATAATGGATGATACTAGGAGGTAGAAGTCAATGGATTGTTATTAAGCAGTCTTTTTGAAGAGAAAAGATTTTAGCCTTTTCCTGAAACTAAAGTAGCTGTATTCTGTTCTGATGGCAATAGGTAGAGAGTTCAATTTTTTTTTAACTCCAAGTATAGAGAATAGAGAGCTGAACATCTGATTTCAAATTGTCTTTTGAAATGGTGGCACTAGCATCCTTTCAGTCTGTTAGACTGGACCAAACATAATGAAGTGGTCTTAGTCAGCAGTTCAGAGGTGAAACCCTGTAAGATTTGAAAAACTAAACAACAAGCTTTGAACCTGAGTCTTTCTGCTATGGGAAGCCAGTGTAGTTTAAGATGAGTTGAAACACTAGTATATCTATTCAATCTGTATATTAGTCTAGCAGCTGTATTCTGTATGATTTCCAGTTTTGTCTGATATTGACACTTTATACCAAGAAATAGAACGTTACAGTAACCCGAATGAGGTAGAATAACATTTGGATTAGTAGTGTGAAGGCTTTTTGGTCAAAGAATGATCTGAATAGATGTAGCTGTCTCATTTTGAATAGTGTTTTCATAACTGGTTAACATAGGAAGGGAAGGTGAGTGAAGAATTAAACGAGAGGCCTAGTACTCCGGTTTTATACTTGACTGTAAAGCTTTGACCATTGGACAAAGATATTGATGATGGGACCTCAACTCCCTGATTTTGGAACCACAGGACCTTGGTTTTTAGCCCAGGTGCTAACAGCAGTCATGCTTTTTGCTAGAGACTGAGTTGTATCTTTGTTTGATGCTGTCACTGGTAAGAGAAGCAGGATGTCATCTGCGTAGGACAATAATAGTTCATTAAGACCCAGGTGTATTGAGGCAAGGAATGTCATAGAGAGAATGAACAGGATAGGTGAGAGGGAAGATCCCTTAGGAGACCAGTAGTTGGAAAGATGGTTGTTTTGCTTGACAGAATAGCTTTAATTTGAAAGGAATTCACTCAACCATTTGATCACAGTCCCTGTTATTCCTATCTGGTCCAGGTGTTCGAGTAACAATGTGTGGTCAACTGCATCGAATACCACCAATGTATCGAATTGGAGAAGAATTACTTGGTTGCCTTTGCATAGGTGCTGTTTGATATGTAGAGTTAGAACTAGCAGTAATATTTTCATATTATGTGACGATTTGAAGCCAAATTGTGACCAGTGTAATATTGAAAATCTTTCCAGATATAAAGAGAGTTGTTTACTGATGTAGGTTTCTAATACTTTAGTAAAAACGGGTATGCTTGCCACTGGACAGTAGTTTAATCATTTATATATTATCCCCCGTTCTGCCCATGAGCTTCCCCCGCATCCCCTTTATTTACTCACTCATAAAATTTAGGTGCAGATCCCGCACCTAAATTTACTTGTGTAAATTCCAATTAAATCTAATTAGTGCCAATTATTGCTTATTAAAAAGCCAATGATTGGTGCTTATGAGCTCATTATTTAATTAAATTGTCTGCACAAATTGGACGCATGCCCAAAATTGCACACAATTTTTGATAACTTTTATAGATTTAGGAGGTTAGTGCACTTGAATGCATACGAGTAAATTAAGGCTTGCGCTTCTTGTTTTAAAGGGAAAAAAATGATCTGCTGGAAAATAAAAATTAGCTGCTCTTCTCTGTGGGTACTTTTACCCTAGAAGTTTTGAAACGGAAATTACACTTGCATTTTCCTTTCGAGAACTGGATCCAAATCTATGGATAATTGTAATTAAAATAGGCCATTTCAAGTGCTATTGTTTTACATGAAAAATCTTAATGAGGCTTAAGCTTTCAGAAAAAGCAAGCAACTTGAGATTCAATTCACCCTTGCCATTTTAAGACTTCACTCAGAAAACAGCAGCAGGGATAATATAAATGATTAAAAAAAGGTTTAATCCAGACATATTCAGAGCAAGTTAAGATCTACGTGCTACAGCTCAGAGAAAGATTGTTAAGATATACAGAAGGAAGTGCCGGCATAGAATGGCCATTAACCAACTTCTGTTCTGCATTCAGTCCAGTTTGCCTTTGGATAATCACCACTCTAGCTCCTACTTATGCTTATTTCCTTTGCTTCTTGGAAGCATAAATCCAAAAATAGATTTCCTTCTGTTCTGATCAGAAATAACACCTTTCAGTTGTTTTCTTCTGTATCACTCCCATTATATTGTATGAGGAAAAAAAGGGTACATTTTCAATGGCAGTGGACAACATATTTTAAAATACCAGCTGTGGCATAAAAAAAAAATACATATACTCAGTGCTGCTATGGTGGTAACTTTAAAAAGGCTTTTTCATATGTATAGGCCAGTATATGCGAATAAAAGGCTATTATAATACTGGCATCACTTAAAAGTATACAAACTAAAAAGAAATACCATATTTTTACACAACCTGGGTGTAGAAATGTTCAGGGGGGTAGTTATGGTTGACCTGTGGGCAGAGTCACAATTTTTGTGCATTCTTTATAAAATACACACATTCACACATATAACCCCAGATTCTACTACTACTACTACTTGACATTTCTAAAGCGCTACTAGGGTTACGCAGCGCTGTACAATTTAACATAGAAGGACAGTCCCTGCTCAAAGGAGCTTACAATCTAAAGGACAAATATACAGTCAGTCAAATAGGGGCAGTCTAGATTTCCTGAACGGTATAAAGGTTAGGTGCCGAAAGCAACATTGAAGAGGTGGGCTTTGAGCAAGGATTTGAAGATGGGTAGGGAGGGGGCTTGGCGTAAGGGCTCAGGAAGTTTATTCCAAGCATAGGGTAAGGCGAGGCAGAATGGGCAAAGTCTGGAGTTGGCGGTGGTGGAGAAGGGTACTGAGAGGAGAGATTTGTCCTGTGAGCGGAGGTTACGGGCGGGAACGTAAGGGGAAATGAGGGTAGAGAGGTACTGAGGGGCTGCAGACTGAGTGTATTTGTAGGTAAGAAGGAGAAGCTTGAACTGTATGCGGTATCTGATTGGAAGCCAGTGAAGTGACCTGAGAAGAGGGGTGATATGAGTATATCGGTTCAGGTGGAATATAAGATACCTGGGTGTAGAAATGTTCAGGGGGGTAGTCATGGTTGACCTGTGGGCAGAGTCACAATTTTTGTGCATTCTTTATAAAATACACACATTCACACATATATCCCCAGATTCTATTTAGTGCGCCAAAATTTATGCATGCAAATGCAGACATATTCCATATAATATGCATAACTTAAGGGTCCTTTTACCATGCTTGCGGTAGCAGTGGGGGCCGTTTTCCTGTGCACCATGGCCCTTTTTACTGCAGCGGGTAACTCTTACCATGTGGCCATGAGGTGGGGAGCATTTACCTCAACTCATTGAGGTGGCAGTAAGGGCTCCCGCAGTAACCGGGCAGTGTGCAGCGATGCTTGATTACTGCCATGCTAACCATTTCCGGGGTTTTTACATTTTTCCTGGAAATGGCATGCACTCGACCCAGAACTACTGCCAGCAGCCACATTGGGCCGGCAGTAGTCCCAGAATAGCATGTGGTATGCTCGAGTTGGGCTTATTGCCGCTTGGTATAAGGGCCCCGTCATTAGTTAACCAGCCAATCACTGCCAATAATTGGATGTTAACAAGCAGATATTGGCACTGAGACTAAATAGAATTTACGCATGCTACTTCAGAAGCTTATTCATAAGGTAGTCTGCGGAAATTCTACCATGCACATCTGGAAAGGGGATGTTCTGAGGGGCATGACATAGGCATTCCTAAATTCTATGTGTGTGATTATAAAATTTGGTGCACCACAGATGCTTGCATTTACATCAGGTTCTCCTTAACATCAATGCCCAAGTTTCCTGGAACAATGTGCATCCCAGCTTTAGATGGTATCCTATTTAAAGCACCTTGGAGTTAGATTTTCTTTTGAAGCAACTACCTTTCCTATGGACTAACCTGTTCCTGTAACTCAGGGTTCTGATACATTAATGTTTTTGGCCAACCATGCTTTTCAGTTCCTCAGAACAATCCAATATTTTATTTAAGTATTTGGATTTTGCTCACACCTTTTTCATCAGTAACTCAAGGTGAGTTACATTCAGGTACACTACGTATTTCCCTGTCACTGGAGGGCTCACAATCTAAGTTTGTACCTGAGGCAATGGAAGCTTATGTGACTTGACCAAGATCACAAGGAGCAGTAGTAGGACTTGAACTGAGTATCTCTGGATGTCAAGACTGATGCTCTAATCTCTAGGCTACTCCTTCACGCCATAGACATTTGTCTCGGTTGATGGGAAGAGCTGAGTGTTGCTCTTGATTTGGGGGGGGGGGGGGGGAGGGCTTCCAAGTCACAGCTGACCGGACAATCCCTACTATGTTGAGATGTGTCTCATCAATAACAAGCCTACAAGTTGTTTATGTAGTGTGGTCTAATGGATAGCATACCAACCTCTGATGCTACAGAGTGGGTTTTAAGTCCTGTTGTAGCAACTAGTCAGTATGCACATCCTAACCAAGTCAGCTGGCTAGAGTAATGGAGAGAGAGAGATTTTGCTTTGAAGAACAGACCCAGACAGGGGTGGCCTGACAGTGAGCTGGGCTCCCAGGACAGAAAGGGATATGGGCCCCTTACCACCTACCAAAAAGGAAGAAGCTAGGGGAAAGTGAGTCCCCGACTGCCGTGGACCCTAGGGTGCTGCTCTATTGTCTCAATGGTAAGTGTTCTCTTGGAGTAATGTGTATTTGGGAAATCCCAGACTGGTTACCAAGTCTCCTGGGTGTGGGATTGGTCCTGTGAGAAGTCTCCATGAGAACAGTCTGTGGTCAGGTGTGCCATGCTGAAGTCTTGTGTTTGTATGGATATGAAGTGTGAGGTTGAATGGAAGAGGGAGTTGGTGTTGGGATGTGATAGATATCTTACAGAATTGTTTTTCCAGGCAATTAGATACTGGCAATCTCACTCTCTGACCTGAATATTCTGATCTCCAAAAACATCTTCAGATGACAGACACAGTAGGTTACATAGTAGATGAGGTAGTGTAGAGGTTGGAACAGTTGACTTGTCATGCTTTAAAAGAGAAGAGTGCTGCACCCGGGATGCTGCCCTGTATGCTCTGTATCATGTGGTTACTGTAACAGTACTCCTGGGAGGTTCTGGGCCCATACTACACACCCTCTACCCAGATCTACCAAGTTGCCCACTCCAGGAGGAAGACTTTTTTGCCAGTCCAGGATTTCTCCCAACCTCAGCCTGGTGCATTATGGGACCTGCAGCACTGATTGCAATGGATAGAATCATGGGCTAAAGACCCGCATGGGAATGGGGTTCGCGGGATTCCCACGGAACCTGAGGGGATGGAAGTAGTTCTGCGAGCTTCCTGCGGGGATGGAAGTAGTTCTGTGGGGTTCCCGTGGAGATGGAAGCAGTTTCTGCAGGATTCCCGTGGGGATGGAAACAATTCCTGCAGGGTTCCCATGGAACTGTAAGCTACACCTGTGCCAGCCTCTCATCTACCAAGTACCAAGTTCATTGAGTGCTGTCTCCTCATCCTCCTTGCTTTAACAGCAGAAATGCAGAAAGTCTTCCATTAAGGAAGTGGTAGCATGTGTATGGATATGTCAAGTGACGCTGGCTGTGATTAACTAGGGCCGATACTGTGCAGACTTGTAAGGTATGTGTCTAATATATGGCAATCTCGTTTAAGATGGGCTGGAAAGGGCTTAGACAGCAACTTCAGTGGCTGGAACATGAGGACAGTGCTGGACAGACTTTTACGGTCTGTGTCCCACAAATAAGACAAATAGACTGGAGTGGGCTTCGACGGCAGCTCCAGCAGTTGGAACATAAGGATAGGGCCAGATAGACTTCTATGGTCTATGTCCCAGAAACACCAAAGAAAGAACATAATCAAGTATATAATATCACATTCATAGACCGCTATTAAATGGACTTGGAAAAATTCCGCATTTTTAGGTATAACTTGTCTGGAATGTTTTTACGTTTGGGGAGCGTGCCAGGTGCCCTTGACCTGGATTGGCCACTGTCGGTGACAGGATGCTGGGCTAGATGGACCTTTGGTCTTTCCCAGTATGGCACTACTTATGTACTTTTGTACTAATCATCAATAGATAATGTGTGACTATTGGGCAGACTGAATGGACTACTCAGGTCTTTATTTGCCATCACTTACTATGTTACTATTAATCCTCTTTGCTCCCGGGCTGATGCGCAGACCTCAGCCCTGACACAGGCACAAACATCAGATGTCACCTGATCTACTGGCGCGTGCATGTGGCGACCTCTCAGCACACAGTGCCAGTGAATCAGAGACAAATCTTACAAGTGTGCACCAGAGTGTTCCAAGTTCCAACTTCTGTTCCGTCCTTGCCTGCAGTGCTGTGGCTCAAATCCAGTGAGAGAGCTGACCGGAATGGGTCTTGCGGGGATGGGTTGGGATGGATTAAATTCTTGCGGGGACGGATGGGGATGGATTGTGACAGGTTAAATTCTTGCGGGGATGGGTAAGATTCTAGTGGGAATGGGTAAGATTTATGTCCCCGTGCAACTCTCTATCATGGACTACAAATACTACACTGCTTTGGGATGTAAGTGCATTGTACAGTTCCGAATGTTTGAAGGCTCAGATGTTTACACTAGCTTTTGTCATCAATTAGTCTGATGTTATTTCTGTAGTTTTAGCTGGATTATATGTTTTAATTTTGTATTGTGTTTGAAGAACAATGTGTGTTTTGTAATGATTTTATTATGTATGTGACTTGGAAACCACCTAGAATTGTATGATAGAGCGATTTAAATTTTAAAAAAATAAAATAGATAAATAAAGTGTAACACCAGAACCGGTCAAACACTCTCCTTCCTGGAATGGGTAACTTGGCAACTCTGTCTCCCCCAAAGTTATAAGCCTGTTTCTAAAGCAGAAATCTCTGTGCCACAAAAGATGAGGATGTGGTTGAGAAATCAAAGTCCAATACTCACTCCCTGCTGCAGCTCGTGAAAGAGAAACTCATCTAGACATTTTTGGTTAAACAGCTGGGAATATTTATTATATACAGATGACAGTGACTAAATGTGACCCCAACATTCACTAGGCCACTTCAAAAACCCCACACAGATTTATCCCATGGGCTCCAGCCAGAAGAGGGATCCTATTGTCTGGTGTAACTGGAAAAAATACTGCCAATGAGAATTTTCTATGGTATGGGGTACTAAGGTGTGACAAAAATATCTCTGCCCCTGGTATACACTTTGTCTAGCTAACACTCAAGCTGTACAGGGTTAAGTGGGTGAACAGTGGATAAGGTAGGAATTGAAACCACTACTCCTGGGTTCTAGACCACAGCCCTAACCACTAGGCCACTTCCTAAGTACCACAATGTGTCACATTTTTAAAACTGTGGAGTTTATATTCCCACCACCAAATATTTCACAGTACACATCCTAACCCCATGGTCTGGTGAAGCAGTGGCAGACATGGCCAACATTCTGCTGCTGGAGGCAGATGAGGACACAATTGGAGACACAGGCATGGAGGCATGGGAGCAGGAGGATGATCTGGAACAGGAGCCACAACTAGGGGAGGAGGATCCTCCTGAGGATAATGTCCCCATACATCAAGGTGAAGGTCTGGCCCACCCTGAGAAGGAACTAGAAGGAGAAGAGAGAGAAAATACTAGAGCATTGGGAAGACAGATCATTGAACAGCAGGTCTTGCTCAGGGAAGAGGTCACTGGCATGCAGGAGGAGCTTGGGGGTATCCATTAAGAGCAGGCTGGGATGTGGCAGGAGACAGCAGCAGTAATTGAGGACATGAGGGGGAGGGGAAGGGGGAACATGGGTCAGTATGTTACTTTGTATCACTTATTTGATTGTGCTGCACAATGAGGGTGAAATAGGAGAGGCGAGGAGGGAATGGTGTTTGGAGTTTCTATTGGTGTCCTGTGGTAAAAATGTTTATATGGCTGCCTTATCTGATATTAAGGTGCTAAGACACAGGTTTCCTGAGCACTGTGAAGAGTACATGTCCAGATCTCCTCTAGCATAGTACCACAGAATGACAGAATGAGGAAAATGTTCTGAGGCCTTTATTGAACTTCCACAATCACATGAAACAGAACAGGCATTGATACAAGACAATAGAGTCAGTGCAGCTCAGTAAATGGTATAAGACAGATAACAATAGAGGCCAACTGGGAAAGTAGCACAGAAGCCTGCTTGAATACACTACTACTACTATAAATCATTTCTATAGCGCTACTGGTCGTACGCAGCGCTTCACCAGAACCATGATGCACCTAGGATGCTGACCTGTGCATTCACTTGGTTACTGTAACGGTACACCTGGAAGCTTCTGGCCCCATACCTACACACCCGCTCCCCCACAATTGTAAGCCTATTTCCAAACTAGGAACCTCTGTGCCACAAAAGATGAGGACATGTGGTAGAGATAGCTAAGTCTAGTACTCACTCCCTGCTGCCGCTGAAACACAGCAGGAAGTCAATAAAAGGAGACAGCAATAGGCAGGAGGACTGGTTAATTCTAGAAATTTCCACCTGCAATTAATATTCTCCAAGACATAGCAAGACATAGCTTTCCATTGCTGAAAGCTTACCACACAGATGTTCAGCACTGAGGCAGAGGAGGAGGAGGAAGAAGAAGAGAGGGAGCTGGAACATGAGACACACAATGCTACTGTACATCAGCAGGAAGATCCTGGACACTCTGAGCAGGAGGAAACACAACAAGAAGATCCAGGTTGGGGGGGGGGGGGGAAGTCACATTTGGTATTTTCGGCACTGAAGGGGGAGGGGGAGGGGGAAGGCTGGGGGTCACAGAAATGATTTTACACCATGTATAACACTGTGGGAGGGGGGAAGGATTGGATCACATTTAATCATTATTTATCATCTATACACTATATATATTCTCACTTTTTTCATAAAATGTGTCTGACTGAAGTTCTCTTTCACTTGCTGGCCTCCCTGGCAGGCCTGGTGAGATGGCGGAGCTCCCAGGTGGGGTCCTCATCCTGTTCACCCTGAACAGGAAGGCACAAGAAGAAGATCCAGGCTTGGGTCACATCTTGCATTTTCAACCTTGTACAGCAGTGGTTCCAAACCTGGTCCTGGATGCACACCAGCCAGTCGGGTTTTCAGAAAATCCACAATGAATATTCATGAGATAGATTTGTATGCAGTGGAGGCAGTGCATGTAAATCTCTCTCATAAATATTTATTGTGGATATCCTAAAAACCTGACTGGCCTGGGGTGCCTCCAGGACCAGGTTTGGGAACCACTGATGCACAGCACTGGAAGGGAAGGCTGGGGTCACAGAAGTTATTTTACACCATATACAGCACTGTGGGAGGAGAGGGAAAGAGTAGAGGCTAGGATCACATTTAATCACCATTTGTCACCTGTATACCATAAATATTCTCACCTTTTCACAAAACATGTGTCTCGCTTAGGTTCTCTTTCACTTACTAGCCTTTCTGGCAGGCCAGTGAGGTGGCAGATCCCCCAGGTGGGGTTCCTCCTCTTTACTTTCACTCTCCTCCTGAATGACTTGTTGGCCTGTTGTGACTATGGTTCTGCCTCTGGCTCTGTCCTCTGCCTTCTAATTGACAGATTGTGCAACATCACCTTAGTGAGACTGTATAATAACTTACTGCCAGAGTGGTTGAGACAGTGGAATCTTGTTTTGAGAAGGCCAAATGTTTGCTCTGCCCCATTGTAGCGAACCTCCTCTAGCCTCTGGAGGTTGATGATTGGAGTCATCAGTCATGTCTTTAGGGGATAACCATGGTCACCTGTATTGAGGAGAGAGGAGATGAGGTTAGTTAAGGTAAACACACTGTAGGGCTAAAACCCTGTGTCAAGGTATTACAGTTCAGCACTAGCCTGCATCATGAACCCAGCTTTTACAGACTTGACCATTTTCAGACCTAATGCAGAGGTTTGTTACTATGTAAAGGCCTCAAGGTACATGTGGAGTCATCCAGCCTGCCAAAAGCAAAACAACTTCGACAACAACTTTTTTTGTGATATTGTTTTCAGCATGGATGTCATTGGAGGGACTTCAAGCCATCAAGGTCCAGGACACTTGGCCCCAAGACTTGGGGAGAAAAGTATAAAGACCCCATCCTTGAAGGTGTTATCACTTAGCTGGCACGCAAGCTGTTATCTGTTGAAACCTGGTGTTTGCTGATCGGTTGACTGTTCTTTTGTTCTCTCTGTGGATTAACTTGCATACATAAAGGAATTATTCAAGCCTATCAGCTTCTTCTCAAAGAAAGTTGATTGTGACCCCTGAGGCAGGCGCTTTGGCGCCGAAACACGGACCATGTCGGGTCCTTGATATTGATATGAATATTCTGAATAAACTGGTTTTTGATATCATCTCCCTATTAGTTTGCGCATTTGTCAGCCTCTACTTTTGCTGTTTTGTTTTGCTGAATCCTTGGTAACAGCCATCAGCTGGCTCTGAGCCTGCCACCAGAATGAAGGCTCGTTAAATTGTGGCATTGCCTGCTGTAGACTTTCATGAGCTCCACATCAGGGAGCTTGGTCCCTTCAGGAATCAAGTCTTCAGATCAATCTCCTAGAGTCGCGAGCGATCTAGAACGCTCTAAAGGCTTTCAGAGATCGGCTGTCCAATCAAATTATCCAAATTCTGACAGACAAGCAGGTTGCCATGTACTACATCAACAAGCAGGGGGGCACCGGATCTCGCCCCCTGTGTCGGGAAGCCGTCCAGATGTGGCTTTGGGCCCGCCGTCATGGCATGTTTCTCCAGGCCACGTATCTGGCAGGCATAAACAACAGTCTGGCCGACAGGTCATGAGTGGTCTCTCAACAGGGCAGTTGTCCGCAAGATCTTCCGAGCGTGGGGCACCCACTTGGTGGATCTTTTTGCCACTCAGATCAATCACAAGGTCCCTCAGTTCTGTTCCAGGCCTACGACAGGCTAGCCTCAGATGCCTTTCTCCTACATTGGGGGTCAGACCTTCTGTATGCTTATCCTCCCATACCTCTGGTGTGGAAGACTTTGCTGAAACTACAGCAAGACCGTGGAACCATTATTCTGATTGCACCCTTTTGGCTGCGTCACATTTGGTTCCCTCTTCTTCTGGAGTTGTCCTCCAAAGAACCGTGGAGATTGGAGTGTTTTCCAACCCTCATCACTCAGAATGAGGGGGCGCTTCTGCATCCCAACCTCCAGTCTCTGGCTCTCATGGCCTGGATGTTGAGGGCGTAGATTTTGCCTCCTTGGGTCTTTCTGAGGGTGTCTCCTGAGTCTTGCTTGCTTCCAGGAAAGATTCCACGAAGAGGTGTTACTCTTTTAAATGGAGGAGGTTTGCCGTCTGGTGTGATAGCAAGGCCCTAGATCCTCCCTCTTGTCCTACACAGACCCTGCTTGAATACCTTCTGCACTTGTCAGAGTCTGGTCTTAAGACCAACTCCGTAAGAGTTCATCTTAGTGCTATTAGTGCTTATCATTATCATGTGGAGTGTAAGCCTATCTCTGGACAGCCTTTAGTTGTTCGATTCATGAGAGGTTTACTTTTGTCAAAGCCCCCTGTCAAACCTCCTACAGTGTCATGGGATCTCAACGTCGTCCTCACCCAGCTGATGAAAGCTCCTTTTGAGCCACTGGATTCCTGCCATCTGAAGTATTTGACCTGGAAGGTCATTTTCTTGGTGGCTGTTACTTCAGGATGTAGAGTCAGTGAGCTTCAAGCCTTGGTAGCCCATGCTCCCTATACTAAATTTCATCATAACAGAGTAGTCCTCCACACGCACCCTAAGTTCTTGCCGAAGGTGGTGTCGGAGTTCCATCTGAACCAGTCAATTGTCTTGCCAACATTCTTTCCCCGTCCTCATACCCGCCCTGCTGAACGTCAGTTGCACACATTGGACTGCAAGAGAGCATTGGCCTTCTACGTGGAGCGGACAAGCCCCTTCAGACAGTCCGCCCAAATGTTTGTTTCTTTTGACCCCAACAGAAGGGGAGTGGCTGTCGGGAAACGTACCATTTCCAATTGGCTAGCAGATTGCATTTCCTTCACTTACGCCCAAGCTGGGCTGACTCTTGATGGTCATGTCACGGCTCATAGTGTTAGAGCCATGGCAGCATCAGTGGCCCACTTGAAGTCAGCCACTATTGAAGAGATTTGCAAGGCTGTGACATGGTCATCAGTCCACACATTCACATCTCATTATTGCCTTCAGCAGGATAGCCGACGCGACAGTCGGTTTGGGCAGTCGGTGCTGCAGAATCTGTTCGGGGTTTACAATCCAACTCCACCCCCCTAGGCCCATTTTTATTCCATTTTTATTCTGCTCCAGGTTGCACTGTAAGTTAGATGTTTCTTCATAGGTCAATTTTTGTTATGTCCTCACCGTTGCGAGGCCCAATTGACCATGTTTGTTGTTTTGAGTGAGCCTGGGGGCTAGGGATACCCATATTTGAAAACAAGCAGCCTGCTTGTCCTCGGAGAAAGCGAAGTTACTTATCTGTAGCAGGTATTCTCTGAGAACAGCAGGCTGATTGTTCTCACCAACCCGCCCGCCTCCCCTTTGGAGTTGTTCCTTTCTTTGATTTTGCTTCATAAGTTGACTGAAGCGGGACTCTTGCGCGACAGGCGGGAAGATGGCCGCGGTGCGTGCACCCACCCACATGCTTGAAGGCTTTAGCAACCTTTGTTGTTAGGAAGATTTTCCGGACCTGGGGCTGCCGTAGACGTCACCCATATGTGAGAACAATCAGCCTGCTGTCCTCGGAGAATACCTGCTACAGGTAAGTAACTTCGCTTTATCTGCAACTGCTGTGTGGTTCTGCCTTACTTGGGTTCCAAGCTTGCCCTTGTTCACGTTACCACAGGCCTTTTTACTTAACTGCATTAAGCGCTGGCATGCACGTAACGCAGCTTCAAATTCATACTGCATATATTTGCTTAGTGTAATAAGGGGTTAAAATAGTAGTAAATAAAAATAATAAGATTTTTATTTATTTTTTACTCACCTGGGTTTTCCGGGGCCGAGAGTAGGTGCGGTCGCGCTACGGGGCCGAGGGAGAGTCCTGAGGTAGGTGGTGGGCTGTTTTTAGAGGGGAGCCGGTGATATTGGTGGCGCGATCCTCGGGCTTGCTCCGGCAGTGTTTGGGTTCCTTGTCGGGACCGGAGCAAGGCCCGAGGAGAGGAGAGCCTGTAGGAAATAAAAAAATAAAAATGTTTTTGGGCGCGTTGGCGCCGGCGGGAGGATAGAGGGAGGTTCTGCGGAAGCCCGGAGAATTAGGAGGGGCTGGCGGCATATTCGGGCCCATCGGGGCCGAATTTGTGGTTTGGGGGGTGGTTTGGCCTGTTTCCGGGGCGCGAATTGGTGGCCAGCGCTGCTCCGGGACGGGTGGAGCAGGAAGAAGAAAAAAACGCGGCTGATGCGAGTAGCGCGTCAACGCGTATGGAGGATTTTAGAGGTAGGTCCAGAAGCCTGGGACGCGATTTTAAAGGCGAGTTCCAGGAGTTTTGGGGCGTTTCTGGGTGTTTTTTGGTTTTGACCTCCGGTTTTGCGAAACGGAGAGCGGGACCTGGAATTTTGGTGGTCATCATGTGTGGGGGCTTAAGGATACAGGTAAGGGGGTGTTTGGCCCCAAATTTTATTTTTTATATTATTTAAAATGTGATAATAGGTGCGGAGGGGCGTAGAATCTGAACGGTTTAACGGATTTGAATTCTGTTTTCAGATTTGTGTTCAGGGGGGTTAGTTTAGGTAAATTAGGGGGTGGTGTAATTTTAAAATTGGGGTTTAAGGGGTTAATTTAATAGGGGGACCTTTTGGGGTGCTTCGGGGGGGGGGTTTAAATGGTCCGATTTTAATAATTTCGACGTATTATATCCGGGAAGGGGCCTTTTAATTTTTGGATAGGTTTTTGGGGAGTTTTGGGTTTTCGGGGGGATGTTATGGGGTAATGTTTGATTGTGGGGTGAGGAAAGGGTTAATTTGAATTCTAAAAATATAGGGATAATGGGGGAATTTATATTCGGCGGCATGGAAATTGTGAAGTTAATTGGGAAGGGTTTGGGGGTAAAAAAAAATGGGGAAAATATATGTTTTTAATGATTTTTAATGGGTAAACAGTTGATTAAAATGGAGAATGGAATTTTTGTTAGGGGTTCCATGATGGACAGGTGGAGGAATTCCAAATCAAGTAGAGCAACTGATTGGTTGCCTGGACGGCGGAATGTCCAGGGAAGCTCCGTTGTCTAGGCAACGGCCGAGTGGGCAGTTGGGGAGAGAGCTTCTGAACACAGATGGAGAAGGGTGTGTGTGAAACAGCTGGGCGAAATGAAGGCCTACAAAGTATGAAAATTGTTTAAATGACAAAGTTTAGTGAAAAAGTGAGTTGTATGGTGGAATGAAAGTGATTGAGAGGAAAACAATAAAAATTTTATGTATGAAAATTTAATGAAAGTTGAGATAGGGGTTAAGTCTTGAGTGACTGTGGAGTGTATATGGGAAATTGAGAAGAGCAGTAGAGAAGAGGGGAGTTCTCTGTGAGAATAGGAAAAAAAGTCAATTAGCATAGGAAATTTAGCCTAGGGTATTTGATTATTTTATTTTTATTATCTAGAATGGCCAGTGTATAATTTAAACCCTTCCATTAGGTATACAGAGAAAAAGTTAAGGAGTAAGGGTTTTCTCTTCAGTTACTTTGTTAAGGACAGGTGTAGGTGAAAGAAGAAAATCCTAAAAGAAAATACTTGACCATAAGAATACTGATCATATCAAGGGCCCCAACGTTTCAAGAAAGGTCAAAGAGCCAGCAAAGAACGAAGAAGACAACAGAGTATGGTAAAGAAAATAAAGGAAAAGAGATAAAAAGAAAATAAACTTAAACATACTTACCGTTATGTTGTATTGAGTGGAGTCCAGGACCTGAAAAACAAAAGTGAAGAAAAGTATCAATTCTTTGAGAAAAGAGAAAATGAAATAGAATTGCAAATAGATAAGAGACAAAGGAGAAACAAACGTTTGAATATTTATCTGATGTTTATAAAATGATGTTTTGTTAACGAATTGAAGAGACGATAACCTAGAAAATAGAAATTAAAGTAGTTATTTTAGGAATATATATATATTTGTTTATCTGACAAATAAATTGTTAAATTTTAAAGTTTATTGAGGGCTGGTTATTTGGTTTAGTAATTGTTGTACCTTATATTTTCCCTTGTTCTATCCTTATTTCCCTAAATTACCTCCTTTCCTATAACCTTTCCTATATTTTGGTGTGGACACCGTCCTTTGGGAGTCAGACAGCCCGGATACAGGTCACTGACTACAGTTCGAGAGAAATTTTATTTGGAAATTGGGCGTGGTCTGCTCCTGAGGGGCGGAGTGCATAACAAATTGGCGTAGTCGGCAGGATTCCTAGCTTTGAGCGGATTAACAATGGTTAAATTTAACAAAATTTGGTTTGTAAGAGTAAGAATTTGGTAAATAATATAATCTCTTGTGAACAGTCTGATTTTGGTGGTGTCAGTACTGGGGTTGTGGTCTGGGTTTGGTGTTGTTTGCGGCCTTGCCTCTGTAGCAACACTCTCACCTGAAGCAGCATGGAGAACGAAAGCGGTGACGTGAGAAGTCGGGTTCCACAGATTGTCACACATACGGTGATAATACCTCAGGACAGAACAGTTCCAGATTTCTTGGGTTTTAGAAGAAGCCCTGAAGATCTCGGTGTAGAAGAATGGATAGACCGGATGAAGTCGAGGTTAAGGATTCTAAGAGTGCCAGAAGAGGACCAGGTGGAAGTGGTGCGGGACCATCTCAAGGGCATAGCGCTGGACACCGTGAAATATACGTTACCACGAGATTGTGCAGTAGAGGAGATCTACAAGCTTCTCAGACAAGTGTATGGAGACAGAGCGGCAATTGGGCTGAGAATACAGGAGTTTTACAATCTTCGTCAAGGAGATAGGGAAAGCATACGTGTATTTGCATACAAACTGCAAGAGAAGTTAGAGGCAATTATGAAGAGAGACAGAGGGAGGATCGGCAATGCCGAAGAAACTCTGAAAGAGCAATTCGTGTTGGGGTTAAAAGATGAAATGCTACGCCGTGAAGTGTCAAAAAGAAGTGAAGAGGATGCTCATATGTCCTTTGCAGATCTTATGCAGAGCGCCATACGCTGGGCCGGAGAGGAGAAAGGATTAATCACGTGTGAGTCTGCACCTAGGAGAATTCTCCAAAGACCTAGGGAGAACGAAGAAGAAGTGGGGAGAGGAGAAAATAGAGAAACCACTATGATGATGAATATGATGCAACAGATGACGAACATGTTTTCGCGACTATGTGAGCGACAGGAAGAACAGGGGGACAGGAGAAGAAGGGATACTACTAGATACTCGTATAACCAAGGAGAGTATTCCGGCTCAAGTCAGAGGGTGAGACCTACTAGAACGAATTTTGATAATGTCATCTGTTATCGCTGTCAAGAACCAGGACACATCGCTCGCTACTGTCGCAGTGAGAGAATTGACAGGACCAAACAGGAAGAGAGACCTAGGAATGCTGAAATTCCTGGGACCAGTGGAACGTCCATGAGAGCTGGAAATAATCAGGCAGAGTCAAACACTAATAAAGGTGAAAACCTTAAACCTAATGTAAGGATGCAGAAACAACTAAATGTGGAGCAAAGTCAAGAAGAAAAACTTTTTGGAGAGCGGGCTATTGGGTCTAGTCCACTTCTGAAGATAAAAATTGAAGGTGTGGAAACGCTGTGTACAGTTGACACAGGTTCCAACGTGTCCACCGTGTTAGCAAGTTTTTTCTACAAAAACTTCCCGGACACAAGATGCCTCAAAGATGCAAGCCAACTTACATTAGTGGCGGTCAACGGAACAGAGTTACCTGTACTAGGATACATCGACGCAGACGTACAGTGTTTAGGGCAGCTGATACCAAAGAGATGTGTGTTTATAGTAAAAGATAATTTCTTGGAAGGACATGTTGAAGAAAACTCAGTACAAGGAATTTTAGGGATGAACGTACTTCAACATTTGGAGGGGCTGTTTAAGGACCTATCCTGTTTTGTGATGGAACCTGTGAAAATATCGAGAATTCTTTCAAAGATTTCCCAGAACAGAACTACACAGGTTAAAGAAATTGTGGGTTTAGTAAAACTCCAAGGGCGTGTGGGACAAATTTTACCGGCAATGTCGGAGAGGATATTACTGGGAAAATGCCAGCAAATCAGAGGAGTCTCAGGACCGTTGTTAGTCTCAGCTTCGGGAAAGAATAATTTACCAGAGAGAGTATTAGTGGCTAATACATTGGTAACTCAAAATAAAGGAAATGTATTAGTTCGTATGGTAAACATCGGAGTCCAAAGTGTAATTATACCAAGTAAATCACAAATAGCTGAGGTACAGGTACCTGAAATGATTTCATCTGAAATGAATCTGGAAATTCAGGAAGAGATGGGACATAATTGGGAAGATCAGATTCCGAATGTGAAGGTGGACTGGAGTAATTTGAACATGGAACAAGCTGATAAATTAAAGAAACTGCTATGGAAACATAGAACAGTGTTTTCGACGAACGATAGTGATATCGGATTTTCAAATTTGGTGACACACCCTATCAACACAGGAACATCTAATCCAATACGTCAACCATTTAGGCGGGTATCGCCTCACATTTTTGATTTGTTCAAGAGTCATGTGCAAGATCTGGTGCAACAAGGGATATTGAGAAGAAGCCAAAGTCCATGGGCATCTCCAGCTGTGGTAATTAAAAAGAAGGATGGAAGCATCAGGTTCTGTTGCGACTACAGAAAACTTAATGCCATTACTATAAGGGATGCCTATCCACTACCGAGGATAGACGAATCGTTGGATGCACTGGGATCATCACAGTGGTTCACATCCCTAGACATGACATCTGGATATTTCCAGATGGGAATGAGGCCTCAAGACATTGAAAAGACAGCGGTGACTACCCCGTTTGGACTATATGAGTGGACCAGGATGCCTTTCGGCTTGTGCAATGCCCCAGCGTCATTTCAGCGATTAATGGAGACAATCTTGAGCGATTATGTTTTTAATGTCCTCCTGCTGTACCTGGATGATATTTTAATCTACTCGCCGACTTTTGACCAACATCTGGAGCGGTTGGAAAAAGTTCTGATAAGAATGAAAGGACATGGGCTTAAAATCAAGCCGTCTAAGTGTAGATTTGCTTGTAGGGAAGTTAAATACTTAGGATACATTGTTTCGCAACAAGGGGTATCCACAGACCCTGAAAAGGTGAAAGCGTTACAGGAATGGAAGATCCCGTCAAATAAAACAGAAGTTCGGAGTTTCCTTGGATTTGCGAGCTTTTACCGAAGATTTGTAAAGAACTTTTCACAGATAGCAGCTCCTCTACATCTGATTACCGGGAAAAATGTGGCCGAGGGAAATAAATTCGTTTGGACAGAGGCTTGCCAAAGTGCGTTTGAAGAGCTGAAAGAGAGAATGTCATCAGCTCCAGTGCTGTCATATCCAGTATTCACAGAAAAATTCATACTGACCACTGATGCCAGTTACAAAGGCCTGGGGGCAGTACTTAGTCAAATCCAAGAGGGCGAAGAGAGGGTGATCGCGTATGCCAGCAGAGGGCTGAGGAGATCTGAAAGGAATTCGAATAACTATTCGGCCTTTAAGCTTGAATTATTGGCGTTGAAGTGGGCCTGCACGGAGAAATTTCGAGAATACCTCATCTATAAGAAGTTTGTAGTACGAACTGTTTTAATTTCCCCCTCTTTGACCTCTTTCTGACTCCAGATCACACGGGGGACTAAAGATACCTACTTCACATAACAGGTTCTGTGTGGTTTCTTCAACCTCCATTGTCACCCAATCACAAGGAGGTCTGCTCTGGGTTTGCATTAGGGGCTGTAATCGAATTCTAATTCCCATAACTACTGCTTTCTGTCTTCCTGGATCTAGGTATACTCTGGGCCATTTATGTTCCCAGATAATGCCTATTAAAATTCTGTCTAAGTTTCTCCAGAGAGTGAGTGTATGTGATTTGCCTTGTAAGCTAAATGTAAGGTAAAGAGAAGATAGAATAAAGACAGAGATAGGTTTAAATAGATAGATACATTTTATTTCTTACCCAAAGACAAGTCTTCAAATTGGTACAAATACAGACATCAGACTTTAATCAGGTACATTCAGCAGACAGATTCTTGGTACAACTGGACAGAGCTTCGCCGTCTGACAGAAGCGTTGGGGAGCATTCCAAAGCTATGGCAAATTGTCCCCTCTTTTATACACAAACCTCTCCATAGAAGTCAATGGTGAGATACCTAGCTCTCAATTTCTGAGATGATACTTTCCCATGCAGTCTTATCAGCATGTTTTGGGAAGCTTTGAGATAACAGTTCCACATCTGTCTGTGTCGCAATACTTTTCACACCATCTTGAGAACTCTGTATAACCTCTATAGCCTATTATACAAAACTAATAGACTCCATTTTGTTCATCTGATTTAAAGTGACAGTTGTACCAGTTTGTGTCAGGACTCATTGGTCAGACCTGCTTTTTACAGATTCTGAAATATTAAATCATGTACTTGTTATTTGGCCTAGTCAGTACTTCTTCAGTTATTTTAGCTGTTAAAGGTATGTAAATTGACCCATCACTATTCCAGTGGATGGATCCAAAGCTAGGCCATATATTAACAGAACGGACCATAATCCGCTGAAATATCTTGATACAGCGAACCTTCAAGCAGTGGAACAGCGATGGTTAGCTCAGTTGGCGGAACTAGAGTTTAGTGTGGAGTACAAGACCGGCAGAAGCAATACTGTGGCAGATGCATTATCCAGACTGTCAAATAATGAAGAGCCTGAGTTGAGCGATCCAGATGAGGAGAAAGATTTCCTGAAATTTCTGTGTAAAGGAGTGAGAGTGAATGCTAAAAAGAGAAAATCTGTCCAGAAGAAAAAGTACACCTGTGGTACATTACAGTGTGCTGAACATCAGTCCGAGATAGTGAAAAAACAAAAGTCGGATGATACTATTCGAGAGGTGATGAGGTGGCTGAAAGAAAATCGGCTACCAAGTTTAGAAGAACTTGATACTCTGGATAAGAAACTTCTGTGGAAACACAGAGAACGTCTGCAGATAAGGGAAGGAGTATTATACAGGGTCTATGAGGACTGTAGGTTTGGCAGCGAAGAATTACAGGTGGTGGTACCAAAGGAATTGAGAGAGGAAATATTAAAACAATTCCATGATGATAGAGGTCATTTTGCCACTGAAACGACATTTAAGAATCTCCGAAAGGAACATTTTTGGACAAAAATGAAGAGAGATGTAGAAGAATGGATTAACAGTTGCAAAAGATGCTGTTTTTCAAAGAAATTATTCCCGGCTGAGAAAACGGAATTGAGTTGCTTTAATGTTGTAAAACCGCACGAAGTGTTGGCAGTGGATTACACGGTATTAGACAGGGACAGCAGAGGATATGAAAACGTTTTCGTGATGACGGATATGTTTTCAAGGTTTACTATCGCTGTCGCCGCGAGAAACCAAACAGCAAAGACAACCGCGAGGATCCTGGTCACTCATTGATTTTCAATGTACGGAGTACCTGATAAGTTGCACTCGGATCAAGGAACTGTGTTTGAGTCCAAAGTCATAAAAGAACTCTGTCTCTTATATGGAGTAAAGAAGACCCGTACCACACCTTACCATCCGCAGGGAAACGGGAGGTGTGAAAGGTACAATCGGACATTTCACCAGATATTACGTGCTTTTCCACCTGAAAAGAAAAGGTACTGGTCCAAATACTTGCCTGAGATTAACCAGATCTACAATAGTTCCATACATAATGCTACTGGATTTACTCCAGCGTTTCTTTTCTTGGGAAAAGAAAATTTGATGCCACATCAGGATTTAGTGAGACAAGAAGAAGAATGTTGGAAAACAGGACAAGTTAATTCCTTGGAAGATTGGATAGTACAACACCAGTCCAAATTAGATCTGGCGAGAGATCTGGCCCGAAGAGCTTCTGAGGAACAAAATGAAAAACTAAGAAGCCAATATAATAAGAAGTCGAGGGCTGAAGTTCTTCGGGAGGGGGATTGGGTGTTGCTGCAGAGGCGAGGTTTTCGTGGTCGGCACAAGATTCAGGACACATGGGAGGAGGAGCCATACCAAATAGTACAAATTTGTGGTGATACTTCCAATGTATTAAGAATAAAAAATTCAATGGAAGAAAAAGTGATTAATAGGAATTTAGTAAAGAAATATTATACGTGCAGGGAAGGAATTGAAGAGACTCAAATTGAGAGTTGTCAAATGGTGAAGTCAGACTGTTCAAGGAGAGGAAAAAATGTAATAGATGAAGGATATTTGGTTTACACAGAATTTAGGATTAATCCTGTGAGTAAATCTACAATAGAAGAAAATGTTGATAACATCCGAATGTCAAAACGTAGTACTAAAGGAAAATGTTCGACATATTTACAAGAAAATTTTGTATTTAAATGAAAAGTATGACTTAAGAAAAAATAAATTACAGTTGAAGTTAGTTCTGTTATTTTAAAGAACAGTTTAAGAATTTGAAAGTAATTGTCATAAATTTTGGAAAATTTATGAAATGTTTTGGAAATGTAGTGTTAAAGTTTAACGGTATACCTTGCAAGATGAAAATATTCGTATGGTTGTTTAAAGAGTTATATAAAAGGAAAAATATGAATAAGATATAGAATAGGATTGAATAGAGTTGAATATATAAGGATGACTGAGGGTGGTTAAGAAGAAAATGGGGATTTGGGTTGAGGGAGATTATAGGAAGGGATGTTATAGGATTCATGAAAGTTTGTGTGGTGGAGTGTGATTGTAAAGAATAATATAGAAATATTGGGGACAATATTGATTTTCAGTCCGGGCGAATGTAATAAGGGGTTAAAATAGTAGTAAATAAAAATAATAAGATTTTTATTTATTTTTTACTCACCTGGGTTTTCCGGGGCCGAGAGTAGGTGCGGTCGCGCTACGGGGCCGAGGGAGAGTCCTGAGGTAGGTGGTGGGCTGTTTTTAGAGGGGAGCCGGTGATATTGGTGGCGCGATCCTCGGGCTTGCTCCGGCAGTGTTTGGGTTCCTTGTCGGGACCGGAGCAAGGCCCGAGGAGAGGAGAGCCTGTAGGAAATAAAAAAATAAAAAAATAAAAATGTTTTTGGGCGCGTTGGCGCCGGCGGGAGGATAGAGGGAGGTTCTGCGGAAGCCCGGAGAATTAGGAGGGGCTGGCGGCATATTCGGGCCCATCGGGGCCGAATTTGTGGTTTGGGGGGTGGTTTGGCCTGTTTCCGGGGCGCGAATTGGTGGCCAGCGCTGCTCCGGGATGGGTGGAGCAGGAAGAAGAAAAAAACGCGGCTGACGCGAGTAGCGCGTCAACGCGTATGGAGGATTTTAGAGGTAGGTCCAGAAGCCTGGGACGCGATTTTAAAGGCGAGTTCCAGGAGTTTTGGGGCGTTTCTGGGTGTTTTTTGGTTTTGACCTCCGGTTTTGCGAAACGGAGAGCGGGACCTGGAATTTTGGTGGTCATCATGTGTGGGGGCTTAAGGATACAGGTAAGGGGGTGTTTGGCCCCAAATTTTATTTTTTATATTATTTAAAATGTGATAATAGGTGCGGAGGGGCGTAGAATCTGAACGGTTTAACGGATTTGAATTCTGTTTTCAGATTTGTGTTCAGGGGGGTTAGTTTAGGTAAATTAGGGGGTGGTGTAATTTTAAAATTGGGGTTTAAGGGGTTAATTTAATAGGGGGACCTTTTGGGGTGCTTCGGGGGGGGGGTTTAAATGGTCCGATTTTAATAATTTCGACGTATTATATCCGGGAAGGGGCCTTTTAATTTTTGGATAGGTTTTTGGGGAGTTTTGGGTTTTCGGGGGGATGTTATGGGGTAATGTTTGATTGTGGGGTGAGGAAAGGGTTAATTTGAATTCTAAAAATATAGGGATAATGGGGGAATTTATATTCGGCGGCATGGAAATTGTGAAGTTAATTGGGAAGGGTTTGGGGGTAAAAAAAAATGGGGAAAATATATGTTTTTAATGATTTTTAATGGGTAAACAGTTGATTAAAATGGAGAATGGAATTTTTGTTAGGGGTTCCATGATGGACAGGTGGAGGAATTCCAAATCAAGTAGAGCAACTGATTGGTTGCCTGGACGGCGGAATGTCCAGGGAAGCTCCGTTGTCTAGGCAACGGCCGAGTGGGCAGTTGGGGAGAGAGCTTCTGAACACAGATGGAGAAGGGTGTGTGTGAAACAGCTGGGCGAAATGAAGGCCTACAAAGTATGAAAATTGTTTAAATGACAAAGTTTAGTGAAAAAGTGAGTTGTATGGTGGAATGAAAGTGATTGAGAGGAAAACAATAAAAATTTTATGTATGAAAATTTAATGAAAGTTGAGATAGGGGTTAAGTCTTGAGTGACTGTGGAGTGTATATGGGAAATTGAGAAGAGCAGTAGAGAAGAGGGGAGTTCTCTGTGAGAATAGGAAAAAAAGTCAATTAGCATAGGAAATTTAGCCTAGGGTATTTGATTATTTTATTTTTATTATCTAGAATGGCCAGTGTATAATTTAAACCCTTCCATTAGGTATACAGAGAAAAAGTTAAGGAGTAAGGGTTTTCTCTTCAGTTACTTTGTTAAGGACAGGTGTAGGTGAAAGAAGAAAATCCTAAAAGAAAATACTTGACCATAAGAATACTGATCATATCAAGGGCCCCAACGTTTCAAGAAAGGTCAAAGAGCCAGCAAAGAACGAAGAAGACAACAGAGTATGGTAAAGAAAATAAAGGAAAAGAGATAAAAAGAAAATAAACTTAAACATACTTACCGTTATGTTGTATTGAGTGGAGTCCAGGACCTGAAAAACAAAAGTGAAGAAAAGTATCAATTCTTTGAGAAAAGAGAAAATGAAATAGAATTGCAAATAGATAAGAGACAAAGGAGAAACAAACGTTTGAATATTTATCTGATGTTTATAAAATGATGTTTTGTTAACGAATTGAAGAGACGATAACCTAGAAAATAGAAATTAAAGTAGTTATTTTAGGAATATATATATATTTGTTTATCTGACAAATAAATTGTTAAATTTTAAAGTTTATTGAGGGCTGGTTATTTGGTTTAGTAATTGTTGTACCTTATATTTTCCCTTGTTCTATCCTTATTTCCCTAAATTACCTCCTTTCCTATAACCTTTCCTATATTTTGGTGTGGACACCGTCCTTTGGGAGTCAGACAGCCCGGATACAGGTCACTGACTACAGTTCGAGAGAAATTTTATTTGGAAATTGGGCGTGGTCTGCTCCTGAGGGGCGGAGTGCATAACATTAGTCAAGATACTTCTTGATATTTTTATTTGTACACACATACACACATATATGAAAACTCTCAATCCAGTCTTACAGTGCTGGTAACTGACAAAATGGAGCCAGTCATGGTTCAGTGGGGCATCCTGGAAATACTTAAGTACTATAGGCTTATCTCAGTCAACAGCATTTTTTCCTCTATTTGTCTCTGAGAGATTGTCTTTTTTGACACTTGTAGAAGGAGTTGTCAATGTCTTCATTTACAAGGTAATTGTTTTTGTTTTTAATTCAAAACAACTCCCAAAGACAAAGGGTTTCCGCTCTTGCCACACGTGTCATCTTAATAGTAACAGCTTTGGCTTCCTGCCACAGGAATGTAAAGCAAAGAATGATTTTTTTTTTGAGTTTAGAAAGAAGCTTGCAACCACTAAGCAAGATCAGCCTGAAGCAAACAGTTTAAATTAGCAGATGACACAAAACTATTCAAAGATGTCAAAACACGTGTGGATTGTGAAAAATTGCAGGAAGGCCTTAGGAAACTGGAAGATGAAATTTAATGTGGACAAATGCAAGGTGATGCACATTGGGAAGAATAATCCATATCATAGTTACCTGATGCAAGGTCCACCTTAGGAGTCAGCACTCAAGAAAAGGATATAGGTGTCACAGTATATAATACGCTGAAATCTTCTGCCCAGTGTGTGGCAGAGACCAAAAAAAGCAAACAGGATGCTAGGAATTATCAGGAAAGGGATGCAAAATAAGACCAACAATATTATAATGCCTCTGTATTGCACCATGGTGCTCTCTCATCTTGAATATTGCGTTTAATTCTGGTCACCATATCTCAAAAAAGATATAGCAGAAGTAGAAAAGGTTCAAAGAAGAGTGATCAAAATGATAAAGGGGATGGAACTCCTTCCACATGAGGAAAGGCTAAAGAGGTTAGGGCTTTTCAACTTGGAAAAGAGATGGCTGAGGGGGGATATGATTGAGGTCTATAAAATCTTGAGTGGTGTAGAATGGGTATAATGAATCAATTTTTCACTTTCAAAGAATATCAAAGACCAGGAGCCACTCAATGAAATTACATGGAAATACTTTTAAAACAAATAGGAGTTATTTTTTTTCACTCAAAGAATAGTTTAACTCTGTAACTCGCTGCCAGATGATGTGGTAACTGGTTAATCCAGAATGTGGGGGCTACTCCGGAGAAGGCTCACTTGCAGGTATCACATCATATAATGTCTTTTGGAGAGGGTGGGGTTAGTGATAGTCCTTGAGAGGACCTTAGTGTCATTACCAGTGTGTAGAGGATCATCCTATTCTTCAGGTACTCAGGGCCATTTCCTTTAAGGGCCTTGAAGATTAGACAGAGTTTTAAATTTAGTCCTGTAATGTACTGGTAGCCAATTAAGTTTTTGCAAAAATGGTGTTATGTGGTGACGTCACTTGCAACCTTCTATGAGTCTTGCTGCAGTATTCTGAATCAGTTGGAGCAGGTGCAGGCCCTTTGTAGTCACACCCTTGTATAGTAAGTAGCATATTTACGTTTCAACTGTTTATTATTAATAATATAAGATTAATATCATAAGTACGATATGTCAGATACAAATTCAAACAGCAAAAACAAAAGGAAAATGTTCATAATGGTTAGTAGAACAAGGACAGTCATTCAAATTATTCAATATATAAAAGAGCCCCTCTTAGCTTTCTCTTTTAGGCCACACCTATTGTGAAAGAACAGAAAGAACAAAAGAGGTTATGTGGATAGCTGTCCGGTCACCACAAATTTTTGTTTAAACTGTATTTCCCAGGGGGGTCACGTGATGCTCTTTAGCTGAGTGGATGTCTCTTAGCCAAGCTTCACTCCAGCCACCCCAAAATCATTTAATTTACCTGCAAGATCTTCCCTATGCGGGCCTAGAAGTTTCCTAATGGTAAGGCTAAGTCCCGGTGCACCCTGTGATGGAGCTCAAGTCCATTTTAACAGTACAGCAGGGGGGTTATGCCCGCGAAGACCCCGCGGACAGGAAGGCACCGTGCACAGAACTTGGGCCCCAAGATGGCGGCAATGCAAGCGAGTCCTCCACCGGAGAGTCTCTCAACGGGGTCCACTAAAGACTTAGTGCAGCAGATATCGGCAGTGCTTGAGGACAAACTATCTAAGCTGCAAACGTTGGTGGATCAAATTCAGGACTCCTTGGAGCGGCAGGGTGCGCGTATCCAACAGGCAGAGGACCGTATCTCGCTCCAGGAGGATCGTGCTGAGACAGCGGACATGAAGATTTTGGCGCTTGAGAAACAATGTGCATTTCTAATGCAACAAATCGATGACCAAGAGAATAGAGGAAGGCAAAACAATCTCCGAATTATAGGCTTACTTGAAACTGTAAAAGAAAAGGATCTATGGAACTTCATCGAGCGGTGGCTGCTGGAACAATTAAACATACAGTTACCAGACAAGGTGATGAGAGTCGAGAGGATCCACCGAGTTGGGGCTTTGCGTGAGGGGGAACAGAATCCGAGACCTGTGATGGCCAGAATACTTAATCATGCTGATAAGTACATAAGTACATAAGTAGTGCCATACTGGGAAAGACCAAAGGTCCATCTAGCCCAGCATCCTGTCACCGACAGTGGCCAATCCAGGTCAAGGGCACCTGGCACGCTCCCCAAACGTAAAAACATTCCAGACAAATTATACCTAAAAATGAGGAATTTTTCCAGTCCATTTAATAGCGGTCTATGGACTTGTCCTTTAGGAATCTATCTAACCCCTTTTTAAACTCCGTCAAGCTAACCGCCCGTACCACGTTCTCCGGCAATGAATTCCAGAGTCTAATTACACGTTGGGTGAAGAAAAATTTTCTCCGATTCGTTTTAAATTTACCACACTGTAGCTTCAACTCATGCCCTCTAGTCCTAGTATTTTTGGATAGCGTGAACAGTCGCTTCACATCCACCCGATCCATTCCACTCATTATTTTATACACTTCTATCATATCTCCCCTCAGCCGTCTCTTCTCCAAGCTGAAAAGCCCTAGCCTTCTCAGCCTCTCTTCATAGGAAAGTCGTCCCATCCCCACTATCATTTTCGTCGCCCTTCGCTGTACCTTTTCCAATTCTACTATATCTTTTTTGAGATACGGAGACCAGTACTGAACACAATACTCCAGGTGCGGTCGCACCATGGAGCGATACAACGGCATTATAACATCCGCACACCTGGACTCCATACCCTTCTTAATAACACCCAACATTCTATTCGCTTTCCTAGCCGCAGCAGCACACTGAGTAGAAGGTTTCAGCGTATCATCGACGACGACACCCAGATCCCTTTCTTGATCCGTAACTCCTAACGCGGAACCTTGCAAGACGTAGCTATAATTCGGGTTCCTCTTACCCACATGCATCACTTTGCACTTGTCAACATTGAACTTCATCTGCCACTTGCACGCCCATTCTCCCAGTCTCGCAAGGTCCTCCTGTAATCGTTCACATTCCTCCTGCGACTTGACGACCCTGAATAATTTTGTGTCATCGGCGAATTTAATTACCTCACTAGTTATTCCCATCTCTAGGTCATTTATAAATACATTAAAAAGCAACGGACCCAGCATAGACCCCTGCGGGACCCCACTAACTACCCTCCTCCACTGAGAATACTGGCCACGCAATCCTACTCTCTGCTTCCTATCTTTCAACCAGTTCTTAATCCATAATAATACCCTACCTCCGATTCCATGACTCTGCAATTTCTTCAGGAGTCTTTCGTGCGGCACTTTGTCAAACGCCTTCTGAAAATCCAGATATACAATATCAACCGGCTCCCCATTGTCCACATGTTTGCTTACCCCCTCAAAAAAATGCATTAGATTGGTGAGGCAAGACTTCCCTTCACTAAATCCGTGCTGACTTTGTCTCATCAGTCCATGTTTTTGTATATGCTCTGCGAGTTTTACAGGCATACAGAGGAAGGAAATCACTTGACTAAAACGGACATAAGCTACTACTTTTCCATACTATTCCAAGATTACTCGGCACGTGTTGCTGATCAGAGGAAGCAGATGGGACATTGTAAGCATCTGTTTGACAAAGGAATAAGATTTGCACTATTTTACCCGGCGAAGGTGCGTGTGGTGCATGACAATAAAACTATCTTTTTCATGGAGCCTGGAGATTTGGGCACATTTGTGCACAAACTGCAATGACTGGAGGAGATGCACGATTTCTGTCTACAGTACCACACCTGCGCTGATCAGGGGTTTGGTGTGCTGACGCGCTCTGCTATTGCCGAGGAGCCTGATGACGATTAAAAACCTGGGCCTCTGCCTGGAGCTCGGTTGAGCCTGAAGGCCATACTGGACAGCATGTTTCCTTCATTATTAGCTGGTTGGTTCGGACGGGGCTTCGTTTAAGTTCATTTAAGTCTGTTACTGATTCAGAATTAATATTCTCTGAGAAGATCTTACTTTTACTGCTCATAGAAGGGGGAAGGTGTGGGTGGTGTGGGAGGGTTAGTGGTGTGAAGGAAGGGGAAGTTTGTTGTGATTTTATATGGGTTATGTGTGCTAGTACTGTTGGAGTCTTTGGTGGGTTGTCAGAAGGGGGGAGGGAGAGATTGGTTTAGTATCTGGTGGGGGGGAGGGGGAATGTGGGACATTAGGGGGGACACATGTGATTCATGTTCATCGAAATCATATAAGCTGCGAGGGGGGGGGGGGGACTGTCATTGCAGGGCGACTGGAGGGGGAAGTCTCTGCTTCATGTTGTTTATTTCGTATCTGTCTGGGGGATTCAGCTGGGAGGTCTCCTGGGCATGATGAGGATAGTGGTGTACTCGTTTGACCCTCGGCTACTGATGGTGCTCCATGGTTGCTCTTAAAGTGGTATCGCAGCAAATGCACAAGAAGTAAGTAGCATATTTAAACAAATCTACATAATTGCTTTCTCACACTATAAATTGTACTATTAAAACCTGAAATATTTTGATGCAGGTAAAAGTAGTTAGCATATCTAAATTAAAAACAAACAAACAAAAATAATACTTGGACAAGTTCCTGAGGTCCATAAATAATCATTATTCACATAGACTTGGAGAAAGCCACTGCTTATCCCTGTGCATAAGTAGCATAGAATGCTGCCAGAAACATGTGTAACCCTGGTCTCACCACGAAGTTCCAGGCACCAGCTAGCTCTTTGAGTCAGGCACCGGAACCAGTACAAAAGTTTTATTTATTACTGAGCTGGGCGCAGGACTGGTTTGGACTTACTCTGGAAGGCCATAGGGTTTTAAGCCACACTTTATCTTTATTTCTTTATTGGTCTGGGAGCAAATTAACTTCATTCTCATGCCAAAGAAACTCTCCAGTCCAAGATTTATGAAACAAACGCAAACTTTACTTGAATGCTGCAACAGGCAGACATCCAAACTTCATACTTTCTGGTAACAAAACAGTTCAAATTGTATCCAAACTGGTTAATTTGCTGAAAAGAGGTTTAAGTGCCAGTCCAAAACACTTGGTGTAAGAATTTCAACTCTTATTTAATTGTCTATTTATAAATCCTAGGGTATTTACATATTTACAGCTCCACCAGTCCAATGCCCATTCTTTAGGGCAGAATAATCAGATCAAATCAAAATAAATACTGTATACAGCAAAAATCTCCCTTTTCCGGGTTCAGTGCAGTTTACATTCATAGGTGGAACATAGGTTGAATACAATATGAAAGGTGGAACACAGGTTGAATGCAATCTATAGGTCACTAGAGAATGTAAGAGTAATAGAGAAGAGTCATCTAACAGATCTAAAGACAGTTAAGAGATATAAAAGTAGTAATAGTTATTATGCAGCAGGCTTCGGAAAGAGAAAAGCTTTTAACCTCTTCCGAAAGTTAAGGTTGCTAATCACTGATCTAATAGCAAGAGGCAGTGAGTTCCATAAAGAAACTCGTAATACAGGGAAGAGAGAGCCAAAGAATTTCTGAAATCTGATTCCCTTATAGAACAATGATGCTAAAATCAGTTGTTCTTTTAGTCTGTTGAACTGAACAATACATAATGATGAGACATTATTCAACAGTTCACGTGATGCCATGTAAAATTTGAAAAACTAGACAAGCAACTTTAAACCTGATTCTTTCAACTATGGGTAGCCAGGCTGTGCTTGCAGCATTTTTGCAGCAAGCCGTCTTGCTGGGATTTATCCATCTGCCAGACCCACTTAGGACCAGACCTCCCTGTCTATTCTCTCCCCCAAAGGTGCACTTCCATGAACTGCTGCCTCTGGTACCAAACAGGCTCTTTCCTGTTTTGCTCCCGGGCTGTGTTAACCCTTCTACCCACCTGGAGTACTCCTCACACTGCACGATCAATGTTTTAATTGGCAGAAACCTCCTCTATAGTCAGCCTTAGGTTATTGGGTCTATCCAGGACACCCCCCCTCTCCTCACAGGTCTTGGCAGGGGTGAAGGTAACCAAAGACCATGTGCTCTGCATAGCAACTTTTATTTATTCTTAACTCCACCCCTAAATAACATTTCCTATCCACTAAAGCCTACAAACATTTCCCTTAGCAACTGTACAATAAACACGCCCCTTGGGCTGGGCTTCTCACTACTTCCTCTCCTCAGTAACTCTGAAGGAGGGGGTTTCTCATCAGTTTAGTAAATCCCAATATAATGGGGGGTTACACATGCAAAAGGAAAAGGGGGGATGGGATTTTATTTACCACCTTTCTGTGGTTACGATCAAAGCAGTTTGCATATTATATACAGGTGCTTATTTTCTACCTTGGACCAATAGAGGGTTAATTGACTTGCCCAGAGTCACAAGGAGCTGTAGTGAGAATTGAACCCAGTTCCCTTGGTTCTCAGGCCATTGTACTAGTCATAAAGATAAAACTCAGGGACAGGCCACAGTTGAAAGAATACTGGACTTGATTGGCCTTTTTTTCTGACCCGGCATGGCAGTTCTTATCTTCTTGTTGGAAGAGACAAGTCTTTCACATTTAATCGGTTGATGCTTTTACTAAGGTGTGCTGAAAAATGGCTTGCAGTAGTGTAGGCGTGGGTTTTGGGTGCACGACAATCCATTTTTTAGCATGCCTGTAAAAAAGGCCTTTTATTTTTTGCTGAAAATGGATGTGTGGCAAAATCAAAATTGTCACGCATCCATTTTGGGTCTGAGACCTTACCTCTAGCCATTGACCTAGTATAGGTAAAAAATCCGGGCGGTAATGACCTACGTGCATCAAATGCCACTTGGCGCACGTCCGTTACGCACGCCTGAAAATAAAAAATATCTTTCAGATGCGTCAAAAATGAAATTACTGCAAGAGCCATGCGGTAGTTGGGCGGTAACTCCATTTTGGTGCACATTGGGCGCGTGTAGACACTTTCGAGGTTTAGGAAAAGAGCCCCTAAATTTCTTCCTTTGCTTCTACTACTACTTCCATATCCACCATTTCTAACCATTGTTAGACCAGACTAGGAGGTCTGAACATCATATATGTACCTGTATAGTAGCAGAGTGATTTAAACGAAATTATTTTTCTCTGCCATGGAGATCAAAACAGAACTGTCTCTGTCTTAAAGCTCTGTCTTTATTTTTGCCTTATTTCTCTCCAGTCATTATTCAGCCTTTAGCAGTCTGTAAAGCATTTTTTTAAAATTCTGGCCACCACCACCTGATTCAGATCCAGTTATGCAGCACTGGATCATATTTGTCTACCGGCGTGGTATATTTATGTCTTTGGAAGCCACCAGAAGTTACCAGGGTACTGCCAATATCCTGTAATGGAACCCAGATAACTATTCATGCAGGTTAAGACTGCTGTTTATGTGGTTCAGTTGACCTGGATTGCTATCCAGGCTCTGGTGTTGAACATCAGTGGTGCTAAAAAATACTTCCAGCTCTACTTTTGCTCTATTACTGTATCACTCCAGCATTAACCTGATAATGTTGCAGCAGTCTATGCAGATATTTAGCAGAATATCTAACCTGGGCCCATACAACATGATGTAATTGGGTAGAAGCCGCTCTTACATGTTAACTCACACTGAATATTGACCACAGCCTATTTTTTTTAGACCTTTTGGACTTAGGCAAAATAACTTTCTGAAGCCACCAATTTCCTGTTACTTCTTTCTCTGAACGCACAAAAGAAAATAATGTTTGCATGCTGCCCCCTGCCAGTAAGGTTTTCAGTATGTCCACAATGAATATTCATGAGATACATTTGCATGCAGTAGAGGCAATGCATGCAAATCTGTCATAAACATTCATTGTAGGCATCCTGAAAACCTGACTGGCTAGGGTGCCTCCAGGACCAGGTTTGGGACTCAATGCTCTAAGTGGAGCAGGAGTCCTCCACCTACAGTCCTGCCAGTGGGGGTGCTGTTTCATTATTAGATTAATGTGGGATATAAGTGAACAATAAATAAAATAAATAAATAAAATTATTAGATTTTCAATAGTGAGGCATGGCAAGCTTTGCAGGACTCCAGGGAACCTACCTGTCCCTATCTATTAAATATACAGTATTGAAGCAGGACCCCCCCCCCCCCCCAACACACACACACACACTCACACACACATTGGTAGTACTGTAGGTGGAGGACTCCCACCCAGCTTAGAGGGAACAGTGCTTGTGTTTGTTTTAATTTTACTTCTGAGCCAGTGAAATCATCAACCATGTGATCCGGGCAGAGATAGGCTTGTTTGACTGCTTGTAAAATGTCTCAACGTGATTGGCACAGAGTCCTGTGCTTCTTCCTTTCTCTTGTGCTGTGCCTGGGCCAATAGATTTGTGAGTTGTATAGAGCTGTATAAAATATGAGTATTGTATTGATGACTTTTGTATCATCCATATATGTAACTGAGAAGCATGTAGGATCATAAGCAAAAAAGCTGAACAATAAACTAAATTGCATTAAACTACATTGTTTCTGAATATGAATGGAATAAATGAGGATTCTTCTCATTGCAGGGTTATAGTCATTTGGTTTGTTTAAAAGTAAACAACTGAAAATGGTTTCATTCAATACGTTTTACAATTAGTTTAAAGGGAATGCACATCCCTAGTGCATGAATTCTCTGCTTATCTTTATGTAGAGCTCCATCTTTGAAAGTTTATGCTTCTGTTATTTACCAATAGTTTTGCAGATGCTTGTTACTACCCCTCTCTAGTAGCTCCTACCCCTCAAGCAATCTATACATAGAGCAAATCACTTTTACCGTGACCTTTCCCTCATCGTCAATTCTACTCTATCAGCCTTCTACAGTATTGTTTTTGAATATTTTTACTGCTGTAATTGGCTATTGCTTATGTTTGATCTATTGTTACTGTGCACCGCCTTTAGTGAATTCCTTCAAAAAGGCGGTAAATAAAACCTAATAAATAAAAAAATAAAATAAAATATTTTGGCATATCATGTTCCCTCTCTGACTACGTTCAAATCTAGCTGAAAAAAAACCCTCACCTTTTTGAGTTTACTTGTATATGTTAAACCATAGTTCACTCTTATTATAGCCTCAATAATTATAACCATTTTCTATAATAAATAAATCCCCCAAAGCCACTTTTTTTCTCATCTTTGTGCCTTGACTAGATTGTACAGTCAAAGATAAGTGCACAGTCCTTTGTCTGTTTCTCTTTTGTACTTTTTCTAATGGCCTACCTTGTTTCTTTTACTTGCTAATGATTTGTGTATCTTCCCTTGAAAGAACTGCATGGTAATGAAAGCATGACCTAGCAGCTAGTGCACTGTGCTTTATTAAAGAAAGAAATTGTGGGATAGACACATAAGATTTGCTTTTATTATTTCTATTACACATACCAGATGCACATATAAAAAAGAGACAAGACAGTCCTTGCATTTTGGAACTTACAGTCTACTTAAAACAGACAGGACACACAGACATAATCAAGATTTTTAAAAATGTGTTTGCTTTTTTGGGGGGGGGGGGCACAGGGGGAGGGATTTGAAAAACTGATCTGGGTGAACTTGTTGGATTCTAAATCAATTAGGTATAAAATAAACTAGAATAATTGAGAAAGGCAACATTTAAATTATGTGAAAACTGCAAGAAAGAGATTTAAAAGTTTTAAAGGAAAATGGGGATGGTATCAGTCTCCAGCAATTCAGACCAGCAAATAAATATATAAATAAATAAATACATACATACATGATAATTATTAAAGGTCTTATTTTTTTAACCTGCATTAACCAGTTAAGACATCTTAATGCACATTAATATATGTTGCAGTTAAGTGCATAATAGGTCAGTGGGTCCCACTGAGATTAACAGAACTTGCTTTAGTTAACTGTGTTAATTCCCGTGTCAAAGATTAAATAATCGGTAGGGTTAAGTAACTGAAAGGAGGGAGCACTTTAGCTGGACAAACCTGGAGGAGCTTTTAGTTATATGGCCTGAAACATCAACAATGTGCCATTGGCAGGTGAAGGAAGGGGAGGGGAGATCAGAGTGCAGACTTTCAGTTAATCCAGATGGGGAGGTGAACATTCCAGGTGCCAGCTTGCCAGAAAGCAGAACTTTTACAGGAAGTATGGAGATAAGAACACTAGCAAAAGAACTAACAAAGGCAGGCTTGCTCTATGGAAAGTTTTCACAAAGAAATGTTATATGATAATTGGCAATGATGCAGTGGTGGTGGTGGTGGTGGGGTAAATGTGATCAGTGTCCAATGAGAAACATAGGGGCAGACAAAGAAGAAAAGACTATATAAACCTGCAGACCTTACAGAACGGTGTGCCTGCTTGCTTTTAGAGACACCCATTCTTGCAAGAGTGTAATTGTTATTTTTGACAGTAAATTAATTGCTTCATCAATCTGATTTTGTGAGTCCTATTTTGGTATAGGTTCTCAGGTTACCTGGGGGCTATTTATAACATGGGGAAGGGAGGAGAACTTCTGTTTGAGGAGGAGAGGGATGGAGAAGGGCTTCAAATATTTAATAAAAGCAGAGCTCCTAAATTTAGGATCCTAAGTGCCTAGATATGTCCCCTATTTTCAACCAAACACAAGATCCTACATTTTCAGCTAAAAATTCAGCAATTTAACTGGGCAGAGGAGAGACTTCGCGCCTTCTGTCTCGCTGCACCCTACGCCTGGAATAAACTTCCTGAGCCCCTACGTCTTGCCCCATTCTTGGCCACCTTTAAATCTAGACTGAAAGCCCACCTCTTTAACATTGCTTATGACTCATAACCACTTGTAACCACTCGCCTCCACCTACCCTTCTCTCCTCCTTCCTGTACACATTAATTGATTTGATTACTTTATTTTTTGTCTATTAGATTGTAAGCTCTTTGAGCAGGGACTGTTTTTCTTCTATGTTTGTGCAGCGCTGCGTACGCCTTGTAGCGCTATAGAAATGCTAAATAGTAGTAGTAGTAGTAGTAGTAGTAGTAGTAGTATAATGGAACCTAGACACTTAGATTCTGTTGGATACTAGTGTAACCCGATATCAATGGCCCTAAGATCTTATGTGATGTATCAGACCTTAGTACTGTAGGTAACATAGAGGTACTTATATCAGATAACATTACAAGATAGCAATACTCTGGACTCGGTCTAGGGGTGTACTGAAGCCCACTAACAAGCAAATTAGCAGTGCTATAAGAATAAATCATGCCACAGAGATGAAATATATATGTTTATTAGGTAAAGAAAAATATATATAAACTAGTAAAAAAGCCCCATTTCTGAGTCCAATGAAACGGGCGCTAGCAAGGTTTTCATCGTAGTGTGTATGTTTGAGAAAGTGTGTATGAGAGTAACTGTGTGAGAGAGACAGAGTGAATGTGCAAGTGTGTGTGTGACATAGAGTGAGAGTGAGGCTGTCTGTGTCAGTGTGTATGTGAGAATGTGAGCGAGTGTGTGTGTGAGAAACAATGAGAGTGTGGGGCAGGGACCCCCCTCCGTGTCCCGCCCTCCTTCCCCCTCCCCCCATCTTCCCTCCCCTCCCTTTCCTTGGGATACACATTTGTTTATATCTTGTTTGTACTGTATATTGTATTGTGATAACATATTTTATTCTTAAGTACTATGAATGTTGTTTGTTGAGCAATGAAGTAGTATATAAAAAAATGGTTTAAAATAAATGAAACCCAGAAGACATTTCTGAAAATAACTGGGGTCTCAGTCATAGGTACCTGGTCTGTGGGTGTAGTGATGCTGAGCACCCTCAGTATTGATCAAGGTCCTTTCTTATGTCCTGCGAGGTGTAATTTGTGCACTCATTTTGAAACGTCAGTGCCTATGGTCTCAGCAAGTCCAGTCAACAACCTAAGGTTTGCAGCCCTGCTGTGTTCCAGCTAACTGCAGTCGTTTGTTGCTCCAGGTTTGCTGCTTTCAGTTTCAACTGCATTTCAGCCTTTCAGGGTCGTGGCCCTCCCATTGCAACGTTAAAGCTGGCTCCGTCCCTCCCTCCGACGTTCAGGCAGGCTGGCTGGCTGCCTCCCTCCCTCCGTCGTTCAGGCTGCCTGCCTGCCTTTCTCCCACTGATGCGGGCTCCCTGCCCCAAAACACGGCCATTTTCACCTTTCCTCTCCTCCTCCCCGAGCAGACATAAGCCCCCTGCCTCCTCCCCCAGCCGCACACTCCCACCAGCCCTCCTCTCCCCCCTGCTTCCCCCCCCCCCCCCCAATGCCTTGCCGGGGCCTCCACCTCGGCCTCTTCTGAGGAAGTCATCCCCCTCCTGGAGCGATTCCAGATGGAGGTGGTACTAGTACATGGTGAGTTTCCAAAGGATTATACATCTTCCATTTTTGTATACCTGCTGTATACTTCATGCTAGTTTATTCATTTGTATTAGTTTTAAGTTTGTTATCATATCAGTCCGGGAATAAGGTCCAAGATTTATGTATCTGAATGTAGACAGCACAGTCAGTAGATGAGGCCTTGTTGTAGCTAAGCTAACCTTGTCAATTGCTTACAAGGTATGCAGTTCACTGGTTTAGGAAAACAGTCTCTGGCTCTCTTCAGAGCTTTCTATCCACCTGCCAGTTGTCTGGTGTTCTTCCTTCTCGTGTTCTTCCTCTTCACTCTCCTCCCCGACTGAACTTTCTTCAGTCCAAATCTTTGGTATCCAATGGTCCAGATGATACCTAATGACCAATCGCATATGATGACCTCATGTCCAGCCACCTGCATGTTCCAGAAGCAAACCTTTGTTATAGATGTCATGCCAACTCCTTGTTAGCTCAGATCCTCCAGGATGATTGCATATTCCTGTAGCCGAGAGCTTCTCTCCCCCAACGTTCCCAGGAGATAACGGGGCTAATTGGCAATACAGAGAATATGTCCTTGGATGAAGTAATCAGGCAATGCTAAGCAATAATTTTCCTTTCTGTAACCAAGCTGATTTCTGAAGTTAAAGATGTACTCAGGTCACAGGTTGTAGAATCCATCTTGTTATAAGAATGGTTCAGGCTTGTATATGCCCAGGTCAGCAAAGGTGAGATCTCAGGTAAATACCCCTACAGTACTCATATCCCATATACAGTATTACTAGCTCTACACAAGCCTCTACTTGTGGAACTTAGTGTACAGTTTGACTGATTTGCCAGATTCTCTCCCACCTAAGAAGGCCCAGTATCTTCACAAGCTGGCCAAGCAGCAGAAAGCATGTCATAAATTACTGGGCAGGGGCAAATATGATACTTTTGATGTGGCAGCCAGGATCTCTGCACATGCGATGCATAGACTCTCATGGCTGCATGTCTCTGACTTGGACCTGGCAGTCCAGCAGAGGTTGGTGGACGCTATGTGCCGTGGAGATAATCTTTTTTGGAGAGAAGGTGGAGGAAGTCACAAATCTCATCAAAAAACACACTGATACCATCGACACTCTCTCCTGGCAAGCACATTCTATCCCCTCCTCATCTAGGAGGATTTTGGGCAAGTTGAAGAAGGTGTAGGTACACTCCTTCTTGCCTCACTCAGCAAGCGCAGCCCCAGGGTGCTCATTCTCATCAAAAGCGTGTGCCTAAGGCCCAGCCAGCACCCCAGTTAAAACAAGGGACAAGGTTTTGACTGACTCCAGCAAAGCATAGTCATAATCAAAGTAACTTGTCTCAGACAACCTACCAGTGGGAGGGAGGCTGAGTTTTTCCAAGATAGGTGGCCCCTTGTAATCTCCAACTGGTGGGTTCTTCAAATAGTTTGTCTCGGTTACGCCCTACATTGGCAACAAAGACCACCAAATTGCTCCCCGAGAGCACCTTGCTTCAGCTCTCACCACAAAGAGATACATAGTAACGTGGTAACATAGTAGATGACGTCAGAGAAAGACCTATATGGTCCATCCAGTCTGCCCAACAAGATAAACTCATATGTGCTATTTTATGTGCGTACCTGACTTTGATTTGTATCTGCCATTTTCAGGGCACAGACCATAGAAGTCTGCCCAGCACTAGCCCTGCCTCCCACCACTGGCTCTGCCACTCAATCTCTGCTAAGCTTCTGAGGAACCATTCCTTCTGAACAAGATTCCTTTATGTTTATCCCACGCATTTTTGAATTCCGTTACCGTTTTCATCTTCACCACCTCCCATGGGAGGGCATTCCAAGTATCCACCACTCTCTCCATGAAAAAATACTTCCTGACATTTTTCTTGAGTCTGCCCCCTTCAATCTCATTTCATGTCCTCTAGTTCTACCGCCTTCCCATCTCCGTCAAAGGTTCGTTTGCGGATTAATACCTTTCAAATACTTGAACGTCTGTATCATATATTTGCAAAGAAACTCTCCACCCTTCTAAAGGCCCATGCAACTGAATTCATTCCACCAGGGGAAAAACCAAAAGGATTCTATTCCAGGTACGTCCTTGTGCCAAAGAAAACAGGGGGGATGCATCCCATCCTAAACCTAAGAGCCTTGAACAAATTCCCAGTCAAAGAAAAGTTCAGGATGGTTTCTCTGGGCACCCTTCTCCCAATAATTCAGGATCAAGATTGGTTATGCTTTCTGGACTTAAAGGATGCCTACACACATATCCCAATACTTCCAGGTAACAGGAGGTATTCTCAGATTTCAGGTGGGAACACAGCACATTCAGTACCGTGTCCTGCCATTTGGCCTCACGTCAGCTCCCAAAATGTCTAGTGGTAGTCGCAGCATCGCTATGCAGACTAGGAGTCCACGTGTTTCCCTACCTAGACGATTGACTGGTAAAGAGCACAACAAAGGACAATGTTCAGGAGTTTATGCAGAGAACTATTTGAATGCTAGAACTACTAGGATTTGTTTTAAATTACCCCGTCTCATCTGCTCCCTGTTCAACAATAGGAGTTCATTAGAGCACTGCTAGATAACAAGGCAGGAGCGAGCCTTTCTTCCTGTGCTGAGAGTGAACACAATAGTCAAATTCACCACATGGGTTTGAGTCAGCCAGCAGGTCACAGCTTGGCAGATGTTGAAGTTAGTAGGCCACATGGAGGGGCATAATCGAAAGGGGCGCCCAAGTTTCCTGAGGACATCCCAGCGAAGGGGCGGGGAAACCCATATTATTGAAACAAGATGAGTGTCCATCTTTCGTTTCAATAATATGGTCGCTTAACATTTAGGTCGTCCCTAGAGATGGTCGTCCTTAGACTTGGTCGTTTTTGATTTTTGTCGATAATGGAAACTAAGAACGCCCATCTCAGAAACGACCAAATGCAAGACCTTTGGTTGTGGGAGGAGCCAGCATTCATAGTGCACTAGTCCCCCTGACATGCCAGGACACCAACTGGGCACCCTAGGGGGCACTGCAGTGGACTTCAGAAAAACTCCCAGGTACATAGCTCCCTTACTTTGTGTGCTGAGCCCCCCAAAACCCACTCCCCTCAACTGTATACCACTACCATAGCCCTTATGGGTGAAGGGGGGCACCTAGATGTGGGTACAGTGGGTTTCTGGTGGGTTTTGAAGGGCTCACATTTACCACCACAAGTGTAACAGGTAGGGGGGATAGGCCTGGGTCCGCCTGACTGAAGTGCACTGCACCCACTAAAACTGCTCCAGGGACCTGCATACTGCTGTCATGGAGCTGGGTATATTTGAGGCTGGCAAAAAATATTTAAAAAAAAATTTTGAGGGTGGGAGGGGGTTAGTGACCACTGGGGGAGTAAGGGGAGGTCATCCCCGATTCCCTCCGGTGGTCATCTGGTCAGTTCGAGCACCTTTTTGTGTCTTGGTATTAAAAAAAAAAAGGACCAGGTAAAGTCATCCATGTGTTCGTCAGGGACGCCCTTTTTTTCCCATTATGGGTCGAGGACGACCATGTGTTAGGCACGCCCAAGTCCCGCCTTCGCTACGCCTCCGACACGCCCCCAGGAACTTTGGTCATCCCTGCAACGGAAAGCAGTTGGGGACGCCCAAAATTGGCTTTCTATTATACCGATTTGGGCGACCCTGTGAGAAGGACGCCCATCTTGTGATTTGTGTCGAAAGATGGGCGTCCTTCTCTTTCGAAAATAAGCCTGATGTTGTCCACTGTGCATGTCACTCCCTTGGCACATCTTCACATGAGAACCGCCCAGTGGACCCTAGTTTCTGAGTGGTCTCATGTCATCTTAGTGACTCTAGAGCTCATTCAATCCCTTCTCAGGTGAACGATTTGATCCAGTTTGACTATGGGACTTCTATTCCAAATTCCTCAGCCTTGGAAGGTGCTGATGATGGATGTATTCCACCTTTGGTGGAATGTTCACTTGGATGGGCTTCACACTCAGGGTGCTTGGTCAGCTCAGAAGACACATCAACCTTCTGGAGATATGGACACTGTGGAACACTCCTAAAGATTTTCAGAGCTTGGCTGTTCAACCAAATTGTATTCATCCAACATACAATCAGGTTATGATATATTACACCTACAAGCAAGGGGTACAAGATCATACCTTCTGTGTCAAGAGGCTGTCTGAATGTGGCAATGGGCTGTCTACAATGGGATAGTTCCAGAGCCACATTCCTGGCAGGGGAAGTCTAACTGGCAGGGGAAGTCTAACAGCCTGGCTGACAGACTGAGCAGTGTTATGCAACCGCATGAGTGGTCGCTTAGCATGGGTGTTGCATGTGAGATTTTCTGAGAGTGGGGCACTCCCTTGGTAAATCTCTTTGCCACCCCTTATAATCACAAGGTACCTCAGTACTGCTCCAGGCTCAGAGCACACGAAAGGCTAGTGTTGGATGCTTTCCTCCTCCATTGGGGGAATGGTCTTCTATATGAGTATCCTCCCATCCCTTTTCATGGGGAAGACTTTGCTGAAACTAAGGCAAGACCCATATTGGACCAGACAGATCTGGTTCCCTCTTGTTCTGGAGTTATCCAACCTTGGAGATCGGAGTGTTTTCCAACCCTCATAAAACAGAACGAGGGATCTCTTCTACATCCCAAACTCCAGTCTCTAGCCCTCACAACCTGGTTGTTGAGAGCTTAGAATTTGTTTCCTTGCATCCCCCAGAGGATGTTTCCAGAGTTTTGCTGGCTTCCAGGAAGGATTCCATTGAAGAGATATTATTCTTTCAAATAGAGGAAGTTTGCTGTTTGGTGTGAGGACAAGGCCCTAGATCCTCTTTTTTGCCCTATACAGTCCCTGTTTGAATACCTTCTACTCCTCTCTGTCTGGCCTTAAGACCAACTCTGAAAGGTTCACCTCAGTGCAATTAGTGCTTACCATCACCATGTAGAAGGTAAGCCCATCTCTGGATAGCCTCTTGTTGTTTGATTCATGAGAGATTGACTTTTGATTTTCTTCGAAGACAGCCGGCCATTACTTCTCATATACCAACCTACCTCCCCTTGGAGTTGTCTTAAAAAGCTATATTACTGTACCGATGGACCCGTGCTCATGAGGCAGGCAGGAAGGCACTCACATATGTGTGGTGGAAGCACTGCTGTGAACTCTTAAAGCTGTACAATGCAGGGCAGTGTTTCCGCATTGGGCGCAATGGATGACATCACCCACACGATGATTAATGGCCTGCAGTCCTCGGAGAATACCTGCTACAGGTAAGTATCTTTGCTATATTGCCTGCCTGTGTCCTGCCTATGCACTGCCCTTGAGTAAGCAAGGTAGTCGCATATTTACAGAACAGTGTGTAGGCCCCCTTTTGGTGCAGCTTGGTAAAAGGGGCCCATTGTTCTTTACTGATTTTAAACACAGCACTTTTTTTTGGCATTTACAAGAAATCTGACCAAAATTGAACTTATATTTTGTATTTAAGTAATTTTTTGAGTGCAGTAACATGATGTTCCTATAATCCAATATTTTACAGCCAGTGAATTCTTGATTCCCCAGCAATTATCCTTGTCCCTGTAGGATGAGGTTGCATAATACGTAACATTCAACATCCTTTAGACAGTTTTGTCTGTTTCAAGTTTTAATGTTCCTGTTAATGTAATGCATGTTCATTGTATTTAGATTTCACTTAATAATGTTCTTTCCAATTTTAGAGTATGATAACTCTATGAAAAGAAAAGACATATATTTGCTTTAATAGGTTTGGTTTTAATTAGAGTAATTTTTTAGTAATTTCACACCATGGAACTAACTGAGGTGCACCTACTTTATCAAGCAAATTATTATTATTATTATTTTTAATACAATAGGCTCCAGGCATAGGGATTTTTTTTTTCTTTGCCTGTATACGTAAATGTGTCAGCCAGTAATGACTTCCCATCATAACATGTCAGATTATATTTTTATTCATCGTTTAGACTGTTTTTATCTCCATGCTGACAAGGTTAGAAAGGAATAATTTCATGAGCCCAAGTTATTGTATTTACCAGTTCAGCTCTCTCATTTGTCCTTCCAACACAGCTGGTTTTTACCTAACATCTTTTAAAAATTAGTTTAGAGATTACGACTTTCAAATTCTATTAATATTCTAGGAGTTTTTTGCTGCAGAAAAAAAGAAAACAGAACATCATAGCCTAAGAAACACACGATCAGTTAAATTCATACCTTAAATTATCTCCACAGGGTCCATTGATTGGTCTTTTGTAGGTTGTTTTTATACATCTCTGGGATAGTGGGAGTAATAACTCAGCAGTGATTTCCCTGGTGCTTATATATAACAAACATATTGTTAGGAAAATGAAGGATGGAGATTACTGGGCCATACAGTCATTAGGTGGTTTAATGAAGTGCTGCAGGTTATCTGGGGGCAAGTCCCGTAGCACTAATGACATTCTCTTCCCTGCAGCAGAGAACCTTAAAGTAACAATGTAGGAATTAACACTTCTGCAATACAATAAAATTATAAATGATCCAGATGAGCAGGAAAAAGAAAAAAAGTCCTTTCACAGTTGGAGTGAAAATTTGCAATATGGAGTCATTCATCAATTGCTTAACTTAAAGGGAAAGACGGCTTTTTAATATGATTTTACTGATGTAGAAAGGTGGAAGAATTGGAAAACAGGTACAATCATTTTTCTTTTCTGTGACTTATTTCAACTTAATTTACGACACTATTTATAATCCCCTAGTATTTTAAAGTAGATAAACATGCAAACATTAGGAATGTGTATTTTTTAGCACACTTTAAAAAATGTAGGGGAGTATTTATTAAAGTGTGTTAAGAATTTACCACATGAATTAGCATGCAGTAACAGTTATCATACAGTCACAGTAACATTTATTACTCTGCCGTGGCACCATGATCTAATTCATGCAGTAACTGCTTGGTACAGCAAGGGAGTGGGAAAGTCATGGAGAATGTGCAGGTCATGGGTATGGGCAGCACTTAAATTAGTGCTTGGTAAGTTACCATGTAGATTGTATGGTTACAAAGGTGGACTGAAAAATGGCTTGCGGTAGTGTAGGTGTGGGTTTTGGGCGCACGCCGATCTATTTTTTAGCGCGCCTGTAAAAAAGGCCGTTTTTTATTTTTGCCGAAAATGGATGTGTGGCAAAATCAAAATTGCCACTCATTCATTTTGGGTCGGAGACCTTACCGCCAGCCATTGACCTAGCAGTAAAGACTCATGCGATAACCAGGTGGTAATGACCTATATGCACCAAATGCCACTTGGTGCGCATCCGTTACACGTGCCCAAAAATAAAAAATATTTTTCAGACGTGTGTATCAGATGCACTCCAAAGAAGAAATTACCACAAAAGCCACGCAGTAGTCGGGCAGTAACTCCATTTTGGCACATATAGGGCGTGCATAGACGCTCACGAGGCTTAGTAAAAGGGACCCCATTATCTGTATGCATTTATCCTGTCCTGATACTTTAAACAATACCCAGTCCTCTATACTGGATGAGCACGCTTATCTCCCTTAGCAGTATCTTGAGGCAGCATCTCCCATCCCCGATCAGCATCTTGATGCACCCTTATTCCTCCAATCAGCATCCCTACCCACCTCTACTTTTAGGGGTCATCTAATAAGGTCAAATATTATGGAGCCAATATTCATCCCATGACTGACAGCTGCAGGCAGAATTAAAAGCCAGGATATTCAATGATGGGCATATCTGAGCACCATTCGCCCCATCCATGTCCAGTATCTCCCCTCCCCTTTCCTACCTTCTTCATGGTCAGTATCTCATCAACCCTTCCTCTTCCCTTTTCCCTTCCTTTGACACTGCTGCCCTACCTCTTCCTGGCTGCTGCATAGGTTCTTATCACTGGCATGATACCTTTCAGTACAGGACCAGGCTCAAGCACTGCCATAGCTCTTTCTCCCTTAATGCAATTCCTGCCTCTACTGAAAGGTCCCACATTGGTGCTGACTATCCGTGGAGCAACTGGGAAGAAGTAAGACCACTGCAGAGGAAAGGGGAGAAGATGAGATACTTGTCTACTGCCTTCAATTTTTGCCTCCCTAGATGGATGCCCAGTCCATCTAGTAACAGAAGTAGCCCTGATTCCATTTTGTGGTGATAATGTTATTTGGCACTTTTCCTATTATGTAATATTGATAAAAACAGCTATCATGTCACAAAAGTTAAAAGCTAAAATTAAATCCCTAGCATTAACCATGCCTGAATTGCTTAATTCTTCTTATCATCATGTGGTCATGTTCTTTGCCAGGTACATTCATTTCTTTCCAGGACACAATTGTACATCCTAGTTGATGGCTGAAGCAAGAACATGTAGTAGACAGAAGTTACCATGAAATAGCAGCCTTACTTACTGTTGCATGCGACCCTTATCTCTTATCTCTATGCTGATGACTCCCAAATCTACCTTTCTACCCCTGATATCTCACCTTGCATCCAAACCAAAGTTTCAGCGTGTTTGTCTGACATTGCTGTCTGGATGTCTCAACGCCACCTGAAATTAAACATGACCAAAACCGAGCTTCTCATTTTTCCCCCAAAACCCACCTCCCCACTCCCCCCGTTTTCTATTTCTGTTGATGGCTCTCTCATTCTCCCTGTCTCCTCAGCTCGAAACCTTGGGGTCATCTTTGACTCTTCTCTCTCCTTCTCTGATCATATCCAGCAGATCGCCAAGACCTGTCGTTTCTTTCTTTACAACATCCGTAAAATCCGCTGCTTTCTTTCCGAGCACTCTACCAAAACCCTCATCAACACCCTTGTCACCTCTCGTTTAGACTACTGCAATCTGCTTCTTGCTGGCCTCCCACTTAGTCACCTCTCCCCTCTCCAATCGGTTCAAAACTCTGCTGCCCGTCTTGTCTTCCACCAGGGTCGCTTTACTCATACTACCCCTCTCCTCAAGTCGCTTCACTGGCTCCCTATCCATTTTCGTATCCTGTTCAAACTTCTTCTACTAACCTATAAATGTACTCACTCTGCTGCTCCCCAGTATCTCTCCACACTCGTCCTTCCCTACACCCCTTCCCCTGCACTCCGCTCCATGGATAAATCATTCTTATCTGTTCTCTTCTCCACTACTGCCAACTCCAGACTTCACGCCTTCTGTCTCGCTGCACCCTACGCCTGGAATAAACTTCCTGAGCCCCTACGTCTTGCCCCATCCTTGGCCACCTTTAAATCTAGACTGAAAGCCCACCTCTTTGACATTGCTTTTGACTCGTAACCACTTGTAACCACTTGCCTCCACCTACCCTCCTCTCCTCCTTCCTGTACACATTAATTGATTTGATTTGCTTACTTTATTTTTTGTCTATTAGATTGTAAGCTCTTTGAGCAGGGACTGCCTTTCTTCTATGTTTGTGCAGCGCTGCGTAGGCCTTGTAGTGCTATAGATATGCTAAATAGTAGTAATAGTTATGGTCTGAATCCACTTTTCATTTTTCCAAGATTACTGCAATGCACCCCCCAAAAAAATTGGTATTAGATTTTTCTGCAGCAATATGCAGTATTTCAGTTTCTTCTTGATCCCAATGTTATTCAATGGCTACTGAACTCCTGGGGAAAACTGTAGTTTAAAACTCAGCACCAATCCTCCGAAACGACACCACCTTGTTATGGTAGAGGGGCTTGTGTGTTTCCATGACTCAGAAGGCTATGCTGTAGGGCCACCCATATTAGACAGGACTCTGAGGAGAAACCAGATGAAGTATATCCACAACCTCCCGGAGGACCAAGATTAGTGCCAGAAGATGCTGTGTTGGACAGAGCTCCGTAATCATCAAAGTTCTTTGGGTTCTGAGATGGGGAAGAGAAGGGGAAACCCCGGAACTACCTTTCCGTAGCCAAGGACTCTTCCCACATTTTCCGGCCAGTCTGTGAGAATCACGGTGTCTGTCTAGTAATGGAGGGAAGTGTGACTGCGAGTGGCCCCAAAAGGTTGGGGCAGAATTTGGAATATATGTTGGCTAAACTGACATGTGGCTTCTTCAACCTGGAATCACACTGGCTGGGAGCTTGGGAGGGGTCACTCTCTGAGAAGGAATATGGTTTGCTGCTCCAATGGAGAAAAACTTCCTGGCATCCTCTTCCCCAGTTTAAAAGAATGGGAGGAATGCTTGAGTGGAATAAACAGTGTCATTGACCTGGGGCCATCTTATTCCCTATACCAGTTAGCTGAGTCTAGAAGCGGGAAGATCTGAGGTTATGTTGGGCTGGCTATCAGCCATCTTTCAGATAGTGGACTCTTCTCTACAGGTGACATCTTTTAATTATCTACCTTATAATTATGTTATTACTACCAGTCATGATCTGGGGAGCATCCAGAGTTTGTATGCCTAGACAATGGTCAGCATAAAGTGACTCTTTGGATTTGACAGTTCTTCTGGAGAATTCCATGGAGTTAGTTACCTTAAGAACTTTTTCGCTAACCGCTCGCTATAACAGTAGTACCGCTAGGCTACCACAGCAGCCTGGTGGTACTTCCTACCCATACCACGCCATCATTTCTGGCATTACAAAAAATGTATTTATTTTTGTAGCTCTGGACTGTAGTCAGCGGAATCAGGCAATGCCGCTCACTGCCCGGTTCCAACCGGGTTAGTGCAGGAGCCCTTACCACCAACTCAATGGGTGGTGGTAAGGGCTCCCCTTCAAAATGGCCATGTGGCAAGTGCTTTACTTGACACCCAGCCATTTCCTGCAGGAAAGCGAGACCTTCCCTTTTACCAGCTGCGGTAAAAGGGGGCCTCACACCAGTGCCGGCACCCTTTGGCCACAGCTTGGTAAAAGGGGCCCATAGTAAGTGACAGCAGATAAAGACCTGAATGGTCCATCCAGTCTGCTCAATAGTCACATTCATTATTGGTGCTGTAGATGAAGCTCCAAACAGGGCTCTATCACGGCGAACCCTCCTCTCCAATCATAGAATATTCCTATCTCGCACTTTGTGTTTATGATGTACATATGCAATGGTTTCTTCTCTCAGAACAGCCCCGGCTGCTTCCCAAAATAAAATCGATCAGTCCAAGTGGACCAGATTATGTCTGTGATATTCTTGCAAATCAAAAGGCAACCGCCAGTGACTCTGACCTCCATTCTCCCCTCACTAAGATGAAGCTGAATCCATGTCATGGCATGATCAGATATGGCATACTCCCCAATCCTGGCCCTGGAAATCCTAGGAAAAAAAACCTTAGAAACCAATATATAGTCAATCCTAGATTGATTGGAATATGCCTGAGACAAATGGGATAGTCATGCTCGCCTGAATGTAACACTCTCCAAACATCAATCAAATCCAAGGCATTACAAAGTAACAGTAATCCCCTTGAGAAATCCAAACATACTCCTGGCAGAGAAGAGGATTTATCCAAAGTGAGATCAAAAACTGAGTTGAAATCCCCTCTCAAAATGACATTTCCGAGCTGCAGGGGTGATAAAACATCAATCAAGGAATGAAATACCTTGTTAAATACATTGGGGCCAAAAAATTTGTTTGTCTAGCTTCTTCTTTCTAGCTAGTAGAATATTGGCAAAAATGTACCATCCCTCATTGTCTTATTTGAGGACTCTGTATGTGAACATCAAGCCTTTTATGGAAAAGAATGTGGACTCCAGCCTTCCTGTTCATTGCCTGGGATTCTACTAGTTTCCCCACCCACCATTTCTGGAATTGTTTATGCTCTATAGAAGAAAGACGGGTCTCCTGCAGCTGTGCTATGCCAATAATTTCTGTCTATGGAGCGCTTGGAGTATTTTTTGTCATTTGATGGGTGAGGTAACCCTACCCACGTTCCAAGATACTATCTTAATTGGTGACACCAGGCATAGTACCCATGAATATTAAATATGAGAAAATATATATAGATAGGAGAAGGAGCCATTCCAGCCAGAAGCTTCCCCCCCCCCCCCCCCAAAAAAAAAAAAAAAAAAAAAAACAAGAATAGAACAGAGAGATACCATTCAGGCAGCCACATAAACACATTTATGTTTCAACATTTTTTATTGATGAAATTGAAAGCAAGCTCTATAAATTGCATGTTACAAAGCCAAATCTTCCAAACATGAACGTAAGAACAATCATATCATCAACAGTTTAACTTTTCCTTCCCACCCGTACCCCTCCCCTAACCCTCCCTACCCTCCACTTCTAATTATAAACAATTTTATTGATGACACATCATAAGAAACAGCCACCCAACTTCATCGACAGTATGGATCCAAACTCTGGAGAATACTCAGCTGACCGAACTTGGTCAAACTTCACGCTCCTCACTGCCGAAACAGTTGCCCAGGCAATCAAAAGATTCTCCAGAACCCACTGCAAACTGGATACCTGCCCTAGCTACTTACTAAAATTCGCCCCTGACCGCTTCATAACAGACCTCACATCCCACCTAAACTACATGCTCCAACAAGGTCTTTTCCCTGAGGAATATGGCAACATCCTACTCACCCCAATCCCAAAAGATACCAAGAAAAAAACAACCGAACTCGCCAACTATCATCCAGTTGCATCTATCCCACTAACAGTCAAACTGATGGAAAGCATGGTGAACAAACAGATTACTGACTACATGGACAAGTTCTCATTACTACATTAATCACAATCGGGATTCCGCCCCCTCCACCTCCATAGTACCGAAACTGTGCTAATCACTCTCCTGGCCAAATTCAAGCAGGAAATAGCTATACGCAAAAACATACTTCTCCAATTCGATATGTCGAGTGCTTTTGACACAGTAAACCACAACATACTACTAAGACTCTTAGACTACTTCGGGATTGGTGGAAATATACGTAGCTGGATCAAGGGTTTTCTAACCACCAGAACATACCAAGTGAAATCAAACTTAAACATATCTCCCCCTTGGAAAGCAGACTGTGGAGTACCTCAAGGATCACCACTATCACCAACACTTTTCAACATAATGATGATCCCACTGGCCAAGTCCTTATCAAAGCAAGGCCTCAACCCATTCATCTATGCAGACAATGTCACAACATACATTCCCTTCAGACATGATCTAACAGAAATCAATAATGAAATCAAACTCGGTCTGAACACCATGGACTCATGGGCAAATTCTTTTCAAATGAAACTGAACACTGAAAAAACACACTGCCTTCATCCTCTCACCTCAACACAACACGTACAAACCCACAACCTTAATCACCCCAGACCACACCCTCCCTATCTCCGACAGTCTGAAAATACTCGGCGTTACAATCGACCACAACCTCACATTCGAGAGCCAAGTGAACTCCACAACAAAGAAAATGTTCCACTCAATGTAGAAACAAACGCGTAAAACCTTTCTTCCCGAGGGAAATATTTCGCAACCTTTTACAATCAATGGTACTAAGCCATACAGACTATTGCAACGGAATCTTTGCGGGATGCAAAGAACAACTGACAAAGAAACTTCAGACTGCTCAAAAGACAGCAGCCAGGTTGATATTTGGTAATCATGATTCGAAAATGCCAAACTCCTCTGGGCAAAACTGCACTGGCTTCCAATCAAAGAACGTATCACCTTCAAATTCTGCACCCTGGTCCACAAAATTATCTATGGCCAAGTCCCAGGATATATGACAAACCTCATTGACCTGACAATCAGAAACATATCTAGTTCATCTCGAACATACCTAAACCTCCACTACCCAAACTGCAAAGGACTCAAATACAAAGCAACCTACACATCCAGCTTCTCCTATATAAGCACACAATTATGGAACACACTGCCAAAAGCTGTGAAAACAACCTATGACCACCCATATCAGCCCTCTTCTGAAGTCACTTCACTGGCTCCCTATCCGTTTCCATATACAGTTTGGGCTCCTCTTGTTGACCTATAAGTGCATTCACTCTGCTGCCCCTCACTGCCTCTCCACCTCGTCTCTCCCTACACTCCTTCCTGGGAACTCCATTCACTGGGCGAGTCTCTCCTGGTTGCACCCTTCTCCTCCATTGCTAACTCCAGACTACGTTCATTTTGTCTCACTGCACCTTATGCCTGGAACAGACTTCCTGAGCCATTACGTCAAGCTCCATCCCTGGCCGCCTTCAAATCCAGGCTGAAGGCCTACCTGTTTGATGCTGCTTTTAATTCCTAACTTGTCACCTGCTCGTAACCTTTATCTTGTCTTCCTCGCTTTAATAGTCCCTTTTCCCTATGTGTCCTATCTGTCTGTCCTACCCTTATCCCTTATTTGTCCTGTCTGTCTGTCCTGATTTAGATTGTAAGCTCTTGAGCAGGGACTGTCTTTTCTTCATGTTCAATTGTGAAGCACTGCGTACAACTGGTAGCGCGATAGAAATGATTTGTAGTAGTAGTAAACTTCAGGAAATCATTGAAAACCTACCTATTCAAAAAGGCATACCCCACTGACCCAACATAGATACCTACACTCGGCAACATAGCAAAACCAAAGCTCGTAATGGACACTATTTTATAACCTTTCCGCTCCTCAACCCCCATTGTACCTGATACACGTGTACCTTTATTTGACTACACTATCACCTTGTATTTGTTTCTCTACCGGACTAGGTGAAAGTCTTTACGGAACTATTTAAGCCACATTGAGCCTGCAAATAGGTGGGAAAATGTGGGATACAAATGCAACAAATAAATAAAAAATAAAAATTTCAAGATTTAAATCAATAATGAGCATGATATTATATACTTATTCATGGTCTTTCTTTGGTGTTTCTGGGACATAGACCATAGAAGTCCGCCCGGCTCTTTCCTTATGTTCCAACTACTGGAGTTGCTGTCAAAGCCCACTCCAGCCTATTCAATCCATCTTGACATTTGCGGGACAAAGACTGTAAAAGTCTGCCTGACACTGTCTTCATGTTCCAAACCACTGGGAAGTCAGGCGAAGCTCTCTCCATCCCATCCTAAACCGGATTGCCGTATGCTGGACTCAAACCGTATAAGGCAGCCCAGCACCGGCCTTAACTGATGTAGCCAGAGTCACCATCTAAGCACTTCCTGACATTCAAACACATATGGAACCCTTTAAGTTTTGGGGGTTTTTTTTATATCATTTGATTGTTATTTCCCTCTCTCTCGTATAGTTCCTGTTTGTTTTGATTCTAATTCTTGTCATTCAATTTGGATTATTTAAAGTATAATATATGAAATTTTATAAATGACAAATAAACTCACAACTACATTTTTGGAAATTATATGCGCCACTTGGTACACCACTGCAAACTCTGTAGTCAATGAGCAAATCCTCCTTAGTTGCTCACTGGCTGGCAGAAATTGATTTTTGTTTTGAATACAATCCATCATAGTGGGTTGAATCTTGAAATTGATTAGGCCTCTTTAGTATGATGCTGATATTGGATTGGTTTGTGTGAGATCAGGTGACCGAGGGGCCCTTTTACTAAGGTGCACAGGCGCCTACACCTCTGTACAACATGCGCCAAATTAGAACTACCACCCGGCCCTGGGCGGTAATTCTAATTTTGAAATGCATCCAAAACGCGTTTCAGAAAATAATTTATATTTTCTACCAAGTGATGCTAACTGGGCCGTAATCGGCAGTGTACACGTGCTGATGATTACCACACGGTTAATGCGTCATACCTTATTGCTTATTCAATGGGTGGCGGTAAGGTCTCAGGCCCAAAATAGATGCGCACTGATTTTTATTTTGCCGCACGTCCATTTTCAGCCAAAAAAGGCCTTTTTTGCAGGCACGCTGAAAAATGGGCCTGCACACATCCAATACATGCGCCTACACCAGTGCAGGCCATTTCTCGGCATGCCTTAGTAAAAGATCCCCTGATTCAGGTATGTGGGATGGCATTATGATTACTTTGTATTGTATTTTTATTGAGAGTGGAAGAAAGTGATGTAAATTTTTAAGTACTGATTCTTACAGATTGTTTTACTTAAAGGGCTGTTGTCCTGACACAGCATGTGATGAAAAATGGCTACCTTGGCGTAGGTCCTGAAGGAGTATTCAAATGGAACAATTCAAGATAAGTTTCACGTGCTTTTATAAAAATAGTTGTATGAATAAGAATAACAATTTCTTTAAAGTTCTTTTGAAAACATACTGTAAATAAGAAGCCAATGAAGAATTCAGAGAATCACTGGGCTGTGGTCCTGGTGTGAAACAAGTCACTGGACAGGCTTCAGGATAGTAATGAGTTTAAATGCCCCCATATGATTGAAATTATAAGAACATTATCAGTGCTGGTTTGTAATGTGTTTTGCATAGTGAACCAGGTAAGTAGGACTATGTAAATGGCAGTCCTGACTTTGCCCAGTTAGACATACAAGTACCACATTAAATATCAGCTGTGCCCATATAACTTCCAGGCATGGCCACTGACTCAGGTATTCAGCGGGATATGTCAGTGTTTATAACAATTTATGCTAATGTCAGCTCAACACTGACCCATAAGTTTACAGTTGAGGTAAAGATGGGTTAAGTGGCTCACCCAAGATCACAAGTAGTGTCAGTATGATTTGAACACTGACTTTCCTAGTTCTTAGTCCACTGCTCTAATCATTATGCTACTGCTCTATTCCATTAGTGAAAGCCAATCAGCTCATTAATATTTAAATCAGTTGTCACATAGCATGTGAAATAACAGGATTTAAAGGGGCATTTTAAATATGACTTCTAAATCTGATTTTGGATGTTTTGCTGACAATGTCCAAAAATCAAGTAGCGAACATAGACGTTTCTCTGGTTCGAAAATCGCTATCTTTCTGTTTTTGAAAATGTATTCGTTTCTTGAACAATTTTCTTTGGTACTTGTTCATACAATGCACTACTACATAAATATAAATGAGAACAAGTATTTTACTCCATTATGGCAACTGCATTATTTTTAGAGGAAAAGACTTCAGACTCCCGGTCACAGCTGTTCGCACTTAAGACTAAACTAGCTGACCGCTCTGCTCTGCGTGTCTGACATTCAGCCCACGCTGGCGAGAATCCTCATCAGTCATAAAAACCTCTTACACATCGATCTATCGATTTCATATATTTCATATATTTACTCGATGTGTGACTCAGATAATACTTAGCTGTGGTTAGTGCTAGGGCAAATCCAACTAGTCCAAGCCCGACGGTGAGCTCCCGCTTCGCTCGTAGCTTCTTAAGGAGCCGGACAAACTAGCCCTTCTCAGCACCTACAACCATGTAACAAATAATCATTAAATCAGCTGTCATTTAATAGAGAAAAGTAAATGAAAAAACTCACATATTCGGGAAACGAAAGCATACCTTCACGGACCACCAGCTTTCATCTGCGTGATTGCTCCTGCCAAACCGGAAGTATTTATACTACTTCCACTCTAGCTGTGATCTCATGTGTCTTAAAGAAACACTTTCCATTCTACTCTGCTGTTTAAACCTTCTGGCATTAGGGATCTGAAATATTCACGTTTATATGCCCTCCTGGTTCAACATTGTGTACAATATTCTCATAAATCTGAAGATCTTAAATGTTTAATATTGGACCATATTCCAGTAAACATTAGAGGGGGGGATCGTAATCGTCAGTTAATACGAAGAGAACAACGTTGGATCTATAGATTGAGATCCCTAATGCCAGAAGGTTTAAACAGCAGAGTAGAATGGAAAGTGTTTCTTTAAGACACATGAGATCACAGCTAGAGTGGAAGTAGTATAAATACTTCCGGTTTGGCAGGAGCAATCACGCAGATGAAAGCTGGTGGTTTCGTTTCCCGAATATGTGAGTTTTTTCATTTACTTTTCTCTATTAAATGACAGCTGATTTAATGATTATTTGTTACATGGTTGTAGGTGCTGAGAAGGGCTAGTTTGTCCGGCTCCTTAAGAAGCTACGAGCGAAGCGGGAGCTCGCCGTCGGGCTTGGACTAGTTGGATTTGCCCTAGCACTAACCACAGCTAAGTATTATCTGAGTCACACATCGAGTAAATATATGAAATATATGAAATCGATAGATCGATGTGTAAGAGGTTTTTATGACTGATGAGGATTCTCGCCAGCGTGGACTGAATGTCAGACACGCAGAGAAGAGCAGTCAGCTAGTTTAGTCTTAAGTGCGAACAGCTGTGACTGGGAGTCTGAAGTCTTTTCCTCTAAAAATAATGCAGTTGCCATAATGGAGTAAAATACTTGTTCTCATTTATATTTGTGTTTTTGAAAATGGCAATTTCCTAGATGTTTTGTGTAAAGTGTATTTTTATTTTGTGACCATTAAAAAAAAAGTCCATGGGAAAAACATAAAAACAGGCCATTAGGACATAAGGGGACAACATCTTAGTTGACTGTTCACACAGACATCCCAGTAGAACAGTGGGGCACCCTAGGGGGCACTGCAGTGGACTTTACATAAAAGTCCCAGGTATACACCTCACTGTTACCCCCTTATATTGTAAGGTGAGCCCTCCAAAAGCCACCAAAAACCTACTATACCCACTTATAGGTGACACCTGCAGCCATAAGAGCTATTGTAGTGGTATACAGTTGGGTACAGTACTTTTTTTGGTGGGTCTTGGAGGGCTGTAACAGTTAGAATGGAATATGGGACTAGGTCCCCTTATCTTCAGTCCACTGCACTACAGTCCAACCACTAGGCTATTCCAGAGACCTGTTTGCTGCTCTAATAGGACTGGCCATAACATCTAAAGGAGTCATAGAGGCTGATCTGGTTTTTTCACATCTTTGGGGGGGGGGGGGGGGGTGAGAGGGGGTCAGTGAACACTGGGAGAGTAAGGGGGGTCATGACTTAATCCCTCCTGTGGTCATCTGGCCATTTAGACCAAGACATCTAACTTTTAGGCCTGGATGTTTTTGCTTTGTTCCATTATGGCAGAAAAACTTCCAAGTTTTGGGAACACCCAAATTCCACCTCCAACTTGCCCCCGACACTCCCCCTTGTGATCTGGATGAACTGCAGATGAACTCAATAGAACGTCTTAAAAATGCATTTTGAAAATAGCAAACTGGACGTCTTGGACAAAAAAACATCCATCTACCGCTTTTCTTTAGACAACTTAGAAGGCTAACATTACTGCTGGGATGACTATCCCAGTACCACCTCAAGTAGAAGATCATGTCATGTGTGGGTCCAATTTCCCCACCCCAAACTGAACTCTGAGCCCATTCCATGGACTTGGGGCAATGAAAAAGGTGAAAACATCTGGCACCATTTTGGTCAGGGAAGAAGGAAGTGGAGATTTCTCTTGCCTCATTTACTGTTACTGGAACTTCAGATGCTGTAAGTGGGACACGGTGGAATAGTACTCAGAGGGCCGAATTTTGGCTTCCATCTTGGCTAGTGTCACCAAAAGTAACACTTACTGTTGCCAGCAGTCATATACACACATTACTGAGGGCCTATTTTCAACGCTGTGGTACAGCTACAGTGGTTTTGGTGTATGGCAATCTGGCACTACTGCCGGCCCACTATGGAAGCCAACAGTAGTGCCATCCCCACCACATGCCATTTCCAGAGCAACCAGAAATATGTTTTATTTTTACTGCCGGGGCTTACCCGGCAGTAATCGGGCAGCACTGTGCACCAGGGGCGTATCTGCGTGGGGCCACAGGGGCCTGGGCCCCCGCAGATTTCGCCCTGGCCCCCCTCCCCGCCGTCAACCCTCCCCCGCTGCTTACTTTTGCTGGCGCCGAGGTCCGACCCGCAATCTCCGTTTTTCGTCTTCCTCCGTGGCCATGCTTCCAGGAAGTAACGCTGCAGTGCTGATTCGTTGAATCCAGTTCGGCGTCTGACGTCAGACGTCGAACTGGATTCAACGAATCAGCACTGCAGCGTTACTTCCTGGAAGCATGGCCACGGAGGAAGATGAAAAACGGAGATTGCGGGTCGGACCTCGGCGCCAGCAAAAGTAAGCAGCGGGGGAGGGTTGACGGCGGGGAGGGGGTGGAGAGAGGCGGCGGCGGCGGCGGGGGGGGGGAGGGAGGCAAAAATGTGCCCCCCCTCTCTGGCTGTGGCCCCCCCTACCGCCGGATTCCAGATACGCCCCTGCTGTGCACTGCCCAGTTACCACTGGGTTAGCAAAGGAGCCACACAGCCATTTCCTATTTAAAAAAACAAAAAAAAAAAACCCCAAAACTGTTGCAGCAAATCCACACACCGATGCCACCGCATGACCCCTTTTACCACAGCTTGGTAAAAGGGCCATAAATGTTATAAAATACATCTTTCAATATTCACTAAAATCTTTATGCCTAAATTGTCACAACTGCTATCCTGGAGGGCCACCAGTTGGTATGTTTTACAGGATATCCATAATAAATATACAGGGTATCTAAATATATCATATATATTTATTACTAAATTCTTTTGGTAAGATCAATACCTTTCACTCTAGGCACTTAAGTATTATAATATTAAATGCGTGACTGCATAATAGAATTTTTACTATCCTTTTATTATTTTTCCAATATACACTTCTATATACTTATTGCTCTATTTGTGCTTGTGTCCATTGCTCATACCACATTCATTCCCACCCATACTACACGTGTAGTATGGGTGGGAATGCATGTGGTACGAGCAAAGAGACACAAGCACAAATAGAGCAATAAGTATATAGAAGTGTATATTGGAAAAATAATAAAAGGATAGTAAAAATTCTATTATGCAGTCACGCATTTAATATTATAATATATATTTATTATGGTTATCCTGTAAAACATGCCAATTAGTGGTCTGGTCTTCCAGGATAGCAGTGTGACAACTCAGGCATATTTTTTGGATGTATCTTGAAAACTAGACTGATTTACGATCTTTCAGGATTGCAGTTTGACACCCCTGCCTTATATTTTTAGTGAATAACATGTTAAATATGCTGCGATAATAAGGCTTATAAACTTGGACTACTTAGGTTCTACCTTAATATTTTATGAATATTAACAAGAGCCAAAAGAGGAACAAGTCATGTTCTTTTTTTTTTTTTAATGGATGAAAATTATTGGGAACATGGCAGAGAAGCATGCAACTGGTAAAGATTTAATCCATGAAGTTGCAATGCTAATTATTTTTAAAAAAATCATTTTTGCTAGCATATCATAGACAATTTTCCCTTATTCTGCCTCTTCCCAATGTAAATTGTTGAATATACAAAAACAAAAATGCATAGCTATCATCAGAAGTTATTGAGCTAAGGGACCAGTTGTCCTGAGGTACACTGGAGCTATTTGATTTTAATTACTGTACCTAATATAAAGAATTTTTCCTTTTATTGTTTTGCGTATGCAGATCTTGTTTCTATGGATGCTGGTTGAGTTCATCAGATTTTGATATTAAAGTGTGTTGGTCTGCCTTGACAGATGTTATTTTCAAAGTGCAATTAAATGTTATACGTGTTATGATTAAATTATTTCCTCTTTCTGCTTGAAAAAAAATGATAGCATTTCTCTTCGTAATTAGTTCTCTCTCTGCTGAATCACACTGATCTCTCTGGAACACATCCAAATTAACCCAGGCAGGAGCATTAGTTATCCCCGTACAAAAGATTGCTGCAACATGCCAGGAGACAGGGGTCACACACGACACTGATATGTGTAAAGAATTGACTATTGTCAAATCCTATGTGGATAACATTGGGGCCCTTTTACTAAACTGTTCTCAGTTTTGCACTTATCGCATGATTAACGCACAAATTAAATGTGCAGTTAGTGCAATGCCTGTGTGGTAAATGCCTTGAATCTGCCCACATTTACCACACAGAGCAGTCAGTTAACACAGCACAGGCACCGCATTATGGGGTCCGTTTACTAAGCTGTGGTAAAAGGGGGCCTGCGTTAGCATCAGCACGTGTTTTTGACATGTGCAGAGGCCTCCTTCTACTGCAGTGGGTAAAAGGCTGTCTTTTTTCTGGAAAAGAAATGAGCATGCGGTAAGTGAACCAATTCGTGGGGGGGGGGGGGGGGGGGAGAACCGCCACCCATTGAGGTTGTGGTATGGCCTTCTGCGCTAACCCGACAGTAACTGGGCAGTGATTACTGCTGGGTAAGCACTGGCGCTACAAAAATAGAAAATATTTTTATAGTGCTTGAAATGGCACACGTGGGAGTGAAAACTACCTCGGGCTCCTGTGGTAGCCTGGTGATAGTTACGGATTGGCATGAGGCAAGCCTGTTGCCACCAGGGCCGCCGAGAGGGGGGGGGCAGGGGGGACAAAATTCCCTGGGCCCGGGCCTGGCTGCCGGCGCTGCAGTTCCCGGTCTCACCTACCTGCCTCCTCAGCTCCAGCCCTATGCTTTCGAAGCAGCAGTCACAGATCGCCTCCCTTCGGGCCTTCCTTCCCTGTGTGCCGCCTTTGCGGAAACCGGAAGTTACATCAGACGAGGGCGGGACACAGGGAGGGAAGGCCAGAAGAGAGGTGATCTGTCATTGCCGCCTTGAATGCAGGGGTCCCCGAGCTGTGGAGGCAGGCAGGTGAGAACGCGGACTGCAGCGGCGGGGGGAGCGACGGGGGATGGCAGCGGTGGGGGTGGAGGCGGGGCGGCCCTGCCCCGGGCCCAGCCTAGTGTCGTGGCAGCCTTGGTTGCCACACACTAACCCTTTAGTAAAAGGTCCCCTATATGCTGTGCCCGGTAGCATGGGAGGATCCACTCTATCAGGCAGTACATGTAGAATGCTAGGGGCCCAGAGTAAAAAAAATAAAAATCTGTTGCCGATTAAAGCTCTGACACTCCCCCCATACTCTGCCCACAGCTCCCACATTCCTTCTAAAGAACAGGTGAAGGAAAAAATAGGGTTGGGACCTTGGTAGGTCTTTTTCTCTTTCTATCCATAGGTACAAAAAGTTCCTACAGTTGAAATATGGCTAAGAAACATTGTGCCCCCAACTCTAGTGCTCACATTATAGCTTTTGCCTCTGTCCAGACTGAATGCTTGATCCAAAGCGAGGCACTGGTCTCATGTGTATGATGTATGCATATTAAATCCCTCATAAAAGAAGTACAAGGACTAAGAGAGTAGGTGGCAAGAATAAGAACCTTCTGTGACAACCAGAAATCCATCCCGGAAATGTTTCTTAAGGTATCAGGGAAAGATGATAGCTGGACACAGTTCACCAAATCCTGAAAAATCGACCTCCAAACTCTATCTTCTGTTGAACGGAAGAGCCGGTTAACAGCCCTGGAGGTAGAAAGCTGAAAATATCTCGAAGAAGAAACAAAGCTCAAAAATCACAAAGCTGCTGGATCAGTGGCCAATAACAAGCAAAAGGTAATGGTGGTTGGCGATTCTGTTCTGAAAGGTACAGAGGCACCCATCTGCCAACCAGACATGATGTCCAGGAAGATGTGCTATCTGCCTGGTGCTAAGATTTGAGATGTAGCAGAAAGTTTGCAGAGACTCATCAAGCCTACTGACCATTATTCTATGCTGATCATCCATGCTGGCACAAATGATACTGCTAAGTATCCCATGGCACTTATCAAAAGTGACTTCATGGCTCTGAGCCTGAGGGTGAAACAGTTAAGTGCACAGGTAGTATTCTCATCAATATTTCCTGTTTTTTAGGGCAGACCTGGAAGAAGAAAAACAGTGAAACCACAAGAAACCACAGGCAGGTCAGAAATGCGTGAGCATCAGTAAACAAGAACTGTCTATAGAAGACCCTCAAAAGATAGAATGGCTAATCCTGGAAAATGCTGCTGTCTACCTTCAAGATCACAAGTTTAAGGCTGTTTTTATTTATAAACTGTACAATTTACATCAAGAAAATCTTGAAAAAGAACAAGCATTGATTATAGAAAAAAAAGACCCAGAGAAAACACATAGAAAATACTCCAAACAGGAAAACAAAATTACAATAATCAAGCTTGATTAGACCACATTAGAGGAGAGATCTAATTCAAATACCAAAGGGAATTAGTTTAATTAAGTAAATTTAACATAAAATAGCAGGTTATCAACCATTTACTAAATTAAGAGGGGCATTTTCTATATGACATCTAACTCCAACTTTGGACGTTTTGCTGAAAACATTCAAAAATCGAGTAGTGAAAATGACCAGAAAAATGTCTACTTTTTTCTTTGAAAATGGCCATTTCTTAGATGTTGTTGTGCTTAGTGCGTCTATCTTTTCGGACTTTTTTCAAAACAAACACATCCAAGTGAAAAAGGCACAAAATCAAGCCATTGGGATGTAGGAGGAGCCAGCTTTCCTAGTAGACTGGCCACGCATGCATCCTAGCAGAGCAGTGGGGCACCCTAGGGGGCACTGCAGTAGACTTCACATAAAAGGTCCCAAGTAAACATCTCACCATTACCTCCTTATATTGTGTGGTGAGCCCTTCAAAACCCATGAAAACCTACTGTGCCCAACTATAGACCACTACAATAGCCCTTATGGCTACAGGTGTCATCTATATGTGGGTACAGTAGATTTGGGGGGGAGGGGCTGACACTTTACACCACAATGCAATAGAGTGGATTATGGGTCTGAGTCCCCTTCTCTACAGTGTACCATACCAACTACTAGGCTATTCCAGGGACCTGCTTGCTGCTCTAAGAGAACTGGTCATAACATCTGAAGCTGTCATAGAGGCTGGTATGTACTGTTTCATTTACATCTTTGTGGGATAGGAGGGAGGGTCAATGACCACTGGAGTCAGGGGGTGTCATTCCTCTATTCCTACAGTGGTCATCTGGTCATTTAGGGCACTTTTTTTGTGGCTTATTCTTTAATAACACAGGTCTAGACTAACCGTTATCCCTGGACATTTTTGTTTTGTTCTATTATGGCAGAAACACTTTCAAGTGTTAGGAGCGCCCAGATCCCACCCTTAACATGCCCCTGACACACCTCCTTGCAATTTGAACATGCTTCTGACAGACTTCATAGAAAAACATTTAAACATTGGTTTTGAAAATACCAATTTGGACATTTTTGTGAGAAAAAGTCCAAATGCAGATTTATGCCACTTTTTGGACATTTTTCTCTGTTGAAAATGAGCCTCTAAGTGACTTAAGAGATCAAAGGAGTTAACAGAGAAATCCCTCTACCTTCCAAAAAGAATTGTAACTGAGGAGATTTATAAAACACATATGTATGTTGATCAAGAAAAAATATACAAGGAAATCTCAATTGAAACCTATCTCCTAAGGAAATAATATGAGATTTTAGTGCTAGGAACTTCTTCCTATGTAATTTGAGTCCATTTAGAAATATCTGGGAAATAAACACTTTCCCTTCAAGAAAAATAAAGTCCGAAAGCCTGAAAAAGAGATGAAGTAAGGCATCTTTGTCTTGCTGTAATACAAATGTCACCAATAGGATTGACCTTGCAACTACTTCTTCAGCAGAACTCTGCAAAATTTGTGTTACATGCAAATTATCAGAAGAAACATCCACAACCGAGCCAATATCTGGAGAACTTGAACGTTGTCTAGATACTGGAAGATAATAAATTGTAAGTAGAGGTGGAAACCAGTATCAGAGTAATTGAGTTTTCCTTCAAAAATCTGTAAAACTGATCTTTTAGAGGTGTGGTCCGAAGTTTAAGGAAAATGTAATATACGTAAGTTTAAATGTCTACCGTAATTAGTTTTCCAGCCTGTGATGAACCAACATTTTGTCCTGAGCCAAACTAGATTGTAAGGCTTGAGACTGCTGAACCTGAGTTTCTAAAACATTAACCTTCACAGAATGAGTATTCAAATTTTCTTCACATTTGCCAACTCTTTGTGTATATTAATTAAACAGGGAGGATGTCCTAGCACATACCTTGTAGAGAGAGTCCAGAGCAGTCCAAATGGTCTCTAGAATCACTTCTGCTGGCTTTTCTAGGGGAGAAGCAGATGGCACCAGGGGGAACCCCCTCCTGAATCACTGCCTTGTTGCTCCCCAAAACCAGATATTGGAACCAGCGTACCATCTGCTGGCTCTTGCCTCGAGAAATCTGGCCACTGCAGCTGCAGCATGCCCTTCGGTCTTCCACAAGACACTTCTACCATCAGCAGCAAGGACCCCATCCTAATGCCGAGTCCCAAGACGGTTGAGGAGGTGCTGGAGCTTGTGGGTTGAATGATACTTCACTCCCGAGGCCCAAGCTCTCTGTCGCTCTGTGGCCAGCTGGAATGCCCTGAGGAGTTGATAATAAGCCTATAACAACTGCTTGCCATAAATCAGTGGTTGAAGGATGTCAGCCTGCTACAGGAATCTTCCCATTTCATTTGGCATCACAAAGGTAGGAAAATGGCAAACTACTTGCCGAAGAAACAAGCAATGCGGGAGCTCAGAGTGCGAGTGTCTTACTGCATTGCCATGTTGGATCTCGACCCAAGTTCATGTCTGTTTTGAAATGCTAAGATCTAACAATGCTAGAAGAAATCTGTCATTGTGGAGTTATTTCTTTTCTGTCCTTTAGGGTTAGATTGAAATTTAGCTGAGTTCTTCTATCAGCTTTTTTGTTTGGGTGACTGAGTCAGCCTTTTCTTTGGTTCATTCTAGCACCGAAACCCTAGAAGAATACCCCTTCAAGGGGCAGAGTAATCCCTTCTGGAAAACAGCTGTTTCTTAATCCAAGGGTCGGAGGCTCAAACTGAGATGGGCCTGATAGCTCTAAACACTGGGGAAAAACCTGAAATGTAATCAAACTAGAAAGAAACTGATCACTTCGAGGTTTTTTCTCTGTCTTTTTGGGTTAGAAACATATGAAATGACAAGGGAATTGTCTTTTTTACTTTCCATGTTGTTTCAAACAAATGCACATCCCTAGTTAACATTCAGGTACAGACAATGTTTTATTGTCTCCTGAGAGCTTCCAGTCTAACCCTCCTGATTACAAAGCCACACAGCAATGCCGACACAGCCCATTCAAAGTGATTGGGCTATGTCAGCAGTACTGCACTGCCGGTCGCTAGTCTGGCTTTGTAAACAGGGACCTACGTTTGTACATTCTTCTTGATCTTTCCGCTGCTTTTGACACTGTCGATCACAGCATACTTCTCGATACCCTGTCCTCACTTGGATTCCAGGGCTCTGTCCTTTCCTGGTTCTCTTCCTACCTCTCCCTCCGCACCTTTAGTGTTCACTCTGGTGGATCCTCTTCTACTTCTATCCCTCTGCCTGTCGGCGTACCTCAGGGTTCTGTTCTTGGTCCCCTCCTCTTTTCTATCTACACTTCTTCCCTTGGTTCATTAATCTCATCCCATGGCTTTTCCTACCATCTCTATGCTGATGACTCCCAAATCTACCTTTCTACCCCTGATATCTCACCTTGCATCCAAACCAAAGTTTCAGCGTGCTTGTCTGACATTGCTGTCTGGATGTCTCAACGCCACCTGAAATTAAATATGACCAAAACCGAGCTTCTCATTTTTCCCCCCAAACCCACCTCCCCGCTCCCCCCGTTTTCTATTTCTGTTGATGGCTCTCTCATTCTCCCTGTCTCCTCAGCTTGAAACCTTGGTGTCACCTTTGACTCTTCTCTCTCCTTCTCTGCTCATATCTAGCAGATTGCCAAGACCTGTCGTTTCTTTCTTTACAACATCCGTAAAATCCGCCCCTTTCTTTCCGAGCACTCTACCAAAACCCTCATCCACACCCTTGTCACCTCTCGTTTAGACTACTGCAATCTGCTTCTTGCTGGCCTCCCACTTAGTCACCTCTCCCCTCTTCAGTCGGTTCAAAACTCTGCTGCCCGTCTCATCTTCCGCCAGGGTCGCTTTACTCATACTACCCCTCTCCTCAAGACCCTTCACTGGCTCCCTATCCGTTTTCGCATCCTGTTCAAACTTCTTCTACTAACCTATAAATGTACTCACTCTGCTGCTCCCCAGTATCTCTCCACACTCGTCCTTTCCTACACCCCTTCCCGTGCACTCCGCTCCATGGATAAATCCTTCTTATCTGTTCCCTTCTCCACTACTGCCAACTCCAGACTTCGCGCCTTCTGTCTCGCTGCACCCTACGCCTGGAATAAGCTTCCTGAGCCCCTACGTCTTGCCCCATCCTTGGCCACCTTTAAATCCAGACTGAAAGCCCACCTCTTTAACATTGCTTTTGACTCGTAACCACTTGTAACCACTCGCCTCCACCTACCCTCCTCTCTTCCTTCCCGTCCACATTAATTGATTTGATTTGCTTACTTTATTTATTTTTTGTCTATTAGATTGTAAGCTCTTTGAGCAGGGACTGTCTTTCTTCTATGTTTGTGCAGCGCTGCGTATGCCTTGTAGCGCTATAGAAATGCTAAATAGTAGTAGTAGTAGTAGTTATTGACATGGCAAGAGTCAACAGCATCATTTGAAATCTGGATTTGCTGGACCAGCTCAAATGTAGTCTGAAGTTTATGAAAGGAAAAGATTTCTTGCTTATCATTTTCTTATATAACAAGACCAGGCTGTAGTGAAAAACCATCGCTCCCTTACTCCTTAAACTATTATTAGCTTTACTATCAGTTACTCAAATATAGATAGAAGCCTTACAGAACACTGGTTTGTGCAGTAGGAGTGGTGGAATAGGTTAATGCAGTGATTTTCAACCTTTTTCATCTCGTGGCACATATATAAGGCACAAAAATTGTCAAGGCACAATTGAAATCTAACCCATACCTGCCCGTCCCCACTAAGATCCATTCCATCCCCACCCCACCCATTCCCACATGTAAGCTCCTCCATCCCAACTCATACCTGGCTCCAGAACCTGCCGCTGCAGCCCCAGAATCTCCTGCCACCCAGAGCTCCCTTCAGGAATCGGAGCAGCACTGAACCTTCCAGCCCCACGCACTTGCAAATGCAGCACCTGTGGCAACATTACGACTCGGAGCCCTACCTCACCATTCCTGCACCAATCTGAAGCCAAGTATGTTTTAAAACCCTATCGGGCTATGTTAGCAAGCCAATTATCAGTGCTAATTATCTCTTTATTCAATTAAATTATGCACATTAACTGGGTGCATGCCCAAATTTTCAAGCATAATTTTTAGCGACTTTTATAGAATTCAGGGGGAATATGCAAATGTTTTCATGCATATTCATTGTGGGTTTCCTGAAAACCTGTGTATATCCTGTCTATGGGGTTGACTGTAACCTAGGCCTCCTCAAATACTTTTCCCTGTCCATTTAATTCCCATGAGGCCCTTTTACAAAGGCACTGTAGGTTCTATGCATGTGCAGCGCACGCCAAAACAAGACCACCACCAGGCTAAAGCGCCCCTAGTAGTAATGTCAGATTTGGCACACACTCATAACACTGTGACAAATTATTTTTTTATTTCCTACCACACACAGCGCTTCTGGCGTTAATCATCAGTTAGTGCATTAAGGGCTCACGTGTGTAGCGTGTGAGCCCTTACCGCTAGATCAATGGGTGCTGTTAAGGGCTCAGATCGTAAATAGGCGTGCTGGTTTCAGTTTTACTGCAGGCCCTTTTCCTGGCCCATTGAAAAAAAAGCCCTTTTTACCAGATGTGGTAAAAACTGGCCCGGAGTGCGCCAAATACAAGCGTCCACACTACCGCAGGCCACTTTTGCCGCACCTTGTAAAAGGACCCCATACTTATTCATGTGTTGTAAACCACTTAAATTTTATCATTAGACGTACAGTATATCAAATGTGAAATGTGAATGATTAGGAAGTAGAGAGCGGAAGAAATAATGTTTACCTATGTGATCTTTTTTTCTTAGAAATCTCCCATAATTCTGGATAAGAATTACAACATCAAATTTTCTGCCTTTAGGAGAGCAATTTTTAAATTATTTTTATCAAATAGTTTCCTGAGTAACATGTGGAGCTAAAAATTGCCCTCTCACTTGGTAGATAAAAACAGCCATTGTGTTTCACAGAGCAAGTGGTTTTTAGCCATGCAGCAAAGGAGCTGGTAAGGTTTGCAACCCACAGGGATTTCATTTTCAAATCCTCATGTGTGGTTTAATCCACAGACCTTTACCCAGCTAGAAAATAAATGTAAAGTCCATGCATCCTGAGCATGGATGCTGCTGCATTTTGTTTTTTTTAAAGACACTCAATGAGATATTTTCCTTCAAAAATATGTTTGCATACTTCATTGGACTTCAAAACTTGTACCGTAAAAATCTATACAAGAAAAAAGCATTCAGAGGGCAATTCTATAGGAGAGTAACTATTGTTAACACTGAGAACACACTATTTAGAGCCTTCTTACCCCCGTGGTTGTTAGAGCTAATTTCCTAGCAAATATACGTCCTATTGGAATAACTCTTGTGGTGAAGCAGAAGAGACCTAGGAGTTCCTGAAATTGCTTTAAGTCGCCTTTTTGGCTTGCCTCATCAGATTAACAGCTATGGTGAGCTTATGGACTTTGTTTTCGGGAAGTCTGGAGTATTGTTTTAAAACGTCGAGTTCTATACCCAAAAATGTAATTATGCTGCATGGGCCTACCGTTTTTTCTGCTGCTAATGGAATGCCAAATTTACTAGCCACCCAAGTGAAAGTTTGCAAGATGTCTGCGCACTCTTGGGTATCCCGCCCTAAGAACAAAAAATCATCCAGGTAGTGAACAAGCGCTCCCGACAGTGTCACCTGTTCTACAACCCAGTGAGCAAAGGAGCTTAATTGCTCAAAGTACGCACAAGAGTTTGCGCAGCCCATAGGGATGCATTTGTCGAAGCAACATTGTTCTTCAAACCTAAAGCCTAATAAGTGAAAGGAATTCAGGTGGACTGGTAGGAGGCGGAAAGCGGACTCAACATCGGCTTTTGCCAATTTTGCCTGGATGCCGTGATTTCATATGATTTTTATGGCCTCATCGAATGAGGCAAATTGGACCGAACAACTTTTCGGGTCAATGTAATCATTCACAGACTCTCCCACAGGGTAGGAAAGGTTATGAATGAGATGGAATTTTCCTGGTTCCTTTTTTGGTATTGTTCCAATCGGGAAAAATATCATCGGCCTAAATGGGGGTTCAGCAAACGGGCCTGCTATTCTACCTAACTGCATTTCTTTATTTTCTCTGTAGCCACTTGGTGGTATATGCGAATAGATGATGCATTAACTGGGTAGTGCTTTGACTCTTGTTGTGACCCCTTGTATGGAATGGTGTACCCACTTTCGAAGCCTGTAGCAATCACCTCAGCAGCTGTTCTATCTGGGTACCTGGCTAGCCAATGCAACATGGCTTCAGGCTTGATGAGGAAGGGAGCTAATGCCTTCTGAACTCTGTCCTGCCTGAAAATTTGTTTGTCTTCTATCCATGGGTAACATAGTAACATAGTAGACGATGGCAGAAAAAGACCTGCACGGTCCATCTAGTCTGCCCAACAAGATAAACTCATATGTGCTACTTCTTGTGTATACCTTACCTTGATTTGTATCTGCCATTTTCAGGACACAGACCGTAGAAGTCTTGCCCAGAACTAGCCCCACCACCCAAACACCAGCCCCACCTCCCAATCTCGGCTAAGCTTCTGAGGATCCATTCCTTCTGCACAGGATTCCTTTATGTTTATCCCATGCATGCTTGAATTCCGTTACTGTTTTCATCTCCACCACCTCCCGTGGGAGGCATTGCAGAGTGTCCTCCTCCACACACTGAGCATGCATGACAAAACTTACAGGGGTGCTATGTGCATTGGCCATTGTTATACTGCTGGCATTTCCTGTTTCCTTGCCTGCTCACCTTTTACTGCTGCTGGCGGACCCTGAGGTAAGAACTTTTAAATTCAGGCCGGCACGCACAAAGGCGAGGGGCAGGCGGAGGACTGGGAGAAGAGGGCGAGCAACGCAGGTCGGGCTGCCACTTGGAGAGGAGAGAGAGAGAGGGAGGGAGGCGCGGGGGTCTGGAACTCGGAGGAGAGGGGGGCATGGAACTCGGAGGGGAGGGGAGGGGAGGGGAGAGGAGGAGAGGAAGGGAGGGGGTGGGCCTGGAACTCAGAGGAGAGGGGTGGCCTGGAACTCGGAGGACAGGGGGGAAGGGAGGGGGCGATTCTCCCACGATTGAATCCTCACCTCCAATGTTCTATGGCTGGCTGGTGCTGGTTTCCCTTCCCTCTCATTGATCCGCCCTCTGACATCATAACATTCCGACGTGAGGGCGAACCAATGGGAATTGTGTTACGAACCCAGGCATCCAGGCGTAGAACGTTGGAGGTGCAAATTATTATATAGGATTATGAGTAGGATGTCCTGATTCTGACAGATGTTTTTTCAAAAATGCCCCTCCATGTGAAGCACATGCTTATTATTGGAGTTCTGGCACCCCAGTACAAAGCCAGCTTGGTCAGAATGGGTTATAGCAGTTTGCAGAGGATCCTACATATTGGCCACTGTTTTTGATAAGATCTTAAGATCCATATTTAATAAGGATATGGGCCTCTATAAACCACAGCATGTATTATACCATCCTGGAGAGTAGGTATGCCTGAGACCTGTCTGATAAATTTAAAAAGAGTAGCTAGCAGAGGTGATAAATGCTGCTCAAAGATATTATAAAAACTATTGAATTCATCCAAGCCTAGTATTTGGTAAATTCTAAATCACCTTAGAAACCTCCAAAGATATTATAACTAGCTTCAAGCTCTGCTGCATCTCTCCCAGTAACTAAGACAAAGTTGTTCTCATTAAATACAATTCTATAGCCCCTTAAGAGATTTTTTTTTCTTCCGTATAGAATTTTTGACAGAATTCTAGGAATCCTTTTTGGATATTATCATCCATAATTAGGAGTTCACATTTATCCCCTCTTGTTTTCAAAATGGTATTTTAGACTGTCATTTTAATTTTCTTACCAGTAATCTCCCTGTTTTAGCCCCAAATTCAGAGTAGGTTTGTTGTATTAATCTTAATTGAAATTCTATTGCAGGTTGTGGAGCTCCCCTCTAAGGACCTCTTTTACTAAACCACACTAGCGATTCCTAGCATGGCAAATGAAAGGAAGCCCAGTCAATTCCTATCCTATCGGCTTCGTCTTATTTGCCATGTGGGAATCACTAGCACAGCTTTGTAAAAGAAGCCCTAAGCCCATTCAGCTTTTTCCTCACCATTTTATCTGTAGTTTGCTGATCTGTTTATATGTTTTCATTTCTGCAATTAACCATGCTTCTTTTTCCTATTGATCTTTTTTCTAACTTCCCCCCCTCCCATTTAATGCACAGACCTCTCAGGATAATCTTCAATCTCTTTCAAAATATTGGGTTCTCCATGTCCCCTGTATCATTCACATATTCTGTAATCCCACATTTAATATCAGCTTGGACATGTATATCTTTTAAGTTTTAATGTGCTTTCATTGAGATGTCAAAATGAATGCCCTGCCTTTTTTGTTGCACAATTCAAATTCATTCCACACTGTCATCAGAACAGGTATGGGTATATCTATATATAAAAAAAGCATTATTTAATTGCTGAATCCACCTAATATCCCCAAACAGAATGTCAATCTTAGAATAAACTGTTGTGAACCTGGGAGTAATAGGATTATTCCTGCTGTCCTGATTTGACCACATGCCATAAATTTGTGAGTTTGGTCTTGCATTAATTTAGCTACTTCACTCCTAGGACCTCTGGGTGCATTTTTCCCTACTTGTTGTCAGTGTAATTTTGGGTTGAGAACCAGGTTAGTCACCTCCCAATCAAAAGATTATCTTGATTCTTTCTTACCACCATGGAAAGCACAGTCTGCCCAAAAGCTTTTGGCCATCGCTAGGTGCATAATCATTCATTAATATCATTTTCTGTCCTTGGAGGTTTCCTGTAATCAAAAGGTTTCTACCCTCTGGATCCCTGAATATCTCAATCACTTGAAAAGGTACATCTCTAGGCATAAAAATCGCTACTGTTCCCTTCTTTTTACACTCTTATTAGAATTACAATAAATCTGCACATAGGACTAGATTCAGGGCCCTGTTTACATAGGCACGTTAGCGTTTTTAGCATGCGCTAACCGTGTAGATGCCCATAGGAGTATTATGGGCATCTACATAGTTAGCATGCAATAATTTTTAGCACATGCTAAAAACGCTGGTGCCTTTGTAAACAGGGCCCTCAGTATATGGTGCCCAAATTTGGGCAGTGAAAAAAATACACACTGAGCACTATTCTATAAACAGTGCTCTGAGCATATAGTGCTAGGATCTGTGCCCCAATTTTGGGTGCAAGAACGTACACCTACTAAAACCTGGTGAAAATCCTCATGCCTAAATTAGGCACGGATCCTTCAAATTCTATAATACTATGCAGTTTGCATGTGTATGTTTAAAAAAGGGTTTTAAAAAAGTTTGGACAAGTTCCTGGAGGAAAAGTCCATAGTCTGCTTTTGAGACAGACATAGGGAAAACATTGCTTGCCCCGGGATTGGTAGCATGGAATGTTGCTACTAATTGGGTTTCTGCCAGGTACTTGTGACCTGGATTGGCCACTGTGGGAAACAGGATACAGGGCTAGACGGACCATTGGCCTGACCCAGTATGGCTATTCTTATGTTCTTGTGTGTGTGCATATCATACACACAAATAACAATTTCCAAAAGTCATTTATGTAAAAAGCCTATTTGAAAATTACCTATCCTTCCTGTAGGGAAAAGTATGGATTTGATGGTTGTTTGAGTTTGTGTGAATGTCAGGATCTCTTGCTTTGCATGAACTGCAGCTGCTCTATGCACCTTCTAAAAGCTGCTGTCATACTTAATGGTTGGGCCGGCACTATGGATGTTTCAAAAACAAATCTAGCTCCCAATGACTGAACGTGAGATCTTAATGCCAGAAAAGTATGCCTTTGAATTTGGGTTTCATAAGGCACATCTGGAAACATTCTAATGACACATCTCAAAATTTTTTTCATTACAAGAAGGAAAAAAAAACATTTTCAAAATACAATCACGATTAGATTCAAGCAACAGAGTAACTAATAAAGTAGGCAGCCAATTCAGATAGTAACTGTGACAATATATCCACAGAAGACCTCTGATTAGATTTAGAAGATATGGATTTATTCAGTTCCCCACCTAGATTATGATGAAACTTATCAGGTAGTAAGAATAAGTGGAAAAGATACTTCCAGAAATCTACCTCTAAGATTTCTCATAAGTAACTTTTGAACAAATTTATAGGAGAAACATTTTTCAGTTTAGGAACACTATGGGCCCTGTTTACTAAGCTGCACTGTAGTCGTGCAAACTTTTTAGCATGAGCTAAAAATTAGCCCACGCTAATGCTAGAGACACCCATAGGAATATAATGGTGTCTCTGTCATTACAGCATGTTAGTGCGTGCTAAAAAGTTAGCGTGACTACAGCGTGGCAAAGAGCCCCTTTTACCAAGCTGCGGCAAAAAAAGGCCTGTGCTGGCATCAGCATGTGTTTTTCATGTGTGCCGAGGCCCCCTTTTACCATGGAGGGTAAAAGGAAACTCTCTCTTTCCTACAGGAAATGGTCATGCGGAAGTAAAACACTTGCTGTGCGCCATTTCGGGGGGAGCACTTACCACCACCCATTGAGATGGTGGTAGGGGCTCCCGCAGTAACCCGGCGGTAACTGGGTAGCGCGATATGATGGCGCGCTAGGGGAGGGCAATACTTTCTGTTTAGCACGCGGTAAGCCTGCATTGGGCTTACTGCTGCTTATTAAAAGGGGCCCTTAGTAAACAGGGCCCTAAGAGACTATTTCATTCTTTCCCCTCTGGATGAATATCAGGTACAAATCTATAGTACCTGTGGCTTTTCATATTTAGACACAAAATGGTAGAACTTTCTTTCAAGAGAAATAATACATAATGATAACTACCTTCCGCAAATCCCTAAAAACTTTCCTGTTCATAAAGGGGGTCTTTTATAAAGGTGCACTAGCATCACGGTTTGATAGTGCAACACCTCTCCGTTTTAAACTTCATTGGCTCCCTATTTTGGAACGAATAAATTTTAAAGTTCACACGATGATTCATAAGATTATCTACGAAGATTCCCCAGCCTACATGTACAATCTAATTGACCTTCCTTCCAGGAATCGCTCCAGATCTTCTCGAACTTATCTAAATTTACATCTTCCCAACTGTAAAGGAATCAAGTACAAAACATATTATGCATCCAGTTTCCCCGTTATAGGCAGCAAGCTCTGGAACACCTTACCAAGATCGATTCGAACAGTCAATGACCTTTTACGTTTCCAGAAGCTGCTGTAGAGAGGTGTGGTAGCCGTGTTAGTCCACTCTTAAAGGTTATCAATAGAAATCAAACAAAATAAAACATGGAAAAGAAAATAAGATGATACCTTTTTTATTGGAGATAACTTAATACATTTCTTGATTAGCTTTCGAAGGTTGCCCTTCTTCGTCAGATTGGAAATAAATGTGGTAGCAGGTAGTATATATAAGAGAAACATCAAAGCATTTTTATCCTTCTGAATTCATCCCTCTTCGAAACATTATTATACATTCTTCCTTACTCACAATACACTACCCCAACTTTCACCCTCTCCCTGTTCCCTACCTCTATCACCTTTCTCCCTTATCCTTTTTATTGTTCACCTCTTTATATACTATGTTTAGATGTTTTATTCATTTTGTTTTATCTTGTAAATTAGCTATATTATGTAAGCTGCATTGAGCCTGCTGACAAGTGGGAAAGCGCGGGTTATAAATTTTACAATATAAAACATGTTGAATAAAAGCATAAAAAAATGGAAGTGGAAGGCTCCATGATTAGAACAAGCTGTGTTAACACTAAAACCTCCTGAGGCATGAGAAGAATGTGACGGACATTAAACATCAGCCAAAGGCACGGCTCCAGAAAGTCTGTGGGAAAGAAGGGGGAGCAATAAGGGGAAGCAGATGCAGCACGTTCTGCACATGATTAACAGCTTGTGGTATTCAGAGACTTGCACAGGGATGTTGTATAGTCAGATGCCAAAGAAAAATGCTATATAAGACCAACGGGAAATCTGTGTATTAAGCATTCTGACTGTTTTGTCTGTACATGCTTCCTGAATACCCCATTGACGGTATACAGTAAAATTGTAAACTAAAAAAATGAATAAACTTTTTATATTGAATATGAAATTCGTCTAGCCTTTCCTTCAAAGTGGCGACCGCGGCAGGACGTTTATGCCGCACTACAGATGAAATAGGTAGACGAATGATAGGATAAGTTAAGTATTTGTTGAATAACAAAGTTTTTACAGGATTTTGAGAGCAAGCGTTGTCTAGCCTAATTTCTCATGCACCACTGATTTGGGAGTGATCAACCTACTGACGTGGACATACAGGTGACGACTCCTGGGCTTGCTTAAAAAGAAACGAGAAGACGCGTGAGTAAGCTTACACTGTGGCCTTATTACCGGTATATTTGTTTAGCTTTGTGGGTTTCTTTTTTGTATATTTTCTTTGTTTAAGTGCACTAGTATATTTTTGTAGGTTGTGGTTATATTGGAGAAATTGTAATAGTCAGAATAAAATGGAAGGGAAAGGGGCAGATAAGAAAGAAAAGCCCCCTGTATATACTTTGTATTTAGATTTAGATAGTTCAAAAAAAATGCACCCCTTTGCAGCATGTCATAGAATTATTCCCGTTAGAAAAAAAACAAATTGAAAAAACACATGAGAAATGGGTCAAATATGATGCAAAAGATTCTTTTTTGAGCTGGTCTCAGTATGGATCGTTTGATCGTCCAAAATTATTATCTCTCCTGAGATACATACAAGAAAATAAAAAGAAGCAGAAAAGTTTAGAGAAGCATCTTACAATTTGGAATTTATTTTCTGTAGCAGCAGATCTTTTTCATGCTGATGTAGATAGGATACAACAAGAGGCAGAAATGTATAAAAAGAAATAATCCCCCGTCGTATGAGTCTAGCAGGGACACGTTGTGCCCCCTAAGGGCGACTGATAAAATGAAGGAATCAAAGCCAAAGCGCCCTGTGCCATGCGCTGGGTATTCGGCTCTTGATGACCCCCCCAGTGATTCAGAAAGTGAAAAGGGAGGGGATAATGAGGTCAGTGATGTAGGGACTAAGGAAAAAAAAAAGGAGGAAAAACGGGTGAGACAGAAAGAAAAAGGAAAATCTAGTGCAGAATCAGGCACTTACCCTGATTTGAAAACGTTAATTACATCAGAGCAATATGACCTAGCCACACAATTTGCGGTTGAGGGACGGCTTTGGCTATGTACCGAGCCACCCCCTGAACCTTCCCTTAAAATGGATCCTCAGACACCCACGTCTAAAATCAGGGAAACACCGCCCAAATTGACACCCAGACCGTCAAAGGCAATTTTTAGGGAAACCCATGTAGCTGCAGAACTTGTGAGATTGGATAAAACTAAATATGGGGAAGAATGGTGAGGAGTTACTAAGAACCTGTTGGAAGTTAAAAACCTCCTTTTCCCCTGTGATAAGGGAGGACCTACCTCACATGAGGACGTACAGAATTTGACAAAAGTAATAAATAAATATTGCCCCAAGGCGGGAAGCCTGGACTTTATTAAAGCAGGGCTGGAGTACTGGGACAATTGGTTTTACAAAATAAAACAGGCTGAAGAAGAGGTGGAAGAGGAATATAAACAGGAGATTTGTGGCGCTTTAGATAGTAGTGCTTTACACATGCCAGTTATGACGCGCTTAGACGCAGCTGGCAATTGAATACGTCATTACAAGCCATACACCCCCGTAGATGTTACAACTTTAGTTGCAAAAATTCCTAGTATAGTGAAAGGAGCTCGTATGTGGTTAGATGGGATAGAACAGGCAACTGCAGGGACTCAATTGACTATTGGAGATTTTAAAGCCCTATGTGCGGCGTCAGGTATTAGTATATCTCAACTGGCAGTGCAGTGTGGATATCAGCGCCTGCCGTCACATACGGCGGATGGGGATGTATATGTAGGGAATATTAAGGCTGCTCTTTCTGCAGCACTGCATGTGATGTATCCAACCCCGATTGATTTTTCAGCCATTACGGCAAATAAATGGGACCCTAAAACTGATTTTTCGGCACATTTGACAAAATGTATCAATTTGTATAAGGCTCAAACAGGGCAAGATGCGGATGTGGACCATAATGTAGCAGTATTTTTACACCTATTTATGTCCACACTGCTTGATAATATGCGTAAAAATTTAGACGCTGTCATTGCCCTGTCCTCAAAGCCGTGGCCAGAAATAAGAGAGATGTTGATGCATTTTAGTAATGTGCATTGTAAAATGATAGAGACCCCTCAGAAAGAACATGCTAAATTAACTTCTAAGTTAATGACTATGCAGTTAAAGGATTTGGAAAGCAAGGAACAGGATAGAAACATAAAACAAGAAACAATGGTAACGCCCTCTGCCTCACCTCCACAGGTCATTTACTATGTACAACCGGGATATAGCCGGCCGTACCAACCAAGGGGACGAGGCATGGTTAGAGGAAGGGGTAGAGGTCGAGGGATGCAAGGATCAGGACCATCACCTAATAGAAGGGCACATGTACAATGTTGGAGATGTCAGCAATACGGTCACTATGCCTCAGAATGTTATCAGAATACAGGAATGCCCCAAGTACAAATGCAGACGCAGCAAGGATTAATGCCACAAGTAGTAGGGATACCTGCGAGTGCCCCGCAGACTGCAATACAGCAGCCGGCGACGCAATCACAGGGACCAGGGGTGGCAGTACAGGGACTGGGCACTGTAAATGCCTTTCAAACTTGGCAGAATATTCCAGACCAATGCTATTGACTGGAAGCGGACCCGTGTCAGGAAGAGGGAATGATTTTCAGGTTAGACACAAGGGAGCCCTTTATTACATTGACAATTGGAAAATATGGAACTCCTGTGAGATTTTTGATAGATACAGGGGCGAGTACCTCTGTGTTATGTGCAAAACCACAGGGAGTTAAGCTTTCAAATCAGTATAGAACAACAGTGGGATTTACGGGGATAGAACAAAGAAAAAGGCTAACGGAACCGACTCTGGTGCGACTGGAATGCCAACCACACGGTTCAAGGGAGGTTGTGGTACCCTTCTTAGTGGCACCTGATTGCCCAGTAAATTTGTGTGGTAGAGACTTGTTGTCTCAATTAGGACTGTGTTTAGATTTTGGAGATAAAGAAATACCAAGTTTGCTCACCATGGTCCAACAGTTGAATAATGAAAATAAAGTAAGGGTTATGGAAGAATTACCGCAACATATTTGGAGTACAGGTGATTCACCATATGGACTAGCCGTAAATGCAAAACCCCATAAGATAGAATTAATAGAAGGGGCACAGGGGCCGAAGCAAGACCCTTACCCCATACGACCTAAATTAGTATCCAAAACCCTGGAACACATTGGTAAATTATTGAAATGTGGTATTATTGAACCTTCAGTATCCCCGTACAATACCCCATTGTTTCCGGTCCCGAAAGGGGAGAACAATGTAAGGATAGTACATGATTTAAGAGAGCTAAATGAGGTTACAAAAAATCAATTTCCGATTTGTGCGAACCCCGCTACTCTTTTGCACACCCAGAATATATATGCGCACAACACTGTCATTGATTTGTCTAATGCATTCTTTTCAATACCTCTTCATCCAGAGTCTAGGGATTTGACGTCATTTATAGTACAGAATGAGGCATACCGGTGGACTAGGATGCCGCAAGGCTTTACTGATAGTCCATCGGTATTCTCAAAACAACTAATGATGGATTTAAAGGATTTCAGGAGTCAATTGCCTGGCACGGTGTCATTGTTTGTCTATGTAGATGATATTCTACTGTCTGCTGAGACTGAAGCAGAATGCCTAGAATGGACTAGAAAATTATTTTTGTTATTAGGAGAGTTAGGATATAAATGTAACAAGGAGAAATGTGTTGTAGCTCAGTCTACTGTCACCTTTTTAGGACAAAATGTTTCAGCAGAACATAAGGTCATTATACCGGAAGTTATATCTATTTTAAATAAGACTCCGGTACCGCAAACAGTTACCCAGTTACGTGCTGTTTTGGGAATGTTAAATTACTGCAGACAATGGATACCAAATTATACACAAAAAGTAATGAGACTTTATAAACATTTGAAACTGCCCGCAGCCACACCAAAGAATACACTAATTGTGTTGGAAGAGCAGGATAAGATAGTACTGGCTAAGATTGTGAGGGATTTGTTATCCCCAGGACCCTTAGCAGTAATAGATATCCAATCACCTGTGCATCTGTGGGTAAAAGACATGGGAAACAGTTGGGCAGCTATGATTAATCAAAATAATGAAGTAAATACACCAGTAGCTTTTTTATCAGGCTCTTTTAATCATGTGGAAAAGGGAATGAAAGAAATACCAAAGTTATTGACTGCTATTGTGGCTGCGGTAGGCAAATGGAGGGCACAAATGCCTTTTGTTCCTATTATAATACATACCAACCACACGATTAAAACGCTGTTGAGCCCTAGCCAAACAGCATTGACAGCCACTAGATTTGGAAAATATCAAGCAGTACGTTTAGGACAAGATATAAGAATAATACCATTAACTAAAGAACAGAGAAATAAGATAGATCTGCTTTTTCCTGTCGATCAAGAGGGTGAGATCGATACTATAGAAATCCCTACATTTCACTGTCTTACTTTTGAACCCTTATCTGATGGGTTGATATGGTTTACAGATGGAGCTTGTGAAAGGACTGTTGCAGGCTTTGCCTGCGTGCAGGTGGATGAGAATCTAACAAAGATAACACAAGTACAATATAAAACCCCTCCTGACCATACTGCACAGCATGCTGAACTTTTGGCCGTTATCACGGCCTTACAACAAACTGATATGACTCAAAATGTCACCATATATACTGATAGTGGTTACGTTGCAAGTTCACTACAGTATCATATATTAAAATGGCAACGTAGGGGGATGATAACCAGTGCAGGTAAAAATCTACAACATTACACATATTGGAATTTGCTGTTTGAAATTTTGGCGAGAAGGGAACGTGAAGGTAGAAAAACGGCAGTTGTGTGGACCCCGGCCCACACTGAAAGGCCAACCTTTGAGGCACTAGGTAATGCAATGGCTGATGCAGCAGCAACGGAGGTGGTTAAGCAAAGTGAAAAGATTTTGTATAATACTAGACAGACACAGGAAGGGCCACTTACGAATGTAGATAAGATTGAAATGTGGCAGCCAGAGGAACAGGAAAGTGAAAAATGGTTGAAGAAGGGATGTATGCAATTGGGAAGTGAATGGTTTAATGAGGAAGAAGGATTACCTTGCATGCCAATGAGCCAGGCGATTAAGGTATTGACTGGGTGGCATGCAACCATGCATTGGAACAGAGAAACAATGAAACAACAATTTGAGCAAAGATTTTGGACTTTGAAAATTGATAACTTGATTCAACAGGTTGTGCAGAATTGCATTGTATGTAATATTAACATACCTAAAAGAGGTCCTAAAATATCGCCTGGGACACTTCCAATACCAGAAGGCCCAGCTAAGGAATGGTACATTGATTTTACTGATATGATTGTTCCAGTGCAGGGAAAAAGATATTTGTTAGTTTGGGTGGATGCTTTCTCAAGGTGGATAGAAGCATTTCCATGTAAAAGGGAGACAGCACATGAGGTGGTACAATGCCTGGTAACTCACATTATGCCAAGACATGGGTGTCCGTCTAGAATAATTTCTGATAACGGGACACATTTCAATAACAGTATTTTGAAAGAAATGGAAACGATTATGGGTTTAACACACAGGAAAGTATCAGTGTATCGCCCCACCTCCAATGGTTTGGTGGAGCGCTACAATGGCATTTTAAAAACAAAGTTGAGAGTCTTACTAAAATCTCTCAATAAAGAAATGGTGGGAAAATTATATACATGGCTTGATGTATTGCCATTAGCATTAATGACAATAAGGGCCCAACCTAATGGGCGTACTAAATTGACCCCATTCCAAATTCAGACAGGACGTCATTTCTTCCCGATGCAGACAGCAAGTACTGATAATACAGCTCAGTACTGGCAAAAGCTACAACCAATGTTGAACCTGACGAGTGATATGATCCGAACAAATGTAGCATCACAGGCAGGGACTACTAATGATGTTTGTGCTTTTAAAGTTGGTGATCTAGTACTACGAAAGAACTTTACACATAAAACGTGGAAGGATCCTGTGTATGTAGGGCCTTTTGCTATCACGGCCCTTACTCAGACCGCTGCCCGTCTGGAAGGTCATACTTCTTGGATACATTTATCAGATATTCGACGAACTAATAATATTGAAGTGGACAAAGAATAAACAAACATCATGTCCCTAAACATGATGGTATTGGGATGTTGTTGTTTGTTAATGGACAATGAACACATATGAGAATAAACTTGTTACAGCGGCCATGCTTACGGACAAGTACCCACAGACATCATGTTGGTGTCTGATTAATAGTATGACAACTGGAAACATCCTCGATAAAGTGCAATTACACGCACAATGTTGTAACAGGTAATTGGTCTATAGGAGGAAGTACAGTGATTATAAATGTCACAGCCACCAAAGAAAAGTGTGGCAATAAAACAAGCTGTAATAAGACTTTAACTCAATGGTATATAACAACTGATTCAATGAATGTTATGCTTTTAATTTGTGTAATTTTTAATGCCACATCAGCTAATGAAAAGTAAGAATGAATGATAGTGTATTCCCCTTTGATGAAGCTCACTGTCCTATAAATTATATACCTCAAGAGATATAAATTTTGTACCCTAGTACAATTGAATCTGTTTAATGCTGTGTAACATGTGTATTAGCATGTTTGCGAAAGATGTGCCAGGGTGCTTTTAAAATGACAATGGTAATCAAGAATGAACTTTAATATGTCAGCCAAAAATATTGAAAAACGTATGTTAAAAATGATAGAAAGACAAACCTTGTAGAAACTGAATGCCACAAACAAGGGGGAGGAGATTTAGAAGGGAGGTAAGGAAACAGACTGGAGCTGAAACAGATGTATGAGTCCTGGAACACCAGGCCTCAAGGGAGGATTTGTTGAATAAAAGCATAAAAAAATGGAAGTGGAAGACTCCATGATTAGAACAAGCTGTGTTAACACTAAAACCTCCTGAGGCATGAGAAGAATGTGACGGACATTAAACATCAGCCAAAGGCACGGCTCCAGAAAGTCTGTGGGAAAGAAGGGGGAGCAATAAGGGGAAGCAGATGCAGCACGTTCTGCACATGATTAACAGCTTGTGGTATTCAGAGACTTGCACAGGGATGTTGTATAGTCAGATGCCAAAGAAAAATGCTATATAAGACCAACGGGAAATCTGTGTATTAAGCATTCTGACTGCTTGGTCTGTACATGCTTCCTGAATACCCCATTGACGGTATACAGTAAAATTGTAAACTAAAAAAATGAATAAACTTTTTATATTGAATATGAAATTCGTCTAGCCTTTCCTTCATACAATACAATTATTAGCATGTACTAAAAATTCACATGCACTAAACGCTTAGATGCCCATAGGAATATAATGGGTGTCTTAGCGTTTAGCGCATGCTAATTTTTAGCATGCACTAAAAACACCAGCGCACTTTTGTAAAAGGGGACCAAAGTTTTTTTTATCTCATGATATTTTATTTCCATTGACCATCATAACACTGCACTAGTCGTAAAATTGTTTTCTTGCTTTGTAATGTTCAAATCTCGCTGATTATTATTCAACTTTTGTAATGTATGTAAGCCACATTGAACTGAAATTGCTTTTGGATAAAGAAAAGCCTATAGAATTATAGGGCATAACATTGGCAATGCTGCAGTAGTGGGGGAGGGGAAGGGTTTGAAAAAGGGAGGGCTAAAGAAAAGAGGAATAGTGAGGGAAAATATTTTTATTTATTTTATTTATTTGTTACATTTGTACCCCAAATTTTCCCACCTATTTGCAGGCTCAATGTGGCTTACATAGTACCATAAAGGCGTTTGCCAATTCGGTTGATAACAAATACAAGGTTATGTTGTGGTCAGATGAGGTAGGTGTGAATCAGGCATCATGGGGTTGAAGGGAATGAAGATTGTAAATTTTCTAAATAGAATTGATGAAATAATTAATTTAGGGGTCCTTTTACAAAGGCGCCCTGAAAAATGGCTTGCGGTGGTGTAGGCACAGGTTTTGGTCACACGCTGATCCACTTTTCAGCACACCTTTAAAAAAATTTTGCCGAAAATGGATGTGTGGCAAAATCAAAATTGCCGCGCGTCCATTTTGCATCTGAGACCTTACTGCTAGCCATTGACCTAGCGGTAAAGTCTCATGTGGTACCCAGGCAGTAATGACCTACGTGCATCAAATGCCACTTGGCATGCATCTGATACGCGCAGCCAAAAATAAAAATTGCTTTTCAGACATGCATATTGGACGCAAGCCAAAAATGAAATTACCGCAAGAGCCACGCTGTAGCCTGGTGGTAACTCCATTGTGGTACACACTGGGCATGTGTAGACACTTACATGGCTTAGTAAAAGGGCCCCTTATTGTTAAATTTATTAAGGCAGTATGGGATATAAATTAATGTTGCAGTTATTTATTTAAATAGCACAAGGGAGGAAAACATTTTAAATAAAGAGGAGAAGGGATAGGGGTTACATTTAATTGAAAAAAAAAACAAAAAAGGTAACTTGGAAAGGAAATTGATTGGGGCTGTGAGGGGTTAATATAGGGAATTTTGTTTGGAATAGGAGTGGAGCAAAGGAGCACAAGGTACACAGCATTTTTGCCGGACGTAGGATTGTTTAATTTTATATATTGAGTTACAAGAAGGAAAACTATTAAGTCGCAGCATAAGAAAATTTGATGTGAATTTCAAGCGGCCTTCATTTAAGGACAATTAATTAAATGGATTTGTGGTTTAGTTTGGTGTAATATGCTTGTGTGCGAAACTGCCATAAACAGGAGTCAGGCCTTGATGTCACTGCAGGTCTCACTTTACAAGTGGAATATTGAGTATGAATACATTTGGTAATAAGTTTGTCTAGCTAGGTCGGTACCAACTAGCTATTAAAATGAAATCAAGAGAATTGAAGGTTGCATTGAAATGTTAACAAATTATTCTGTTATTTTGGTTACGTTTATGATTTATTAATAAAGTTGTGGCCAAATTAACTATCCAACAAACAAGCTGTCATTGATTTATTTATGTGTGAGGTAAGAATGAATGCAGTGCAAGTACCAATGCTATGTGGGACATAAGAATCAATCAATAAATAAATAGACAAACTATACACTCTGTATTAGTTTACTCCGGAGACTCTGTAACCACCTCTCTGGAACTATGTAAGCTACATTGAGCTTACAAATAGGTGGGAAAATGTGGGATACAAATGTAACAAATAAATAAATAAATTTGAAGGCTTAGTAAAAAATATCTGTTTAGGTTGAACTCCAGATTCCACCACTGCCTTTGTGTCACTCAAGGAAGAAACCTTAACTGGGATAGCTCAATCACAAGGGGACCCTTTTACTAAGCCACGTAGGTGTCTACACACATCCAACGCATATCTATTTGGAGTTACCGCCCAGCTACCGTGTGGCCTGTGTGGTAATTTCATTTTTGATGCTCGTCTGCTGTGCGTGCCAAAAAATATATTTTATTTTCTGGCAAATGGCGAAAATAAGGTGGTAACTCTGACTTGACGCACATAGGTGATTACCGCACAGTCAATGCGAGAGACCTTACTGCTAAGTCAATGGCTGGCGATAAAGTCTCAGATCCAAAATGGATGCACGCCGAATTTTATTTTGCCGCATGCCCATTTTCGGCAAAAAAATTTAAAAAGGCCTTTTTTGCAGGTGCGCTGAAAAATGGATCTGTGCATACCCAAAAAACATGCACCTACAATAGCATAGTCCATTTTTCAGCGCACCTTAGTAAAAGGACTCCAAGAACCTCTTCCATCCACTGAGAAAGAAACTTCCAACTAATCACACTGACACTGTATGGTGCCTTCATAGAATCTATGAATCCAGTATATGTGGTTGGGATTCATTTTCCTCCAAGCCTACAATTTTTTGTCAGAATCCAGATGAAATGCAAAGGGGCCCTTTTACTAAGCCACGTAGGCGCCTTCACGTGCCCAATGCGCACCAAATTGGAGTTACCACCCGGTAATTTCAATTTTGGCATCCAGCAGCTACGTGCATCAAGTGGAATTTGATGCGCGTAGACCATTGCCGACCAGTTACCGTGTGAAACCTTACCGCCAGGTCAATAGATTGCAGTAACATCTCAGACCCAAAATTAACACGCGGCAATTTTCATTTTGCCGCACCTCCATTTTCATTAAAAAATTTAAAAAAGGCATTTTTTGTAGGTGCGCTAAAAATAATTCTGTGCACGCCCAAAGCACGCGTCTAAACTACAGCAAGCCATTTTTCAGCACACCTTAGTAAAAGGACCCCTAAGTCCACAAATGCTGGGCTAAGTAGGAAAAGACCTATTTAGCTTTTGTTATAAATAAAAGAGTTGGGTACCCCCTTAAGAGCAATTAAATTTAAATAAATTGATGTGCAAACAGATTTTGTAATAGCCTGAGAAATACAGAAACTCACTAACTTCTTGACTGTTAGGTCTCCTGTGTACTTTGATATTTTTATGTTCAGTGGTAATAAGTATTACACAAAAAGCTCAATTTTATTGCGATTGGAATTGATAAGTTCAAGTCAGGAAATGCACAGTTCTCTCTGTATTTTACAAAGGTTCCGGCAAACGTTGACTGTCTTGTAAGGTAAGTATAAGGACATGTAAGACTGAACAAAGAGGTCCCAACTCATCCAGCAAGGTGTGCAATATTACAAACAATTCGTGTCGGGTCGTTGTTTTAATTGTTTTGCAATAAAGACCTTGTTTAAGAAGACACCACTTGAGAGAGGACTTTTTTGTTTTCCACTGTTTTCTTTGCTTCAGAGATAGTATAAAACAATGAGTGGAGTGGAACGGGTAGAAGTGAATCGCTAGCTTACTCTTTCCAAAAATACTAGGACTAGGGGGCATGAACTGAAGCTACAAAGTAGTAAATTTAAAACAAATCAGAGAAAATTTTTCTTCACTCATCATGTAATGTTTTGCGGGGTTTAAAACAAGGTTTGGATGGCTTCCTAAAGGAAAAGTCCATAGACCATTATTAAAATGGACTTGGGGAAAATCCACTGCTTATTTCTAGGATAAGCAACATAAAATGTATTGTACTTTTTTGGGATCTTGCCAGGTATTTGTGACCTGGATTGGCCACTGTTGGAAACAGGATGCTGGGCTTGATGGACCTTCGGTCTGTCCTAGTATGGCAAAACTTTTGTACTTAACTTGTGTGTTGGGGATGGTGGAATCAGCCTTTATAACTAACCTTCAAGCATGCCTCAGGGCAAGTATAAAAGTCAATGTTTACAATTATTTATATCCATGTATATTCACCTTCTATAATAGTGAATATACATCAATATTTTAGATCCACCCCAAACCACTCCCTCTCTATACCCTAAATATGCCTCCTTTCAATCTTTATATGGTGTGTAACAACACATATAAATTGTGGCTTGTTAAAATCACTATTTGTATGTGCAATGATGTATTCATACAGTATAAAAGCCACCATTTACACACGTGGATGCTTTTAAAATAAGGAGCAAACTGTATGAATCCATTTTAGTAACCACATTCCTATTGAGATTTTTAGCTACTGCATAGTTATTGTAAAGGAATCCCAGTTATTTTCATTTTACCCACCAAGAGAGTGTCATTTCATTGAACAGATGGGTGTTTGCAAAGCAAATATCACTGCTGTATTACTCATACTTCTGTATTAGAGCATAACATTATTTTCATTGCTTTTTGTAATTTGAGTTGGAAAAGTATAATATCTGCGATTCAAGTCATCTGTCTGTTTATCCAAAGGTGTGGTAACTTGAGGCTTGTTGATGAAGGGTTGAGAAGTGGGGTATGTTATCTTATTGATAATTACCAAAACCTGATGAGGTTCATGTCATATTCATAGGGATGTGTTGAAAGTTCATAAATGGGCATGGTTTTCACTTCCTGCTTCCTTTTTTTCAACACCGCAAACAAAAAAAATCACAGGGTTGATATTCAGTTTCAATTACATTATCCAGATAATACCACTAAATATCCAGTCAGACTGCCTTGGCACTGTCTAAATAGTTCAGGGATGTACAATCACAGTTCTCAAGGGTCACAACCCATTTTCAAGATTTTCACAATGAATACACGAGATTTATTTTCATACAATGGAAGCAGTACGTGCAAATCATTCCCATGCATACAAGGTATTCCTTGGGGAAATCTTGAAAACCCAACTGAGTCGTGGCCCTCAAGAATCGTGGTTGCCTATCCCTGGAATAGCGCCTGGATAGACTGGAGGTGGAGTGTGGGCAGAACTACACGTTACCCAGCTAGCAGTCTATAATTTGGTTAACTGCCTAGATAAATTTAGGACAGAAGAAAGGGCTGCACTAACTTTAGTCTATTACCTATTTGAGTATGTCTAAAAATGGCTGGTATCTAAATAAGTAGTACCACACAACTTATAACCAAACCAAATATTCAATCTGAATATAAAAAGCCTACAGCAGCCAGAATTTTAGAAAATACTAACCTTTGTCCCCCAAATTCTATATAATGGTGCCTTAAGTTGTGTGCGCTAATTTGGCCACATGGTCAAGTTGCGCACACAACTTAATTGATTAATAAGCTAATCAGCACTGATATTTGGTACTTAACAACCAATTAGTGACACTAATTGGCTTTAATTAGAATTTACATGCATGATTTTCTAGGTGTATTCTATAATGTGGTATGCGTATATTCTAATGCGCACAGATGAAAAGAGGGCATGGCCATGGGTATGGAATGGGTGGGTCATGGACATTTTTTTAAAAACGTGCGCACTATTATACAATATACCCGATCTGTGCCTAAGTTAGGCGCAGGTATTTAGGCCTGGTTTTAGATGGCCTACATTTTAGTCGCAAGAACAGTTGCTAAGCATATTCTATAAACTATGCCTATCTTTAGGCGTAGTTTATAGAGTCATGGCTTTTTAAGGCATCATTTATAGAATTTTGCCCCGTGTGCTGAATAGTAGAGGGATATGTTTCTATTTCCCATAAAAATAAATTTGTGATTTATTTCTTAGGTATTTCTGTTTTTGTTTTTAAAGCAGGCATCAACAAAGTGCATTTCAGAAAGTACAGTTTGCTGGGTTAGTTTTCCTTTCTGAATGATGGAACACATAGAAATAGCTGTAGTCTATTTAGCATAGATGCAAAGGGGTTTTTAGCTGCTACTGTGGAAAAGAATATGATATAAATGACAAAACCAACACATTTGTAATCAAGTTATTCTAATTTGGAATAAGATTTATTGATTTAGGGCCTGATGGATTAAGAGTGTTTTTTTCCATGGACAGAGAATGAGAGAAAAGCCTAAGTCAAGCAAGCCTGTAATGCCTTTCAAGCACTGAACTTTTCACAATATTTAGCAATGCTGGCATAATTAGCATTGTCCATCTGTTTGTTTAGAAGGAAGGGATTTACTAACTAATTTCTTATTTCTTGTGGCACAAAATGTATTAAGCATGGATTTTTGCCTTCTGTCTGACATTCATAGGCTAAAGCAATTAGTGAGAACTCATCAGAAAGACAAGCAAAAGGCATCCAGGGCTTTTTCGATTTCATCCTTAGCAAACTAGACCTTTTTTTTATATATATATAACTGGCTAATCAATGGCCTTTGTTACATATAGTAATTAGTTTTATTGACATGGGGCATCACCTGATTGGTGATTTCCATTTTTCCAGTTTATTTTCCACGTGGACTGCCTGAGGAATCAGTACAACTGGAGATGAGCCATTTTCAATGGATTCTAACTATAAGGTGTGTAAAAGATACACAGAGATACTTGCCCCTATATTTCTTGTCACTTGTCACCTGGAATTAATCTAAGTGCTTCTTGCCCTCAAAAACCTGGATTATTGTGGTTATCTGGACATTGTGAGCAAGTCTTGGTTTTAACCCATTACCTCAATGAGAGGCCCTTTTACAAAGGCGCAGGAGGGCCTACACGCGTCAAATCAGCACTACCACCCAGCTAGCGCGTGAGCCGGGCGGTAATTCTAAATTTGGTGTGCACCAAATTCCGCGGTAGAAAATACTTTTCTATTTTCTACCAGGGATGCTTACCTAGCAGTTGGGGTGCGCTGCATACTTCCGCACAGGTAGCACGTGAGAGCTTACTGCTAGGTCAATAGGTGGTGGTAATATCTCAGGCCGAAAATGGACATGCACTGCTCTCAATTTTAGTGCACGTCCATTTTCCATCCCATTAAAAAAATGCCCTTTTTCTCAGACATGGTAAAAAATGGTCCAACACGCACCCAAAGGACGCACTCACACTACCACAGGCCACTTTTTACCACGGCTTAATTAAAGGGCCCCTGAACCTGGTTGCAGTTATAGTTATAGTCCCAAAGGCTGTCTTAAAGAGTCTAAGAACAATCAAGGTATTTATACCATAAAAGATAGAGACCCCTGCAAATGAAATTGTGGTGTCTGGAATTCACAGAGGCAACTGGCTGCCTTGTTTTTCAAATACTGTAAGAAATAAAAAAATGACTTGCCTTAAATAATGTTACTGCTTTGTGTGCTTGATCATGATTTTATTGAGAAGGGTTTCCTGATAAATCTCTAACTAGAGAATGACATGGGACGGGGACCCACGGTAACCATGGGGATGGGGATGGGGATGAGGACAGAGTCTGCGAGGATGGGGCGGGACGGAGCATGAGGGGCAGGGACAGATCCCGCGGGGACAGGGAGGGGATGGGGACAGATCCCGTGGGGACAAGGATGAACTTTGTCCCTGTGTCATTCTCTGATTTGAAGCCTGTTAATGAACTGGACCATTATTCATATTTGAGTGATGCAGACAACAATATTTTGATTTTTTTGGAAAAACAAGCAAATATGCTGGCCACAACTGGCAAAATTTTCATGAAGGATCCTATGCATTCCTACTACTGGCACATCTTCTAAGAAGACATCTTCTATTGCAGGAAGGACTGTGGAAGACAGGAGAGCTAGACTGAATCCTAAGATTGTTGATGACTTATTCATCCACAGATTAACAAATCATAATAGTGCTTTATAGGCATATTTATCCCCCACTAGGGAATACAGAACGGGTTGTATTTTGCACCCCTGAACATTTTAACAGGGTGGATTAGGATTCCTTGGTGTAGTAGAAGTCAGTTATTGTCGGGATTGGAAGGGTAGAAGATGGTGATGGTGGTGTTATTATAGTTGCTCATTGTTATTATTGTTTTCTATTTGTGATTTATAAACAACAGTTGAACAGCATATTGTTCCTTTTTATACTTTAATAAAAATATTTACTGTAAATATAAAATCATAGGTGTTCAAGGCTTCTCCAGATGAGGACAGAGCCACGGGGATGGGATGGGGATGGTGACAGAACCTGTGGGATTGGGGCAGGGACAGAAACAGGACCCACAGGGACAGGATGGGAACGGAGACAGAATGTACGGGGATGGGACAAGGACAGGGACAAACTTTGTCCCCGTGTCATTCTCTGTCTCTAACACACCTCAATAATGATCAAAAGCAAATACAGGTACTAAAGGCCTTCAGCGCAGGACTAGCACCTGCATTTGCTTTCGCTAGATGATCAGAGGGCTCCAGCGTGGGGGACTGCAAGAGGTCCAATGGCTAGTGCTAATTGCATGCAAATTGCTTGCAAATCTAGTCATCAAGGATTCAAACCAATAATTGAAGAAGAGCGCCCTCAAGAAGTGCATCTTACAGCTGGGAACCTAACGCCAGCCCGGATCTGGCGTTAGGGTTGACAGACTGCAATCAAGCACGGACACGAACTATGAAGAAGCAAGTGGTTGGAAAGAGGAACTTTGAAGCGGAAACTGGATATAGCGAGAAGTGGAGCTGCAATGTGCAAGGAAGCCCAGTAGTTTCAAGATTCACTGTTACTTAAAAACTGCATGTGATGGGGCTTTAATTCATTTAATTTAATTCAGTGTTGGATTATAAGTACCATACTGCAATGTGAGGAGGCTGCGAAATTTCTTGACTCTGTCAGCACTCCTTCCTCCTTCCCTCCTCCTCTTCAGCGCATGCGCCTGGTGCCATCTGCCCACTTTGCTCCCTCATGATCAAAGCTAATAGCGCACATATCATTTGTACACTATGAGCTTCGAGAATGAGGGAGCTATTTTCAGGCGCTATTGGAACAGTAAACTCCGGCGCTGTTCTGTTCCGTGCAGCACCGGAGTTTTGATCATCAGGGCATAAGAGTTTTATTTTGAGCCTCTTATTTGCTTTTTGTCTGTGTGTCTTGTCACCCTATTCTGATGAGATTGTAAGCTTCAAGGAATGTCTCTTATGTGTGTCCACAAAGCACTACAGATGTCTGCAATTCAATTTATAATCCTAAACAATAAAAAGCACATCCAACGTTCTGAAGCCGCCAGCGTTGCAGTGAAGCCTGAAGCCCTGAAGTGTTCGTAGCCTTCGTAATAGCCCTGCCCTCCACAGGAATCGGACCAATCACTCTCAAAGCCCCGCCCTCAGAGCCCTCCCGTCATCGGAGCCCTCTGTTCGTATCTTCGTCATCGCTCTGCCCTCCACACAGACTCAAAGAAAAGAAAACGGGAAACCGAAGAAAAAAAATGGAAAAAAGAAGTGGGTGAAGCGCTGAACCCCCCCCCCCCCCCCCCCCCGGAACACCGGTGCCGGCAGAGAAGCGGTGAAAAGCCTACCTGCAATGAAAATGCTCAGCTGCCCTCCCCACGAGAAGACAAGAGAAAAACCGTCGCCGTCAGTCAAGTGCTGAACAGACTCCCTCCTCATTTTCAAATGAGCGGGCGTTCGCGAAAAAAAAAAAAAGAACGAAAGCCATGCACACCCTCCCTCCACAGTTAACACTGTGCTGGCCAATGCAAACAAAAACAAAACAAAGTTAGGCAGGGCAACATCACTATATACAATAATCTCTGTCTTTAAGTAGGACCGAAGAGGGAGGGAGGGAGGGGGCGGGGCCTGCAACACAGACATAAGGAGAGCAAGGGAAGGAGGGGGTCATGGAAATCACTTCACCACACACACTCTCTGTATCTCTCAGACACACAAACACACAGTCTCTATCACACACACACACACTTTCAATTCATCTGTCTCACTATCACACACACTCACTCTCGGACTCACACAGTCTCTTACTCTCTTACACACACTCTCACTCACACAAACACTGTCACAATGACTGCCCCTGTGGTCCTGCACACACACTCTCTCACATCAGAGGGAAGGAGAGCAAGGGAAGGAGGGGGTCATAGAACTCAGTTCCACACTGTCTCTATGACCGCCCCTGTGGTCTGGCACACACACTGTCACAACAGACGGAATTACAACAAAGGAAGGAGGGGGTCAAAGAAATCAGTTCCACACACACACTCTCTGTATCTCTCTGTCACACAAACACACAGTCTGTATCACACACACACACACACACTCTTCCATTCCCTCTGTCTCACACACTCACTCTCGGACTCACACAGTCTGTCTCTCTGTCTTACACACACTCTCACACACACAAACAGTCTGTCACAATGACCGCCCCTGGTGTTACAACATGGGAACACATCATTTACAAATTAAACAAGTATTGCATCTCCTTACCATCATAGCACATTCCTCCTAACACTTCCCTTACAAACATTAATGGCAGAAGGTAACTATCTTGCTAGCGCCCGTTTCATTTCAGTCTGAAACGGGCTTTTTTTTACTAGTAATAGTAATAATATTCAGGCACAGTGGCAGAAACACTTGTCATAATTTCAATTTGCAAATGTCATGGAAATGGGACTAAAAGCTGATGGATATGACCCATATGGATTCAGATCATTTAGGAGAGAGCAGCACTGCTGGATCTTGTCCCATATTTTTATTTATTTTCAGTACTTGATATAGAGCAAGTAATCACTGAGGCAACTGTGAGGTTTATAATTTCTATTACAGATACTTTGCATTGTACCTAATGGGCTCACAATCTAAATTATATATTGTACCTGGGGCAATGGACGACTAAGTGGCTTGCCCAGGGTCAGATGGAGCTGCAGAGGGAATTGAACCTGACATTCAGAGTGGCAGAGGGAAGCCATGAAAATAATTCAATTATGTCAGGAAAGAGGAGGCAAGAACTGCCACCAGAAATAGACAGAATTAAACCAGATTTAACTTTTCCTTTCTATCTCAGGGTGGGGTGTGATGAAATTCTCAACTAGAATTTGTGGCTGGCTGCGTTCACATCAGGCTCTGCAACTTAGATTGAATAACTACATTTTCTGCTTATTTTCTGCTTATTTACAACCCAAACTTTTACTGACTTCTGCTCAATCTGTGTTGAGGTACCAGTCCTCAATTTTACTTTGAACTTCTTCCACTTATTTTTGGCTGGACAAAGGAAATTTTATTTCCCCTAAATAACTCTCCTCATGCTCTGAGAGTGGAGCTGGATCCTTCTTTGCATCTATCCTTCCTCTGGAACAATAAAGAAAAAGCCTACAGCAACCTGCATCAATTGGACCATCCAAGGATATCAGAACCAGAAACTCTAAAGTTCATACCTGCAATCTGTGAGTTAAAAAAATTTATTTTAACTACATAATCTACTTCTATAACTCTGAATCTTTTAGATTCCTTAAAACTAAAGGAAACCTATGCACTGTCTCCAAGAATTTCACATAGAAGTGCTACGTGCAGCCATTTGTTTCTCTATTTGATGGAAGACTTTGATCTCACAGGCCTGGTCTGAATTTACAACTTTAAAAGGTCTGTTTTTTCAGATATTAAAGCCTTAACCCTGCATTGTCAAGTAGGAAGACTGCTGATCTACAGGGTGTACTCCAAAGAGTGGATTGCAGCACCATCCAGTGAAATTTTGCCTAACTAGCTTCTGACACAAAAATGTGTCATGCAAGCATCCCAGTGGTGTGTGGGAGAGGAAACCATAACCCCCACAAACCAAAGAGAAGGCAAAAGTGCAAGAGGTCAAACACCCACATAACAGTACTTAAAAGATCACCTCATTGTCACACCAAAGCTACCCACAGCAACCCCAGACGACCCTTGGGAACTATAAGACTAGTGAATGCCAGATCAGCTGCAAAGAAATCCTCGGTGATCCATGATGCCATAAATGAACAGCATCTTGACATCCTAGGAATAAGTGAAACCTGGCTAGATGAAAGTGGGGGTTTACCACTGGCTGAACTATGCCCAACAGGTTTCAACATCCAACATTAACCAAGACCAGGACAGACAGGGCGGAGGGGTAGCAGTATTGATTCGGGATACAATCAAACTGCGCAGAATATCCATCCCCCAACTACATTGATCAGAATCTCTTTTAATCCAACTTGAAGAGGAGAAGCCAATCTGGCTGCTCATGATTTACAAAGCACCTCGTAACAACACATTATCTGTGCAAGAACTCCTAGACCTGATTACTCAAGTGACCCTGAATTATCCTAGGCTGGTGATCTTGGGAGACTTCAATCTACACATCAAAACCCCAGATACCACCACAGCTGCCTTTCTGGACATGATGACAGCACTAGGATTTACATAGGTGATCAATTCTCCAACCCACGAAAAGGGTCACATACTAGACCTGGTATTGTACAAAGTGTTGGATAACAGTATTGAAATAACCCTCCTATCATGGTCAGACCATTTTCTAATTAAATTATCCCTAAGTGACCACCTGAAACAAATGGCACCTCTCAGAGCTTGGAAGGAGATCAGAGACAAAAAAAAAGCTGACCACTGAGAATCTCCTAGAGGCCTTGGACTATCCGCATGTAGATGAAAAGACAACAGTGTCAGAACAAGTTGACATCTGGAATACACACCTAGCCAAGACCTTAGAGAAAACAGCCCCACTAATATAGGTCTTATGTCCCACTCACAAAAGCTCACCTTGGTTTTCTCCAGAACTTAGGATCCTTAAACGTGAAGGATGAAAACTGGAAAGGAGATGGCACAAATCTCACCTGGATGAAGACAGGCTAAACTGCAGGAAGCACATGGCAAAGTACCGCCAAGCCTTAACAGCAACCAAAAAACAGTATTTCTCTCAATGCATTGCACAGGCTGCCAACTCAACCAAGCAGCTGTTCAGTATAGTAAACAGCCTACTGCAACCCCCACAACAAAACCAGCCTACCCAGTCTAAACTGAACTGCAATGATTTTGCTGCATACTTTGCCAACAAAATTAAAAGTCTCCACCAGGATTTACAGGCAATCCCACCCAGTGCACAAACTCGCTCCCTCCTAACAGAGACAGATGGAACACTTTTAACCTGACAGAGGAGAGCCTTGACAAAATCCTAAGAGACCTTCGACTAACTACCTGCTCCCTCGATCCCTGCCCATCAAAGATAGTGCAGTAGGGCAAGTATGGGCCTTATAGAAGGCACCACAAAATTTGTGAACACCTCTCTTTCTAATGGGCAATTACCAACAGCATTAAGAAGGGCAGTGGTTCGCCCTCTGCTGAAGAAAAACAACCTTGACCAGGACAAACTTGAAAGTTACAGGCCAGTTCTAGGGAAACTCATAGAACAGTCTGTGTTCAACTTAATGAATGGCTAGAAAAAAGTAACTGGCTAGATCCATGTCAATCTGGATTCGGACCTGGTTATGGAAAAGAAACAGTCCTCGTATCCATGATAGATGATCTTCACAGAAACCGAGACAAGGGATTTGCCTCGATGTTAGTACTGCTAGATTTCTCAGCAGTTTTTGACACTGTGGATCATGATATCTTGCTAGCACGACTGACAGAAACAGGTATCAGTGGAACAGTACTTGCCTGGTTCAGATCCTATCTATCAGACAGGCAACAATCCATAATGTTTGGCAGCAACTCATCACCACCATGGACACTGACCTGCGGGGTACCACAAGGATCAATACTGTCAGCTATTCTGTTCAATATCTACATCAAGCCACTAGCTGAGCTGATTCGGTCAATGGACACTCAGTTCTACATCTATGCGGATGATGTGCAGCTACTCATATCCATTGAACCTGACTTACCTACAGCCTTGAATAAACTGATCACTTGTCTAACAACAATTCAAGAATGGGCTAAACACAACAAACTTTGCCTGAACCCAAGTACAACCGAGCTTCTCTGGGTCGCTAACACAAGTGGATACATACCTGACATCAAAATCCCTTTTGGGAAGTATGAACTCCCCCTCAAATCACAAGTCAGGAACCTTGGAATACAGTTAGATTCAACACTTACTCTGATTCCCCAAACCCAAGCAACCTTCAAGAACTGCTTCTACTTTTTGCGACAGCTACGCTGCCTCTCTCCTTACATTGAGAAGGTAAATCTTATCCCAGTTGTGCATGCCATGGTAACATCAAGACTGGATTACTGCAATGCACTATACAATGGTCTGACTACAAAGGGCCTGCACCAGCTCCAGTTGATTCAGAATGCAGCAGCAAGACTCATAGAAGGTTGCAAGCGACGTGACCACATCACACCATTTTTGCAAAAACTTCATTGGATCAGTACAATACAGGGCTAAATTTAAAACTCTATGTCTGATCTTCAAGGCCCTGAAAGGAAATGGCCCCGAGTATCTGACGAATAGGATGATCCTCCACACACCGCCAAGGACACTAAGGTCCTCCCAATGACTTTCACTAACTACACCCTCTCCAAAAGACGTTACACAATGTGATATCCGCAAGCGAGCCTTCTCTGGAGTAGCCCCCACACTCTGGAATGCATTGCCTGAAAGGCTCCACTTAAAACAAGACTACCTCTACTTCAGGAAGCAGGTGAAAGCTTTGCTCTTCAACCAAGCCTTTAATGGAAGAAGTAACTAACTTGTCAGTCTCACTCACACACACACACACACACACACACAAGGATTGACTCGGGCTGCACATACTGCAGCAGGACATGTTTATCCACTCCTACCCTAGCTGAGATCACATTTAACCATCTCTCTGACCTCATATGCAACTTTCTTCAAATCAATCACCTTACTTTCTAATTCTTCCTACTTTCTTACTCATCTATATGTTACAACTTTGCCTTACCCTTCACTACCAATTATAATGTTCTAGTACATATTGTGTTGTCATTTCAAGTAGTATACCATGCTATACTTTGTATTGTTGTTCAAATATTTTTACTGCTCTAATTGCCTATTACTCATGTTTGATTTATTCTTACTGTACACCGCCTTGAGTGAATTCCTTCAAAAAGGTGGTAAATAAATCCTAAAAAATAAATAGACTATAGATTGTGGATCATCCCTTTATATGCCAAAGGCTAAAAGATCATGGATTTGATATACCGCCTTTCGGTGGTACAACCAAAATGTTTTTACATTTATTATATGCAGCTACTTTCTGTGTCCCTAGTGGGTTCACAATCTAAGTTTTTCTGCCTGGGCCACTGTTCCCTCTAAGCTGAGCAGGAGTCCTTCAACTGTATTGCTGCGAGTGGGGGGTGGTGCTTCAATATTGTGTTTTTAATTGCTAGGGACAGGAGGTTTCCTGGAGTCCTACAGAGCTTGTTTGTCCCTCACTATTGAAAATGGGATAGTGAAACACTACCCTCCCCCCCCAACACACACACTGACAGGACTGTAGGTGGATGACTCCTGATCAGCTTAGCGAGAATGATGTCTGGGGCAATTGAGGGTTAAGTGACTTGCTCAGAATCACAAGAAGCCACAGTGGGAATCCAAAAAAGAAACAAGTAGAGGCAAGGCACTTCAGCACTCAGATAGTTGCATAAGATGAACCAGAAATTCAATGGACAGGCAAAAGGATGTTCATGCTGGGATCAGGCCATGCTCATGTTGTGATTTAAGCTAAGAGAGGAACCCACATTGGAACTGATTTTGAGAAATAATTACTTGGTTTCAACAACATACTTAGGGGCCCTTTTTCAGAGCGGCAGTAAGCTCAACGTGGACTTACCGCTCGCTCTTCTGGGACTACTGCTGGCCCGACGCGGCTGCCGGTGGTAGTCCTATCTTGAGCGTGCACCATTTCTGGGAGAAAAAGAAAACTCCCAGAAATGGCTTGCGCGGCGATGACCTGGCAGTAATTGGGCATCATCGTACGCTGACCGGGTTACTGCTAGGATAGTGCAGGAGCTCTTATTGCCACCTCAGTGAGTGACAGTAAGGGCTCCCTGCCACATGGCCATGTGGTAAGAGTTCTTTTACCGCATGGCCGTATGTGCTGGGGGCTTTTTTATCCACGGTGGTAAAATGGGCCCTGGCATGTGGAAAAAATAGTCCCCACCACTAGCGCAGGGCCCTTTATCCCGCAGCTTGATAAAAGGACCCCATAGACCCCATCATTAAGAAACATGTGCAGCATCATTTTAGAAAAGCTGTGGATGAATGTCTTGAGCATGTGATGTATTTTACAAACCCAGGACTAAATATAGAAGCCTAATGTAAAATTGATGAATCTCTGCCCCCTGACCAAAGCATCCTAAAGACATTCAAAAACATAGCACATCAAGGACAATTCTCACAATGTGTCAATATAAAACATCTGAAAAAAAGTGTATCCAAGGGTGCCAATGAAGCTGAAAATGGCCCACACGAACTCACACTGTCGTGTCCTGCCCCCATAGGACAAGTATATAGCGTCCGTGAGCTCTCCGCCATATCCCTCATGTTAATTTAGTGCCTGCAGCGGAAAACGTCTAGTGTCGCCTGAGATGATGGTACAAAACAGCAATCAGGTTCAGAGACTCAGCTCTCTTGCAGTTAGAACTAATGCAAACAGTCACCGTGACATTCTACAGCAGCACCTGTTCATGATTTAAAGGTTATCTAAGTCCCAACGTCAATGTGCTATCCAGAATTGTGGACAGATGTCACTGACAGCTGCTCTCTTGACACTTCCCCGTACCGCCTCCCGGTTTTTGCCAGTTCTTCTATGGAACTTCAGAAATACATTTGGTGAAAGGTTATTATTCCTTTCGTAAAGCTATGAAGACTTATTTGTTTTGATTCTTGGCAGGATATGAAAAGATTAGCGTTTAAGTAATGTAATTTTTGTTTTTGTTTTTTTTAATTTTGTATTGCAATTTCCTGATGCTCTTCATCTGTTTCTTTATATATGTCTCGCCTTGAATCTCAAATTTGAGGGAGTTGGTGGATGGTAAGTCTGCTATAACATAACATAACATGCCTTTGCCGGCCCTATACATTTTAGTGACTTATACAATTTCTGCCCTTTTGTAAAATACTGGCTTATATGTTTTGGCCACAAAAACAGATAAGTGCTGGGACTGAGATGTTTAAAGCATGAATAGCGTCTGTAAAATGACCACCTTAGCCTTTTCAAAAATCACATAAAGAACTTCAATGTGAAGTTGGGTACTCCGTAGAAGATTTAGAAATGAGTGAATACTCGCATAAGAAAGTGTAGAGAAGAAAGAAATTGAACATAAAGGTGGGTGGGTGGATGATTTTGTACAGGCATTGGCGGTACAAGGTGTCTGATAATTAATAATGAAACTATAATATGTGGAGGGGCATTTTCAATATGACATCTAATCCAACTTTGGACATTGTAACCAGGTCACCCTTCCAGGTGAGAGCCGGGGTCAACCCTGCTTAGCTTGGTTAGCTTTTCCCCAGTACGAGCTGCAACCACCGCCTTGCTGCACTGCTTCTAGCCTAGTTTAACTGCTGCCCAGCTGACCTGCGCCCAGGATCAGCTCACAACTGGGACACACAAACTTCAGCAGTCTTATAGTTCTTGAAAACCACAGGTCTTTATTCTCTCAGCATCTTTTAATACAGCTTTAATCTTCAAGCAGTTTCTTCCTCAAGAATGCAAGAGTCAGTTCAGTCTTTCCACATTCAGCTTATTAACACAGTCCAATCTTAACTCAGAATATCACCCCCCAGCAAACCTTTGTCTTGCTCCCAATTGTAGCCTTCCCTCATCAGCACTATCTTCTACCCTTAGATAGTTTATGGGTTAGCTTCTTCCACCAGTGGCTTCCCCACTGGATTATTTTATCCTCTCCAAGTATGCACAGCTTGGGCCACACTCCCGCCACCAAAGCCTTTACCTTTCCTGAGGAAGTTTGAGCAAACCTTCCAACCTCCATGCACTCCTCCTTACCTTCTCCTTCTACCTCTGCTTTATTCCACTCCATCTCCTCCTCCTCCCCAAGCTCCACCAGCTGTTCCCCATCTCCAGGATCAGACCTCATCTCCCAATCAGTCATTCCACCCTCCCCCTCCTGAGAGTTCAGCTGACCCTGCACTGGCTTCTGGGGAGTGTAGTTCTTTTCCTGCATTACAGCTTTCCCTGGCAGTTTGATCCCTAGAGGGCGCCCTGCTCTCCTAGCTGGGCTGAATGACCGGGGATGATGCCGGCTGAAAGAACCACTATCCCCTCTCCCTTGTACCCGCCCTCCAGAGTGCTCACACACCCCCCGGCTCAAACGATTGCCAGTCTTCTCCTGTCCTGCACTGGCAATCCGAGAAAGAACATCCGCGTTTGTCAGAAATTTGCCTGATCTATGCTCCACCTTGAATTGATAGGGCTGTAAAGCCAGATACCACCTTGTGAGACGACCATTACTATTTTTCATCTGGCCTAACCACCTCAAAGGCGCATGATCAGTAACCAGGGTAAATTTACGCCCATCTAAATAGTAATGGCACATCTGCACTGCCCATTTTATCGCTAAACATTCTCTCTCGATGGTCGAGTACCGGACCTCATGGGGGAGCAGTTTCCGGCTCAGATACATCAGGGGATGTTCCTGTCCCTCGTGTACCTGAGACAACACAGCCCCCAACCCTACCCCCGAGGCATCAGCTTGCAGTACAAAGGGCTTATCAAAATCCACGGCTCTCAGCAGGGGTTCCTGACATAGGGCCAATCTCAATTCATTGAACACCCGAAGCCCTCCCTCCTCCCATCGTAGACTGTTGGGGGACCCCTTCTGAAGTTTATTAGTGAGGGGTGTAGCAATGGAGGCAAAGTGGGGTATGAACCTCCTATAGTACCCCACTAGGCCCAAAAAGCTCCTTAACTGTTTCTTATTTTTGGGGCAGGGAAAGTCCCGGATACTCGCTACCTTATCCCAGAGCGGAGTTATCTGACCATTCCCCACCCGGTATCCCAGATATTTAACCTTCTCCTGCCCAAAGCAACATTTTTGAGGGTTCAAAGTCAAACCTGCTTGACGGAAAGCCTCTAATACTGCCCTCACTCTTATCATATGAGAGGGCCAATCCTCACTCTGAATGATAACATCGTCCAGGTAAGCCGCCGCATATTGCTGATGTGGTCTTAAAACCTGATCTAACAACCGCTGGCAGGAAGCTGCTGCGGAATTAAGACCAAATGGCATGCGTTTAAATTGATAGAGCCCCATGGGTGTAGAAAAGGCTGTCTTAGGCTTGGCCTCCTGAGTCAGAGGGATCTGCCAATACCCTTTGGTCAAGTCCAGGGTGGACAGATATCGGGCAGTACCCAACCGATCCAATAGTTCATCGATACGTGGCATCGGATAGGCATCGGAATCTGACAGTGCATTAACTCGTCTAAAGTCGATGCAAAACCGCCACGTACCATCGGACTTGGGCACTAACACCACAGGACTCGACCATGGACTGACAGATTCCTCAATGACCCCAAAATCCAGCATCTCCTGTACCTGTCGGACCACCTCTTGTTTCTTTGGGGGTGAGAGACGGTAAGGTCTCTGTCTGACCACCCGGCCCGGCTCCGAGATGATATCATGCCTGATAAGGTGGGTTTCCCCTGGGCAAGGAGTCAGGACATCCCGAAACTCCTCCACCAGTGCCTGAACCTCTTTCTGCTGACTCCCTGGCAATGTAGCCGCAATCTGCGGTTCTCCTGCCTTGAATATCTCCGTGATCTGTGGTCCTAATTCTTCCTCAGCTTCTATCCTAGACTGACCAAATAATCCCCTTCTTAAAATGAGATCCTGAGGTAGCCTAGGAAGTACAGCCACCCACACCCACTGAAGGCCCTCCTGGTCCTGTATGTCTACTAGCCGGACCGGATACCTTGAGGAGGCCCCGTGTATGCACTGAATAGCCACGGACCGGTCTCTCTTCCTACCCTGCTGCCCCCCTTTCCGGGCAATCTGCCCCCACAACTTCTGGGAGCACATTGTCTGGTCTGCTCCTGAGTCTAAAAGTCCCTCCACCGGGACCCCTCCTATCTTAACCCAATGCGTAAACTGGGGTTCCTTAGAGGGGGTTACCTGAGATATGAGCCCCAACTTGGCCCTACAATCCCTCCTCACATGTCCCGACTTCCCACATCGGTAGCACATTCTATCATCCTCCTTAGGACCTTCCTCCCTCCACCCAGATCCTTTGAACATTTTACCCCGACCACTCCGCCAGACCCCCTCTCCCCCCTCAGAGTATTGTGACTCCAGAAAGTATTCAAAGCCTTTGATAGCTTCTTCCAGAGTCTCACATCCCTTCCTGATCAAATTAACCCTGATACTGTCCGGTAGAGCCTCTAAAAACTGCTCCAGCACCAGATCCTGCATCAACTGAGTCACTGCCCTCTTATCAGGTTCTAGCCATTTGGTAGCCAAGTCCATCAGCTTCTGAGCCAAGGCCTTCGGAGTCTCCCCCTCCCTCCACCTCCAACCCCGAAAGCGCCTGCGATAAGTTTGTCTGCTTACCCCATACCGGTCCAAAATAGCCGTTTTCAGCTTTTGATAATCCACCACGTCCCCTGGCAACAGGCTCCGAAAAGCTGCCAGGGCTTCCCCGGACAGGGCGGGAGCCAGTCTGATGGTCCATTGTTCTTGAGGCCAGGCAGCCGCCAATGCTACCCGCTCAAAAGTCCCCAGATAATCCTCAATGTCGTCCTGCTCTGTTAATTTGCCCCACGGCAGCCAATTAACCCGTCCAGGCTCCAGGCTTCCAGGCACAGCTCCCGTGGCTGTAGCCTCCAATGAGGTGCTCTCTTTCCTCGGTAGGGGTACTGCCCGTAACAATTCCTGCACCACCTCCAGCACCGGTTGTATCTGTGCTCGAGAAGCAGCCAAGGAATCCTCTAGAAGTCTCTGAGCCATTTCCTGCTGCTTTTGGAACTGGTGGGCCATAAAAGACAGCAGCTCCTTCGACTCCATGTCGCCTTCGCCACCGGTACCTGAGAGAAAGGGAACAACAAAGAACACTCTCCAAGTGCGGTATTACACAGCTCCGGCCCTCTATATCCCCCTCCTCCTGGTTACCCGAGTCCCGTATATGCTTACCAGAACTCGGAGCAATGCACGCTTCTTTCACCGGCGGGTTGTTCAGACAATCCCACCACTGCCACCAATCTGTAACCAGGTCACCCTTCCAGGTGAGAGCCGGGGTCAACCCTGCTTAGCTTGGTTAGCTTTTCCCCAGTACGAGCTGCAACCACCGCCTTGCTGCACTGCTTCTAGCCTAGTTTAACTGCTGCCCAGCTGACCTGCGCCCAGGATCAGCTCACAACTGGGACACACAAACTTCAGCAGTCTTATAGTTCTTGAAAACCACAGGTCTTTATTCTCTCAGCATCTTTTAATACAGCTTTAATCTTCAAGCAGTTTCTTCCTCAAGAATGCAAGAGTCAGTTCAGTCTTTCCACATTCAGCTTATTAACACAGTCCAATCTTAACTCAGAATATCACCCCCCAGCAAACCTTTGTCTTGCTCCCAATTGTAGCCTTCCCTCATCAGCACTATCTTCTACCCTTAGATAGTTTATGGGTTAGCTTCTTCCACCAGTGGCTTCCCCACTGGATTATTTTATCCTCTCCAAGTATGCACAGCTTGGGCCACACTCCCGCCACCAAAGCCTTTACCTTTCCTGAGGAAGTTTGAGCAAACCTTCCAACCTCCATGCACTCCTCCTTACCTTCTCCTTCTACCTCTGCTTTATTCCACTCCATCTCCTCCTCCTCCCCAAGCTCCACCAGCTGTTCCCCATCTCCAGGATCAGACCTCATCTCCCAATCAGTCATTCCACCCTCCCCCTCCTGAGAGTTCAGCTGACCCTGCACTGGCTTCTGGGGAGTGTAGTTCTTTTCCTGCATTACAGCTTTCCCTGGCAGTTTGATCCCTAGAGGGCGCCCTGCTCTCCTAGCTGGGCTGAATGACCGGGGATGATGCCGGCTGAAAGAACCACTATCCCCTCTCCCTTGTACCCGCCCTCCAGAGTGCTCACAACATTTTGCTCAAAACGTCCAGAATTGGAATAGCAAATTTAGCAATTTTTGAAATAGCAAAACGTCTCTCTTTTTAAATTTTGTTTTAATGGCCACTTGCTAGATGTTTTTGTGCTCTGTGCATTTATATTTTTGGTCCATTTTCAATAAAAAAAAAAATCAAGTGAAAAACGCACAAAATCAAGGCTTTGGGATGCAAGAGGAATCAGCATTCTTAGTAGACTGGCCACAAAGACATCCCAGCAGAGTAGTGGGGCTCCCTAAGGGGCACTGCAGTGGACTTTATATAAAAGCACCCAGGTACAGATTTTGCCTTTACCCCCTTATATTGCATGAGGAGCCCTCTAAAACCCACCAAAAACCTACTATACCCAACTACCCACCACTACAATAGCCCTTATAGCTGCAGGAGTCACCTATTTGTGGGTACAGTAGGCTTTTGGAGAGTTTTAGGGGGTTAACATTTTCCACCACAAGTGTAACAGTTAGAATGGATTAGGGGCCTGGGTCCCCTTCTTCACAGTACCAATAGGCTACTCCAGGGACCTGCTTGCTGCTCTATTAGGTCTGGCCATAATATCTGAAGCTGTTAGAAAGGCTGGTATGTACTGTTTCTTTCACATCTTTGGGGGGGTGGGAGGGCATCAGTGACCACTGGGGGAGTAAGAGGGGGAGGTCATTCCTTTGTTCTTCCAGTAGTCATCTGGTCCAGTGACGCTCCTAGGTCGGCTGCCAACCGGGCCGGATCACCGATGCGCACCCCCCCCCCCCGGGTGCAGCATGACACCCCCTGGCGAAATGACACCCCCCAGCACATCAACCCCCCCCCCCCCCGGGTGCATCTTTAGCTGTGGGGAGCAGCCACGCTGCTCTCGACTCCGCTGGCTCCCTGCTCCCTCTGCCCCAGAACAGGAAGTAACCTGTTCCAGGGCAGAGGGAGCAGGGAACCAGCAGAGCCGACATCGCGCGGCACCCCCCCCCCCCCCCAGTAGCGTGCACCCGGGGCGGAACGCCCCCACCGCCCTGCCCTTGGTACGCCGCTGATCTGGTCATTTAGGGCACTTTTGGGAGCTTAGGGGATTTTTTACTAAAGCTTAGCTTGAGTTATCTGCAGCAGGGCCCATAGGAACAAAATGGGCCCTGCTGCAGATAACTCGAGCTAAGCTTTAGTTTTAGTCCAGGACGTTTTGGTTTTGTTCCATTATGGCAGAAAAATGTTCAAGTGTTAGCAATAAAGAACAAAAGCACAATTGGGCCTTCAAGACTGAGACAACAGGAGTCCTTTATTGAGATCAGACCCGACACGGGTCTAGGTCTAGTATCAAAATACACAAGTAGGAGTTTCAATTTCCCACAGTGAAAACCAACAGTGCTCTACAGGAGTTCTGCTAAATACTTTGGCTGTCTTTATAGACCGGTGGAGTTTTACAGGTTTCTTATATATATTTTTTTCTCCAGTGGGGAATTGAATCTTCTACTTGTGTATTTTGATACTAAACCTAGACCCCTGAGGCAGGCGTTATTGACACCGAAACACGGCCCTTGTCAGGTCTGATCTCAATAAAGGACTCCTGTTGTCTCAGTCTTGAAGGCCCAGTTGTGCTTTTGTTCTTTGTATGCTTTTTGTGTATACTGTATTACCCTCTCTAGTTGCCAAGTGTTAGAAATGCCATAATCCTACTGAAACACACTTCTGACACATCCCGTTGTGATTTGGACATACTGCAGATGAAATGCATAGATAAACATCTGCAAAATTGGTTTCAAAAATAGCAATTTGAATGTTTTAGAAAGCAAAATGTCCAAATGCCACTTTTTAGACACTTTTCCCTTTCGAAAATGAGCCCCATATACACTTGAAAGATAATTTTATAAAGGCTTTTTCCTATGTATATAACAGGATACTTTATAAATTTACCCCAAGTCTAAAAGTATTTATGATAACAAGAACACATGTACTTTTTTATGCATTCTGGGTGTAGGCATATTCTAGGGCAGGTTTTGGGAGGAACATAGGCAGAGCTGTGATTTATGCATATACTTTACAAAATATACATGTTAGTGCATGTTTTATGTATATTTTTGCATGCTTCCGGTCAGAGGTAACTGTTCTCAGATTCATTTAATTGATGTTTCTGCAGGACTAGGGGTGGTATTTTTATAAAGATGCATTGGCACCTATGTGTCTTGGTACAATAAGCTACAAATAGGCACATTTTTACCCTCAGTCTAGCAATCTGTTGTAAAATTATCCTCTTGATGGATAAGGACAGGCTTATGAACCTCAACATGTACACGCTGGAAGAGATGTGAGAGAGAGGGGATATGATAGAAACATTTAAATACCTCAATGGTACAGGAGGTGAGCCTTTTTCAAATGAAGGAAAACTCTGGAACGAGAGGACAAAGGATGAAGTTAAGAGAAAAAAGGCTTAGGAGGAAAGTAAGAAAATACTCTTTCACGGAAAGGGTGGTGGATGCTTGGAATGGCAAAATTTAAGAAAGCGTGGGACAGGCACATGGGATCTCTTAGGAAAAGGAGGAGCAAGGGGTTACTGAGGATGGGCAGACTGGATGGGTCATTTTGGCCCTTATCTGCTGCCATGTTTCTATGTTTCTATATATTCTGCATCTGCGAAGCTATAGGCCAGTAAGTCTGATACTGGTGGCAGAAAACTTGTAGAAACAATTCTGAAAAGCAAAACCATTGAATGTATATGTATGTCTTAGTTTATGGGGGCAGAGTTAACATGGATTTAGAAGAAGGAAGCCTTGGCAACCAATCTGTTGTTGTTGTTTTTTTTTTTCTTTTAATGTTAATAAGTATGTAGATAAAGGTGGTCTGGTTCATATGGAGATGCATTTTAGAAAAGATGTACAAATTGGAATTGAGACTCCCAAGTCAGGATGTGACAAGTTCTGCTAGCATTTTAAAACAGAAAGCTGTTCCGCACATCCACCACCCCTACCGTAAAGAAATATTTATTTTGCTTACACCTGAATTTATTCTCTTAATCCTTCATTCTATGAATCCTCATTCCAGCACTTCATTTCAACTGAAAGAGGCTCGACTCCTGTGCAGACGAGAGCTGTGTCAGGTTAGGGACCTTTCGCGTGAAGGCAAACATACTAACTTCTACACTACAGAAACCTAATTTCTTAATCCCTGCAATCATTGTCCACAGCATTAGTTATGAACGATATCTGTGCAGCATCCCCTGCCATGACCCCACCCAGGTAGTTAACTATCTGCATCAAAGAATTACCACTCTTTACTAAAAAGGGATAGGCAAAATCTAACTAAACATTAATTCTTAACTCCTGATTTGTCTGCTCACAGCCTTGTTGTTTCAACCAATTTTTAATAAATGAATTTCAAATATTTTTTGACCTGTATGCTTGTCTTGATTATACTGCAAGCTCTGTGAAGCAGGAACTGTCTCTTGTGTGTATATATAAAGTTTAGTGGTAAGTATCTGCATCAAAGAATTACCACTAAACCATTGACCTCAAGGTTCTTTGCTCTTGCAACCATTCTCCCTTTGTTCCTCCCAATTATTCTTCCTATCCCCATCCACATATATTTGAAATGCTATCTTTTTAGCATGCATCATATGATTGGGGATTGATAATTAGTTAAGTAATAGGAAATAAACAGACTTGCATGGTCAATTTTTTAAAGGAAGAGAAGTGAATAGTAGAGTGTTCCGGGTATTTGTGTTGATGTCCTTTATTGATCTGGAAAACAGAGCAATAAATGAAATGATCAAGCATGCAGATGATACAAGTTATCCAAAGCAGGTAAAACACAAGCAGACTGAGGAACTGCAAGAGGATTTGGTGAGACTGGGAAACTAGGCAACTGAATAGCAGAAGAAACCAAGTATGAGAAACTACAAAGTGATGCACATCACTTAAAGGAATCCTACAGTAACTATAAGTATACAATGTTGGATTTCTTATAGGAGACTCATGGGGGTGGGGGGTGGGGATCTATTCACTAATTCATTAATTTCCAACCTTTTTAGCCCTCCTGGGACAGATAAATATCCAGAGTACCTGAATGTAACTCACCTTGAGCTACTACTGAAAAAGGTGTGAGCAAAATCTACTTCTACTACTTGAATAAATCTAAATAAATACCATTCAAGGTGGTATACAGTATACTAAATAACAGTAAGTGAATAGGTGCATAGAAAACAGTGACCCAGAGTAATATACAAGGCTTCCAACTTTAAGCTATTATTACCAGTTCACTTCTTTAATGCTATTATATGCAGTGCTTTACATATACACACAAGAGACAGTCCCTGCTTCACAGAGCTTACAGTATAATCAAGACAAGCATACAGGTCCAAAAATATTTGAAATTCATTTATTAAAAAATTGGTTGAACCAACAATGCTGTGAGCAGACAAATCAGGAGTTAAGAATTAATGTTTATTTAGTTAGATTTTGCCTGTGCCTTTTTAGTAAAGAGTGCAAGGCATGTTACTATCAGGTACAGTAGGTTAGCTTCAAGAAATGGGGGTATTGTGTTGACACTGGACCCTGTTTACTAAGCAGCGTTATAGGCACGTTAACATTTTTAAGGCGAGCTAACCATGTATGCTTGTTAACTATGTACATGCCTACAATATCCCTATAGGTTCCTACATGTTTAGCGCTAAAAACACTAACACACCTTAGTAAACAGAGCCCATTGTAAGTAGTATACTATGCTATACTTTGTATTGTTATTTGAATATTTTTACTGCTTTGACTATTGCTCGTTTGATTTATTCTTACTGTATACCACCTTGAGTGAATTCCTTCAAAAAGGCAGTAAATAACATAGTAACATATAGTAACATAGTAGAAGACGGCAGAAAAAGACCTGCAGGGTCCATCTAGTCTGCCCACGATAAACTCATATGTGTATACCTTACCTTGATTTGTACCTGTCTTTTTCAGGGCACAGACCGTATAAGTCTGTCCAGCAGTATTTCCCGCCTCCCAACCACCAGTCCCGCCTCCCATCACCGGCTCCGGCACAGACCCCGTATAAGTCTGCCCTCCCCCATCCTAGCCTCTCAACCACCAACCCCTCTTCCCCCCGCCACCCAATTTCAGCTAAGCTTCCTGATAAATAAAATTCAGCTGGCAGCAGTCATCATTTTTTTATATGACCACTGCTAGTTTTATGCCCACATATTCAATGCTTCTATGTTGGGAAATTCTGACAGAACAGGACATTTCTTTGGGTAAGTGAACATTATTGTGCTCTATACTTTGGGATAAAAGTGAAATTGTAGGTTTATTGATTAAAACAAAAAGTTTGATTAATTATTCATTAACTAGGTTAAATATTGTAAAATCCCTTTCCCCAAAGATTTAAAACTTGAACTTCCTGCCAGAGGTTGAAACTTAACTATTACAGTTGACAGCACTAACAGCATGGCCTAGTTCAATCTTCTTTCCCACTCACCCTCCCAACTCCCACCCACCCCTAGCATATCTTATGGTCTTAATATATGGTCAATTATTCTAATTAGGATAACAAGAGGGGAGCTTGTCGTTACAGAGTATTTTCATCTGCAAGTAATTGGCTTTAATAATTTTATACATGCAGACAAGCAAACACTAAATAAATCATACAATATACCCCATACAGTCTTAAGGCTATTTATATTAGTCTAATATCCCTAGTATCCCTTAACAAGTTTTTTGGGTTCTTTTCTGTTGAAAAATTTTTTATTCATTTTCATTAGCAAATTCAAAATACAGAAACAGCAAAAATTGCAAAGTACAAAGTAGACAACAAAAACAAGTGACATACATTTATACAAATATTTTGCATGATGCTAAATTACCATTGAAGACACATATGTCCATATTAAAGTTGGTATAGAGTGTAATGATTAGGTTATACAGTTGTAAGCTGTGACCAAACCTTACAATATGATAATAGAGAGCTTGACTTCACTGCTGCCACTTTTTTTGGATATTAAACACACATTATTCCACCACATATTATACTCCAACTTAGATCCTTCCAATAATGACAAATCATTTTAAGAGCAATATGAAACAAGGTGTGCAAGATTTTAGCTTTATGATTATTTATAGGAAAGGGGTGATGGAGCCTGAGGATCTCAAGGTGACAAAATAAGTTCTAATGAGTTATAAATGCACCAACAGCGGCATAATTGAAAGAGAAGGACGCCCATCTTCCGACAGAAATCGGGACATGGGCGTCCTTCTCTCAGCATAATCGGCATAATCAAAAGCCAATTTTGGGCATCCTCAACTGCTTTCCATCGCGGGGACGACCAAAGTTCAGGGGGCATGTCGGCAGTGTACCAAAGGCGGGACGGGGGCGTGGTTAAGAGATGGGCGTCCTTGGCTGATAATGGAAAAAAGAAGGGCATCCATAACGAGCATTTGGCCGACTTTACTTGGTCCAATTTTTTTCACGACCAAGCCTCGAAAAGGTGCCTGAACTGACCAGATGACCAACGGAGGGAATCGGGGATGATCTCCACTTACTCCCCCTGTGGTCACCAACCCCCTCCCACCCTAAAAAAAAATTAAATAACATTTTTTCCAGTCTCTATGTCAGCCTCAAATGTCATACCCAGCTCCATCACAGCAGTACGCAGGTCCCTGGAGCAGTTTTTAGTGGGTGCAGTGCACTTCAGGCAGGTGGACCCAGGTCCACCCCCCCTACCTGTTACACTTGTGGTGGTAAGTGTGAGCCCTCCAAAGCCCACCAGAAACCCACTGTACCCACATGTATGTGCCTCCCTTTACCCCTTAGGGCTATGGTAGTTGGTGTCCTGGCACGTGAGGGGGACCAGTGCACTACGAATGCTTGCTCCTCTCACAACCAAAGGGATTGCATTTAGTCATTTTTGAAATGGGCGTCCTTGGTTTCCATTATCGGCAAAAACCGAGGTCATTCATCTCTAGGGTCGACCATCTCAACATTTAGGTTGACCTAAATGTTAAGATTTGGGCATCCCCGACCGTATTATCAAAATGAAAGATGGATGCGTTGGAAGCAAAAATACATAGTAAAAATTTTTTTAGATACATTAAAAGCAGGAAACCGGCCAAAGAGTCGGTTGGGCCGCTGGACGAAAATGATGTTAAAGGGGCGATCAAGGAGGACAAAGCCGTAGCGGAGAAATTAAATGAATTCTTTGCTTCGGTCTTCACCGAGGAGGATTTGGGGGGGACACCGGTGCCGGAAAGAATATTTGAAGCGGGGGAGTCGGAGAAACTAAACAAATTCTCTGTAACCTTGGAGGATGTAATGGGTCAGTTCAGCAAGCTGAAGAGTAGTAAATCACCGGGACCTGATGGTATTCATCCCAGAGTATTAATAGAACTAAAAAATGAACTTGCGGAGCTACTGTTAGAAATATGCAATCTGTCCCTAAAATCGAGTGTAGTACCGGAAGACTGGAGGGTAGCCAATGTTACTCCGATTTTTAAGAAGGGTTCCAGAGGAGATCCGGGAAATTATAGACCGGTGAGTCTGACGTCGGTGCCGGGCAAGATGGTGGAGGCTATTATTAAGAATAAAATTGCAGAGCATATACAAAAACATGGACTGATGAGACAAAGTCAGCATGGATTTAGTGAAGGGAAGTCTTGCCTCACCAATCTAATGCATTTTTTTGAGGGGGTAAGCAAACATGTGGACAATGGGGAGCCGGTTGATATTGTATATCTGGATTTTCAGAAGGCGTTTGACAAAGTGCCGCACGAAAGACTCCTGAAGAAATTGCAGAGTCATGGAATCGGAGGTAGGGTATTATTATGGATTAAGAACTGGTTGAAAGATAGGAAGCAGAGAGTAGGATTGCGTGGCCAGTATTCTCAGTGGAGGAGGGTAGTTAGTGGGGTCCCGCAGGGGTCTGTGCTGGGTCCGTTGCTTTTTAATGTATTTATAAATGACCTAGAGATGGGAATAACTAGTGAGGTAATTAAATTCGCTGATGACACAAAATTATTCAGGGTCGTCAAGTCGCAGGAGGAATGTGAACGATTACAGGAGGACCTTGCGAGACTGGGAGAATGGGCGTGCAAGTGGCAGATGAAGTTCAATGTTGACAAGTGCAAAGTGATGCATGTGGGTAAGAGGAACCCGAATTATAGCTACGTCTTGCAAGGTTCCGCGTTAGGAGTTACGGATCAAGAAAGGGATCTGGGTGTCGTCGTCGATGATACGCTGAAACCTTCTGCTCAGTGTGCTGCTGCGGCTAGGAAAGCGAATAGAATGTTGGGTGTTATTAGGAAGGGTATGGAGTCCAGGTGTGCGGATGTTATAATGCCGTTGTATCGCTCCATGGTGCGACCGCACCTGGAGTATTGTGTTCAGTACTGGTCTCCGTATCTCAAAAAAGATATAGTAGAATTGGAAAAGGTACAGCGAAGGGTGACGAAAATGATAGTGGGGATGGGACGACTTTCCTATGAAGAGAGGCTGAGAAGGCTAGGGCTTTTCAGCTTGGAGAAGAGACGGCTGAGGGGAGATATGATAGAAGTGTATAAAATAATGAGTGAAATGGATCGGGTGGATGTGAAGCGACTGTTCACGCTATCCAAAAATACTAGGACTAGAGGGCATGAGTTGAAGCTACAGTGTGGTAAATTTAAAACGAATCGGAGAAAATTTTTCTTCACCCAACGTGTAATTAGACTCTGGAATTCGTTGCCGGAGAACGTGGTACGGGCGGTTAGCTTGACGGAGTTTAAAAAGGGGTTAGATAGATTCCTAAAGGACAAGTCCATAGACCGCTATTAAATGGACTTGGAAAAATTCCGCATTTTTAGGTATAACTTGTCTGGAATGTTTTTACGTTTGGGGAGCGTGCCAGGTGCCCTTGACCTGGATTGGCCACTGTCGGTGACAGGATGCTGGGCTAGATGGACCTTTGGTCTTTCCCAGTATGGCACTACTTATGTACTTATGTACTTATGCCCATCTTGTTTCGATACTACGGGATGCCCCACCCCTTCACGGAGACGTCCTCAGAGATGAGCACCCTTAGAGATGGGTGTCCCCTTTCAAAAATGCCCCTCCAAGTTTACAAATATGTGTGTGGAATCATTGTAATGTATAAAATACATATAAGAAAATTAAACCCTTTATTTTATGGTTCCTTTTAAATTTCTTGTTATCTGTGGTGGTCCCCAAATATATATATTTCTTTATATATATCATGTTTCTCTTTGCTTGGCACTGTATTTGTTGGAACAACACTGTGCATGAAGAACTGTTGACTCCCTCGTGCTTTTGGAAGTGTCATTCCTTTATTCTACTCTTCTAGACTGTTCCATGCAATCAATATGGGCTAGATTCTATATATGGCACCCAGATTGGCAAGCCCACATTTGTGTGTATGCCCAAGATGTGTATGCTAATTAATTGCCTATTGAGCTCGATGACATCAATAATTGGGTGCTAACAACCAACTATTGATGTTAATTGCAACTCAATATCTGGCTGTGCACTATGTTGTTTTAAAGAAGAAGGTTTCAGATACATAGGAGGATGGGGCAGTGTATGGCAAAATCACAGGCTGTACTATAATGATGGGCTGCATCTTTTTGTGATGGGAAAAGGGATCCTTGGGTGAGAAATTCAGATGGTATGTTTCTAGACATTTAAACTAGAGGGTGGGGGTGACAACAGAAAGAGAAGGAATTCAGAAAGTCACCCCCAGTAAAAACATGATAGCAGTGGGGTCAGTAATCATCTAAATGCACATAACATATCTAAAGCAATGAGCACAAATGCTTGTGCCTAAGTAAAAAGGTTCGAGACTTGCAAGCCTTAATGTTTGAGGAAGACTTGGATATTGTTGCTATTACAAAGACATGGTTCAATGACTCTCATGAATGGGATGCAACCATATTGGGTTATAATATTTTTAGGAAGGATAGAGGCGGCTGAAGAGGTGGAGGAGTGGCATTGTGTGTGAAAAATAATATCAGAGTGGCTGAAATGCAGGGGACCTGGGAGAAAGGAAGAAGCTATCTGGATTGTTCTGGAAAGAGAAGATGGAACCTGTATCCACACAGGTTTTATCTACAGATCTCTGGTACAAATGGAGAAGATAGACAAGGATCTGATTTAAGATATCCATAAGGTTGGTAAGAAAGGGGAGGCACTGTTGCTGGGAGATTTCAACTTGCCTGATGTGGATTGGAATGTCCTGTTGGCAGAATCAAAAAGAAGTAGAAAGATCGTGGATGCCTGTCAAAGTGCCTTGCTCAGACAAATGGTGACAGAACCCTTGAGGGAAGGGACAATGCTGAATCTAGTGCTCATAAATGGAGGCAGTGTTTCCAATGTCTAGGTGGGTGCCCACCTAGGCAAAAGTGATCATAACACGATACAGTTTGATATAAGAGCGAATGCAGAGCGCAGTTGCAGCAAACTCAAAGTACTGGATTTCAGACGTGCTGATTTTGGTAAAATGGGAGAAAACCTGAAGAAGGAGCTGATGGTATAGGTAGGCACAGGTGAAGTGGAAGCACAGTGGTCCAAGTTAAAAGCTGCTATAAGTATGGCAACTTATCTTTACATAAGGATAGTAAACAAAAAACAAGAGAAACAGGAAGCCTATATGGTTCTCCAATCAGGTGGATGAAAATATATGTGCAAAAGAGGCTTCATTCAAGAAATACTGAAGAACACAACAGGAGGATCATGGAAGAGATTTCCAGTTTAAACTCAAAGAATCCAAGAGGGAAATGCGGCTATAGAAAGCAAAGGTGGAAGAGAAAATAGATAAAGATGTAAAGGGAAAGGGGACTTGATATACTGCCTTTCTGAGGTTTTTGCAACTACATTCAAAGCAGTTTACATATATTCAGGTACTTATTTTGTACCAAGACCAATGGACGGTTAAGTGACTTGCCCAGAATCACAAGGAGCTGCACTGGGAATTGAACTCAGTTCCCTAGGATCGAAGTCCACTGCACTAACCACTAGGCTACTCCTCCACACAAGAGAGATGACAAGACCTTTTTCAGATATATTGGGGAAAGGAAAAAAGATAGGAACAGAATTGTAAAACTAAAAGATGCTGAGAACAGCTATGTGGAGAGTGATGAGGATAAAGCGAATGTGCTAAACAAATACTTCTCTTCTATGTTCACGGAAGAAAATCCTGGAGAAGCATCGTGGTTGGCTGCTGAGGGTATATCTGGGAATGGAGTGGATATTATGCTGTTCATGAATGAAAGTGTTTATATGTACTGTATCTTGAAAATCTGGTAGTGGACAAAGCTATGGGGATGGATGGGATATATCCCAGGATACTGAGGGAGCTCAAAGAAATCCTGGTAGGTCCTTTTAAGGATTCATTTGATACATCATTAGAGACAGGAGAAGTTCCTCAGGACTGGAGACAAGCTTGAAGTTTCTACCACATCATTAATAGATAGCCTCTAGAAGACACAGAAGGACTCAGTTCAGTCCTTATTCCCATCCACCCTCAACAACTTCCACCCACCCCTAGCTCAACTCTTTATTTATAGTTAATTATTCTAATTAAGACAACAAGAGGAGGATTTTCAATTTTCATTATATGAATTATAATTAATTGGTTTCTAAAAAGCAAACCCTAAATTACAAATTACAACAGTCAAAAGGATCATTATATTCATCTGATATCCCTAGTACCTTAAGAAGTTGTAATTAAACAACTCTATAATACTAAGATGCAGACAGTAGTCCAGCAGCGAGAGAGTTGCTAGTCAATCTTTTGCATTGAGTGTCACATGTATGATTATTTCCCATTTGGTGAGTTGTCATATGTGTGTGCTCGATGCAAATAGCTCCTAGCTCTCAGAGAATGAGTCCGTTCTCTTGAGGCTAGAGTAGCAGACTTGGAGAAGCTGAGGGAGACAGAGAGGTACATAGAGGAGGCCTACAAGGACGTTGCAGAGAAGTCCCAACTGCAATCTGGCAGCCCCTGTGCTGCCTTGGAGGGGGGGGGGGTTCTAAAAGGAAAGCATCACCCTAGTGAGGCTGGAAGTAATCCTTCCGAAAGCTGCTGAAAACTTACCTCTTCAGACAAGCTTACCCAAACAACCCAACTTAATTCTCGAACTCAATCCACAACACTAGCGCTACCCATACTCCAATCCTCTCCCCCTCATCTCTCCCTACTGCCCTACTCTTTATAACTAATCATCTCTTAATTCTTTGTACCATACTTTGTGATATTTCTGTGATACTTTGTACCATATTTTGAGTTATCTCTGTGATACTTTGTACCATACCTTGTAAGCCACACTGAACCTGCTGTCGAGCGGGAAAGAGCGGAGTATAAATGCTATAAATAAATAAATAAATAAATATATAGGACCAGCACACCAGGGAATGCAAAATCCTCTCGCACCAAGGATGTGTCTCCAGGAGCTAGTGCCCAGGTGGGAAGGGGTAGGATGGCTGTTGTAGTTGGTGATTCAATTATTAGACATGTAGATAGCTGGGTGGCTGGTGGATGTGAGGATTGCCTGGTCACTTGCCTGCCTGGTGCAAAAGTGATGGACCTCACGAGTCATCTAGATAGGCTATCTTGGTACATGTGGGTACCAATGACATAGGAAAATGTGGGAGAGAGGTTCTGGAAGCCAAATTTAGGCTCTTAGGTAGAGAGCACAAATCCAGAACCTCTAGGGTAGCATTTTCTGAAGTGCTACCCGTTCCATGCACAGGGCCCAAGAGACAGGCAGAGCTCCGGTCCGGAGTCTCAGTGTGTGGATGAGACGATGGTGCAGGAAAGACGGATTTAGATTTGTTAGGAACTGGGCAACATTCTAGCTGCTGGCATCGGCATTTAAAAAGGAGATTGAGCAGCTTTTAAACTAGAAACTGGGGGAAGGCCGACAGTTGCTCAAAAGCGCATAGTTTGGAATAAGGTATCTTTTAAAGATATCACCAAAATAAGGAAGCCAGGCTATCCCGATAGTAAGGTTGCAAAAGACACCATAGTAGATCAGCCTGCTTATAATCGAACGAGAAAAACGCCCAAGTTCCGACCTAAATCGGGAGATGGACGTTTATCTCACAAAAACGAATAAAGCGGTATAATCGAAAGCCGATTTTTGGACGTTTTCAACTGCACTCCGTCGCGGATGCGGACAAAGTTGATGGGGGCATGTCAGAGGTGTGGCGAAGGCGGAACTGAGGCGTGGTTATCTGCCGAACAAAGATGGGCGCATTTCACCGATAATGGGAAAAAAGTATGCGTTTTTAGCTAGAATTTAGGACACTTTTCCTGGAACCTGTTTTTTCACGAATAAGGCCCCAAAAAGTGCCCTAAATGACCAGATGACCACTGGAGGGAATCGGGGATGACCTCCCTTGACTCCCCCAGTGGTCACTAACCCCCTCCCACCACAAAAAAAATGATGTTTCACAACTTTTTATTTTCACCCTCAAATGTCATACTCAGCTCCCTGGCAGCAGTATGCAGCTCACTTGGTGGAGTTGTTAGGGGGTGCAGTGGACTTCAGGCAGGTGGACCCAGGCCCATCCCCCCTACCTGTTACAATTGTGCTGCTTAATGCTTATTAGTCGTCCAACCCCCCCCCCCCAAACCCACTGTACCCACTTGTAGGTGCCCCCCTTCACCCCTTAGTGCTATAGTAATGGTGTAGACTTGTGGGCAGTGGGTTTTGAGGGGGATTTGGTGGGCTCAACACACAAGGGAAGGGTGCTATGCACCTGGGAGCTCTTTTACCTGTTTTTTTGGTTTTGTAAAAGTGCCCCCTAGGGTGCCCGGTTGATGTCCTGGCATGTGAGGGGGACCAGTGCACTACGAATCCTGGCCCCTCCCACGAATAAATGTCTTGGATTTATTCGTTTTTGAGCTGGGAGCTTTCATTTTCCATTATCGCTGAAAAACAAAAACGCCCAGCTCACACATTGTTGAATAAAACATGGGCGTCTATTTTTTCCCAAAATACGGTTCAGTCCACCCCTTCACGGACCCGTTCTCGGAGATAAACGCCCATGGAGATAGGCGTTTTCGTTCAATTATGCCCCTCCAGGTGTCCTTAAATAAAAATAAAAAACAGATAAAATATTGCAAATTAATACTGTCAAGTACTGAGCATCATGTAAATAGTAACAACAAACATTGATTGAAATGTCTATATGCGAATGCCAGAAGCCTAAAAATAAGATGGGAGAGTTAGAATATATTGCACTAAATGAAAAATCAGATATAATAGGCATCTCTGAGATCTGGTGGAAAGAGGATAACCGGGGTACAAACAGTGAGACACTGTTAAACCGGGGTACAAATTGAATTGTAGTGATAGGGTGGATCGAATTGGTGGAGGGGTAGCATTGTATGTTAAGGAGGGCCTTGAATTAAATAGATTGAAAATTCTGCAGGAAACAAAACACATCTTGGAATCCCTATGGATTGAAATTCCATGTGTAAAGGGGGGAAAGATAGTGACAAGAGTGTACTACCGTCTGCCTGGCTAGGATGAACAGACATAGAAATGTTATTGGACATTAGGGAGGCTAACAAACCGGGCAACACGATAATTATGGGTGATTTCAATTATCCTGATTTTGACTGGGTAAATGTAACATCAGGGCATACTAGGGAGGTAAAATTCCTTGAAGAAATGAAGGACTGCTTTATGGAGCAGCTGGTACAGGAGCCGACAAGAGAAGAAAAAGTTCTAGACCTAGTCCTTTGTGTAGCACGTGATCTGGTTCGGGAGGTAATGGTGATGGGGCTGCTTGATAACAGTGATCATAATATGATCAGATTTGATATTAGCTTTGAAGTACGTATAAACAGGAAATCCAATACGTTAGCATTTAACTTTCAAAAAGGAGACTATGATAAAATGAGAACAGTGAAAAAATAATTAGAGGAGCGGCTGTGAGGGTCAAAAATTTACATCAGGCGTGGATGCTGTTCAAAAATACCATCCTGGAAGCCCAGGCCAAATATATTCCGTGTATTAAAAAAGGAGGAAGGAAGACCAAACGACAGCTGGCATGGTTAAAAAGTGAGGTGAAGGAAGCTATTAGAGCTAAAAGAAAATCCTTCAGAAAATGGAAGGAACCAACTAAAAATAATAAGAAACAGCATAAGGAATGTCAAGTCAAATGCAAAGCGCTGATAAGTAAGGCAAATAAGGACTTTGAAAAAAAGATTGCGTTGGAGGCAAAAACGCATAGTAAATTTTTTTTTTAGGTATATTAAAAGCAAGAAGCTGGCAATAGAATCAGTTGGACCGCTAGATGACTGAGGACTAAAGGGGGCGATCAGGGAAGAGAAAGCCATAGCGGAGAGATTAAATGAATTCTTTGCTTCAGTCTTCACTGAAGAAGATTTGGGAGAGATACTGGTGCCAGAAATGGTATTCCAAGCTGATGAGTCAGAGAAACTGAATGAAATCTCTATAAACCTGGAGGATGGGGCAATTTGACAAATTAAAGAGTAGCAAATCTCCTGGACCGGATGGTATTCATCCCAGAGTACTGATAGAATTGAAAAATGAACTTGCGGAACTATTGCTAATAATATGTAATTTATCTTTAAAATCAAGCATGGTACCGGAAGATTGGAGAGTACCCAATGTAACACCGATATTTAAAAAAGGTTCCGGAGGGGATCCTGGAAATTATAGACTGGTGAGCCTGACGTCGGTGCCGGGCAAAATGGTAGAGACTATTATAAAGAACCAAATTACAGAGCATATTCATAAGCATAGATTAATGAGACAAAGTCAACATGGATTTAGTGAAGGGAAATCTTGCGTCACCAATCTATTACATTTCTTTGAAGGGGTGAACAAACATGTGGATAAAGGTGAGCCAGTTGATATTGTGTATCTGGATTTTCAGAAGGCGTTTGACAAAGTACCTCATGAAAGACTCCAGAGGAAATTGGAGAGTCATGGGATAGGAGATAAGTGTCCTATTGTGGATTAAAAACTGGATAAAGGATAGAAAACAGAGAGTAGGGTTAAATGGTCAGTATTCTCAATGGAGAAGGGTAGTTAGTGGGGTTTCTCAGGGCTCTGTGCTGGGACCGCTGCTTTTTAATTTATTTATAAATGATCTAGAAATGGGAGTAACTAGTGAGGTAATTAAATTTGCTGACGACACAAAGTTATTCAAAATTGTTAAATCGCAAGCGGATTGTGAAAAATTACAAGAGGACTGTACGAGACTGGGAGACTGGGCATCTAAATTGCAGATGACGTTTAATGTGAGCAAGTGCAAAGTGATGCATGTAGGTAAGAGGAATCTGAACTATAGCTACCTAATGCAAGGTTCCACGTTAGGAGTCACCGACCAAGAAAGGGATCTCTGTGTCGTTGTTGATGATACATTGAAAACCTCTGTTCAGTGTGCTGCGGCAGCAAAGAAAGCAAATAAAAAGTTATTATTATGGAAAAGAATGGAAAACAAAAGTAAGGTTGTTATAATGCCTTTGCATTGCTCCATGGTGTGACCGCACCTCAAATATTGTGTTCAATTCTGGTTGCTGCATCTCAAACAAGATATGGTGGAATTAGAAAAGGTACAGAGAAGGGTGACAAAAATGATAAAGGGGATGGGATGACTTCCCTGTGAGGAATGGCTGAAGCATCTAGGGCTCTTCAGCTTGGAGAAAAGAAGGCTGAGGGGAGATATGATAGAGGTCTATAAAATAATGAGTGGAGTGGAACAGGTAGACGTGAATCATTTGTTTACTCTTTCCAAAAATACTAGGACTAGGGGGCATGCGATGAAGCTATAAAGTAGTAAATTTAATACAAATCGGAGAAAATGTTTCTTCACTCAACGTGTAATTAAACTCTGGAATTTGTTGCCAGAGAATGTGGTAAAGGCAGTTAGCTTAGTGGGGTTTAAAAAAGTTCTGGACGGGTTCCTAAAGGAAAAGTGCATAGAACATTATTAAATTGACTTGGGGAAACCCCACTGCTTATTTTGGGGCTAAGCAGCATAAAATGAGTTGAACTTTTTCGGGATCTTGTTAGGTATTTGTGACCTGGATTGGCCACTGTTGGAAACAGGATGCTGGGCTTGATGGACCTTTGGTCTGTCCCAGTGTAGCAATACTTATGTACTTATGTTGTCCCCCTTCACAAAAACAGGGACAGGGAAGAAGTGGGAAACTACAGGTCGGTAAGCCTCAAATCGGTGGTAGAAAAAATAATGGAGTCGCTACTGAAGAAAAGGATAGTTAACTTTCCAGAAGCCAACGGGTTACAGGATCTGAGGCAACATGGCTTTACCAAAGGAAAATCCTGCCAAATGGATTGACTTCTTTGACTGGATGAGCAAAGAACTGGATAAAGGGCATGCGCTAAATGTAATCTTCTTGGTTTTCAGCAAAGCCTTTGATGTATTCCCTCATAGAAGACTAATGAATAAGCTGAGAGGACTGAACTTAGGACCCAACGTGTTAAAATGGATTGGAAACTGGTTGACTGACAAGCAATACAGGGTGGTGGTAAATGGAACCCACTAGGAGGAAAATAAAATGAGCAGTACAGTGCTTCAGGGGTCAGTACTGAGGCTGATTCTGTTTAATATATTTGTGAGAGATATTGCTGGAGTGTTATAAGGAAAAGTTTGTCTTTTTGTGGATGACACAAAGATGTATACTGCTTTGAGTGAATTCCCTCAAAAAGGCAGTAAATAAATCCTAATAAATAAATAAATAAAATTTAGCTGGCTGCAGTCAGCATTTCTTTTTATTACCACTGCTAGTGTAATGCCGAGATATTCAATGCTCCGTTTTTGAGAAATTCTGACAGAAGAGAACATTTCTTTGGGTAAGTGAACATTACCGTGCTCTGTACTTTGGTGATGTAAAGACTGAGATAAAAGAGAACTTGTAGGTTTAGTGATTTTTAAAAAATGATTAATTATTAACTAGGTTAAACAGTATAAAACCCTTTTCCCTAAAGATTTAAAACTTTAACTTTCTGCCAGCGGTTGAAACTTAACTGTTACAGTCGACAGCATTAACAGCATTGCCTAGTTCATTCTTCTTTCCCACTCGCCCTCCCTAGCATATCTCTTCATTTATGTCTTTATCTATGGTCAGTTATTCTAATTAGGATAACGAGAGGGATGTTTCTCATTGCAGAGTATTTTCATCTGAAAGTAATAGGCTTTAATAATTTTATACTTGATGACCAGCAAACACTAAATAAATCAGACAATATACCATACAGTTTTAAGGATTTTTATATTAGTCTTATATCCCTAATATCCCTTAACAAGCTTTTTTTTAATTCAAAAAGTTTTTATTCATTTTCAAATTCAAAATACAGAATTAGCAAAAATTGCAAATTACAAAGTACACAACAAAAACAAGTGACATATACGTTTACACAAATACTTTGAATAATGCTAAATTACCATTGAAGGCAAATATGTCCATATTAAAGTTAGTATAGAGTGTTATGATTAGGTTGTATTGTTGTAAGCTGTGCCCAAACTTTACAATATGATGATAGAGAGCTTGACTTCACTGCTGCCACTTTTTATATCTGGCTATTAAGCACACATTATTCCACTGCATATTATAGTCCAACTTAGATCCTTCCAACAATGACAAATCATTTTAAGAGCAATATGAAGCAAGATGCACACAATTTTAGCTTTATGATCACATAGGGGAGGGGTGATGGTGCCTGAGGATCTCAAGGCAACAAAATAATGCGACAAGGTGGTAGCCGCAGCCAAAAGGATGCTAGACTGCATAGAGAGGGGTATAACCAGTAGAAGAAAGGAGGTGTTGATGCCCCTGTACAAGTCATTGGTGAGGCGGAGTATTGTGTTCAGTTTTGGAGGCCGTATCTTGCTAAAGATGTAAAAAGGCTGGAAAGTGTTTTAAAGAAAAGCAACAAAAATGGTATGCAGTTTGTGTAGCATGACATACGAGGAGAGACTTGATGACCTGAACATGTATACCCATAAGTACATAAGTAATGCCACACTGGGAAAAGACCAAAGGGCCATCGAGCCCAGCATCCTGTCCATGACAGCGGCCAATCCAGGCCAAAAGCACCTGGTGAGCTTCCCAAACATACAAACATTCTATACAAGTTATTCCTTGAATTGTGGATTTTTCCCAAGTCCATTTAGTAGTGGTTTATGGACTTGTCCTTTAGGAAACCGTCTAACCCCTTTTTAAACTCTACTAAGCTAACCACCTTCACCACGTTCTCCAGCAACGAATTCCAGAGTTTAATTATGTGTTGGGTGAAGAAACGTTTCTCCGATTTGTTTTAAATTTACTACACTGTAGTTTCATCGCATGCCCCCTAGTCCTAGTATTTTTGGAAAGCGTGAACAGACGCTTCACATCCACCTGTTCCACTCCACTCAATATTTTATATACCTCTATCATGTCTCCCCTCAGCCGTCTCTTCTCCAAGCTGAAAAGTCCTAGCCTCCTTAGTCTTTCTTCCTAGGGAAGTCGTCCCATCCCCGCTATCATTTTAGTCGCCCTTCGCTGCACCTTTTCAAATTCTACTATATCTTTCTTGAGATGCTGCGACCAGAATTGAACACAGTACTCAAGGTGCGGTCGCACCATGGAGCGCTACAACGGCATTATAACATCCTCACACCTGTTTTACATACCTTTCCTAATAATACCCAACATTCTATTTGCTTTCCTAGCCGCAGCAGCACACTGAGCAGAAGGTTTCAGTGTATTATCGACGACGACACCCAGATCCCTTTCTTGGTCCGTAACTCCTAATGTGGAACCTTGCATGACATAGCTATAATTCAGGTTCTTTTTTCCCACATGCATCACCTTGCACTTGCTCACATTAAACGTCATCTGCCATCTAGCCGCCCAGTCTCCCAGTTTCGTAAGGTCCTTCTGTAATTTTTCACAATACTGTCGCGGAAAGAAGGAAAGGAGAAACAGCGGTAAGATACAGATGTTCAAATATTTGAAAGGTATTAAACCACAAACAAACCTTTTCCAGAGACAGGAAGGTGGTAGAACTACTAGTACTACTACTACTTATCATTTCTATAGTGCTACAAGGCATACGAAGCGCTGTACACCATACACAAATAAGACAGTCCCTTCTCAAAGAGCTTACAATCTAGATAAGACAGGTACACAGACAGAACAATTAAGGGTAAGGGAAAGGGAATAAAGAGGAGGACTAAACTAGAGGACATGAATTGAGGTTGAAGGGAGGCAGGCTCAAGAATAATGTTAGGAAGTAATTTTTTCTTGAGAGGGTGGTGGCTACTTGGAATGTCCTACCGTGGCAGGTGGTGGAGATGAAAACCATAAAGAAATTCAAAAGTGTGTGGGATAAATATGTAGGATGCCTGTTTAGAAGGAATTGATCCAAAGAAGCTTACCGGAGAATAGGTGACAACATTGGTAACTGGGAAGCAAAGCCAGTATGGGGCAGACTTCTATGGTCTTTGCCTTGATCGTGGCTGGATAGATTTGGATGGGCTGGAATGGAACTTATCAAGGTCTTCGTTAAAAACTTCAAAAGTTTTTGAACAAGGACAGTGCCAGGCAGACTTCTATGGTCTTTGCCCTGAAAATAGCATAGACAAATCAAGTTCAGGTATACATATGTTGTATCACCTCATACCTTATGTAATGAGTTTATCTCTTCGGGCAGACTGGATGGACCACACAGGTCTTTATCTGCTATGATCTACTATGTTACTACACTGCTTAGTCTATAAGGCAGTGCTCCTAACTCCAACAGTGCGTATCTCAAAAAGGGAAGTGGCTATGATAGGAGAATGGGTGTGTCAGGGGCATTCTGAAAATTTGCACTCATAGCTATAACTATAGAAAACTGAGTGCAGTGCACTTAAGTTGGGGAACAGCATTTACACCAAGTTTCATCAGGTGTAACTCTAATGCCCAAAGTTTTATTTATTTTAGATTTTGCTCACATTTTTTTGAGTAGTAGCTCAAGGTGAGTTACATTCAGGTACACTGGATATTTCTCTGTCCCAGGAAGGCTCACAATCTATGTTTGTACCTAAGGCAATGGAGGATTAAGTGATTTGTGTAAGATCACAAGGAGTAGCAGTGGGATTTGAACCAGCCAACTCTGGAGTTCAAGACCTGTGCTCTAACCACTAGGCTACTCCTCCTAATCTGTGATTAATCTACGATTAAGCACTATTCTATTACAGAATAGCGCTTAGTGCAGATTTTTTTAAAGGCATCTAATTTTGAGAAGCATTTATAGAATCTGGCCCGTTATATATTTTTTAAACACTATCTTCAACAGTTTTTTAAAAATGTATATTCAGCACTTTTGACCAGGGGCGTAGCAAGACTTCAGCAGTAGGGGGGTCTAGAGCCGAGGTGAGGGGGCACATTTTATCCCCCCCTTGCCGCCGCCGACCCCCCCCCCACCATTTCTGACACCTCCAACAACTTTGACCCCCCCGCCGACGACCCTCTCGACCCCCCGCCCGCCATCGCCGTCGCCTACCTTTGCTGACGGGGGACCCCAACCCCCGCCAGTCGAAGTCTTCTTCCTTCGTTTGGTTTCTCAGTCTGACGTCAGACGCACAGAAACAGAATGAAGCCCTGCAAGGCTTCGTTCTGTTTCAGTGAGTCTGACGTCCTGCAAGGACATTAGACTGAGAAACCAAACGAAGGAAGAAGACTTCGGCTGGCAGGGGTTGGGGTCCCCCGCCAGCAAAGGTAGCAGGCAGTGGGGTGGCGGCGGGAGGGGGGTTGAGAGGGTCACTGGCAGGGGGGTCCAGGGCCAAATCTACGGGGGCCCAGGCCCCTGTGCCCCATAGCAGCTACGCCCCTGCTTCTGACTGCCACATATAAGGGAATAATTCTGTAACTTTGCACCTCCATTTAGGCACCCTGAGACTGCATGGCAGGAGCATATTCCAATAGAACCTATGTACTGTTCTCAGCAAAGTATACTGTAGGCAAAGTATTGTGTAGCTTAAACAGTCAGCATAATCCATCCCCAAGCAGAAGCTTCACCTGTAGACTCTCAATTCTTAAGCAAATCTTCTCTATTGTAGTACTCAGAATAAACAAAGAAATTCCAAGTTACAGCTCAGTTGCTTGTAAAACAATTTTTTTTTTGTTACATTTGTACCCCTCGCTTTCCCACTCATGGCAGGCTCAATGTGGCTTACATATTGTATACAGGTACTTATTTGTACCTGGGGCAATGGAGGGTTAAGTGACTTGCCCAGAGTCACAAGGAGCTGCCTGTGCCTGAATTGTGGCCTTCTGCCCATAAAGTCTGTATCTAGCCACCTCAGAGGCAAGAAAATGGCCAGAACCTCAGCCCAGCTGAGAGGAAAAGCTGTAACACTCAAGGAAAATAAAGAAAAGAACTCAGATAAAATAAATGGAGAATGACTTGGGGAAAAGGTGAAAAATCTTGATGGAATTACAGTAGATCAAGGAGGGATCAGCCCCATAGAACAGCTACTGATCACCAAAGCATGCTAGGAAGAGTGGGCTGTCTCACACAGCCCACAGGGGCAGAGAGGAAGGGCTGGCCCTAGCTCAGAGCTAACAGCCAATAGGGAAAGCTCACAAGGAGTCAATAACAGGAACTGCAAACTATAGGAAAAACAGTACTAATACACACTGCTATCTATTACACAAACAATGCAATTAAATACAAATAATGTTCATTAAATATACATCACAATATACCCTGCCTCCATAAATATGGGGGCATAACAACCTAGGCATTTAGGTTCCATTATAGAATATTTGCATTATTTAATTTAGGCACACATTATAAATAGGCTCTTTCTCTGTTCATAGAGGGCTCACAATATGTTTTTGTACCTAAGACAATGGAAAGGGTTAAGTGACTTGACCAAGGTCACAAGGAGCTGCAGTGGGAACCAGGATACCAGGATCAAAGCCCACTGTACTACCCATTAGGCCACTCCTCCACACCCAGTAACATTTAGGTACTTGCACAAACCTTGTTGCTGGTGTAAGCTTGAATGCCTAAATACGGCAAGGATGCACATGACTTATTTCCCACTCATGCTCTGCCCATGTGTTTTCTCCCCTTATAAATACACACTATGTAAGATGTGCATTTTACAGAATAGCTCTTAGGCAGCATGCTGGCCTATATGTGGGTAAGTGTGTACCTACACATGCATATGTTAATACTCCACATTTGCATGTACAATGGACACTTAAATATTTGCATCCAAATTATAGAATTGCCCTTTAAACGTTGTTCCAGATCTAAAGTAACTGCCTGGGCTAGACAAGTAGCCCCGATGTTTAGCCAGCAACAGTCAGTGTTTTTAAAACCACTGACTGCTGCAGACAGTGTCTAACCTGTATATTCAATGTCATGCCAAGTCTAAGCAGCAGCTCTGAATTCCAGGTCAGTCACAGATCCAGTAGTTATTCGAGTGCCGGCTGATATTCAGTGCTGGTTCCTGCATAGCTAAAGGGGTAAAGTTAGCTGCCTGTTAGGTGATCCTACTTGCCTTGCTAGCTATACAGGCACCGACATTAATATCACCGGTGACCATATAATTGCCAGCTCCTCCCTGACTCCACCTATGTCCCACCCCGACGCTACGCGCACAGTCAGAGGGGATATTCAGAGGCACTGTGCAGTTAAGTGCAAGGCTTTTTTTGAGGGGGTACTTGGGGGTACTGAGTACTGGCACCTTTTCCATTGTCTGCTAAAATTGACCTATGGACCCCAAGTTTTAATGAAAGAGTTCAGGCTCTACACGCCAATTCTGCCTTGTTGTAAATTCTGTGACTGGTTACAGGGGGCCTGGCTATTGTGGGATGAGTCCCTCAGTGAAGGGTGACCTAGCATTTCAGTACTGGCACTTTTTTTGCTAGAAAAAATGCACTGGTTAAGTGTCACAAAATGGCCCACTGATTGGGGTTCAAGCAGGTAGAAGACTCCTCTGCCGTCTTAAACATCATGGAGGAGTAGCCTAGTGGTCAGAGCACCGATCTTGCAATCCAGAGGTGGCCAGTTCAAATCCTGCTGCTGCTCCTTGTGATCTTGGCCAAGTCACTTAACCATAGGCGCCCGGTATCAGAGGCTTGGGGAGGCTAAGCCTCCCCAGCCGAAGGATCGATGTCAATGACGTCAGTAGTTTCGCGCAATGCCGGTAATGCCCACACGACCCAGTTCCCCCCCCCCCCCCCCCCCGGGCGCGCCGCTTAGCTCAGCCGCAGCCAGGATCTGTTTAGGACCGACGACGCGACCACACGCCCATCCCATCATCAGCACAGTTGTCGAGTTTTGCCCGCCCGGGGCTCACCGTTCGGGCTCTCACGCCGGCGCGCCGCGGTCCTGTGCCTCTGCAGTGCTTCTTCGCCTCACCCTGCCTCTCGCCCTCAGGCAGCCAATCAGGAGTCAGCCTTCCCTACTACGAGTGCTTGCTGCCTCACTCCCGTCCCTCCGTATAGGCGGGAACGCGCGGGAGAGGCCTCACGTAGGGGAGAACAAGAAGAGAGACAGAGTGTCTGGTCTGGGACCCTTCAGTAAGTTGTTGAACAAAAATAATGCTCTAGTTAAATTGCTTTTTGTAAAATAACAGAACCAATTCAAATGTCATAGAAATCCATTTCTTAAAAATTCAATTATTTTTATTTTTTTAGACAAGGTTCCAGGAAGTGAAATACCAGAATATAAGCTGCAATGCAGAGGCCATGAAAGAACAATCAGCTTAGATTAAATAAAATTTATCACATTTCCAATTAATGGTATTTTTAGCCAAGCCTCAGTTCCACTGCCTTTCAAACTGTGGTCAGGGTGTTCACTAACAATTTACAGACATAATTCCTAGTATCTAACAGGAGGTGCACCCACAGAATCTAAAGGAAATCAGAACAAAGATGTTTGGAATAAACAGTTCCCTCCAGTCCCTAATGCTAGCCATAGTTCAGAGTTAACTGGCCATGGGACCTCCATGGAAGGCGGATTAAAAAAACAGAAAAGAGAGAGAGCGAGAGTGTGTGTGTGGGGGGGGGGGGGGGGGGTGGGGATAGGTAACAAATTATTTAAAAATTCCTGTTCCTTCATTTTTCCCCAGTAAAACGAGGATGTTGTAGACTGCTGAAAAGTTGCTTTTGGTCTAGCAAGAAACTACAAAACTTAAGTTACCTGTAAATTGCATGGTGGGGAAATAGCCCCACATCTGGATAACACAAGGAAGCTGTTTCTCTAATCCCAGCCTGCAGTCCAAATGAAATTATCTATGTAATTGAATTTTAGATATATTCTGATCACCCTTCCTTCCTGCAACCCAAATAAAATAAAACCTTTTTGATAGTGACTTAGCTTACTAAAATCTTTATTATTGAGTTTGCATGAGTTACAGTCATAGGAGCTTGAGCACCCCCAATATTGAGAATATTCCTTGTATGTGTCCAAGGAAAGATTATTTCCACTGGGCTTAGCACCCCCAAAATTTTTGAAAAGTTGCCTCCGATGGTTACAGTTCTTATTCTGAGGGCACGTCGCACATACGTTGGATTTGAGGAGGAGAGGTGCTGACTCTGAGGCAGGTTTAGTTTTATATTATTAGTCAAAATAAAAAAGAAATATTTTCTTTCATGCAGATCTCTTTTTTAAAAACATAGTTAAATGGGCTGTAAGCCCCTAATGCAGTCCATTGGTTTTCTTATATTTTGTTTGTGATGACTTATACTGTGCCAAAATTGAAATTTGAAAACTCTTATCTCTATGGTCGTTATTAAAAGAAACTCATTGTGAATACTATCCACCCAGTAGCTGTCTGAGCTTGAATACTAGTGATCCCAGACTTACTATCAAATTCAAAAGGAAATTGTGGCACGCCGCACGTTGGATTTCAGAAGAGGTGCTGACTCTGAGACAGGTTTTAGATTATAAGTCAAAATAAAAAATAAAATATTTTGTTTCATGCAGATCTCTTTTGTTTAAACATAACTAAATGGGCTATAAGCCCCTAATGCAGTCCATTGGTTTTCTTATATTTTTTTTGTGATGACTTATACTGTGCCAAAATTGAAATTTGAAAATTCTTCTCTATCTGGTCATTAATAAAAGGAGCTCATTGTGAATACTATCCACCCTAAAAGGATGTTTTGTGGCTGTACATGAGAATTGTGATATGATCCCTTGTTTCATATTGTTGACGGTCTGTGATGTTATCTGTATGGGTGGTATATTGGTGTATTAGGGTCTGCCCAGTGTAATATTTATGGTACAGTAAGGTTCTGAGTGTGTTTTTGCACAAATTTGTGCATAGTGTTTTGCAGTTGAGCGATTGTGGTTAGTATATGCTTTGAGCAACCACTTTATTCTTTGCCATATGATACATATCTAATATCTAAATTTAATAAATGGCATTAATTGTGGCTTTTATTTTTACTTATTTTTTTCTGACAATTATGAATGTAAGCTCCACCCCTGGCCCCACCCCTAACCCCGCCCCCTTTAGCCTCCCCAAACAGTTGGGCCACCGACCGCCTATGCACTTAACCCTCCATTGCCTCAGGTACAAACTTAGATTGTGAGCCCTCCTGGGACAGAGAAATATCCAGTGTACCTGAATGTAACTCACCTTGAGCTACTACTGAAAAAGGTGTGAGCAAAATCTCAATAAATAATACATAGTGGCTGAATATCACCACAAATTCTATAAATGGTGCTGGAAAAAATCACCATGGAGTGTTATCCTATAAATGGTGCACTGAATTGAGCACTGTTCATAGAATAGCACCAATTCCTGTGTCCAAAGTGGGATGCCTGGTGTAAATGCCGGTGCCCAGTTCTTGAAATTTGGGTACGAAAATGGTGCTATTCTATAACAATGCACTCAATTTTTTAAAGGCCCTGCCCCACTTCTGGCCGTGCCTCCTTTTGAGCTGTACACTACTGGATTTGAGCACCCGATGTTATAGAATAGAGTGCAGGAAGATGCGCGCACACAAATTACAAGTACTTCCAATTAACTTCAAAAATTGATTAACATCAATGTATTGCAAATTAATGGCTCATTAGCTAATTAATTTGTGCATGAATCTTTGATTCATGTGCAAAGTTTGGTATTCTTTTGGCAATATATCAACAGGAGTAACAAACTAAGGGCCCTGTTTACAAAGGCGTGCTGAAGTGACAAAAGGAAGTGGGAATGCAAACCAGGATTCCCAAGGACTGGACCACAGAAGTAGTGAAAGTAAAATACAGTTTATTAACTGCAAAAATGACTCGACACAACGTTGTGTTTCGGCCAAAAGGCCTACATCAGGAGTCTACAAAGAAAAATATAAGACAGAACATACATATGGTTTTAAACAGTAATTGGTGTCTGTCACTTGAGTTTCTCAGTGGGACTTCTTGAGTTCTCCACATCTGTGGATTCTCTCTTGGTTTACAAAGGCATGCACTAAACATTAGCAGGTGCTAACCATGCAGATGCCCATAATATTCCTATGGGTGTCCACACGGTTAGCATGCACTAATTTTTTGTGCACGCTAAAAATGCTAGTGTGCTTTTGTAAACAGGGCCCTAAAACTTGAGATAATGCCAAAAAATAAACCCCCTGTTTACTAAGCCTTGCTAGCAGCTTCCGTATGCTAATGCCGACACAGCCCATTCACTTTGAATAAGCTGTGTCAGCATTGCACTTAATCACATTAGTTTTAGCCAGCAACATACATATTCAATTCTGGTGCCCAGATGTGGCCTGGCATTCAATATCCAGGATTATAGCCAGCGGCAGACATAAAAACACTGACTGCCATCAGATGAATATTGGCTGGAACGTGTTTTAGCGAAAGGGCCGGGATGTGTTTTAGTTTGAGATCCTGTTTTATATGTTTTCAATTGTATATCACCTTGGATAGAACCTTTTGGATTGAGGAAGGTGATTAATAAGTTTGAATAAATAAATAATTCCCTGCCTGACCTATCCAAATCCTATGGGTGATGATGTCTCAGCTAGGTTAGAAGTTAGCATCAGAGCAGGAAACCATTTTCTCTCGGGCTTTCAGAGAGAGAAGGAATCATGTGGTAATTAGCTGAATAATTCTACAAAAACCTGCAGACATTTAGATGCTATAAAAAAATAGAAAAGAAAAATAATCTGCCAGAGGGCACACAGCACATCTGTTACAAGCAGAGAAAAGATGCATTCTTTCCAAGTTTGTATGGATTCCTAGTTTTTTTTGTAACAGTTGGTATTGAACATGGTTAAGGCATTGAAGGTGGGGGGGGGGGGGGGGGGAAGTGGCATTCATTGTGTCAGTTACTTTGCAAACTTTCTCTGGTTGTCAGAGATTCCTACATCTGCGGAGCAAGAAAAGCAGCAGCACTATCATGACCTACTGATCAAGAAGGGTATTTTTACTGACATGTGAAGCGTGTGCATGAGCTATATGAGAAGCAGGAAGCACCAGAATTTTTAAAAATGGTGGCCAGTCTAGTAAGAATGCTGGCTTCTCCTACATTCCAATGGCTTGATTTTGTGCGTTTTTCATGTGGACATTTTTTTTTGGAAAATGGAATATTAAGATAAACACAGATAGCACAAAAACATCTAGCGAGTGGCCATTAAGGAAAAAAAAAAAGATAGACATGTTACTGTTTCAAAAATGGCTGTCTGGCTATCCCCCCTGTTTACTAAGCCACACGGCAATGCTGACATAGCTTATTGAAAGTGAATGACTATGTTGCCATTAGCACACCACCAGCCGCTAACATGGCTTACTAAATAGGGGGGTATATTTGCTGTTCGGATTCTGGATGTTTTGAGCAAAATGTCCAAAGTCAGACTTAGGGGGTTGTTTACTAAAGCTTAGCTAGAGTTATCTGCAGCAGGGCCCATAGGAATAAAATGGGTCCAGCTGCAGATAACTCAAGCTATGCATTAGTAAACAGGGGGAGGGGGGTTAGACTACTGTAATGCAGCATATACAGAAAGCAAAGAAAGTACACTAAAATCATTGCAAACCGTCCAAAACACGGCGAGAGAGCAACCTCACTCCTTGAAATATTACACTGGCTCCCAATGAAGGCAAGACTACTTTTCAAAATAAGTACCCTCATCTACAAAATATTATTTGGAATGTTCTCAGAATATATGTTTGGCCTGATTAAACTATCCCCAAGAAATGCAAGCCTAGAAACCAGAGGATACCTACCTCGCTACCTACCAATCTACAAAACAATCTACATGGCCAGATTTAGCTACCTAGGCTCCAAATGGTTGAACGCAGTACCCAAGGCCATAAAAATCATCTCTAGTTATTTACAATTCAGAAAAGAACTGAAAACACACCTTTTCAAAAAATTCTATAACAACATAGACTGCAAATAATCTAAAACACCTCTAACTATAACGTCACTTAACTGTAAATTTATAACTGTAAAACTGTAACTTCACCTAATGGTAAGACTGTAACGTAAAATTGTAAGCCACTTTGAACTGAAACTTGCTTTTGGAAAATAGTGGGATAGAAGAATGTATAAATATCAAAAATACCCCTCCATATATCTGATCACTATTTTGTATAGTCATTGCTGCCTATATCTTTCAAAAAGGTCACACATTGAGCTGCAAGAGTTGCATGGGAAAGAAAAACACTTGCAGCAATTACAGTGCGTATTGCAGATCTCTTTTTTTTAAGCTGTATATGTGACCTTTTTGAACTCATACCTAACTGGGCAAAGACAGGGCTGCTTTTTATGCAGTCTTATCTGCCCTGTGAGGTATGTGGGCACTGTCACTAAATATTGCTGGTGACCGCATATCTTTTAACTCTGTCCCAACTCTGCCCACAGACCTCCCTGGCATTGTCCAGATTGTGCCAGGGTAGGCAGAGCTGATATTCAGTGGAGTTTCTGGTTAAATGCTGCTCAGTATTGGCAGATGGCCTGCTCCTGATGGTTTGAGCTGGAAACAGCCTCTCCTGTATGCTTAAACCATGCTGAATATCAATCCCTATATGATCTATAGTGTTGAAGACAAGAGGCATACCAAGAAGAACCACTGAATTAGAAGATCAAGCTATGATATATTTTTATTTATTTTGTTTTCAATGTACCTTTTTATGATGCATTGATTTTACTGTGTTAGTAAACTCCTTTGGGCTGGACTTGTATAAGAAAGGCAGTATAGAAGTGTAGCATAATATACACCACTTTGTTTTTGGAACATGATTTGTAAATTCACAAACAAATCAATAAATAACTGCTCACCTTCAATCTGCAAACACTAATACAGTTATGTTTCTGGGTGGCCAAAACTAGCTGGCACCAACCCAGTTCCACCAGAGTCTACGATATCACTCCATCTATGTTCTACTGATCTTTCTCTGTGATAGGCTTAGGGAAGGCAATTTTCAAAGTTATTTTAATGGGTAAAAATGTTTTCTACCTGAAGAAATAGACAATTTGAAAATTGTCTACCTGTGCACATGTAATGTGGAGGGGCATAATCAAACGGGGGCGCCTATCTCTTGGGACGGCCCCGGGAAGGGGCGGAGCCAACTGTATTATCGAACAAGATGGGCATCCATCTTTCATTTCGATAATACGGTTGGGGCCGGCCAAATCTCAACATTTAGGTCGACTGAAATGTTGAGATCGCCGGACTTAGCGATGGCCAGCCTCGGTTTTCGCCGATAATGGAAACCGAGGACGGCCATCTCAAAAAGGACCAAATCCAAGCCATTTGGTCGTGGGAGGAGCCAGCTTTCTTAGTGCACTGATCCCCCCCTGACATGCCAGGACACCAACCGGGCACCCTAGGGGGCACTGCAGTGGACTTCACAAATTGCTCCCAGGTGCATAGCTCCCTTACCTTGGGTGCTGAGCCCCCCAATCCCCCCCAAAACCCACTCCCCACAACTGTACAACAGTACCATAGCCCTTAAAGGGTAAAGGGGGGCACCTACATGTGGGTACAGTGGGTTTCGGGTGGGTTTGGAGGGCTCCCATTTACCACCACAAGTGTAACAGGTAGGGGGGATGGGCCTGGGTCTGCCTGCCTGAAGTTCACTGCAGTACCCGCTAAAATCTGCTCCAGGGACCTGCATAGTGCTGTGATGGAGCTGGGTATGACATTTGAGGCTGGCATAGAGGCTGGCAAAAAATGATTTAAAATTTTTTTTGGGGGGTGGGAAGGGGTTGGTGACCACTGGGAGAGTAAGGGGAGGTGATCCCCGATTCCCTCCGGTGGTCATCTGGTCAGTTCGGGCACCTTTTCAAGGCTTGGTCATGAACAAAAAGGGACCAAGTCGGCCAAATGCTCATCAGGGCCGCCCTTCTTTTTTCCATTATCGGCCGAGGATGGCCATCTCTTAACCGCGCCCCCGTCCCGCCTTCAGTACACTGCCGACACACCTCCTTGAACTTTGGCCAGCCCTGCAACGGAAAGCAGTTGAGGCCGGCCAAAATCAGCTTTCAATTATGCTGATTTGGCCGCCATTAGGAGAAGGGTGCCCATCTCCCGATTTGTGTTGGAAGATGGCTGCCCTTCTCCTTTGAAAATAAGCTGGATAGTAACATAGTAGATGATGGCAGAGAAAGACCTGTACGGTCCATCCAGTCTGCCCAACAAGATAAATTCTTATGTGCTACTTTATGTGTATACCTGACCTTGATTTGCATCTGCCATTTTCAGGGCACAGACCGTAGAAGTCTGCCCAGCACTAGCCCCGCCTCCCACCACCAGCTCTGCCACCCAATCTCCGCTAAGCTTCTGAGAATCCATAATGCTTTATTCCAAAATGTGCATCCAATTGCCTGCATTTTGTAGTAGTATTTGCAGAGTCAGGCTGGGGATTGAAACAATATGTACTTTTATATTTTTAAAAGTACAAAAAATGTGATTTACTGAAATAAATTATATAGCTTTATATGCAGTTCATTTCAATGAACCCTTTTTCACCTTTTTCTCTATATAGTATAAACCTATCTTTCCAATCTTTCTTTTTGAAAGCATATACATTTTTTGATTGTACTATATAAGGTACTCACAAAAGATGGAAGTGCAAATATCAGATGGAACATTTTCCTTAGGCATTCAAAGTGACAGTGCACACATATTTTCCCACTGAAAATTTATCGTAAGTCCATGTGTTAAGGAGGGAATTTAATAAATAGCACAAATAAAATTCAGCGCTAAGTGTAATTAAATAAATTAGGCTGGGTTAGGCAGTATTCTGTAATGGTAGTTAGACAATATGTATTATAGAATAGTTTGCAACGGGATGTGCACACAAATCTTAATGAGTGCCAATTGATATCAATAATTGCTGAGTGGTGGTGTTCAGCTCCTTATGTTGAAGTAGGTATTTTGTATACCCATTTATTGATGGTTCAGAGCTCATTATCCAATTTATTTGTGTGCACACAACTTTGGGTACCATAAATAGAACCTACCTCATTTGACCACAACACAATCTTGTATTTGTTATCAACCTAATCCAAACATGTTTGAAAATATCATATGTGTAAGTCTCACCTTGTGCAAGGAAACTGGAAACCAAATTCCTATCTTCTCTTAATTACTGAGGAACCTGAAATCTCCTACTGGGGGAATTACTGCAAATATCAATCTGCAAATGTAAATCTCTACCCCACTCTTATAAGGAGTCAATTACTATCACAGGTCCTAGTGGGAGAAGAACAGGAGAAAAACAGACCACACGTAAAAAACTCACATTTACGTGAGAAAAACGAATGATCTAAAAAACTCTCTGTCTCCTACACCACTATAACTATAAAGCACAGTGAGACCACACACATAAGCTAAATCATGAATACATACTAATGAACTCAGACCCGACCCTCAATACAATCAATCAAAGGCACCTCCCCCTAACTTCAAGAGCTTATTCAAAATCCTTCCGCTGTTCAAACTACCATGTAAAAACATGCACAGCTCCTGGCAGGGTAACTTGACAGTCCAACTGTGGGAAAATCCCACGCTATCCGCAGACTTGTGCTAGAAAAGCTGCTCATGGTGCCCTCGAAGAAAGCGGTTTTTACAGTCTTTATAGTCTCAGTTCATCATAAATCCATCTCCCTTCTCATATCTCCCTTCAACAAGTGCGCCTCGTTTCGCCCAATTGCTGGCTGCCTCAGGAAGGGCACGATCAAAAGTCCCTTACCGGACTAAAATATCAAATTGTGCAAATCGTGATATCTCAGTCCACAAAGATGGCGTAGCCAGGTTGCCCCAGCGTCTCTACTTTTAAACTGAACTGCGTAACGACTCACCACCATGGCCACTCCCCCACACTGGCTCACCCAATATTAAAACAGCCATCAGGTTAAGGGGAGGAACCAAAGAGTCTTCAATAATAGGCATTCCATTCAATACTGCGATTCAACCCTTGCGGTTCTACTGTCTGCAGCAAATGTATCCAACGTTGTTCTTTTCGCCACAGAATATTTTTAATGTCCCCCCCTCTCTTACCCAATACTACTTGGTCAATGACCATAAACACCAAATGGTCAAATTGATGTTGTTTTTGGACACAATGCCGTGTCATAGGTGCCTCTGTTTTGAAATTAGTTATACAATGATGATGTTAAATAACTCTCGTTTTGAATTGGCGTGTAGTGTGCCCAACATAAAGTAAATCACATGGACACCTGAATATATATATTAAATTCTTTGAATCGCACGTGGTGTTGAATCTTAACCCAAACTCTTTATCTCCAGAGGAAATAAAAGAAGATCCTTCCTGAGATATCGAACACATGGAACAATGACCGCATCTTTGATGACGTCCTGTCGTGTGTCGATTACTTGGGAAGCACACTTTACACATGTAATTTCATTGAGTGTCCCCTGGTCTTTGTAAAGAGTGAAAAATTGATTCACTTTTACCTGTTCCACACCACTCAGGATTTTATAAACCTCAATCATATCCCCCCTCAGCTGTCTCTTTTCGAAGCTGAAGAGCCCTAACCCTTTCCTCATACAAGAGGAGTTCAATCCCTTGATCATTTTGGTCACTCTTCTTTGAACCTTTCCTAATTCTTCTATATCTTTTTGAACTTCAGACATAGGCAATCCTATTATAACATCAGCCCCCAACCATGCACTGAAACATCAAATGGTACTTTTTTTTTATAAATCAAGTTTCTTTCTTTGATTTTACCCACTGGTTAACAGATCTCTTAAAATCTGCCTCACTTTATTCCAACTTACTCAGCTTTAAATTTTTAATTTTTTGTGTAAAAGCAAAGATGATATTGCTAAAGTCTACTAAATGGGAAGCAAACATCTCAATGACTCTCTGCTTATAAATAAACAAGTTCTGTTTTCAATATTTTACCATCCGCTTTAACCCTATCGATTTTAAGTAAATTCAAGGCACATTTGTTGAGAATTGTCAACCATTTCCCAGCAAATTCTTGATTATTTCCAAACTGCTTTAGCTCCTTAAGGACCATGTGATCATGTAGAATAAATTCTACTCTGCTGTACTTGATTAAAGTGCCAAAATGCACTTCTAAATGAACAAAAAGTTTCAGTGCTTCAAACCGATTTCTTCTATACCAGGAGACTGATCATCATGAATGAGAATGTTACAATCTCTTCTCGTCACAGAGTTTTGTTTTTCAACAGCATTGAATTAATGCCCCTAAATATAGGCATTCTGTCAGAAAACAGTCAGCATTGTGTTACATTTCTATAAACCCTATTTATTGCAGGGAAAGGTGCTTCTGAATGGTGTACTTTGAAGTATGATTCAAATATTTGCAAACAAATGTTGAAAAGTTTCTGAAGATGATTAATTCACTAAGAACTGTTTAATGAGTTAGAAATTATAAGCACATAAGTATTGCCATACTGGCACAGATCAAAGGCCCATCAAGCCCATCATCATGTTTCTAAACAATGGCCAATACAGGTCACAAGCACCCGGCAAGATACCAAAAGAGTACAATACATTTTATGCTGCATATTCTAGAAATAAGCAGTGGGTTTTCCCCCAAGTCTATTTTAATAATGATCTATGGACTTTTCCTTTAGGAAGTCATCTGAACCTTTTTAAACCCTGCTAAGCTAACCACTTTTACTACATTCTCTGGCAACGAATTCCAGAGTTTAATTACATGTTGATTAAAGAAGTACTTTCTCTGATTCATTTTAAATTTACTACTTTCTAGCTCCATTGCATGCCCTTATAGGACCTATAGAACACAACAAGAATCTTCTTAAAGTATTTTGTAAAAGTTGTACATAATTATATGTACTATTAATTCTTGATGCAAAATATGTTTTTCTTACATGAAAATAAGCTCAAAATTGCACTTATAGTGTAATTCTATAACAGGATACTGGGTAGGGGTGTATTCTTTAAAGGGACATAGGCATCTACTTAAATTTTGTCATGGATTCATGGATAGTGAACCCTTGGACCACAGCCGAGGCTATGGCAGACAAGTCACCTAGGCTGGCATAGGGCAAGTATCAGAACAAATCAGGACTTGGCAAAACAAGTCAAGGCAAGACAGGACAGGACTAAACAAAACAAGGCAGAGGTAACAAGGTACAATAAACAAGACAAGGACTGGATCCAGATGAGGCAAGGAAAGCACAGCAAAGGGGAACTGGAACCCAGACAGGACAAGGCAAGACCTGGAACTAGATTAAAACTGGAACTGGGACCCAGGCAATACAAGGCAAGACAAGGAACTAGGTTAAAACTGAGTCCAGAAAAGGCCAAGGCAAGAACTGAATCTGGACTGAATGAGATGAGACAAGGCAAGGCTAGGCACAAAACATAGCAGACAAGTAGGGCAGGAGCTACGCAAGACAGAATACAAGTAGGGCAGGGACTGAAGCTGAAAACAAGCAGGGCTGGAACAGACAGGACTGGAACAGAAACAGAAGACAAGCAGGGCAGAAACAGAAGCAAAATTACAGACCAAAGACAAAGCAGGAGTAGGCTGGAAGTGCAACAAGAACTAACAGAAGCAAGACTATCAACAAGGAAGGGATCCTCAGAAGCTTAGCCGAGATTGGGTGGCGGAGCCGGTGGTGGGAGGCGGGGCTAGTGCCCTGAAAATGACAGGTACAAATCAAGGTAAGGTATACACAAAAAGTAGCACATATGAGTTTATCTTGTTGGGCAGACTGGATGGACCATGCAGGTCTTTTTCTGCCGTCATCTACTATGTTACTATGTTACTATATAAGGCAGGAACAGGGCTTGGTTTGGCAGGAACAGGAACCAGGAACGGAGCTTTGGCTTGGCAGGGAACAGGAACCAGGAACAGACTTGGCTTGGCATCAGGACCAGGAATCAGAAACAGGCTTAGTTTGGCAGACACAGGAATCAGGAACAGGCTTAACTTGGCAGGAACAGGAATCAGGAATGGAGCTTGACTGTAGCAGGAACCAGGAACAGAGCTTTGGGTTTAGCAGAAAGCAAGAACAGGGTTTAACTGAAGCAAGGGTAAAGAGCAGGGCTAGACTAAAGCAAGAGCCAGAAACAGAGTCAAACTGTAACAGAAATCAGGAGCAGGATTTTGCTATAGCAAGAGCCAAGCTTATAGAAACAAGGTTCAGAAGCAAGACACACAGGAACAAGACTCACAGGGTCAAAGCCAGGCAGGAATCAAGGCATACAAGAATAAGGCATAAGAGAACAAGGTTTGCAAAAGCAAGACTTTCAGGAACATAAATCCAGAAAGAAGGCTTTCAGGTACAAGACTCAGAAACACAGGAACAAGCGTACAGGGACAAGACTCACAGGAACAAAGCCAGACAGGAAACAAGGCATAGTGAATAAAGCCAAGCAAGAATTGGATCCAAACAGGAAGCACAAAGACAGGGTAAAGAGACCTCTTGCAAAGGCAAGGCATGAGAGTTCCAAGGTGCTTTATAAAGGACTTTGTTGATGCTGTTACAATTTGGAATGAGGCTTAAATAGACTGTAATGAGGCTTGGATAGCAGAAACACCAGAGTGAGGCTTGGATAGCAGGAACACCAAAAAGCATACCCTCCAACCTAAAGAACTGACCTTGGCTACACAAGAAAACTGAAGCATATATGAACACAACGCTACTCTCCCACCTTACGACTATTACTGTGACTTTGCCATTTAAATTACATCACAACATCACATTGTATTTGTTCACACCAGAAATGGCAAACGCCTTTCCGGTACTATGTAAGCCACATTGAGCCTGCAAATAGGTGGGAAAATGTGGGATACAAATGTAACAAATAAATAAAAATAAATAAAGTAGCACTGAATATAGCCATCACCCATATAACTACTGGCTTCTCCCCAGCTCCACCCCTCACTTGCTCACTTCCAGCATAGCCAGTGAATGCCATTATAGTGTACAGCGCTGTGTACGTCTAGTAGCGCTGTAGAAATGATAAGTAGTAGTAGTAGTAGTAGTAGTAGTTTAACAGGTGAGTAAATGTTAGCCCCTTTGTTATACAATTTCCCTCTTAAAAAACATTTCTGTAACAGTGTGCCTATAGTTAGGTGACCAGAGGTCACCTATGTAACACCCACTTTCTTTTATAGAATACTAGCATAACCATATACTTATACATCTATTGTTAGGTGTGAGCACTTACTCCAGCAAAATGCCGGAGATATGCACTTAACTTTTAGTATTCTAGTGCTAATGTGAGTCCTTCCCATGCTGTACCCCATACCCATGTGTATCCCCATTTGTTAAATATCTATTATGTAAGATATGTGTATATTTATAGACTAGAGCTTAGGTAGAATTTTGGATTTATGGGCATACTTGTGTATTCTGCCCTTGCTCACACCCACCAGCAAAGTACATTGCTTGTCCCTGGGATCAGTAGCAAGAATCTTGCTACTATTTGGGATTCTGTCAGGTACTTGTGATCTGAATTGGCCACTGTTGGAAGAAGGACACTGGACTAGGTGGACCACTGGTCTGACCCAGTATGGCTATTCTTAATTTCCTACTATTACAGCTATTATTTATCAAGTTGACACTTTTTTTATTGGACTATCCCCGGCCACCTTTCCATCAGAGTCAATTAACAATAAATTTGTTAGATATCTGCTCTTCACATTCTGTAACCTCATTTTTACCCACTTTGGTGTACATAAATGGTTTTTTTTATAGTTCACTGCCTTTCAAATCTCACATATATTTACACTTATTATTTTACATATTTTTGACAATAAAGTTACGTATTAATACACTTTTGACGAACATTACAGCCCTTAGTTTTTGTTACATTGGTATGGTTACTTATATACACATAGTCCTTGTTTTAGTATACCATCTTGTTGTCTCCGCTCCCTTCAAGGTTTAGCTATACTCTTTTTTTTAACAGTGCATAGGCACATCCATTCCTCTCAGTGGTCTGACCATGGTACAATTTGTATAAAAAAGATAATGCATCGTTGAAAGTGTTTTGACTTAGTGGATTTAAAAAGACAATTGTTTAGCACTTTATCAGCTGTAAAATTTGATGATAAGGATTCAACTGATATTTTGGTAGAAAAATGGAGTACTGTATTACCGAAATCTATGGATGATGTTGTTCCTATAAAAAAAACAGAATATTGTTGTGAGATCTAATAATACTCCATGGTTTACTAGTGAAATTAGAATGAAGAAGCAAGCGTTAAGGAAGATTGAGCGTGAATGGAGGAAATATCCTTCAAGAGTTACACAGATGACTTATTTGTATAAAAAAAACTAAATATACAGATATTACTTTTAAGGCAAAATGTGATTTTATGATTATAAGATTTAACAAGGATCATCAAGTACAAAAAAACTTTTTGTGGTAGGTAATAAATTGGCTCAAAATGATCTCTGAATTTATCTAAAATATCTAGTAATGATTTTGCAGATGGATTTGTGTGAAAGGTAAAATGGTACGTACCAATTTGTTGAATCAAAACAGCAATGATTGGAAAGAGAAGTATTAGCCTTCATTTGTTTTACAGGTGTCCAAATGCTTTGTGGAGTAGAAAAAAAGAGTTTGGAGGATTGAAGCTGAAGCAAGTGATCTATTAACCTTAGTCCAAAAAATGGACCATTGTATGCCAGATAAAGAAGATTCAGTTTCTATAGACAAATAGATTTTATAGAGCCACTATATCTGATGGATTTTTATTTTGCAACAGTTTATAAAATCTTGATGCAGGTTTACCTATTACTTGAACTTCCAAACATACTTTAATAATGAAAGGGGAGATATTGTTGAACTTACTAAAGTCCATGTGAGGAACTAAACTAGATCTGAGTTACAGATAAAAAAAAATTGAGTTTGACATAAATATTCAAAAGTTCTAAAGGATGTCCCGTGAATAATATATTTTAAACAGAAGATACCAGATTTTAACCAAACAGGCCAATAAATTGGGGTCCCCCCCCCAATTTGTATTGCTGCATTGTTCCAAATTGGTGCATGAAGTTTGTTATTAGTTTGGGGGAATGGAATCTAAATTCCTAATAACAGAGAGTGCATCATTAAAAATATGATGATTAGTTTGGTCTTTTGGCAAAATGGAGCCAAACATACACCATAAAAGTATAGGTTTAGTTAAATTCTGCTCAATGGGAAGCCTTAAAGGAATATAATCAACTACTATGTCAGAGATCCACCAAGTGGTAGCACATAGTAAAATAGACTGGTTATGAGCAGAGAGATGACGTTGGGCTTACCAGCAGGAGTTGTAAATAGGGAGCATTGCCCTCCCACTCCCCCGCTCTTCTGGTCAATGGGTGGCGGTAAGGATTCAGGGTATAAATAGGCTTGCATTAGTTTTAATATTAGTTCAGGCCCATTTCCAGGCCCATTAAAAATAGTCTTTTTCCCGGGCGCTGTAAAAAATGGACCAGTGCGCACCTAAAAGATGCGCCCAAACTACCGCAGGCCACTTTTTACCATGGCTTTGTAAAAGGACCCCCAAGTGCACAGTCTTTTGAAAGAGGGTGCACTATGTTGCCCTTTTACTAAAGGGTTGGTGCGCAGCAACAGGGTTTGCCATGCGGCAATGCGGAACTACCACAGGATCCTGGTGGTAGTTCCCACCCCCAGCGTGCGCCGTTTCTGGTGCTACAAAAATATTTTCTGTTTGTAGCTCTGGAGGCTAACCAGTGGTAATTGGGCACTGCCACGCACTGCCCAGTTACTACGGGCTAGTATGGGAGCCCTTACCACAACCTCAATGAGTGGAGGGAAGTGCTCCCCGAAATGGCTATGTGGCAAGTGGTTCACTTACCACATGGATATAGCAAAAGAGAGGGAACGAAATACAAACTAAAGTCCAAACAAAAAAAACAGCACCACGGGCCTTTAAAAATGGAACACAGTTCTTTAATGAATAAGCCTTGACAAAAAGACTTATTCATTAAAGAACTGTGTTCCATTTTTAAAGGCCCGTGGTGCTGTTTTTTTTGTTTGGTCACTTACCACATGGCCATTTCGTTTTGAGAAAAAAAGACAAACTTTTACCTGTTGCAATAAAAGGGGGGAGGGGCACAGCGCATGTCAAAAAACATGTGCTGACGCAAACATAGGCCCCCTTTTACCGCAGCTTAGTAAAAGGCCCCCTATGTGCAAAGCAGGTGCACTCTTTCTGGAAAAGTGTGCAATAAGCATGCAAATAGTGCGCATTCTCTCGAAAGAAAGCACATTATCAACAAATGATAAAACGCTCATTTTCATGTTTTTTTCCTTCTCGTTTTCATTTGATAACGACATGCAAGAACATGGGATATGTCATCGACATTTCCCATATTGATGCAAATGAATGCCCGTGCCTACTGATTATTTCTGATCTCCAGATAAACTCTGGCTGTGCCCTAGAGTTCCTTGCAAATATCTGGTTAATGCCAGGATGGAATGTAATGATTTTTTAATGGCGTTACTAGATAATGCTGCCAATAATCTACGAATGGCCCTGGTAAGCACTATTTATCTGAGTAGCAGCATCCGTTACCTCGACAGGTAATCTTGAATAGTGACCCATACATTTTTTTGGTTTAATGTATGTTCTTCTACATTTCTTTTTCTGTCTAAAGCTAACATTTAACTTTCATTTTAATACCTAAAGAAGTCATGGAATGTTTCCTTGCAAATATGCGATCAAGTATACATCACACATATATGTGTTTTTTTTGATTCTGTTCATCTCTCTATATTTACTTCCTCAAGAGGGATACTTGAGGGTCAGGATAGGATCTGTTCCTCCTGTATTCAGAGCTTGGTGCTAGCAGGGTTTTTTTTCTCTTTTTAATTTTCTTCATATCTTACAGCTTGATTTGCTCCCTTATGGAGGACTAGAGTGTTTGATGATTTGCCTTGATGATAATAAGAATATAATTTTGACTTTTTCTTCTTCTATTTTTCTGTGCAAGTGGATGCTTGGTTGTTAAAATTGTAAACTTCAATAAAAATAAAATAAAGTAAAAAAAAGAAGTCATGGAATGACATTGACAGTTCAGAACATAACTCAAAAGTTCATAGCATGGTTGTTTCTTTCTCACTGTTTCTTGAGTCAGTGCATTCTACTGTTTCATGGTGGCTAAATTACAAATTATTGCTTGAATCCAAATAAATTATATTGTTCATAAAGGAATTATTTACAAAACAATTAGCACAGGGGTCCTTTTACTAAGGTGCACTGAAAAATGGCTTGTGGTAGAGTAGGTGCGGCCTTTTTTTTTTTTTTTGCTGAAAATGGACATGCGGCAAAATCAAAGTTGCCGCACGTCCATTTTGGGTCTGAGGGCAAGATGCACTAAAGACTCGTTAAAGCCCTTTCCTTACCGATTCCCTTAGCAAATCGGTAAGGAACTGGCATGCATCAAGGAATAGGAATGCAAGTGAGCTGCTCGTTGTAGCTCACTTGCATTCTCTACTCTGTCGTTAAACAGTCGGCCAGTCGAGCATGCGCAGAGCAGCCAATCGTTATGCTGGCTGCTCTGCGCATGCCAAATACACCTCCCTGTGCCACCCGAAGATGCCGTGCTGCTCACCCTCCGATGTGGCTCGACAGAGGATAGTGCAGTTGCGGACGCCCATTCCAAAAAAACGTCCATTTTGGCCGTCACTCCCCCCTGCAATAATAAAAACGTCTTTTTTGGCAGTGCTTCACTCAGCTGAGAGACCTAGAAGTCTCTGAGCCAATCACAGCGCGTTTAGCTCGGCTAAACGCGTTGTGATTGGCTCAGGGACTTCCAGGTCTCAGCTGAGTGAAGCACTGCCAAAAAAGATGTTTTATTTGGATGGGCACCCATTTTGGCCACCTTCCCCCCTTGCAATAATAAAAACAACTTTTTTGGCAGTGCTTCACTAAGCTGAGAGATCTGGAAGTTTCTGAGCCAATCACAGCGCAGTGTCTTGGGGGGGGGGGGGGAATGACGGCCAAAATAGACATTTTTATTATTGCACTGACGAGCACTTGACTTTTTTTTCCCGGATTTTTTGTTTTTTTTACTCTTGTAGCAGTTTTTCAATCCCGCGCAGCCCCAATGAGAGGTACAGACCTCTCGTTAGGTTTTCCAGCTTTAAGGCAATCGGAAAAGGTTAGTGCATCTCATTACGTACACAATTTGCTCATATGCATTCCGTTTTCGTTAGCTGCTACCTTAGTCAGAAAAAAGTCTTTAGTGCATGCCAGGGTTTACTACTTGCTCATTAATGGCTCATTAAGTTTAGTGCATCTAGCCCTGAGACCTTACCACCAGCCATTGACCTAGCGGTAAAGAATCCGGGCGGTAATCACCTACGTGTGTCAAATGCCATTTGGCTCGCGTTCATTACGTGCATCTGAAAATAAAACATATTTTTCGGGCGCATGCCCAAAATGAAATTACCATAAAAGCCACATGGTAGTCGGGCGGTAAGTCCATTTTGGCATGTGTTGGGCATGCGTAGATGCTTACACAGCTTGGTTATAGGGCCCCACAGTGAGCATTGTTGCCTCAAAAGGACAGGTCATGAGCTAGTGTGGTGGTTCTATGGTAGTGCTGTGCACTCTCATACATGAAATTTCAATCTGATTCTTTTGATCAAGCCTCTGATTTTGAACCCTGCAAGGGCTGGAAGTGACGTGGGGACAATGTTCACATTTGCCAAGGAGGAAGTCTTGGTCTTCATTCAATGGTGATGCCTAGAGCCCAGAGTTAGCGTCCTGAGAAAACCTCATCTTTATTATGAAGACCATTGCTGTGATGCATGAGTTGAGAAAATGATGTAAAAGACAGAAAAAAAACCTTCCAGGTAGTTGAAAATGATGGTGCATGACACCATAGCTTCTGCAGAAGCTGGTTCTGCTTGACATGGAAACCTAAAGAAGCAGAAAGAAACTGAAAAGCTTTAAAAGAGTAACACTTAACTGGAAAAAGATGCCTTTGAAAACTATTCCGTTCTCATTGGGAAAATATATGTACTGTCTACAGCATGTACAGTGGGGGAAATAAGTATTTGATCCCTTGCTGATTTTGTAAGTTTGCCCACTGACAAAGACATGAGCAGCCCATAATTGAAGGGTAGGTTATTGGTAACAGTGAGAGATAGCACATCACAAATTAAATCCGGAAAATCACATTGTGGAAAGTATATGAATTTATTTGCATTCTGCAGAGGGAAATAAGTATTTGATCCCCCACCAACCAGTAAGAGATCTGGCCCCTACAGACCAGGTAGATGCTCCAAATCAACTCGTTACCTGCATGACAGACAGCTGTCGGCAATGGTCACCTGTATGAAAGACACCTGTCCACAGACTCAGTGAATCAGTCAGACTCTAACCTCTACAAAATGGCCAAGAGCAAGGAGCTGTCTAAGGATGTCAGGGACAAGATCATACACCTGCACAAGGCTGGAATGGGCTACAAAACCATCAGTAAGACGCTGGGCGAGAAGGAGACAACTGTTGGTGCCATAGTAAGAAAATGGAAGAAGTACAAAATGACTGTCAATCGACAAAGATCTGGGGCTCCACGCAAAATCTCACCTCGTGGGGTATCCTTGATCATGAGGAAGGTTAGAAATCAGCCTACAACTACAAGGGGGGAACTTGTCAATGATCTCAAGGCAGCTGGGACCACTGTCACCACGAAAACCATTGGTAACACATTACGACATAACGGATTGCAATCCTGCAGTGCCCGCAAGGTCCCCCTGCTCCGGAAGGCACATGTGACGGCCCGTCTGAAGTTTGCCAGTGAACACCTGGATGATGCCGAGAGTGATTGGGAGAAGGTGCTGTGGTCAGATGAGACAAAAATTGAGCTCTTTGGCATGAACTCAACTCGCCGTGTTTGGAGGAAGAGAAATGCTGCCTATGACCCAAAGAACACCGTCCCCACTGTCAAGCATGGAGGTGGAAATGTTATGTTTTGGGGGTGTTTCTCTGCTAAGGGCACAGGACTACTTCACCGCATCAATGGGAGAATGGATGGGGCCATGTACCGTACAATTCTGAGTGACAACCTCCTTCCCTCCGCCAGGGCCTTAAAAATGGGTCGTGGCTGGGTCTTCCAGCACGACAATGACCCAAAACATACAGCCAAGGCAACAAAGGAGTGGCTCAGGAAGAAGCACATTAGGGTCATGGAGTGGCCTAGCCAGTCACCAGACCTTAATCCCATTGAAAACTTATGGAGGGAGCTGAAGCTGCGAGTTGCCAAGCAACAGCCCAGAACTCTTAATGATTTAGAGATGATCTGCAAAGAGGAGTGGACCAAAATTCCTCCTGACATGTGTGCAAACCTCATCATCAACTACAGAAGACGTCTGACCGCTGTGCTTGCCAACAAGGGTTTTGCCACCAAGTATTAGGTCTTGTTTGCCAGAGGGATTAAATACTTATTTCCCTCTGCAGGATGCAAATAAATTCATATACTTTCCACAATGTGATTTTCCGGATTTAATTTGTGATGTGCTATCTCTCACTGTTACCAATAACCTACCCTTCAATTATGGGCTGCTCATGTCTTTGTCAGTGGGCAAACTTACAAAATCAGCAAGGGATCAAATACTTATTTCCCCCACTGTATACTTTGCTGGTAAAAGGATCAGTGTGTGGGTGGGTGTGGGGGGGGGGGCAGATAGTATAGAATAAGTTTAGCAAGTATGGGATCTCATTTCGACATCCTCATACTTACTTTACTTTAGCCCAGGGCCGTGCCGATGCGGTAAGCGGGGTAAGCGCCGCAGGGGGGCGCTATCCTCTGGGGGGCGCCGCCGCTGCATGCTTACCCTGCCCTCCCGCTCCCATGTAGGAACTGCCCACCCTCTTCTACCCCCAAGATCCCGTTCCTTTTTTTTTCTTTTAAATTTACCTTCCTCCGGCAGCGCAGCGTCAGTGAAGGAGGCGGCGCTCCCAGTTGTCTCTAACCTTCCCTTGTTCGCTGCTCACTGCCCCACCTTCTTCTGACGTCATGACGTCAGAAGAAGGCGGGGCAGTGAGCAGCGAACAAGGGAAGGCTAGAGACGACCGAGAGCGCCACCTCCTTCACTGACGCTGCGCTGCCGGAGGAAGGTAAATTTAAAAGAAAAAAAAAAGGAACAGGATCTTGGGGGGGAGAAGAGGGTGGGCAGTTCCTACATGGGAGCGGGAGGGCAGGGGAGAGAGGGGAATCGCTGCCTTGGAGCCAGGCAGGTGCGGGGGGGGGGCGCCAACTGGTAGTCTGCAGGGGGGCGCCAGAGACCCTTGGCACGGCCCTGCTTTAGCCCATGGATTTTCCATCTTCAAGCAATCCTGACAAAAAACTAGGGAATTCTGCAAGCCTAGAAGCATACATAGAGGCTGAAAACTAGTATCTATAAGATCAGGAAAAACTACTCAGGCTGAAGTTTTCTCTTCTGTTCAAGATATGCTGGTCAGCAAGTGTTCAACTCAGTACATTACTGAATTCAGACTATCATCTTATCCCATCCCTCTGCAACACATGTTTATAATGACTGCAACCAGGGCCGCCGAGAGGGCGGGGTGGGGGTGGGGGATAAAATTCCCCGGGCCTCCATGGGGGGCCCGGCGCCGGGGTCTCTCTCCTTCTCCTGCTCCCAGACTGCCGGCGCTGCAGCCTTCCCTCACTGTGCCCTGCCCTCGCAGAAACAGGAAGTTACATCAGACGAGGGTGGGACACAGTGAGGGAAGGCCCGAAGGGAGGCTATCTGCTGCTTTCACACAGAGGTGAGGTGCTGCCGATCTGAATGCAGGGGGTCCGGTGGTGGACGGAGGGGGGGCTGTTGATGGGGCTGGGTGTGGGTGGGTCAGTTTCTCGGTGGCCCTGAGTGGAACTATTCCAAATGGTTATGCAGACCTAATTTAATTGCAGTAGACTCCTGAGATAGGTGCATCTATTTTGTTCTTTACTTCAGTTATATTTTTATAATCCCTTTTTTCAAATACATCTAATGAGTTTGAGATTGACAGATAAGGTTTTCTGTGCTTACAGGATTCTTTCCAACTCCAGAAATGAATAAGAAATCTTTAAATGGTCATTAGGTTCAAAACTAAGAAGTAATGGAGAACAATAGGCATAATTTCGTATTGTTCTGCCACACTGCAGTTGTGTAAGCACAGGGGTTTAAATGTTCCTTTCTGAGATTGCTGCGTACATTAGTTCCCGTCATGTCCTTCAAGATCCTTTGCCATCAATTAGAAAAATGTAGAGCTATTCCAACCATTGTTGACTTCTAAAATAAATTGCATAGCTGATAAACAAAAGCATAAGCAGGATTGGGCACCATGTAATAAACAGGGCCACTTAATCAACTCTGCAATTTGAGTTTACTGTTTTTTCTTAATTACTCCACTCCAGCAAAATGTCTACAAGATAAAGTCATGGGCTGTTATTTTTTTTCTGCACTGCCATTTCTCTCTTCTACTTGTTAATGCAACTGGTTGATGACAACAAAATGTTTATTTTAAATGTAATAAAAAGAGTGAAAAATACTGTATTATTTCATAAACTTTACAACACTTGCATTAGACTCTCTAAAAGGTAAATATATCCAGAGACTAGCATTCTTCAGATTAGCAATTGCCATAAAATGATACTTTAGAATTTCTCAAGGTGGCATAATATATTTCTCTAGCTCAAGATAGTTTGGGTAACCAGGACTGAGAAGAGGAGGCATTGTAGACATTACATTATTAACATGTTCTGTTTCAATAACATTATTTCATAAATGGTTGTTCACACAGTCAAATACATGTCTTCTATTTGCTTCTCCGTCTTTAGAATTAAATGTATTTATTCTAGAGATGTCAGTGGAAAAAAATAGTTTGTTTTCAAGTTATTTTTGAAACATTTCCCTGATTTGTGATTATTTTTCAGTTCATTTCACACTTTCATTTGAATTCTGCTTTGCCTCTAAAAGCCACCCATCCCCACCTTCATTCCAGGGCTAGAAAACCCCTTGTCTTACATCCAAATTTTGAACCCCCAAATAACTGCCCACCCCCAGAATTCATGGTAACCTGGTATTGCTCTCCTCTACACTACACTCCTCCTAACTCTTCTCAAAATCAAGGCATTGGGCTGGTGCTGGCCTTGACCATTCACAGATGCTCAAAGCCACATGTGCCATGATCTTGAGAAGAGATAAACGAGATGCAGTCATCACGGAAAGGTAGATGGTGGAGGAGAAAAGTGGTCATTGTGCATGCAGATAGAGAGGCAACAGTTTCCTAACCTGTGAAGCTATACGAGGAAAACTTGCTGTTCATTCCGTACAGACTGGGTGAGTGACTCAAGACTCAGACTTTATTTCCAGTCCATGGGGCAGGAATTGGGATTTGCACTGCACTCCTTCCTGCCTAACCTGGCCAGAACAATTACAGGCGCATGATGCACATGCAGACACTCCAACTCCCGACTCTATGACTGCTCTTCCCAAGTCTCATATCTAGCTGGCATCACAGGAGAATCTGATTGGGCACCCCTCTCTGTCTATCAGTGAGTCAGTGAGCTTTATGTTTGCAATATTATTGCAAACGTTTTTGACGTAGAGACTTATGGGAACTGAGGATGATGTGAGGACTAGAGAGTTGCATGGGGACAGAAATCTTACCCATCCCCGCCCGTCCCTGCTAGAATCTTACCCGTCCCCACTGGAATCTAACTCATCCCTACCCATCCCCTCAAAAATTTAACCTATTGCAACCCATCCCCACCCATCCCCGTAAGAATTTAATGGTACATAAAAGAAAATTCCAGTCAGCTCCTTCAGTCTCTCTCTGGATTTGAGCCACAGCACTGTAGGCAAGGAAGGAATGGAAGTTGAAACTTGGAACACTCTGGTGTGCACATGTAAGATTTGTCTCTGATTCACTGGCACTGTGTGCTGAGAGGTCACCACATGCATGTGCCAGTAGGTCAGGTGACATCCGATGCTCATGCCTGTGTCAGAGCTGAGGTCTGTGCATCAGCCTGGGAGCAAAAGAGGATTAATTGTAACTTATTAAGTGCCAGCAAATAAAGACCTAAACGGTCCATCCAGTCTGTCAAATAATCACACTCATTATCAATTCATGATTAAATCAACGAGTGTGATATTATATACTTGATTATGGTCTTTCTTTGGTGTTTCTGGAACATAGACCATAGAACTCTATCTGGCCGTATCCTTATGGTCCAACTGCTGGAGTTGCCATTGAAGCCCACTCCAGTCTATTTGTCTTCTCATTTGTGGGACACAGACCGTAAAAATCTGTCCAGCATTGTCCTTATGTTCCAGCCACTGAAGTTGCTGTCTAAGCCCTTTCCAGCCCATCCTAAACCAGATTGCCATGTATGAGACACAGACCATACAAGTCTGCCCGGTATCAGCCCTAGTCCATCACAGACAGAGTCGCCATCTAAGCGTCACTTGACAATCCACACACATGCAGCCATTTAAGGTTAGGTTTTTTATAACTTCCATTTTCTAATTAGAGATTCTCTGTGCTCATCCCATGCCTTTTTGAATTCCATCTTCATTTGTGTCTCTATCATCTCTGTAATGGAAGACTTTCCACATTTGTGCTGTTAAAGCAAGGAGGAGGAGGAGACAGCACTCAAAGAACTTGGTACTTGGTAGATGAGAGGTTGGCGCGGGTGCAGCTTACACTTCCATGGGAACCCTGCAGGAATTGTTTCCATCCCCATGGAAACCCCACAGAACTGCTTCCATCACCTCGGATCTAGAATCCCATGTGTCTAATGTGGAGGATGACACAACTACCTTGAAAGCGGAGGTGGAGGCCTTGCAGGCGTAAGTCCTCAAACACCATGTTCAAATAGAGGAACTAGAAAATAAGTTCCACAGAGACAATTTGAGATTTATGGCTTTCCAGAAACCATCCCAGACTCCAGAATTTTGCTGGCACTAGAAGAATGGATTGTGGACCAGTTCCCGATGTGTGATGGTATGGGCCCTGTGCGATTTGACCAAGCACACCACATGGGTTGTCGTAAGGATGATTCCACCATACCTCACATTCTGAACACAAAATTTCACAGCCATCAACATTGCCTGGAGGTGCTGTGTCAATATCAAATGAAGTGGGATTCTTTAACTTATGACACTCTTCCTATAAGAATCTTTCAGGACTATTCTGCAGACCTGCATGAAAAACATTGTAAGTTTGGTCCTGTGTGTTCAGTGCTCATGGATAAAAGCATCTGCTTCCCCCCAAAGTCTGTATAGCACACCTAGAGATCTGCACCAAAATCCAAGCGTATTCTATAACAATGCACAAAACTTAATTTGCTTAATAAGCTAATCAGCATTGATAACATGCTAAACGGTAAGATGCCCATTATATTCCTATGGACAACTTAATGCTAAATCTGCTTGCACACCCTTTTAAAAGGGGCCCTTTTACAAAAGTGCGCTGAAAAATGGCCTGCGGTAGTATAGACGTGTGTTTTCGGCACTCACAGAATCATTTTTTAGCGCACCTGTAAAAAAATGTCTTTTTAAACTTTTTGCCAAAAATGGATGTGTGGCAAAATCAAAATTGCTGTGCGCCCATTTTGGGTCTGCGACCTTACCGCCAGCCATTGACCTAGTGTTAAAGTCTCACGTGATAACCAGGTGGTAATGATCTACACGGGCCAAATTCCACTTGGCACACGTCCGATACGCGCGTCTGTAAATTAAAATTATTTTTCAGCTGTGCATATTGGACGCACACCAAAAATGAAATTACCGCAAGAGCTACATGGTAGGTAAATCCATTTTGGCGTGCATTGGACATGCGTAGAGCCTTACGTGGCTTAGTAAAAGGGCCCCTAAATTAGCAAAGGTCTTAGGTACCAACTTTGACTCCAGAATAAGCTTTCTGGAAAAGGGATTCAAAATATCTATATGTAAATTGTTGTGGTTTACGATGCTGCATAAATTCCTAAATTTAAAATCTTAAAGCTCATGAAATATAAAATATGCTCCCCTGTACTAAGCTGCACCAGTGGCTGCCACACAGCAATGCTGACACAGCCTGTTCAAAGTGGTGCGTTATTATTATCATCTTGGATTTCAAAAATGCACAAAATTGCATGTTCTAAAATTCAACGTCGAAAATGTTTTGCTACATATTTTAAAATTTGAGCTGAATCTTGACTCTGGGAACCCACTTACTAAGGTGTTTTAAGATGTTACATTTATTACATGTTAATAGCCAGAATTAACACGTGATAACTGCAGAACCTCTGCATTAATTGTTGGGTGCATGCCCATCTTCCCAGAGAGATTAATGCAGAGATAATACATTTACCACATATTAACTGCATTTCAGATAATGCAGCTATACTTAATGCCATGTTAACTGCTTAACACACTTTAATAAAAGAGGTTCTAGGATATAAGTAAATATAATTTATTATATATTAGATTATCTCCACCACTTATCAAGTAGATGCACAAATAAGTACCAGGAATCTTGTACATATTGAGTTGTTCATTGCACTACAGTAATGTAAGGGAGTCAATTCCTATAACAGCTTTTTGCAAATAAACAGCATTTGCACCCTTATAAATAAAATAATGGAGCAAATGCTCTAATTTCTTTAAAGACCTGCCTCACTGACTTAACAATAGATCTGATTTGTAATAGTGCTGGGCTGGTGGCCAATTAAGAAAGCCTGCCACGCCTCTCAATTAATTGATGAGCATATTTATCACACACTGTACAAAGAGGGAGAGTTAGGTTTTCAGTTTTCTCAAGTCAGCAGTAAGGGAGGAGATCTAGTCTAGTAATTCATCAAAAAGTATTTCACTTTTTTTTTAAATTTATGTTCTCTTATTTGAACTCAGTGTTTGTCAACCTTGAAGATAATCATCTAATTGCAACTATTTCAGAAAGAATAATAGAAAACCATTCACATGCTGTAATAACATGGGGTTCATGGCAACATAACAGAACATTACGACAGCAAAGGTTTATAAACTCACTATATAGTGCTGACCATCTTGTTGTTCTCTAGAATATTTAGAAGCCAATAGGGAGAGTAGGTGGCATGGATGGGCAGACTGGATAGGCCATATAGTCTTTGCCTACATTCTTCTCTGTTTCTCTTCTGTGAGGTTTTTCGGGATTCAAGCTGTGACTTATGTACTGGAGACTGGGGTTTTGCAACTGAGCTGAAATGGTCATTTAGCTACAGTCTAAGAAAATGTAAGCTCCAGCAGTAGAGAGAAATCCCCCTCCGCCAGAGGAGCCCATTGGACCAGCAAGAGGTGAATCTTATCAGTGATCATATACAATGAGATGCAGACAGACACACCCTTGTTGATAACAACAGTATTTGATGAACCTGCCCTGAATTTACTGCTACCCAGCTCCTCTTTATTTCCTAGTACAGGATTGTACCCACCTGTGCCTTGTGTCTTATGCCTCACACCTGGTTTCTGCTTCGCACCCATCTCCTGCTCTACTTCCAGTTCCTGATTCATGCCTGGTACCTGCTCTACAACCCGTTCTTATTCCAACCCTGGTAGTTTAGTAAACAGGGGGGCTACTTCGGTGCTCTTTTATAAAAGTGCGTAAACACCGATATATATATATATATATATATATATATATATATATATATATATATATATATATATATATATATACACACACATTGTTTTAAATATAAAATACCAGTGTGAGCTGCAGAAATTGTGCTGAACTTGCAAGTGTTTGCATTTTCACCTGCTCTGAAGCAGGTACATACAGTATGTCCATATTAGATTATTTAAATATACTCGTGCATTAGTGCCTATACTCTTTCAGAAATCCAATCTATGCTCACGTACAGGCAAAGAGCATGACATCATATCATCACATGTACTTTTACACCAGTCAGTATTCTATAAGAGTCCAAGAAACAACAGGGCATATGATCTACAAACCCCAAGCTTTCGATTTCCAGGTAGGTCACATCTAAAGATAAGTACAATAAAAATTGTCATGCACCGTTACAGTAGCATGCTCAGGGAAGCAGTTAGGGCAGGTAGTGGGTGGAGAGACAATTTACACATGTATTGTATAAAATAAACACATATGTATCTAAAGTACATGGTAACATTTACACTTGCTGTCAAACAGATGTAATATCCATGTCTTCACTCTAGATATGATTTCTGAAGTATTTGTACTAGTATTTTAAAAGAAACATAGATGCCTACATGTCTTTTAAAAATAGCCTCTCTCATATTCCAATCTAGGTGCCCTTTATGACATTTCCCATTATGGGAGTAAAGTCATTTTCATGTATATGTAGCGTCACAGATGTGTTAAAATGGCCTCTTATAGAATACCACGGTGAACAAAACAGATCGGACTCAGCAATCTGAACTCAAAAAGCCTTTTATTCTGGAATAAAAAACAAAAATCCAACACTGACCATGTTTCGCCCACACAAGGGCTGCATCAGGGGCTAGAAGAAACCAAGTGGTATTTGGAAGGCACTTCACCACAGCTCAGTGCAGATGATGGCAGCCTCTCAATGCTTTCCTGTTACTATGATGTTTGCAGGAAAGCACTGAGAGGCTACCATCTTCTGGACTTCTGACTGACAGAATCAGAATATTGCCCCCCAAGATTTGTTTGAGACCCTTAGAAATAGATTTCCATCCTTACCTTAGAAAACCTTTTTGCTATATAGATACTTCTTATTGTGTATTAGACATAGGTATAAGAGGCTTGGACAGGCTAAGCCTCCCCTGCTGTGCTCTGAGAGGTTTAAATTGTTGATTTACCTCCATCCTCACAGCAGGAGCTGCAGTGAAAGCCCTCTAGCCTTGTGTAACCATTTGTAGAAATTGGTTTATGGTTTGTTTACCTTACTGCTGGGAAAGCAGGGGGAGGGGGGTTGGCTGGGTTGCCAGGGAGATATTTAACGAGGATGACTTCCTGACCTGCACTGAGAACAGATAGCAGCAGAATCGGACAACCAGACAACAAAGGTAGAAAAGATCATTTTATTTTCATTATAGTGTTTGGAATATGTCCACTTTGAGAATCAGGTGCTCAACATTAAAAGTTTATATTTATTTACTTATTTATGGCATTTTATCCCACATTAAACATGAATTAGGGTGTTTTGTGGCTCTACATGAGAACTGTGATGATATGATCCCTTGTTTCATATTGTTGACGGTCTGAATTTTCCGTAAGGGTGGTATATTGGTGTATTAGGTTCTGCCCAGTGTAATATTTATGGTACAGTAAGGTTCTGAGTGTGTTTTTGCACAAAGTTGTGCATAATGTTTTGCAGTTGAGCGATTGTGCTTAGAATATGCTTTGAGCAACCACTTTATTCTTTGACATATGATACATATTGTGACAAGGCTACGGCCCAGAGGTACAAAATGAAACAACAAAATCCTGAACTACGTCTCCCAGAATGCATTGCCCGTCCCAGCAAGGGGAGCCCCAGGGATAGACAAGATGGATCTATACCAACTCTGACCACAAGAGGGAGGGAGAAGGAAGAAGCCCAGTTCCCCTGGCTCTGTAATCAATACATCATGCCTCCCACCTGTAAGAGGGAAGGGTGGGGTGAGAAGCAGGAGGAGGAGGGGATGGATTGGGTGGAGGAGGGAGTTAAAGAGGCTGAGCAGGAAGCAGAAAGCAGGATGGAATGGGAGCTGGAGAGCCCTGAGAAAGGTAGCACCTAAAGGGGGAAAGCTATGTGTTTAAAAGTTTTGATTTAAAACCTGTTGTAAGGAAGAAGCCTGTTTTGATTTGAACTGTTTGCTGTGGGGGAAGGGCAGAGGGCTGGAAGAGTTATAAGCCTGGTTCCCCAGCTGCTCCTGTTTGTTGGGTATAAGAACGGTGGAAGCTGGAAACCCTGGTTGGACAGGAGGGAACAATCCTGCTGAAAGGCCAGCACTGCTTGTGATAAGTACTTTGAAAAGGAAGTATTTTCAAAGGGGACTATTGCAGCCCTCAAGAAAGGGCAGAGACTTTGGATTGCTGGGTGAGGGACAGCACAACCCTGCCTGGGGCAGTCCTAACCCAGGGCTGGACTGAAGCTTTTGTTTGTAACTTGGAAACAAAATAAAAAGAAAAAGAATATTTGAAGGTATCTGCTGGTGGAAATTTGTGGGGCTCGGATTAAGGAGGAGACTTCCTTCCTCCCCCTACTGGTGCAGCGGTCTCGTTTACAATATCTAATATCTAAATTTAATAAAAGGTATTAATTGTGACTTATTTTTATTTATTTATTTTTTTCTGTGTGTTATCAGACAATTATGGATTTAAGCTCCACCCCTGGCCCCACCCCTAACCCCACCCCCTTTAGCCTCCCCAAACAGTTTGGCCACCGACCGCCTATGGTATTAGACATGCTTTTGTGGTACTGAGGCTAACTCGCAACAATGACGTTGTTCCCTTTCTCTCTATAATCTCATTGCTTTTATAGCTGTAATAGATTTTTGCTGATGTGTTATGTATAGTCCTTTAGAAGAAGGGGTGTTCCATTGTTTTTCCTGACTTAAAACTAAATTATTCATGTTTCTCTGGATGACAAAAGCATGAAGGGACCAACCATATCTAGCCACCTTACTGGGCAGTCTAGATGGACCATACAGGTTTTATCATTTAATATGTTACTTCGTAAAATTACAGTAAAATGGGGAACCGGAGTTTTTTTTTTTAATGATATATTGATAACAGAAGAAAATGCAAAAGTAGCATTGTGAGACTCATGGGAGATAGGGGAGAACATGTGGAAGATGATGAAGACAAAACAGAATTGCTTAACAAATATTTCTGTTCTGTGTTTACAAATGAAGGGTGTCTATTATCATTACAGCCATGAGCTTTGGTTCAAAGCCTGACTTTGGTTCAGGATCTAAAAATGACAGAGAAGCTTACAGGCCTGTACCTCTAATTTGAACTCTACAGTAACAGTGGAACTCATGAGCTGTTGTGACACCCTCATGCAGCAAAATGAGGAAGGGGCTGGGGTGCAAAAACCTCAACAACACTCACTTCTATGCAAACTACTTTAAAAATGAATACTTCTGACATAAAGACTCTTTCTGAGGCTGCCCTGCTTCAGGCGCAAAAGACTGCACAGCAAACCTTAGATTTGGAGACTGTGAATACTAAAATTCAAGAAATGGGATCTGTAGAAACGGCTTTGGGTAAGGATAACAATTTCCTACATAAAAGATTGGAGTACCTGGAAAATCAGGCTAGAAAACTTAACCACAGGTTTCTTAACTTTCCCAAATCGCCTTTAATTTCCCCTTTGGATATGGTTAAAAAATATAGGATTGATATTCTTGGAATGGATAAGGACTCACTGCCTCCCCTTACTCGGGCTTATTACATCAGGAGTGGTGGAGTGGTGGAAGAAAATCCCCCGATAGCAGGGGAAGGAATGGATCTTACTTCTTTCCTTGAAAGTTCATTGGAGATAATTACTCAGAGGTTGACTCTGCTTGTTACTTTTGTGCTGGAGCCTGATAGGAATGCCGTATTAAGGCTTTCCTTGAGACACTTAGAAAATCTGTTTTTGGTCTCAAAAATTCGTATTTTTCCTGATCTCTCAAGGCCTACACAGATGAGACGGAGGCCTTTCTGGAACTCCGCCCTAGGGTGGTGGCACTGAGAGCAACTTTCATATTACGTTTTCCTTGTTATTGTAATGTAATGCTTGAGGGTAAACAGTTTCAATTTGTAGACCCAAAACAGTTAAAAGAATTTCTAGATGCTAGAGTGGAATTGAATGTTGTGTGCCCTCCCTAAATGTAGGCTGGGGTCTGATTCAGAGGATGCAACCATTAGTTCGTAATTATTGCTATATGTTTTATTTTTTAAAATTCTAATTCTTGGATTCCAAATTTCCTAAACTTGTGGACAGAAAGGCTGTTAATGATATTTCCTTTTATTTCCTTTTTGCATTTTGTATAAATGCCGATTTCATACTCACGTATTGTGATGATATATTGAAATAAATGAATAAATTAAAAAAAAACCTCAACAACAGGATGGTGCGGCCTACCAACAGGGCAGAGTCAGTTACACCCAAGAAAATATGGTCAGAATGCAGAACTGAGTGGTCTCACAGGGAGATGACCAAGCTCTCTAAATAATGCTAAAAACAGCCAAGCACTTACAGTAGAATTCTAAGAAATATTAACTGTTATGTTACCATATATAGCCACTAAGGTATTGACCACAATATTACCATAGATCCAATAAGGTGTAATTACTGTTTTATTACCTGTATCCTGAATGGACATATAAAAATGAGTGTACTTCCTACTTCAATGGAGAATCTGGTCAGCCAATACTTTTGTATGGGCAGCTGGTCTCCCAAAAGCAATTGTCAATTGTGCTTATACTTGGTGAGTAAAGAAAATAAAGTATCTAATTGCTTTTCTAACTGATGCAGCCTTGGGTGATTTATTTATTCTTAGGTATTGGTGGGTGGACCACCATATTGGGAGGGATAAATACACCTGGAAATTACAAAGGCCTGGAGTAGGGCCTCAGAAAATAAAACACAAATAGGAATGGGAGTGAGGAAGACCTTCAACAAATTGGCAGGAGACTGTGTTTATGAGGAGATAGCTAAACTAAAGGTAGACAAAGTGATAGTTCTTTAACCCAAGGATATTAAAGAAACCTAGGGGCCCTTTTACTAAGTTGCAGTAAAAATGCTCTGCCCTAGTGGTGGTGGTGGCTGTTTTTGCCACATGCCAGGACCCCTTTTACCACAGCGGGTGAAGAGGCCAAAAAATGAAAAAAAAAGCCATGCGGTAAGTTTACACTTGCTGCGTGGCCATTTGGGGAGGGGGGAAGCACTTACTGCCACCCATCGTGATAGCAGCAAGGGCTCCTACACTAACCTGGTGGAAACCAGGCAGCATGCGGAACTGTCTAATTACTGCTGGGTAACCCCTGCTCTAGAATATCAGACCTGATTTTCTGTAGCACCAGAAATGATGACACTGGGGGCGGAACTACCACTGGTGCCCAAGTTAGGTATGCGGTAGTTCTTGTTTTGGCGCACTGCAAGCCAGTTGCCACATGCCAACCTTTTAGTAAAATGAGCCATCATTGAGTAATAGCGGTAGTAGCATTTAGGCGTTCAGCATTGTATTGTTTGACATTGAAAGAACTTTGCACTACTATAACGTTTTGTACGTACATAGTGGTTTTGAAATATCGAAGAAATGTTTCTTTAACAAAATGCTATAATGTATCAACAGGATATGAGTGTGAATGGAGACATAGTGCATTATCTTGCCGCAGGAGGCAACACTGTATGTACCTGGATATGGGATTGGAACGCCTAATGTGCAATCATGGTTCCACCTACGACTCTGCCACATATTCCCTTGGGGATGTAATGGTAGGAATGGGTATGAACTGAACACATTAATATCACTATTATTTAGGATTATATTTATATGTTGATATTAGATTTAATACTGAGGATTAATTGAATTTTAACTGCTAGATCCTTGACCATTCTTCTAACATTTGGAGATCCCTTCTCATGGTTTCTGCTCCCTCCAGGTTATGCACTCTATTGGCTATCTTCATGTCTTCCCTAAAAAGGCAAACTTTTCCTTCTAATACTTCAGCAATGTCTCTCAAAATTATATTAAACAGAATTGGCCCCAGCACCAATCCCTGAGGCACTCCACTACTCACCTTCCTTTCCTCTGAGCAGATTCCATTTACCTTTACCCTCGGTCACCTGTTGGTCAACCAGTTTCCTACCCAGTTCACCAATTTGGGTCTTACGTTCAACCCTCTCAGCTTATTCATGTGTATTCTGTGAGGGACTGTATCAAGGGCTTTGATGAAATCTAAGTAGATAACATCTAGCACATGTCTTTCATCCAGTTCTTTAGTCACCCAGTCAAAGAAGTCAATAATATTTGTTTGGCATGATTTTCCTTTGGTAAAGCCATGTTCCCTCGGATCCTATAACCCATTGGCTTCTAGAAAGTTGACTATCCTTTCCTTCAGCAGTGACGCCATTATTTTTCCTACCACTACCATGAGGCTTACCTGCCTGTAGTTTCCCACTTCTTCCCTGTCTCTCTTTTTGTGAAGAGGGACCACATCTGCTTGTCTCCAATCCCGCAGAACTTCTCCCATCTCTAAAGATCTACTAAGGATCTAAAGTATCCTTAAGAGGTCCCACCAGAACTCCAGAGCTCCCTCATTATCCTGGGATGTATTCCATCCAGCCCTATAGCTTTGTCCACTTTCAGATTCTCAAGCTGTTTATAAATGCTTTCTTCTGTGAGCGGCACAATATCCACTCCATTCCCAGATATTCCCTCAGCAGATGACTGTGATTCTTCTCCAGAATTTTCTTCCATGAACACCGAAGGGAAGTATTTGTTTAGCACTTGTGGATATGTTGAAAAAGTATTGTAATGAAGCATTTAACATACCATTAGAGATACTCCCTCATGACCAGGATCTGAGATGCCAAGCCACCCAGCCACAGGCTCGAGACCCTGGGACAGCCCTGGATCTCTGACCACCCCATCCCAATACATTATGGGACCCACAGCACTAATTTCAATGGGCAGGATCAGGCACTACAAACCCCACAATGCCTCGGGATGTAAATTCAAAACCAAGATATCCTAGAATCCCCAGTCCATAACTGAGCCACCTGTATCTCTGCAGGATACTTTATTTGACAAGGGAAGACATAAGATGATGAAAGAGAGGCCTGTCAAAAGAACCACGATCTGAATGTTTTACCTACTTATTAGGTGTTTATAAATCATAAATGTAGTTGTTAGTTGTTTATTTTCCAGCTAATTGTGTTCTTTGAGCTTGCAGGAAATCCGGGTAGGTTGTGGTTTTCGTAGCACAGGTATTCATTTTCACTTTTTCATTTATTTCAATTTATAATGCGCCTTTATCCAAGGCAGAGTACAAAGCAACTTGCATAATAAAAAAAAACCCCACATACATAACAAGATCAATCCACAAACAACTTTAAAAAAAAGAAAGAAGAATCAAAAAGTCCTGCGGGCTATGCACTAATTGTCCCAAGTCTGCTTGTAACAGGAAGTGCCGTCTCGATAAAAAGTGTCAAATTATTCTGCCTCTTAAGGCTCACCCGGAGCTTGTTCTATTCGGTCAGACCGGCAATGAAATACATTCTCTTCCATATATATTCCAGTCAAGTTTGCCGAAAAGAAGGCACCTCTAACAGACATAAATCCTCAGAGCAAAGAGCTTGCCAAGGTGTGTACCAACGAATATGATCAGACAAATATTGGGATGAATCTTGGCACGAACTTTGATGCACCAATGGTTTAAATTTGATTCATTCAACTAACGGTAACCAATAAAACGTCTTAAGAAAAGGAGTAACATGATCATATTTAGACAAGCCATATAAAAGTCAAGCTCTTGAATTTTCTACCACTTGTAAGGAATAGATATTATAGCTAGCAATCCTACGTACTCTACATTACAATAATCAAGAGTAGACAATATCAAGCGTTGCAACATATCCAAAGTCTGTTTGTAAAATCAACAGACATAACTTACTAAATGATCGCAGTTTAAAAAATGAATTTTTTTTACAACAGATTGCATCTGCTGCTTAAAAGACATTTCGGAATCCAAAATCCCCCCCCCCCCCAAATTTGTCACCCTATGAGAAGCTGTAACAAAATTTCCATAGCAAATTGAGCAGTGGGTTCTGATGTAACCAACAACAGATCAGCTTTTGATGCTTTCATCTCATAAGATAATGTGCAATGACAAGAAAAACTGGATATCATCTGCATAAATATGGTAAGATAACCCACAAGATTTCAGCACCTAACAAGTAACAAATACAAATTAAATAAAATCCCAGACAGAATCAACAGAGCTGGAGTTTTAGAATGCCCAAATGGTTAAAATAAGTTGGTTCCCACTTCACTGGATACAGAGCAGAGGGGTCTGGGAGACACTCCTGTTTGCTGTACAGCTCTTAGATTTCTTCTGTATCTTTAATGTGTTGCTGGGCTAGTAAGCACTGCTACCTAAATGGCTATGCAGTAATTATTTCATCTGAGCCTAAGGCTGAAGTGCTCTTCCTAGCTCCACAGACCTTAATTTTAAAACTGGGTTCTCCCTTTTATATTTTCAAAATTTCCCTCCTAAAGTGCACTCTTCCTAATTTGGAGTTCTCACCAGTAGAATTTAGGACATTCTCATTCCTTTAGGATCAGCCAAATAAACACTCTTTGGTTACCAGTCATCACACTTCAGTAACATAATACTGTTGGAGGAGCCTGAAGGATTGTTTTATGCACAGCGCCTGTGCAAAAATCCACAGGTTCCAACATAAAGAAGCAACAAGAAAAAGATAAGCAAATAAATAAATAATGCAATAAAAAGAATAGAAGAAAAAGAAGTAGCAAAATAAGATATATTACCTCCGATATTCAGCAGTATTTAACTGGCCAGGAATGACTTATGTCTGGTTAAATAGCGTTTAGCTGACTAACCACTAATAGTCAGTGGGAGATAGTTATTTATTTATTTATTACATTTGTACCCCGCGCTTTCCCACATACAGCAGGTTCAATGCGGCTTACATAGTAAATGGAATTACAAAATCTTGAAGGAGAATATTACAAGTTGTAGTAAACATAGTAATAGTGGGGTTTTAAGGATATGTAAATTGAACATGGAGAGGTAAACAAAGATAGATAGGATAATCAAAAGGTAAAGAGATTGGGAGGGGTAAGGAGTAGGAAGGATGTAGAGGAAAAAATTGAGGGATGAGCATAATGAGATTGGGAGACATGGTCTAAGGTATAATAATCATAAGGACAGGAATCATGTGGGTGGGCTTAAAAAGTTAAGTTGGGTCATTAGGGTAAGCTTTCTTGAAGAGATGGGTCTTCAACATTTTTCTGAAGGGTAGATGGTCGTTGATTGTTTGGATGGATCTTGGCAGAGCGTTCCAAAGCTGGCTGCCCAAAAAGGAGAAACTGGATGCATAGGAGGTCTTGTATTTAATACCTTTGCATTTTGGAAGGTGTAAATTGAGGTAAGTATGAGAAGACGATGATCTGTTTCTGGTTGGGAGGTCGATAAGGTTATTCATGTAGTTAGGGGATTCACCATATATGTTCTTATGAATCAGAGTGTGGAATTTTAAATTTATTCTTTCTCTGCTGGGGTGCCAATGAAGCTTCTCTCAAAGAGGTGTTGCACTATCGAATCTTGACTTGCCAAAGATAAGTCTGGCTGCTGTGTTTTGGGTAGTTTGAAGTTTCTTCAGAATTAGGGTCTTACATCCTAAGAAAACACTGTTGCAGTAGTCTGCGTGTGTGAGTACTGTGGATTGCACTAGGTTCCGAAAGGTGTCCATGGGAAGATATGATTTCACTCGTTTCAAAATCCACATTATGGTGAACATTTTTTTTGTAATGGATTTAGCATGGTTTTCGAATGATAAATTGTCACAGATTCAGGGATAATGTGAGCCCTTGGACCCCTGCTGAGGAGCGGCAGTGGCAGGCAAAACCCCCCCAACCAACATTGGGCTAGCACACAGGCAAGGCAAGGACTGCAGACGCAGACAAGCAAGCCGGAACACACGGACTGGAACACACTGGACTGGACTAGGCTTCACCTACACTTGGCTGCCGTTTCCCCAGGCAGCCGGCAGGGCTTACAGGACTGGGCTTACAGACAGACAGACAACAGGATTCAAAACCAGCTTGACTAAAACAGGGTGAAGGATTCGCAGACAGACAGAAACAGGGCCAAGGAATACCTACAAGCTTGGCAGAAGCCAGACTCAAGATAGACCAACAAGCTGGACAGAAACAGGATATAAGATACACAGGCAGGGCTGGAACTAAAGCTACAGGTAGAGGGCAAGAGCAGAGGAGGACTAAAGCAGAAATCAAACACAGGACAAGAACCACAGCAAAAGGTAATGGGCAAAATGGAGGCAGAACTCAAGGAAGACAAACAACAGAACCAGGCAGGAAGCTAGAAGATAGCCACAAGGTTACACAAAACAGAACTTTAGACAAGAACAAACAGAAGTGCCACAGGCACACCAACCAGAAACAAGGCAAGGCTAGGTAGAAATGCAAACTGCAAACAAAACTGACCTGCAGACCTTTGACGATGCAAAGGCACTGAATAGAAGAACACCAGTTCCTTATCAAGGCCCTGACTGATGATGTCACAACTCCAGGACACAGGCAGAAAGCATACTGAAGCACAGAGAATTTTAACACAGGTGCAGTATAGTGGAGTAATTAGAGCCATGCTGGAAGCAGCCAGCACACAGAGACAGAGCTAACTCAGGAAGAACAGACAGAAGCCAGCTCAGAAGCTGACCGCCAGAAATAAGGTGAGTTTGAGAGGGGTCACGATCACAATTGTGACATAAATGGTTATCAATCGTTACCCCAAGTATTTTTAGGTTGTCAGATACGGAGAGTTTAACATCTGGGGTGCTGAGAGTAGTCGGGAGAAATGGAGAGTATTGCGATGAAAGGACTAGACACTGTGTTTTCTGTTTAATTTAATCTTGAAAGCGTTAACCCAAGAGGTTAGGGTGATCATGCCAGTATTTATTTTATCAGAGATTTCAGATAGATTGGATTTAAAAGGGATAAATATGGTGCTGAATATTCGCGGTTAGTGGCTAACCACAAATATTCAGCACTGGTCAGCTAAGTTTAGCAGGCAAATCAGACCGCATAAATAGCAGTCCTATCTTTGCCCACTATTAACTTAAATAGCCAACTCTGAATAGTCACACAGAGGGGAATAATCGAACGGCGCTGGTGAAATTGATAGCCGGCCATCTTCGGGACCGGCGTCGTAAGCGGGCGGAGCCAAGCTTATTTTCAAAATCGCTCACCAGGTTTAGAATAGGATCGCCGGGTTTAGATGAGATGGCTGGCTCCGATTTTCAGTCATAATGGAAACTGGACCTGGCCATCTCAAACCTGGCGAAATGCAAGGCATTTGGCCATGGGAGGAGCCAACATTTGAAGTGCACTGGCCCCCCTGACATGCCAGGACACCAACCGGGCACCCTGGGGGCATTTAAAAAATCTTTAAAGAAAACAAAATTAGCTTCCAGGTGCATAGCACCCTTCCCATGTGTGCTGAGCCCCCCAAATCCCCCCCAAACCCACTGCTCACAAGTCTACACCATTACCATAGCCCTAAGGGGTGAAGGGGGCACCTACATGTGGGTACAGTGGGTTTTGGGGGGTTTTGGAGGGCTCAACATTAACCACCACAACTGTAACAGGTAGAGGGGGTGGGCCTGGGCCCATCTGCCTGAAGTGCAGTGCACCCACTAAAAACTGCTCCAGGGACCTGTATACTGCAGTCAGAGAGCTGTGTATGACATTTGAGGCTGGCATACAGGCTGGTAAAAAATGTTTTAATTTTTTTTTTGTGTGTGGGAGGGGTTGGTGACCACTTGGGGAGTAAGGGGAGGTGATCCCTGCTTCCCTCCAGTGGTCATCTGGTCAGTTGGGGCTCTTTTTTGGGACTTGGTCCTAAAAATACATGGGCCAAGTCCGCCCGGCTAAATACTCATTCGAGCCGGCGTTTTTTTTTCATAATAAGGTGAAGCCGGCCATCTTGCAACCCCGCCCTGCCCCCTTCCCACCTTCGCTACCCTACAAACACGCCCCCTTCCCACCTTTGCTACCCTACCAACACGCCCCCTTGAAGGTTGGCCGGTGCCGCAACGAAAAAGCAATTGGGGCTGGCCAAAATTGGCTTTCGATAATACCGATTTGGCCGGGATTGAGAGATCGACGGCGATCTCCCGATTCCTTTTGAAAATAAGTCTGATAGCTGGTTAAGTTAGAGCCAGACACAAAAAAAAGAAAAAAAAAGGATATTCAATGCTGGTCATCGAAAAATGGCCTGGCATTCAATATCCAGGGTCAGCGCCGACCACAGCACTTATGTGGTCTGCCTCCTGCCGGCTGGATATTGGTTCCATTGTTTTTTGTTTTGCCCAGTGATACATGATCCTTTATATGTTAATGTGAATCACTGTGAAATTTAACTTCCTGCAACAATTTGATATACTGTACCTTCCTTGAGATGGGAAATTTCTATGGCAGTGACAGTCTGTAAAGCTGAACTACATTTAATGTAGCTTCCCACAGGTGAATTTGAAGCAAACTGGACTTGAAAACTCAAATGGTATAACCACAAAACTGTGCAGAAGAGAAACTTAAATGAGGATTGTGATCAATTCTATGCATCTACATTATTTTCTTACTGATTTTAAAGATAGTATCAAGCTATTACTAATCTTTTTGGTATCCTTCAGCTTATCTGACCACATAACTGTTGTGTTCCTGAATAATACAAGTTGGTTGCCCGTGTCTGATCAGCCCCAAAAGGATCACAATACAGCACAGTCTCATTTAACTTGCTTTCAATGTCCTGGAAATTAATAGGATTCTTTTTGCAGTTTGAAGTGGACCTTTAGTAAAGAAACAGACTGATAGAATGCTAAGCTCAGAATTGATTCTTCAAGGAATTTACTTTGCCAGGCAATTGAAAATCTTCATCTGATGAATGAGTTAGCCTTTGTCCTAATTCACGTTTCCTCTGAGATAACTGAACATACAAGAAAGGGATTGCAAAGAAAGTTATTTTCAAACTTGAGAAATGGGTGAAACTGAATGTAGGTCTGATATCTTCATAGATGTAGTGTTAAGTTTTGAAACAATTAAGATATTTATCTTCTTAAAAGCTAATTGGAATTCATAACTGAAATGAAACAAATATTATCTTACTGCATGTAGGCACATGTAGGTATATGTGCAACTTTCTTTAAATTAGTCACCTTACTCTAACTCTTCTTACTCTCTTACCTATCTATATGTTACATCTTGCTTTACCCTTCACTATCAATTAAAATGTTATATTACATATTGTGTTGACATTGTAAGTATTATACCATGCCATACTTTGTATTGTTATTTGAATATTTTTACTGCTGTAATTGCCTATTGCTCATGTTTGTTCTATCCTTACTGTACACCGCCTTGAGTGAATTCCTTCAAAAAGACAGTAAATAAATCCTAATAAATAAATGTATTGGTGTCTAGGAATAGTGAGGGAATGTTGGTTGGCCTTGTATATTTATGATAACCCTTTTTATATATGTTTTTAATAATTTTGCTCTCTGCTTTGAACGTTTTTTTCATGTTTCTGTACACTATTCTGGATGGTCTTTCTTCCAAAGATAGGGAAAATCAGTTTATATAAACACTTTGCCTGATATTCAAAGCAACTTAAATTGACAGGAGAGGATTCTGCCCACTTAAATTGCTTGGAGCCACCTAACCCACTAATATTCAGCTGTACTTAACTGGGAAGTGCCACTGAATATCGGTTCTCACCACTCAGGTAGAAAGTGGGCAGGTCAGGAGTGGTCCAGGGAGGGTTAATGGGCAGAAGCCAGCAGTTATGCAGATGATAGCAATATTCAGTGTAGAGCACCTGTGTAGTTAATGCGCCCAATTTAGGACAGCTCGAAAAGCTGTCTAAATCAGCTAGTTTGCTAAGCAGGTGCTGGCACTTAATATCAGCCAGCACAATATAACTTTTGAAATCCTTTTTTGAGTCCTCTGAGCCCTCTCCCACCCTTGAAAGAGCCCCCCTCCTCTTGTTCCCCCTCCCCAGCAGTACAGTGAGAGGTCGCTGCAGCCATTTTGAGGGTACTGCCAATAGGGGCAGAAGTGAGTGGGATTTACTTCTGTCTCCATCACCCCCACTGGACCATCAGGGATCTGGGGTTGGCCCAGAGGTGCCTATCAAGACCAGGGGGTTGGGGGGATGTTCTGGGGGTGGGGTAGGAGAGGGGTTCTTAATGTCATGGGTTGGGGAGGGGGAATGGAAGGAAGGGGCTGTTCTGGGGGGCAAGAGGGGACTCAAAGGGCTCAAAAAAGGATTTAAATGTGATGCGGGTGCTGGATGATATTCAGTCAGGGTCCACATAACTGTCTTATGCAAATCCTGGCTGAATATCGCCTGGGACCCACATAAGCTCCAGCAATTAGCAGGGAGATAATTAGCCCCAGATATTCAGTGCCATACCCGTACGTAGACCAGCACTGAATATCTAGGGCTAATGTAGCCGACGATGGTCAGCATTTAAAAAACACTGACCGTCGCTGGCTGAATGTTGACTCGACTATAAATAAATACATAGATATCTTTTGCCATGGAAAGGAAATATCTCAAGTGCAAGCTTATGGAGATGGCCTCTGATATCAAAATTAAGCAGCACAATTTCAAATTTAATAAAATATGGCAAACAGGTGAATTTATTGAAATATGGCTACAAGTTTACCTCAAAACTGTGCTCATCCTTATGCAGTCAAACATAACAAATAATCACAACCCATCCCATCCATTCCCATTAACATCATCCTCAAAATAACAGTTCATTCACTTTTAAATAGTCAAGTTTTTGCCAGCTTTTAGAACCTCGGATAACTGTTCTCTAACCAGGGAAGTAGTGGCATTTCATTCCACAGTTTCAGTCCGAAGTAGGCAACAGCCTGGAGCCTATTTTACTGCAATACTACCCAAAAGGGAATGCTCAAAAAAGAAAGCTGGGAAGATCAAAGGTTCCTTTTTAGGTTCATAGGAAATCAACACATCTGATAGATATTGGAGATACCAGCATGCAAAGCATTAAAAATTACACATGGGGGAGGGGCTATGCTATATGGCGCCACCTAGCTTTGCTGGCAAAAAAGGGCATAAATAGCAGTAATCAAGTTATTTACATCCATAACTGGCCAGTTGTGTATGTAAATGACCTTTTATAGAATACCAGTGGACAGAAAAGTATGCACCGTGTTTTGATAGGATATACGTTGCCAGTGGGCATGCATATGAGAAGTTAGGATGCACCCATGCATGCATACTTCTAGTTCCAAGCATTTTCACCAACTACAGGGCTGGTTTAATTGAACACACCTCGTGCCAGTATTTTACAAAAAAAAAAAAAAATTAGGATCCCACTTCGCTAAGAGAACATGCTTAAAACAGGCACCATAATCAGTGCTTATAGTAGTCACCCTGTTCTAGAATTACCCTCATGAAGATACTGCTATAAGGAGCCGCCTGGTTTTATGTGACCATCCTGCTTATTTTCAAAGGAGAAAGGCGGCCATCTTCCGACACAAATCGGGAGATGGCCAGCCTTCTCCTAAGGCTGGCCAATCAGTATAATCGAAAGTCGATTTTGGTTGGCTTCAACTGCTTTCCATTGCAGGGCCAGCCAAAGTTCAAGGGGGCATGTCAGCAGTGTACAGAAGGCAGGACAGGGGCGTGGTTAAGAGATGGCCATCCTTGGCCGATAATGGAAAAAAGAAGGGCGTCTCTGATGAGCATTTGGCCAACTTTACTTTGTTCACGTCCAAGCCTTGAAAAGGTGCCCAAACTGACCAGATGACCACCCGGGGGGAATCGGGGATCACCTCCCCTTACTCCCCCAGTGGTCACCAACCCCCTCCCATCCAAAAAAAAATTAAAAATCATTTTTTTGCCAGCCTGTATGCCAGCCTCAAATGTCATACCCAGCTCCCTGACAGCAGTATGCAGGTCCCTGGAGCAGTTTTTAGTGAGTACTGCAGTGCACTTCAGGCAGGCGGACCCAGGTCCATCCCCCCCTACCTATTACACTTTTGGTGGTAAATGGAAGCCCTCCAAAACCCACCCGAAACCCACTGTACCCACATTTAGGTGCCCCCTGTTACCCTTTAAGGGCTATGGTAGTGTTGTACACAGTTGTGGGTAGTGGGTTTTGGGGGGGGGGGGGGTTGGGGGGACTCAGCACACAAGGTAAGGGAGCTATGCACCTGGGAGCAATTTAAGTCCATTGCAGTGCCCTCTAGGGTGTCCAGTTGGTGTCCTGGCATGTGAGGGGGACCAGTGCACTACAAATGCTGGCTCCTCCCATGACCAAATGGCTTGGATTTGGCCGGTTTTGAGATGGCCGCCATTAGTTTCCATTATCGGCGAAAACCAATGTCGGCCATCTCTAAGGGTGGCCCAAATGTTGAGATTTAGCCGGCGCCGACCGTATTATCGAAACTAAAGATGGCCGCCCATCTTGTTTCGATAATACGGTCGGGTACGCCGCTTTACGGGGTCGTCATTATAGATGGCCGCCCTTCTAGATGGGCGCCCCCGTTCGATTATGCCCCTCTGTATTGCACATAAATGCCTATATCCTAGTCTTTTATATGCAAAATTGGTAGTTTTGACTGAACAATAGTATGTAAGGGTGCACCTAGATGTGATAGTGCACACTTTGTGATAAGAGGTTCACATGGGCTGAGTTTGGACAGAGCAAGGGCAAAACACACACTTATACAGGTAGATAATAGAATCTTATAATCTGCATGTGGTCTTGTACAATGTAGGCATGAGAATTTACAGCAGTTCAATGGCTGGTGAACATGTCCATGCCTTGAATATAGGTGCCTTTTCAGCCACTTAAACTAGTATTCTATATAGCAAAAAATAGGCATCTACTTTATCAAACAGGTGCTTTCCTAGCACCTAAATCTAGAAGCCCCATTACAGAATTACCCTCATGAAACCTTGAATTTAATTTGGTATTCCAATGTCAGTCAGTGGTGGGAACAATGAATTGGAGTGATGTGATCATTCTAGTGATGTTATTGTTATTTTTAGGAAGTTTCTTAATTTGACACTTTAACATGATGTTTTGAAGTCTATCATTTCTTGAACGAAATAAGAGGTCCTGTTACTAAAGAGCGTTAAGCTCTTAACGCGCAATTTGACTTATAGAAACAAACTACCAAGAGCGACTACATTAGAGAGTTTTGCATGTAGTTTACCTGTATCCATGCATTACTGCATTTTTCTGATTTTTTTTCCTCTCAGGGGGTGTGACATGGGTGGAGAGTGGGTGTGGAAGTGATAGCCAGCTAGCACATTATACTTACCCCTGGATTCTATATATGATGACTAAAGTTGCATGTGAAAATCAGTGCATATAGCCAATTTGCAAACACAACTTAATTGATTAATGAGCCAATGAGTACCAATAGTTGGCTGCCAACAACCGATTATTGACATTAACCCATTAGTGCCCATTGTTCCCATATGGGAACAAATTGATGTGTTCCGATATGGGAACGTTGGACACTAATCAGTTAATTGGGAGTTCCATGCACATCATATTCTGTAACGCTGTGTGCAAAGCTCCTACAGTGTGCAATTTCAAGGGGGCACGGACAGGGGCACTTCAGGGGTGTTCCAGGGGCATTCCCAGAATTTATGCACGTTGTTACAGAATAGACTCGATCAGTGCTTAAATTAGGCACTGGCATTTACACCTGCTTTCAGCAGACGTTATTGCCTAAATTTAGACCTTGTTTATGCGCTTAGAGCTAGATTCTAGATATAGCGCCTGAAAAATCCATGTGGAAAAAAATGATGTCTAAGCGTATTCTCTAAAGTACATCTAAATTTTATAGAATAGACTTAAATTTCTGTGCAGTATATAAAATATGCTGAGTGGCTCACCCAGTGACTAAATTTGATCACCTCCATTTAAGCCATGTTTTACTTGGTGTACATCGTGATGCCTAAATTAGGCGCAAATCGGGTGTATTCTATAATAATGCACACAGATTTTAGAAATGCCCACACCCCGCCAATGGCCATGCCCCCTTTTCAACTATGCGACTTAGAATGTACGCACGTCATGTTATAGAATACTCTTAACAAGTTGTGCACGTAAATAATACCAATTAGTGCTGATAATTGCTTGTTAACATCCAATTAAGAGCGCTGATTAGCTAGTTTACCAATTATGTTATGCGCATTATACGCTTTGATTTCTGCATGGATTTTCAGGCATATATAGAATCTGGAGGTTAATGCTATTCTATAAAGGACATGGATCCTTTAAAGAATAATGCTCAGCACTTAAAATTTTCAACACCGATTTTTCAACACCATTTCTAGAAACTAGTCCTTACTGTGCAATAAAGGGGAAATTCTATAAATGGCGCTGAAACTTAGGCACTTAAAAAATTCAACACTAAGCACTATTCTATAAAGGGTGCGCTCCTTATTTAGAATACAATTTAGCACAGATCCTGTGCCTAACTTTTGGGTGCTGAACTTACGCCCGTTGATACCTGATGTAAATGATTGTGCCAAAGTTAGGTGCAGTTAGGCAGTGTTCTGTTATTCCAGGTGCAACTTTGCAGAACACCTCAACATTCCCATGGTCACACACCCTTTTGAGATACATTCCATGGGAGTCAGATGCCGTGCTTTATAGAATAGCGAGCATTTAGATGAACACATAAATTTTAATGAGTACTAATTATCAATAACTGGATGTTATCACCCAATTATTATTATTATTTGTAGCATTTGTATTCCACATTTTCCCACCAATTTGCAGGCTCAATGTGGCTTACATTTGCCGTAATGGCAGTTGCCATTTCCGGGTAACAGAATTACAATTGGTAATGCATACGTGGAACAGATAATGGTATATCTACATACATGGTAACATACAAGTAGCATAGTATGCTTGGAACAGAGAGGTAACATGGTAACATACAAGTAGCATAAAATATTTGGAAGACAGAGGTAATCAGTCAAGTGGTAAGATTCTATTTGTGTCTATGTCATGTAAAGTCTTGTTATTTAGTATTTAAGATGGATGTTTATGGTATGCCTTCTTGAACAGATCTGTTTTCAGTAGCCTTCGGAATATAGTTAGGTCTTGCGTTATTTTTATGGCCTTCGGTAGTGTGTCCCATAGCTGTGTGCAGATGTATGGGAAACTGGTCGCGTATGTGGATTTATATTTTAGTCCTTTGCAGTTAGAGTAATGGAGATTGAGGAATGTGCGTGCAGATTGTTTTGCATTCATGGTTCAGAGCTCATTATCCAATTTATTTGTGCGTGTAACTTGAAAGCATGCAGAAAGTTGGGAGCACAACTTTGGGCACCATATAATGCCTTTGTATCGCTCCATAGTTCAACTGCACCTCGAATACTGTGTGCAATTCTAGTCACCACATCTCAAAAATGATACAGCAGAATTAGAAAATGTACAGAGCAGTGGGGTAGCTACGTGGGGTCTGGGCCCCCCTGTAGATTTGGACCTGGACCCCCCTGTCGATGACCCACTCGACCCCCCCTCCCGCCGCCAACCCGCCGTTGCCTACCTTTGCTGGCGGGGGACCCCAACCCCCTGCCAGCTGAGGTCCTCCTCGCAAAAGGCTTCCTTCTGTTTCTGACGTCCTGCATGTACAACATGCAGGACATCAGAAACAGAAGGAAGCCTTTTGCGAGGAGGACCTCGGCTGGCGGGGGGTTGGGGTCACTCTCCAGCAAAGGTAGGTGATGGCGGGTTGGCGGCCGGCCAGCAGGAGGGAGGGGGCAAAGTTGGTGGTGGCGGGGTCGACAATGACTGGCGGGCGGTGTCGGCGGAAATGGTGGGGCGGTGTCAGCGGCAATGGCAGTGGGGGGGGGGGGGGGTCGGCGGTGCTGGGGGGGGGGGGCTAAAATGTGCCCCCTCACCTCGGGCTCTGGACCCCCTCCCGCCAAAGTCTGGCTATGCCCCTGCTACAGAGAAGGGTGACGAAAATGATAAAGGGGATGGGCCAACTTCTCTATGAGGAAAGGCTAAAGTGGCTAGGGCTCTTCAGCATGGAGAAGATCTGACTGAGGGGAGATATGATACAGTTCTATAAAATACAGAGTGGAGAAGAATGAGTAGAGGTAAATTGCTTGTCTAATCTTTCCAAAAATACTACAACTAGGGGGCATGCAATGAAGCTACTAAGTAATAAATTTAAAACAAACTGGAGAAAATATTTCTTCACTCAATGTGTAATTAAACTCTGGAATTCCTTGCCAGCGAAAGTGGTAAAAGCAGTTAGCTTAGTGGGGTTTAAAAACTGATTATCTTCTTAAAAGTCCATAAACCATTACTAAGAAGGACTTGGAAAAATCCACTGCTCATTCCAGGATAAGCAGCATAAAATCTGTTTTACTGTTCTGGGATCTTGCCAGGTACTTGTGATCTGGATTGGCCACTGTTGGAAACAAGATACTGGGCTTGATGGACCTTCGGTTTGTCCCAATAAGGCAACATTTATATTCTTACTAGTAAAAAAGGCCCATTTCTGACACGAATGAAACGGGTGCTAGCAAGGTTTTCCTCAGAGTGTGCATGTTTGAGAGAGTGTGTGTGAGAGTGACTGTGTGAGAGAGAGTGAATGTGCGAGTGTGTGTGTGTGACAGAGAGAGTGAGACTGGGTGTGAGTGTGTCTGTGAGAGAGAGAGTGTGTGTGTGTGAGAATGAGAGTGTGTGCTAGGGGTCCCCACCCCCCCTCCCTCCCTCCGAGTTTCAGGATCCACCCCCCTCCTTCTGAGTTTCAGGGTCCCCCTCCCTCCCTCTGAGTTTTATGGTCCCTCCCTCTGAGTTTCAGGGTCCCCTCCCTCCCTCCGAGTTTCAGGGTCCCCTCCATCCGTCCGTCCCACCCACCCAGTTCCAGGGTCCCCTCCTTCCCTCCCACCCTACCACAGTGCTTCTCCCGTCCACCAGCTAAGTCCTGGCCAGACCCACAGCCAGCAGGAGCTCCCTCATATTCTCTCACTGACACACATTGACAGGCAACGGCGGGGCTGACGTAGCCATGGGCACTCAGCAGGATAAACTTCGCCTCCCAGTCTTGTCTCCGTGTATGCAGCTGTCAGATATTTCCGTGCGGCTTTCACCACCACACCACCTTTCTTGTTTGCCGAGTTCTTCGCTCGCTCGCCCGCCCGCCCGCCAAAAACCAACAAATGACTACCACGAGACACAGAGAGGGTTGGCGGTGCACAGGGCGCTTACAACTATTTTCGTTGGTTGGTTGCCTTGCCTCTCACTGTTTCACCCTCAACGTCATCACGTTTTGACGCAAGGGCGGGACAGAGTGAGATGGTGACAGACTGACGAACCTAACCTTACGAACCCTTCACTTCAGTGAAGCCACGGAGTCAGCTTCAGAACGTAGGAGGTGGAAATTATTATAACTACTACTACTACTTAACATTTCTAAAGCACTACTAGGGTTACGCAGTGCTGCACAATTTAACAACGAAGGACAGTCCCTGCTCAAAGGAGCTTACAATCTAAAGGACGAAATGTCAAGTTGGGGCAGTCTAGATATCCTGGATGGAGATATAATGGTTATGTGCCGAAGGCGACATTGAAGAGGTGGGCTTTGAGTAAGGCTCTGAAGATGGGCAGGGAGGGGGCTTGGCGTATGGGCTCAGGGAGTTTATTCCAGGCATAGGGTGAGGCGAGGCAGAAAGGGCGGAGCCTGAAGGTGGTGGAGAAGGGTACTGAGAGGAGGGATTTGACCTGTGAGCGGAGGTTACGGGTAGGAACGTAAGGGGAGATGAGGGTAGAGAGGTAATGAGGGGCTGCAGATCAAGTGCATTTGTAGGTAAGTAGGAGAAGCTTGAACTGTATGCGGTACCTGATCGGAAGCCAGTGAAGTGACTTGAGAGGGGTGATATGGGCATATTAGTCCGGACGGAAGATAAGACGTGCAGCAGAGTTCTGAACGGATTGAAGGGGGGATAGATGGTTAAGTGGGAGGCCAGTGAGGAGTAGGTTGCAGTAGTCAAAGCGAGAGGTAATGAGAGAGTGGACGAGTGTTCGGGTGGTGTGCTCAGAGAGGAACGGGCAAATTTTGCTGATGTTATAGAGAAAGAAGCAACAGGTCTTGGCTATCTGCTGGATATGCGCGGAGAAGGAGAGGGAGGAGTCGAAGATGACTCCGAGGTTGCGGGCAGATGAGACGGGGAGGATGAGGATATTATCAACTGAGATAGAGAGTGGATGGAGAGGAGAAGTGGGTTTGGGTGGAAAGACAATAAGCTCGGTCTTAGCCATGTTCAGTTTCAGGTGGCGGTTGTACATCCAGGCAGCAATGTCAGATAGGCAGGCCGACACTTTGGCCTTATAGTAGATGTTCTTAAATCTGGGAGTAATTGGCTAAAGCAGAGTTCATGTGGATCCATTTATCATCTCTTAAATAGGAGGTGGTCCCACATTAACTCTCAGCAGGTACTTTGCACTAACAAGAATATTAATATATGACCTGCAATAAAAAAAAGAGTGGTAATGCCCCCATAAGGTTTCATGAAAAACGTGCAGCTACTGTGCCGTAAAATCCCATGTTAAGCTGTAGTAGCAGAAATTTTAGCACATTTAGGTAAAAGGATGCTACGAGAGTTAACTTTTTTAAAAGTAGAGGCAATAAGATTGATAAAGTGATACCTTACTGTCCCAATTGTGTCACCCAAATTCTGGACGCATTTGACAATTTATTTGATGATTTATCACTCATCTACATGCAAAAATCTTTTAGGCAGGGCACCTAATACTGTATGCTTTGCAAGGCATAGTTCTTCAGTAGAAAATGCAATTCTTCAAATTTATGGTGAAAAGTTGTATATTTTGACTGAAGTTTAGATTAAAAAGTCACATATACAGGCAAGTTGTATATTGCCTCTATATGTGACTTTTTAATCTAAACTTCAGTCAAAATGGTTACCAAAGGGGATCTTGTTCTTCCATACCCCCAGGTTCACAGCTTCTGCCAGAATACGAGGGGAGAGTATTCACTTTCTTCTGAATGGTGGCCTGCCTCTTACTGATAGGAGGATAAAAAGAAGGGCCTTGAAGTCCATTAGGATCCTCAACTGCCCTGTTACTTCTCACCACTAAGATCTCAACTTCCAGGCTCAAGGAGCACTCTGAAACAACTTTTGCTTTTGTTCCCCCATCTTGGGACAAGTCTCGTGGTATGAACTATGAAGATGTCAGGATTCGTACCATGAAACTGGCCCCACAACAGAAGATATTTGTGCTTTCTGGTCATTTTATTTTTCCAGTTGGGTTGGTTTAATCTTGGTCTCTCTTTACTAGTTATTCTTGGGGGGGGGGGGGGGGGGGGGGTTCCTCTGTCTTTTTTTCCCCAGGATCTTATTCCCTTTTCTATTTCTTCACTCTCCCTAACGTCTTCCCTTCTTCTCCTTCACCGATCTTTTACATTCATCTTTTTGTTTAATTTATTCTCCTTTTCTCTAATTTGCCTTTTTATCTACCTATAGCTAGATTTCATTCCTCTTTGTCCCATTCAATCATAAGTCTTCATATTTTATCTTTTACCTAGTTCAGGTTTCCATTTCTTATTCTTACTTTCCTAATCCTTCATTCCTGACCTATGTCTGTTATTGCCTCCCTAGCCTTTTATCATGTTGCCCACCTCACCCACTTTCTAGTCCCCCATTTTTACCTTCTATACTTATTCCCTCCTCAGCCTCATGTACCTTATTCAGTCTCTCATCCCCTTAGTACCTCAACCTCCTTCCCTGTCACTCAGTCCCTCTCCCATTCTCTTTCATGTATCTTACCCTCTTCCAGAAACCCCCACTTCTACCCTCTTTCATCTCTACCCAAAAATAAATCCCTCTTATTTGTCTCTCACTCTCTCTGAAATCCTGTCTTTTTCAACTGCCTCCCAACCCCTCCTTCAAATAGTTTCTCCGTCCCATTCTTCCACTCAGTATCACAGCCCTATTCATACCCTGACCCAGTCACCTAATCCTCAATGTCATCCGTAATCTGTTTTTAGTCACCACCTAATCCCCAAGTCCCCACTCTTACATCCGACTCTATCCCTGAGGCCTCACTGTCAATTCCACCCCAGCCCTGAGTCCCTGCTTACACTTCCAAATTATTTATATATTTAAAATATTTATAAACCAAGCCCCCAACACTGTAGTCACCTAAAGTAGTGTAGAAACTATAATCGTAATACAATTAAAAAAGAACCCTTATCCAAACACCAGATATTAAATCCATATAAAACATAAAATATTCCACTCTTGTCCCATTCCAAAGTAAAAATCAGAAATCCTATGACCTCCAATAAGCAGAACAGATCTAGATCTTCACCCTTTTCCAAAACTCAGTTAAGTTCCTCTCTTGACAGATTGGCAGAGGAAGGCCATTCTAAATGTGAGGCACAACCACCAAACACATTCTGATTCAATAATGGATTAATCTAACCATTTTCTAGTTAGTATTTCCAATAAACAATTTGAGAGAATTGTAAAACTCTACCCAAATGACACCATGTGTTATAAGGAAGTAGGGCGGGAACCATTTGTCTCTCAAATATTTGAAGGAGGAAGAAAAATCCAATAACCACTCTTTAAACCCGATCCAAAGTTAGAGGCAGGACCATGTCCTACCCAGCTATCAGTATCTTAAATTAGCCTCTTCATTGGCTCAGCTTAGCTTGAACTTGGGGAGGAGTTTCCATGTCATGAACTAAAATATAGCCTTGAGCCTAAGAGAGAGAGAGAGAGCAGAGCAGAGCAGGAGGAGGAGACATGCTGGTATCCTATGGAATGTGATTTCAGTCCACAGGCGCTTAAGCCCCTAATGGATTGGAAGGAGTGCCAAGACTTGCCTAGAGAGGATCAAATGGAGTGGAACTAACTGAATTTTGGGTATAAGAGATATTAATACCTGAATCCTAGCAACCTTTAATTCTGAGACTTTATTTGGGATAACAAGTGAAATACAGCAGGTTGCTATGGATGATTAAAAGAGAAAGGGGCTAAAGTCTCTATTTTTGAGCACTAGCATGTAAGGAATTAAAGTTTTGGACTAAATATATTGCAGTTGTAATGATGGGTACAAAAAACAAAACTGAATTTAATTTTCCTGTTCAAGGAGCCAAGGAACCGAACTTTAACTGACTGATATGTTTTCTTTCCTCCCAGCCCAGAAGGTTGGGGAGCTCAGCACACTGATTGTTCACCTGGGGCTTGATTTGCATATGACTTGTTTGATTTTGCAAGCGAAGAAAGATCTGAGCCATTTCTGAGAACTCATTTACATGTAATTAAATCACTGATGATATGAGACAGTTTCTGGACTTTAAGGACCCTATAATAAAGTTTATTAAGAATTTTGGAACAGTTGGGTATTCACCCTGAATGGACTAGGACCAAAGAGGGACCTTTCAGCCTTGAACTCCTAAAGACAGGAGTTTTTCCCACACTTGCACTAGGAGTGGAACCTTTATTTGCTATCTACTGTTTGATGCAGCCTTTTAGAGGATGGAGACCAGACTCTACTCCTTCTACACTAGTTGGCCTTTCCAAGTGTGACACATGATAGCTTATTAGATGAATATATGGATGTCATAACTTGCAATGCTTTAAATTGTAACATTAAGATCTAATATAGTTCCCCCTAGCTTTAATTGGTAGCTATTGCAAAATTCTTAATAAAAGAGGTGCATTTGATGATCACATGGCTCCCATAATTACCCTGGCCAATGTATTTTGAATAACCTACAACCAACGAAGCAATTTTAAAGTTAGTCTTTTTCTGGTTTCCCACCTAGTCCTAGAGTCTCTGCCTAAGTCTGAATCTCTGCTCTCCTACATTCCTATGTCCTCAGCTCTGATCTCCTCCTCTCCCCCCCCCCTTTCCTAATAACCCATTGCACCACCTTTCTCCCCATATCTATTTATTTCCTTTCCTGGGTTTTTTCTCTGCATACATCCTTGTTTTTTTCTTCTTCTTACCCCCCAGCCACCTTCTTCTAATTCCCAGCTTCAGCCTTCAGTCCCCTTGTCCCAATCCTCAGCCTCAGGATCAGCCTCCAGCTCCAGCATTAGCACCCAACCCTCAGCCCCCAGCTCTGGCTCCTACCTATCCCAGTAGCAGCATTATAGATACAGCAACAGAACATGTTTTTTCCCCTCCTACCACTGTGATATTACTATTTCTTAGGCTGCTTTGCAAATTTATAACATGAAACAAGCCACTTCCTGTTTATCAAGAGAAACAAGAGTCCCATATCTTGTGCTTGAAACCTGCTGCTCAGTCCATGGCAGAATAGAAAGAAAAGTGGAATGTAACCTGAGGTTAATTTTTGATTTGGTACTACTTTTAGTGCAAAACTTCATGCTGCACACTAGTCTCTATGGAGACTGGCACTGACACCAGTTTTAAAGTTAAATTAATGGGGACATTTTTTTAAGTTCTGGCCAGAAAAATATGTATGTGTTACAGGGAGCACCTTTTTGGTGCTGTTTTTATGTTCAAAAATCTGAAAAATGTCTTTCACCTGTTTAAGGTGAAACTTAGTTTTAAGAAATGGAATTGTTTTATAATTCACACTAGTTAAAAAGGCCCGTTTCTGACACAAATGAAACGGGCGCTAGCAAGGTTTTCCTCGGAGTGTGTATGTTTGAGAGAGTGTGTGTGAGAGTGACAGTGTGTGAGAGAGAGAGGTATCATCTTATTTTCTTTTCCATTTTTTATTTTGTTTTATTTCTATTGATTACCTTTAAAAGTGGACTAACACGGCTACCATACCTCTTTTCTCTTATTCAGTGTATTTAATTTCTGAAACTGAGGGAAAAAGGCATCAGCAGTCAAAGGATTCCTGTTGTGGAGTCCTTTGGATCCCACAGTGAAAGCTTTTAAAGAATTCGTGATCAGAGATGTTACAGCAAGATTTTCTACTGGACACAGATAATTTTCTGACAATTTGACTAAAAATGAGAGACGTTCTTTAAGAAATTTATAGTAGTGATCAAAAAAGCAGACTGTTGGGCAGACTGGATGGACCATGCAGGTCTTTTTCTGCCGTCATCTACTATGTTACTATGCTATGTAAAGCTGGTGAAGGTGGGACTGTGGTAGTACAGAACTGGGCTGATTATGTACATGAAATCCAGTCCCAATTTGAAGAATCAACAACTTACAAGAAATTGGAAGTAGATCCCATAGAGGTTGCAAGCAAGGGTAAGTTAAGTCTTTAACTCAAAAATCTTCTTTCAACCTGTGTGACCTCTACGTCTAAAAAATGAATCCGTTCATTAGAACATTCAGATGTAAACTGGATCGCAGGATTACACCTATTTAACCAATCAGTGATGAGAGTTCAGAATTCTCAATCCCTAGTCTCCGAAGATTCCAGTTTTGTATACTTTGCCCAAGAGACATAAGTGTATGCATAGCCCACCAAGGCATCCTATTTTATCCTCTCATGGTTCCTTGTTAGAACCATTCTCTACCTTTGTTGATTGTTTTTTGAAACCTTTACATGCTAGGGGGTCTTTTTACAAAGCTGCAGCAAAAGGGGGACTGCGCTGGCATCGGCATGTGTTTTTGACGCGTGTCGAAGTCCTCTTTTACCACAGCGGGTAAAAGGCAGGGTTTTTAAAAAAAGAAATAGATGTGCAGCAAGTAAAGCACTTGCCACACTCCGATTTCAGGTGGGACCACTTACCGCAGCGGGTAAAAAAGGCCAAAAATCTGCATGGCCATGTGGTAAAATTTCATATACCGTGTGGCCATGTGGGGGGGGGGGGGGGGGGGCACTTACTGCCACCCACTGAGGTGGCAGTAAGGGCTCCCGTGATAACCCAGCGGTAACTGGGTAGCACATGTCGCTGCCCAATTACTGCCAGGTTACCACTTTGCTAATAATTAATTATGAAAAATGTTTTCATAGCACCGGAAATGGTGTGGACTTGAGGCAGAACTGGAGGTTTTTGGCCAGTGATTGGTCTAAGTTAGAAGGAACTGTGGTTGTTTGGAAACAATATTAAGAGGGTCACATTTAATGTGATCTTTTCCACAGCAGGAATCCTTTGACTACTGAGGCCTTTTTTCTTCTATTTTAGAAATAAAATACAGTAAGAGAAAATCTATTAAAATGAATGAAAAATTGTTAATATTTTGAAGATTTATTCACTGTTAATATTACTGGGCTGGTGTGTAATATTCCACATTTTGAGTGATTTGCTGGGCTATTATCATGGAAGAGTTTCTGGTGGTTTAGACATCTGTACTGGAGGCATACACTGTAGGGCTACTTCTCTCTTCCCTGGGCCTCTCTGGCTTGACTGTGCAGAGAAGTTTTATCTTGCTGCCTGAACCACGCCCTCCATGCTCTGCCCTTCTGCCACACCCTCTCTATTCTGTATTACAGGATCTGACTTACTACTACTACTACTAAACATTTCTAAAGCGCTACTAGGGTTACACAGCGCTGTACAGTTTAACATAGAAGGACAGTCCCTGCTCAAGGAGCTTACAATCTAAAGGAGAAATGTACAGTCAGTCAAATTGGGGCAGTCTAGATTACCTGAATAGCTATAAAGGTTAGGTGCTGAAAGCAACATTGAAGAGGTGGGCTTTGAGCAAGGATTTGAAGATGGGTAGGGAGGGGGCTTGGCGTAAGGGCTCAGGAAGTTTATTCCAAGCATAGGGTGAGGTGAGGCAGAAAGGGTGGAGCCTGGAGTTGGCGGTGGTGGAGAAGGGTACTGAGAGGAGGGATTTGTCCTGTGAGCGGAGGTTTCGGATGGGAACGTAAGGGGAGATGAGGGTAGAGAGGTAATGAGGGGCTGCAGACTGAGTGCATTTGTAGGTAAGAAGGAGAAGCTTGAACTGTATGCAGTATCTGATCGGGAGCCAGTGAAGTGACCTGAGGAGAGGGTTGATATGAGAATATCGGTCCAGGCGGAATATAAGACGTGCAGCAGAGTTCTGAACGGATTGAAGGGGGTGGTAAAGTGGGAGGCCAGTGAGGAGTAGGTTGCAGTAGTCAAGGCGAGAGGTAATGAGAGAGTGGATGAGAGTTCGGGTGGTGTGCTCAGAGAGGAAAGGGCGAATTTTGCTGATGTTAAAGAGAAAGAAGCAACAGGTCTTGGCTATCTGCTGGATATGCGCAGAGGAGAGGGAAGAGTCGAAGATGACACCGAGGTTGCGGGCAGATGAGACGGGGAGGATGAGGGTGTTATCGACTGAGATAGAGAGTGGAGGAAGAGGAGAAGTGGATTTTGGTGGAAAGACGATAAGCTCGGTCTTGGCCATGTTTAGTTTCAGGTGGCAGTTGGACATCCAGGCAGCAATGTCGGATAAGCAGGACGATACTTTGGCCTGGGTCTCCGCAGTGATGTCTGGTGTGGAGAGATACAGTTGGGTGTCATCAGCATAAAGATGATACTGGAAACCATGAGATGAGATCAATGAGCCCAGGGAAGAGGTGTAGATTGAGAAAAGAAGGGGTCCAAGGACAGATCCCTGGGGAACTCCAACAGAGAGCGGGATGGGGGTGGAGGAAGATCCATGAGAATGTACTCTGAAGGTGCGGTGGGAGAGATAGGAGGAGAACCAGGAGAGGACAGAGCCCTGGAACCCAAATGAGAATAGTGTGGCAAGAAGTAAATCATGATTGACAGTGTCAAAAGTGGCGGATAGATCGAGGAGGATGAGGATGGAGTAGTGACCTCTGGATTTGGCAAGGAACAGGTCATTACAGACTTTAGAGAGTGCTGTTTCTGTCGAGTGTAGAGGGCGAAAACCAGATTGAAGCGGATCAAGGATGGCATGAGAGGAGAGAAAATCAAGGCAGCGGCTGTGAACGGTGCGCTCAAGTATCTTGGAGAGGAAGGGTAGGAGGGAGATGGGGCAGTAGTTGGAGGGACAGGTATGTTCTAGTGATGGTTTTTTGAGGAGTGGTGTGATTATGGCGTGCTTGAAGGTGTCAGGGACAGTTGCAGTGGAGAGAAAGAGGTTGAGGATATGACAGATGGGAGGGGTGACAGTAGGAGAGATGGTGTTAAGTAAGTTGGTGGGGATGGGATCAGAGGAACAAGTGGTGCATTTCGAGGAGGAAAGAAGGTGGGCAGTTTCCTCCTCGGTGATATCAGGAAAAGAGGAGAAGGAGGCCTGGGTTGGTTGGTAGAGTGAGAGGGTTGAAAGGTGAAGAGGGGGAGGTGGCTTGGTAGTGAACTTAAAGTTAATCTTTTGCACCTTGTCACAAAAGTAGTCAGCCAGTGATTGAGGAGTGAGGGGGGGGGGGGTGGGAGCGGAGGGCACTTTGAGGAGGGAGTTAAGGGTGACAAATAGACGACGAGGGTTGGAGCTGATAGAATTAGTCAATTGGCAAGGAATAGGGGAGGGAGGACTGGAAGGAGGATAGCATGAATTTGAAATGAAGGAAATCTGAATGGGTGCGAGATTTCCTCCAGAGGCGTTCAGCAGATGGGGCACAGGAGCGAAGGTAATAGATGCAAGGGGTCAACCAGGGCTAGGGATTAGTACGCCTTGTGGGACGGGAGATGGATGGTGCAAGGGTGTCCAGAGCAGAGGAGAGAGTGGCATTGTAAGCGGAGACAGCCTTGTCGACAGAGTCGGAGGACATGATGGAGGGGAGGAGATTAGAAATACTAGAGGATAAGGTGGGAGGGTCAATAGCCTGGAGATTCCTGGAAGTAGTGGTTAATGTTGGGTGGGGCTGAGGGGGGTGATGAAGTGTGAAGGTGATCGGGTGATGATCAGAGAGAGGAAGAGCTGAAGCATAGAAACTGGAGGGTGAGCAGGAAGAGGAGAGGACGAGGTCAAGACAATGGCCATTTTGGTGAGTAGGGGTGAAGGAGCACAGCTGGAGGTTGAAGGAGGATGTCAGAGTGAGGAACTGAGAAGCGTGAGAGTCGGATGGGTCATCAGCGTGAATGTTAAAGTCTCTGAGAATGAGGGATGGAGATGAGGGTTCAAGAAAAACGGAAAGCCAGGCATCAAAGTCGGTGAGGAAGGAAGAGAGGGATTTATCAGGGGGGCGGTAAATGACTGCAACTCTGAGTGGCAACAGGTAGAATAGACGGATGAAGTGAACTTCAAAGGATGAGAAGCAGTGAGACTGCGGTAGGAGGAGGGGTTGGAAACTAAAGGAGGGCGAGAGTAGTAACCCGACGCCTCCTCCGCGGCCAACTGGGCGGGGAGTGTGGGAGAAGAGATAACCTCCATGGCATAGGGCCGCGATTGAGGCAGAGTCATCAGGGGAGAGCCAGGTTTCAGTTAGGGCGAGCAGTTGAAGGGAACGCAAGATGAAGAGATTGTGGGTGAAGGGAAGTTTGTTGCAGACCGAGCGAGCATTCCACAGGGCACATGAGAAGGGGAGGGAAGAGGGGGTGAGGAGGGGAATAGAGATGAGATTGGAGACATCCCAGAATCATTTGCATGGATAGGACGAGGACAGGTGTGGGTGACCTGGATTGGGATTGATGTCTCCCGCGGATAGCAGGAGGAGGAGCAAGAGAGTGCGGAGGAGAGTGGGGGAGGTAGGGTGACGAAGATGGGATGCACTTAGGAGGAATGGGGATGGGTTAATGGCAGGAAGGAAGTGTTGAAGGTTGAGAGCTAGGAAGGAGGAGGGGGACAGGAGAGATGGTGACGTGGTGAGGGACAGGGGTGAGAAGGGTATTGCAGTAGTGAGCAGGACGGGAGAGGACATGGGTGGGCAGTGAGTTCCAGCAGTAGACAGCAGTAAGGGGAGGGGAAAAAGATTAGGAAGGGACAGTGCAAGGAACAGAATGTGTAAAGGGGCCATAAGTAGTGACTGAGGTGTTATGGTGTATATGTGGTGACTGAGGTGTTATGCAAATAGATAGAGCAGAAGAGCTGGACTGGAGGCTTAAACTGGAACGGCAGGCAGCAGGCAGGTAGGTAGGCAGATAGGCTGGGGAGGAAGGTAGGTAAGGTAGTTTTGTGAGGGAGTATTATTGAGGGCAACTTCCTATACCCTCCATCACAACATGCTTCTTCATTTCCTCTGCTCTCATCATCTCCTGAAATATTCCTTGCTCTCACATCTCTGATCACCTGCTTCCCTTGCACTCATTTCTGTGACTTATTTTCCTCAGTTATCGTCCCTCAACCTTGCCCTTTTAGAACTTCCATCCTCACTCAATGTCAGCACATTTTCCCCCGTCCAAGTTGGGTCCTTCGTCAATAACATTTTGTATGTGATTAATGGTTGCACCTCTCCTCCTGGATCACCTTTGCTGTCTTTGGTACTTTAACTCCTAAACCACAGCTGATTGCAAACTGGTTACTGATTATTCCACTTTAGTTACTTATACATCAAACTTACCCCCCTGTTTACATTGAATGGGCTGTGTTGGCATTGCTGTGTGGCAGCCGATAGTTTGGCTTAGTAAACAGAAGGGTTAGATAGTTTTTCCTCCTGTTCCAAAAGTTTAACAGCTGTATCCTAGGAAATTGTACATAATGAATAAGTAGTACTTTGTAATGCTTGCTCTATACGAGAAACGGCTCACCATATTTCCTATATGGTAGCTTGTTTTTCTTGTGGGGCAGAAACGGAAGTAGTCTAACAAAATCTCAGTCTATTTGAACTGGTATGGGGATAGGTGCCCTAAGAGGGCTACTTATCCCTGCTGGAAGAGAATTAACACTTGCATTAAAGAAACTGGAGAAGTCAGAGTTACCTGATCAGAAGATGTCATCCTTTCCAATTGATTTTTTACCAGATTAGGGTGGGAGGGGAGGAGTCAGTGAATGAGGAGATAGGGACACTTCAGCTGACAAAGTACTCACTATTGGGGAAGGCAAACTGCCCAAAAGTGGTCGCACATGTTGGTCAATTGGGCCTCTAACCAACAAAGTCACAGGTTGCCCTCCTTGTTTCCTCTTCTTCCCATAACAAATGTCAATAATGACTCAATCTACCCTCCTCAGTGATCCAAAGGGGCGGGACTTGCTCATTTGGTCATGCCCCTTTGGGCACAAACTCATGGCTATATGCCCATGGCCAATAAACATGGTAGAGCGTCTACTTATGAAGGACTGCTCCATTGATATCAATCACCTCAAGGGTGCCTGCTGCACTACCTACTCTGCTCCCAAACATGCCAGCTCCAAATCCATGGCCGCAGGATGACCCCCATTTTATTAAAATTATATATACTACCCATCAAAACTATCTGAATGATTTACAAAAGTTACATTAAAATATAATGATACTAAAACAAAAACAAAAAAACAGAGTAAACTTACATAAATCAATGACAGAAGAAAGAATTGCATTATCCAATAACCTGACATCAAGAAGAGGTTAGTGCTTCCTACCTCCACTTCTGTTAGCACATGGTCCCTGCGGGTCTCATGAAAATTTCCTACTCTCTCTCTTTTTTCATATGCTCCTTCCTTTCCTCTGAGGAATTATGTTCTGTTGGTTGGCTAGGTTCTATAGGTACAAGGTTGGCTACTTTGTAACCTATAGTGCTGTCCAGATTAAACTACATTTTGTTTCAGGCCACTGTGTGATAAAGAGGTCAGAGATTCCCTTCTCACCTTTATTTATTCTGTGATCAGAAATTAATGTTTCCTATGATCCAACTTGGAGACACACATTGGAAATAGCTCCGGCCACTGCTCTGTACAGAAGGGGGACCCAGACACATACACTTGTGGTGGAAAGTGTGAGCCCTCCATAACCCACCAAAAACCTACTGTACCCTCATATAGGTGACACCTGCAGGCATAAAGGCTATTCTAGTGATGTACAGTTGGGTATGTAGGTTTTTGGAGGGCTCCCCATACAATATAAGGGGGTAAGGGTAAGATGTGTACCTGGAACCTTTTATGTGAAGTCCACTGCAGAGCCCCCACTGCTCTGCTGATATGTCTGTGTGGACAGTCTGCCATGAATGCTGGCTCCTCCTATATCCCAGTAGCTTGATTTTGCACGTTTTTTTACTTAGACTTTTTTTTTTAATTGTCACAAATGAAAAACGCACTGAGCACAAAATGTGTAGGAAATTGACATTTTTGAAACAAAAACATAACATTTTTTTAGGTTCAAAAATAACTATATTTGCCACTTGTTTTTTGGATGTTCTCAGCAAAATGTCCAAAATTGGATTTAGATGTTATATCGACAGTGCCTCTCTGCGTTACTTAAGTGCAGTGTTATAGAATAGTGTGTAAGCCCTCTCCTGGCACGTTTCTCAGGTAAGTGTACGTGTATGTGCACAAGTGCTAGTATTCTATATATTTACACGTACAAGGGACACATAAATGTGGGTGTCTAGATGATAAAATTGTGCTTTAATAGTATTATACTCCTGTCTTTGAGCTATCTATATTTCTAAGGCAAACAATTCCAAGGTCAAACATTCACATTTTCAGCTGGTTCTTCTGAATAATTGATAGTATGAACTGATTCACAGTTTTGAAAATGTGTCAAAATATGTATTTCATGATTAGAGATTTCTAACGCTACTCTATTCACATTTGAGCTTCATACACATGCCTAAATTAATAAGGTATTTTTGAAGAGCACGGCCATTGAAGAGGAGAGAGCTTTCTTGTACATTGACTTTGTAAGAATATTTCAAATAAAACTCTTCTGTGCCCGATACTGATAGTCAATATCATGCAATAGAACAATCTTTCTTGATTGTAGAATAGGCTTAATTCCTTCACAGCAAGAACAAGACAAGAATAGACAATAGTGTATAAATCAGCGGCGTAGTGAGGCCGGCTGACACCTGGGGCGGGTCACCGCTGCGCACCCCCCCCCCGGGTGCAGCACGGCGCACCCCCCCTCGGCGCATGCAACCCCCCCTCGGAGTGCATCTTTACCGCTGGCGCTCCGCCCCGCCGAGTGCACGTTGTCTCTGGGAGCTGTGTCGGCTCCGTTGGTTCCCTGCTTTCTCTGCCCCGGAACAGGAAGTAACCTGTTCCAGGGCAGAGAGAGCAGGTAACCAGCGGCGCCGACACCGCCCCCCTTGCGCGTGCACCTGGGGCGGACCGCCCCACCCCCCTTCCTACGCCACTGGTATAAATACAATTGAAATTAAAAGCAAGCAGTTCTGGTTATATTTAACTTTTTGATACCTGAACGTTTTGCAGAAAAAATGCTTTTCCTAACATGCTAGATTTTTTCAGGTAGCTAAACAAAATACAATGGTTTAATCAGATACAAAATATATTAAAATAGTCATTTAAAATGATCACACTCTAATCTGTATGTAATTTAATTCTAAAATGTATAACTCATCTTTACAAATAAATGCCGAAGAATGGATAACAATACATATAAAAGTGATCTACAAAGCTGTCCATTCTGCAGACTTCACTTACCTAGGAACCAAATGGTAGAACTCCTTACTACCCAAAATTGAGAAATATACAGGAATATATTAGATTCCACAAAAAAATCCTCAAATCATTCCTATTCAAAGAAACCCTCACAAAGAACAACCGGCTGGGGCCGATTCTGTTCAATATATTTGTGAGTGACATTGCCGAAGGGTTAGAAGGTAAAGTTTGCCTATTTGCGGATGATACTAAGATCTGTAACAGAGTGGACACCCCGGAGGGAGTGGAAAACATGAAAAAGGACCTACGGAAGCTAGAAGAATGGTCTAAGGTTTGGCAATTAAAATTCAATGCGAAGAAATGCAAAGTGATGCACTTAGGAAGTAGAAATCCACAGGAGACGTATGTGTTAGGCGGGGAGAGTCTGATAGGTACGGGTGGAGAGAGGGATCTTGGGGTGATAGTATCTGAGGATTTGAAGGCGACGAAACAGTGTGACAAGGCGGTGGCCGTAGCTAGAAAGTTGTTAGGCTGTATAAAGAGAGGTGTGACCAGCAGAAGAAAGGGGGTGTTGATGCCCCTGTATAAGTCGTTGGTGAGGCCCCACCTGGAGTATTGTGTTCAGTTTTGGAGGCCGTATCTTGTTAAGGATGTAAAAAGAATTGAAGCGGTGCAAAGAAAAGCTACGAGAATGGTATGGGATTTGCGTTACAAGACGTATGAGGAGAGACTTGCTGAACTAAACATGTATACTCTGGAGGAAAGGAGAAACAGGGGTGATATGATACAGACGTTCAAATATTTGAAAGGTATTAATCCGCAAACGAACCTTTTCCGGAGATGGGAAGGTGGTAGAACGAGAGGACATGAAATGAGATTGAAGGGGGGCAGACTCAAGAAAAATGTCAGGAAGTATTTTTTCACCGAGAGAGTAGTGGATGCTTGGAATGCCCTCCCGCGGGAGGTGGTGGAAATGAAAACGGTAACGGAATTCAAACATGCGTGGGATAAGCATAAAGGAATCCTGTGCCGAAGAAATGGATCCTCAGGAGCTTAGTCAAGATCGGGAGGCGGGGCTGGTGGTTGGGAGGCGGGGATAGGACTGGGCAGACTTATACGGTCTGTGCCAGAGCCGGTGGTGGGAAGCGGGACTGGTGGTTGGGAGGCGGGGATAGTGCTGGACAGACTTGTACGGTCTGTGCCAGAGCCGGTGGTTGGGAGGCAGGGCTGGTGGTTCAGAGGTGAGGATAGTGCTGGGCAGACTTATACAGTCTGTGCCTGTGCCTGTGCCAGAGCCGATGGTTGGGAGGTGGGGCTGGAGGTTGGGAGGCGGGGATAGTGCGGGGCAGACTTACAGTGGGGGAAATAAGTATTTGATCCCTTGCTGATTTTGTAAGTTTGCCCACTGACAAAGACATGAGCAGCCCATAATTGAAGGGTAGGTTATTGGTAACAGTGAGAGATAGCACATCACAAATTAAATCCGGAAAATCACATTGTGGAAAGTATATGAATTTATTTGCATTCTGCAGAGGGAAATAAGTATTTAATCCCTCTGGCAAACAAGACCTAATACTTGGTGGCAAAACCCTTGTTGGCAAGCACAGCGGTCAGACGTCTTCTGTAGTTGATGATGAGGTTTGCACACATGTCAGGAGGAATTTTGGTCCACTCCTCTTTGCAGATCATCTCTAAATCATTAAGAGTTCTGGGCTGTCGCTTGGCAACTCGCAGCTTCAGCTCCCTCCATAAGTTTTCAATGGGATTAAGGTCTGGTGACTGGCTAGGCCACTCCATGACCCTAATGTGCTTCTTCCTGAGCCACTCCTTTGTTGCCTTGGCTGTATGTTTTGGGTCATTGTCATGCTGGAAGACCCAGCCACGACCCATTTTTAAGGCCCTGGCGGAGGGAAGGAGGTTGTCACTCAGAATTGTACGGTACATGGCCCCATCCATTCTCCCATTGATGCGGTGAAGTAGTCCTGTGCCCTTAGCAGAGAAACACCCCCAAAACATAACATTTCCACCTCCATGCTTGACAGTGGGGACGGTGTTCTTTGGGTCATAGGCAGCATTTCTCTTCCTCCAAACACGGCGAGTTGAGTTCATGCCAAAGAGCTCAATTTTTGTCTCATCTGACCACAGCACCTTCTCCCAATCACTCTCGGCATCATCCAGGTGTTCACTGGCAAACTTCAGACGGGCCGTCACATGTGCCTTCCGGAGCAGGGGGGCCTTGCGGGCACTGCAGGATTGCAATCCGTTATGTCGTAATGTGTTACCAATGGTTTTCGTGGTGACAGTGGTCCCAGCTGCCTTGAGATCATTGACAAGTTCCCCCCTTGTAGTTGTAGGCTGATTTCTAACCTTCCTCATGATCAAGGATACCCCACGAGGTGAGATTTTGCGTGGAGCCCCAGATCTTTGTCGATTGACAGTCATTTTGTACTTCTTCCATTTTCTTACTATGGCACCAACAGTTGTCTCCTTCTCGCCCAGCGTCTTACTGATGGTTTTGTAGCCCATTCCAGCCTTGTGCAGGTGTATGATCTTGTCCCTGACATCCTTAGACAGCTCCTTGCTCTTGGCCATGTTGTAGAGGTTAGAGTCTGACTGATTCACTGAGTCTGTGGACAGGTGTCTTTCATACAGGTGACCATTGCCGACAGCTGTCTGTCATGCAGGTAATGAGTTGATTTGGAGCATCTACCTGGTCTGTAGGGGCCAGATCTCTTACTGGTTGGTGGGGGATCAAATACTTATTTCCCTCTGCAGAATGCAAATAAATTCATATACTTTCCACAATGTGATTTTCCGGATTTAATTTGTGATGTGCTATCTCTCACTGTTACCAATAACCTACCCTTCAATTATGGGCTGCTCATGTCTTTGTCAGTGGGCAAACTTACAAAATCAGCAAGGGATCAAATACTTATTTCCCCCACTGTATACGGTCTGTGCCCTGAAGAGCACAGGTACAAATCAAAGTAGGGTATACACAAAAAGCAGCAAATATGAGTTATCTTGTTGGGCAGACTGGAAAACTCTTTTTATTGGAAAAAACTAAAAACAAATAACATACAAATCAAAACCAAGCCCCTAGCTATACACGGTCCTCCTATCTATGTACACCCCCTCCCCCTCCTCAATAGTACAGTGGAAACTGTTTATTAGAAAGACCAAAGAAAAAAACCGGACATGCAAATCAAACCCCAGGCTCCTAGCTAGACATGGTCTGCCTATCTATGTACACCCCCTCCTCAATAATACAATGGATCAACCCCCCCCCCCGACCCCCCACAACCCCTTCAGACAACTGGCACACAATCCCCTGGGAAGCATGTCCCCTCATGGCGGCTTAAGCCTCACGTGTCTCCACCACCTCGAAGCCACCCCCACCCCTTTTTCCACCCTTTCCCACTTCGCCGCTTCCTGCACCGCCCTTACCACATCCCAGCTGACTACCTCCGCCGGCCGGACCTCCTGGTACAGGGACACCCTGCAGCGCGCCATCCAGAGGCAGTACCGCAATATCACCGAAATCAGAAAGCGTGTTACCGGATCCCCGCGTCCCTCTCCACCCTCTGGGCCATACACCCAGTCCGCATAGCTGTAGTTGCGGAAACTGGGGATCTGCAGCAACGAGGAAACCCGGTCAGAGACCTGGACTGTAAATGGGCACCTCACCAGGAAATGCTCCATCGTCTCTTCAGTTCCAGCACATTCCTCCCGTGGGCACCCTCTATCCCGCACATTGCGATATTTCAAATTTCCTCGGACGTACAGTCTACCGTGAAAGGACAGCCACGCCAGGTCTTTATACTTCACCGGGATGCGGTTCGAAGCAATCAACCGTAACCCCTGCTGCATCCGTGGGGCCGGCGCGTCCCTCAGCGCCAGAGGAGCTGAGAACACCTGCGCCCGTACTCTGTCCATCCAGACCCCCCGTTGTCCTGCCTTCACCTCCCCCACCGTCAGCCCCCACACCCTCACCAATTTCACTAGGGTCTTGCAATAACTCACCCCCCCCGGAGCCCCCCTTCGCAGTGCCACTACCCTCCCCCCCTCCCGCCATAGGTCCCAATATCTCGGCCACCACTGCAGGACACTCCTAGCCCACCCCGGTGGCTCCCGCCCTACCGCCCTCCCCAGATTGAACTGCAGGAACAAAGCGCTGAAAAACAGGACTGGGTTTATCATGCCCACCCCCCCCTCCCTCCTAGGCAGATAGGTAACATTCCGTTTTACCGGATTCGTCCTGTTGCCCCAGAGCAGCCGGAAGAACACCCCATACAAGGCCGTGTACCGGCTCTCCGGCAGCAGGCAGATGTAACTGACGAACAGAAACAAAGGAACTAAGTGTGCCTTGATGAGCTGTACCCGCTCCCCCATGGTCATTTTCCACCCCTTCCATCTATCCACCCTCCCCTTCACTTCTTGGAGACACCTATCCCAGTTGTAGAGCCTATAATCCCCCTTCTCGAAGTATATTCCCAAGACCCGTATACGTTCCACAGCTGTAGGAAACCTACCTCCCAACTCAAATTGCAGCCCCTGATCCCCAACCCACAGGCTATTGGACTTTTGAAAATTGACCTGCGACGCTGTTGCCTGCGAGTATTCCTGGATCAGGTTCTGCAATCTACCTCCCTCCCTCTGGTCCGCTACCCACACTGTAACGTCATCTGCATACGCCACGACCCTTAACTGGTTATTGTCCCCCACCTCCACCCCTTCCAGCCCCTCCGCCCCCCCCTTCTCCAGCCGTCTTATAAAAGGGTCGATGGCGTATGCATACAACAGCGGGCTGAGTGGGCACCCCTGTCGGACCCCTGCCCCTACCTCAAACCCCTGCCCTCTCCACCCGTTAACCAGGGGAAAACACCCCGCATGCCGATAGAGTAGCTGTAATTGCTCTATCCAACCCTTCGGAAACCCATAGCGCTCCAGAATGCTCCATAGGACACCCCACTGCACTCTATCAAACGCTTTTTCCTGGTCGAGTGTTACCAACAGCCTACCATGCCCTCCCACTCTACTGCGTTCTACCCCCTCCCGCACCCACGCTGCAGCTTCCAAGACCCCTCTCCCTTTAACCCCACATGCTTGCGAGGCTGCTAGCAAATCCCCAGACACCTGCCTCATTCTCTGGAATAGCATTCGCGCAAAGATTTTTCGATCCGTATTAAGCAGTGCTATAGGCCGCCAGTTGGCCAGCATCGCCGGGTCCTTCCCCTTACTTAGTAGGATAAGAGCCGCCTCTGTCAAGGAACTAGGCAAGGAACCCTCCAACTGGGCTGCCCCCCATACCCTCACCAGGATCGGCACCAGCTGCTCCTTAAAGGCCTGGTAGAACTCAGTTGTTAGCCCATCCGGCCCCGGCGAGGTCTTCCTGTGGAGCGCCCCGATGGCTTCCTCCACCTCCTGTTCTGTCCACGGGTTCAAGAGGGCCTGAAGCTGGGGTCCCCTGTGACCTATCCCCGGGGTTCCTTCCACATAACACTCCATCTGCTCCATATCAATCTGCTGGGCTGAAAGGAACGCCGCAAAGTGGTCCCTCACTGCCCCCAGAATCCCCTCCTTGGTGTCCTGCAGGACCCCCTGTGCATCCCGCACCCCCTCCATCACCCTGCGCGCCCTCCGCTCCCGGCAGCATGCGAAGGGGTCCGGGCTACACATTTTCCCGAAGTCCCGCTCATACACCAAGGAGGTGTAGCGGTTGTACTGTACCTGCTCCAGGAGTGCTTGGAGATCATGTATTTCTTCCTCCCTCCCCCCTTGTGAAATCAATGTGTCCCTCTTTTTCTTTATTGCCATGCCCAACTTTGTCCTTTCCCTCCCCTCCCTTCTCGCCTGTCTGAGAAAGAATCCCCGCGTTCGTCTTTTCACTGTATCCCACCACTCCCCCAATGACTGAAATGCCCCCTGCACTGACACCTGATCTTCCAAAAACCGGCGGTACTCCTCCCGCACCTGCTCGCTACCTAACCACTTTAAATTTAGTCGCCATAACCCCCTCCCTGGCCTCTGCGCTGCCGCCCCCCCCACCTAAAGGAGGACCATGTGGTGGTCTGAAAAGTCCACGTCCACGGTTCGTGGACCCCCCAGACAAACCCCCTTCTTTACCAGGAATCTATCGATTCTACTTTTACACTGCCCTCGAAAGAACGTGAACCCCTCCTGTTCCTCACAGAAGGCCACATGCGCGTCTACCAGCTCCGCCTCCCGCATGATCCCTGCCAGCCTCACCCCGTCATAGCCCACCTGTACCGATCGTCCCCCACTATCCTTTTTCCGCAATATGGTGTTAAAATCTCCCCCCCAGACTACTTGGCGCGAAGTGTATAGGTAGGGCTTGATCTTCCCAAAGAGGAGCACCCTTTCCTTCTTGCTTTGGGGCCCGTACACATTCACCACCCTCAGTGCTCTATCCTCCCAAATCGCATCCACAACAAGACATCTCCCCACCCCCAGCTCCACCACTCGCTGAATATTCACCCGGTGGGACTTAAATAAGATCCCCACCCCACCATACCTCTCCCCCGCCAACCCCCACACCGAGGGACCCCACTTCCAGGCCCGCCTTGCCCGCCTGATCACCTCAATGGACCGCAGCCGAGTCTCCTGGAGCAGGAAGCAATCTGCTTGGACCCTCGCGAACCAGTCATACGCTAAACCCTGCTTCTTCGGAGAGGCGATGCTGGCCACATTCAGCGTGGCAAATGTCAACACTAAGCCTGCCATCCTCATTGCGAGTCACGGGTCTGCTCACTCCCAACTTCTTTCCTTATCTCCTGGGATACCCCCTTCTTACCCTGAAGCAGGTCCTCTGCTATGCGGTCTACATCATCCCCTGCCAGATCCCCCTCCCCCCCCCGCAGCCGTCCTGTCTGCACCTTACCCCCCCCTCCCCCTTTCTTCCTTCCTTTCTTCTTTGCTCTATCCGGACCCACCCCCTGATCCCTCCCTCTCCCCTCTTCACCCCCGCCCCCTACCTCCTCCTCCGAGTCCTCCACCTCCCCCAAGTCCTCCAAGTCCTCCAGATCCTCCTCTAGCTCCACTCTGTCCCCCCAAGCCTGCACTTGGGCCTTCACCACCTGCCCGGCCCCCTCAGCTTTCCTCTTACTCCCCTTTCCCCTCCCTCCCTCCCTTCCCTCTTCCTCCTCCCTCACCCCTCCCCCTCCCCCCAGAGCCTTCCCGCCCTTCTTCCTACCACCAGTACCCTCCTCCAGTGCTTCCTCATATTTCCGTTTGCCCTCTCCAATCCCCCCTGCCGCCCCCTCTTCCTCCATTAACTCCACCTCTTCTCCTTCCCCCTGTTCTTCCTCCTCCCTCCCAACCTCCCTATCCTCCTCCTCCTCCTCCAACACCTGAAATCTGTTCCTCCCCCTCTTCCCCTGCAGCGACCCCTCCCTGCCCACCCCTACTTTCCCCCCCCTCCGAAACTTCCCTTTCCTCTGTGGCACTTGTACCCACTCCCCCTCTCCCCCCTGCTCCACTCCTGACCCAGCCCCCTGCCGCCCCCCCTCCTGCATCCCCTCCTTCTCCCCCCCTTGCCCCTCCCTGCCTATCACCCCCTGCCCTATCCCCTCCTCCATTACCCCCCCTCCCCGTCCCTTCCCCCACATATCCCACTCGTTATGGGCCGCCCTAGGGCAGTTCCGATATGCATGGCCTAACCCGCCGCAGAGGTTGCACCTGATCGCGGTGCAGTCCTCTGTGGCATGCTGATCCCCGCATCTTCCACACTTTACCACTGGGCATGACATGCTGAAGTGCCTAAACGAACCACATCTGAAGCACTGCCGCGGCTGCCCCTTGTAAAAGCACAGTATCCTGTCACGACCGATAAAGGCAGCCGAAGGAATGTGCTGGACCACATGGCTCTCCTGTCTCAATTTGACCAGGGCTCCCCAACCTCCTGCCCAAACCCTGCTTGGATCCGGTAACTTTGTAAGTGGGGATCTCAGCTCCGCGTACCTCTGTAGCCAGTAGGCTAAATCTGCCCCAGAGATAGACTCATTTCTCACGAGCAGGGTGATCTGCACCAGGTCCGGCTTGCTGACTGGAATGGCCCTGAGGTCCCGCCACTCCCCCTTTCCCCTCACCCCCTCGTACCTTTCCCAGAATATTTCCATCCCCCTCTGGGTCATGAAGCTCAAGTCATATTCTGGGATGTTGATGGGGTGTATACACGCGTAAAAGTCCTCGGGTATAAACCCCATCCCCATCACCAGCCTCAAGACCCGATCCCTGGAGGGCATTGCCCCCTCCCCTATCCATTTGAGCTGTACCACATTTCGCCGCTTAGGCAGCTGTCCACCCCCTGTCCCCGCTCCCCCCCAACCCCTCCCTGGGCCCTCAAAACCACCCGATCTCCCCCCCTCCCTCCTTCCCCCTCCCTGGACTACTGCCGCAAAGGACTTGGACCCCAGCCCCCACCGCCCCCCCTCCACACTTGTTCCAGCCCTTCCCTCTGCCTCCCCCCCCTTCTGTCCCTCTGCCCCTCCCCTCATCCCTCTCCCTTCCTCAATATCCACCGCCCCCTCCCCCTCCCGTTGTCCCCCGTCCCCTTCCCTCTCAGACAAACATCCAGCAACGTCCATAGTCAGTTCTGCGGCTTGGGCTGCCTCCAACTGATTGTCCTGCCCATCACCACTTCCTGGAACGTCCCTGCTCGTCCCTGCCACTGCAGGCTCCAGCCTCTGGGCTAATCGCCTCCTCTCCTCTGTCTCCTGGCGATACTCTGGCACCTGCCCAGTCAGGTCTGCAGCTGGCGATACCAGACTCCCTGCTCGCTCTGCCCCCGAACTCCCTCCAACCTCCGGCACCAGGGGCGAAGCCTCCGGAACTCCGCCGCTCCCCTTGGCTCCTCGCTCCCAGCCGTCCTGCTGGCAGGTCTGCTCCACCACCCGCTGCACATCTGTTAGACTTGCCATGTCCACTTCTGTAGTCAACGAAAGTCTCTCAACAATCGGGTTACTTCCCTCTTGCTTCTGGTGCAGTCCCTCCTGCGTTCTCCCAATGGCTGGCGCTTCCCGGGGGCATGGCTTGTCTGTTCCTGATTCCGCCACAGGCTGGCTGTTAGCACCCCCCGATTTCACCTCTTGTAATGGACAGCTGGTCAAATGAGCTCCCAGCTGCTGCCCGCTCCTATTCCTCTCTCTCCGACCCCTCTCCTGTAAACCGCCAGCTACTCCATGCTCAGGGAAGACATCCCCTGCTCCCGGACTTCGTGGGCGGGGCTTCTCCAGATGCCATGCTGCTTCGGTTTCCACTTCAGTCATTGCAGACCCGGCCAAAAATACCGGAGTCTGCCTCTGCTGACCCTTTTCCAACAGGGCCTCCTTCACGGCAACTGTCTCTGCTGTTTGCACAACTGCAGGTAAGCCCTCTGAGACTTCGACCACCACCTCTGTAGAAAACAGGCTGCTACCTGCGTCTCCCTCTGCTGCCTCCATTATCTGGAGTTTTGAAAAGTTACTGAGTTCTGTCCTCCCCTCCACAGGTAGGATCTCTACTCCAGCCCCCACCTCAGAGCCATGTCCTGCCGCTGCCTCCTTATCCTCTGGCTGCTGGGTAAGTGCTCTAGACTGTGTTGCCAACTGTCTCATGTATTTTAAAGTGGGGTCACCTCTGAACCCAGACAACTCTTTTGAGTCTAATGCTGCTGAAGACACTGAAGCTTGCTGCAACTGTAGTGTTCCTGAACCCCCAGACTGTGGTATTGAAGCCATCCTTTCTCGGTTAACATAGAGCTCCCTCAAAGGATTCACAGAGCCCTTTTTTAAACAGTTCAACAAGTGTTCTTTTTTCCCCAACAACTTTGATATCCGGGCTTCCTCTTTAACATACATTTGTCTGTGCTCCGCTGGGGCAAATTTACACATAGTTCTTGTCATTTTCAGACGTTTTCCTAGCTCCACTACTTCTTTTTCCACCAGCTTAATTCGTCTTACAATATTTACCACACTACTTGCTGGATCATCAGGGTCATAGCTCACTTCAAGGAACTCCTCATCTGACGATCCACTCTCCTCACTCTCACTCTCAGCTGCCTCCAGCAAAGGCTTCTGGCAAACTTCCATCGCCTCTTCCTTCTCCCTTCCTTGGAAGCGCCCTTCTGGGGCCTGTACTATCTTCCTCCCCCCTCCACTGTCTTCTCGCTTACCTTCCGCAAGCTGGGCCATGGAGGGGGAAATGCTCTGGTGGCCTCCACTGGGCTGCTTCTCCCTTCGGTCCACTGGACTCCTTTCCCTTCTCCCGGTAGTCAAACCAGGGAGAGAGCCACTCCTTTCGGCCTTCTGGTCCCGGGCCCCAGGAGGCCCCATAGCCTGGGACTTTCCTGAGGCCTTCTCCCCAGGGACCCTCCTCATCTTTGGGGAGGGAGCTAGGTCTCACTCCCTTTCCACTGGAAGTCAGCAGAGCTCTCTAAAACACCTCCTTCCTCCTCAGCAGACTGGATGGACCGTGCAGGTCTTTTTCTGCCGTCATCTACTATGTTACTAAGTTACTATCCAGCTTATAATCGAACGAGAAAAACGCCCAAGTTCCGACCTAAATCGGGAGATGGACGTTTATCTCACAAAAACGAATAAAGCGGTATAATCGAAAGCCGATTTTTGGGCGTTTTCAACTGCACTCCGTCGCGGATGCGGACAAAGTTTATGGGGGGCGTGTCAGAGGTGTGGCGAAGGCGGAACTGGGGCGTGGTTATCTGCCGAACAGAGATGGGCGCATTTCACAGATAATGGGACAAAAGTATGCGTTTTTAGCTAGAATTTAGGGCACTTTTCCTGGACCCTGTTTTTTCACGAATAAGGCCCCAAAAAGTGCCCTAAATGACCAGATGACCACTGGAGGGAATCGGGGATGACCTCCCCTGACTCCCCCAGTGGTCATAAACCCCCTCCCACCTCAAAAAATGATGTTTCACAACTTTTTATTTTGACCCTCAAATGTCATACCCACCTCCCTGGCAGCAGTATGTAGGTCCCTGGAGCAGTTGTTAGGGGGTGCAGTGGACTTCAGGCAGGTGGACCCAGGCCCATCCCCCCCCTACCTGTTACAATTGTGCTGCTTAATGCTTAGTCGTCCAACCCCCCCCGAACCCACTGTACCCACATGTAGGTGCCCCCCTTCACTCCTTAGGGCTATAGTAATGGTGTAGACTTGTGGGCAGTGGGTTTTGAGGGGGATTTGGGGGGCTCTACACACAAGGGAAGGGTGCTATGCACCTGGGAGCTCTTTTACCTTTTGTTCTGTTTTTGTAAAAGTGCCCCCTAGGGTGCCTGGTTGGTGTCCTGGCATGTTAGGGGGACCAGTGCACTACGACTCCTGGCCCCTCCCACGAACAAATGCCTTGGATTTATTCGTTTTTGAGCTGGGCGATTTCATTGTCCATTATCGCTGAAAAGCAAAAACGCCCAGCTCATAACTTGGCGAATAAAACATGGACGTCTAATTTTTTCGAAAATACGCTTGGGTCCGCCCCTTCACGGACCCGTTCTCGGAGATAAACGCCCATGGAAATAGGCGTTTCTGTTCGATTATGCCCCTCAAAGTATCTCAAATACCTGAAAATTTTTTTTGTTACATTTGTACCCCGCGCTTTCCCACTCATGGCAGGCTCAATGCGGCTTACACTGGGGGAGTCAGGGGAGGTGATCCCCAATTCCCTCCGGTGGTCATCTGGTCAGTTCGGGCACTTTTTTGGGACTTGGACCTGGAAAAAAGGGACCAAATAAAGTGGACCAAATTCTCGCCAGGGATGCCCTTCTTTTTTCCATTATCGGCCGAAGCCAGCCATCTCAAAGCACTCTCCCATCCTGCCCCTGTCCCGCCTTCGCTACCCTACCAAAACGCCCCCTGAAGTTTGGCCGGCTCCGCGACGGAAAGCAGTTGGAGCCGGCCAAAATCGGCTTTTGATTATACCGATTTGGCCGGCTTCAGGAGATGGCCGGCCATCTCCCGATTTGTGTCGGAAGATGGCCGGCGATCTCTTTCAAAAATAAGCTGGTCTGTGTACTATTTTGTGGTGGATCTGCATATTTCTTTTGATTTGAGCTATCTGCAATTTTGATACAGGCGCTTTGTCGCCAAAACACGGTCCATGTTGGGTCTTCTCAATAAAGAATCTCCCATTGTCCTGTTCATGAAGGTCGACATGTGCATTTTTCTGCTCCGCATGCCAATAGTGAAATTAGCACACAGCCATTACTGAGACAAATTACAATTCTGGCATATTTCAGCTGCGCTAGAAGGTGACCGGAGAACTCACAAACGCATGCACTAATCGCAGACCAGCCATTTTCTAGTGCAGCTTGGTAAAAAGACCCTCAAGAGAGGGCACATCATCCTTTTGAGTCAGTCTGAAAGCATTGGAGCCTTAAAGGAAGGCACCAAAAACAACCTTGGGTGCACCATTTTGCCCAGTAACTGCTTTGCCTTTAGATAAGGATGCAATGTAATGGAACATTGAGGGGTCCTTTTACTAAAGTGCACTGAAAAATGGCTTGTGGTACTGTAGGCACAGGCTTTGGGCGCACGCCAATCTATTTTTTAGCGTGCCTGTAAAAAAGGCCATTTTAAGAATTTTTGCTGAAAATGGATGTGCGGCAAAATCAAAATGGCCGCATGTCTATTTTGGGTCTTAGACTTACCATCAGCCATTGACCTAGTCAAGTCTCACGCGGTAACCAGGCAGTAATGACCTACGCGCACCAAATGCCACTTGGCGTGTGTCCGATACGCACGGCAAAAAATAAATATTATTTTTCGGCCATGCATATCGGACACGGTCCAAAAATGAAGTTACCGCAAGAGCCACTCGGTAGCCGGGCGGTAACTGCATTTTGACACGCATTGGGCACGCGTAGACGCTTACGCGGCTTAGTAAAAGGGCTCTGAATGAGGATACAAATCCCCAGTGCTCATTATGAGAAAGAACATCTCCAAGTCCATATTTTAACTAATTCATCCTTTCACTCTTCTTTTTATTCAGTTCTCTTCAAAAGTGTACCCTAGAAACACAATTCAGGGAATGTTCATAGAAATGTCCTCCTTTGACTCAGTTCTGCTGCTTTCTCTGCCAAATCCTGCACTACAAACAGATGATCTCTTGGGATTTTAACTAGAGTGGAGTACTTTAAAGAAAAGTTTCTTTTTGAGAATGCTGCTTCAGTGGAGCTATTATGATTTTAGAATCTTTATCTTAGGAAAGTATTCACATAACCTCCAAAAATACCTTAAAGAAGCTTCTTACATAAAAAGCAAAAGGAAAAAATATGCTCCTAAAACTACAAAATATCTCCCTGTGATGAAAACAGTAGGACAGACATCACTCTGGCTAATCATTACAGGCAAAACTCCTTAAGAATCAAGCTACAATTCTGAAAACAAAAAAAAGTCATATATTTAAAAATTCAGGTATCAAATAATCTTTCAAGAACTATAAACAAAAATATTACTTATTATGTAACTAGTAAAAAAGGCCCGTTTCTGACACAAATGAAACGGGCGCTAGCAAGGTTTTCCTCGGAGTGTGTATGTTTGGGAGAGTGTATGTGAGAGTGACTGTTTGAGAGTCAGAGTGAAAGTGTGAGTGTGTGAGAGAGAGAGAGTGTGTTTGTGAGAGAGTGTGTGTGTGAGAATGAGAGTGTGTGCAAGTGTGTATGTGAGACACAGTGTGATAGAGAGTGTGTGTGTGTGCCCATCCATGCTCCTCTGTCCCCTGCCCCCTCCATTCATCCCTATCCAGCATTTTCCCTCTCTGCCTGAGGCCTGCCCTGCAATCCATATCCATCCATGCCCATCTGTCCCCTCCATTCATCCCTATCCAGCAATTCCCCTCTCCCTGAGTCCTGCCCTTCCAATCCATGCCCATCCATGCTCATCTGTCACCTGGCCCCTCCATTTTTCCCTATCCAGCATTTCCCCTCTCTGCCTGAGGCCTGCTCTGCAATCCATATCCATCCATGCCCATCTGTCCCCTCCATTCATCCCTATCCAGCAATTCCCTTCTCCCTGAGTCCTGCCCTTCCAATCCATGCCCATCCATGCTCATCTGTCACCTGGCCCCTCCATTTTTCCGTATCCAGCATTTCCCCTCTCTGCCTGAGGCCTGCCCTGCAATCCATATGCATCTATGGCCATCTGTGCCCTCCATTCATCCCTATCCAGCAATTCCCCTCTCCCTGAGTCCTGCCCTTCCAATCCATGCCCATCCATGCTCATCTGTCACCTGGCCCCTCCATTTTTCCGTATCCAGCATTTCCCCTCTCTGCCTGAGGCCTGTCCTGCAATCCATATCCATCCATGGCCATCTGTCTCCTCCATTCATCCCTATCCAGCAATTCCCCTCTCCCTGAGTCCTGCCCTTCCAATCCATGCTCATCTGTCACCTGGCCCCTCCATTTTTCCCTATCCAGCATTTCCCCTCTCTGCCTGAGGCCTGCCCTGCAATCCATATCCATCCATGGCCATCTGTCCCCTCCATTCATTCTTATCCAGCAATTCCTGTCTCCCTGAGTCCTGCCCTTCGAATCCATGCCCATCCATGCTCATCTGTCACCTGGCCCCTCCATTTTTCCCTATCCAGCAATTGCCCTCTCTCCCTGAGGCCTGCCCTGCAATCCATTTCCATCCATGCCCATCTGTCCCCTCTATTCATCCCTATCCAGCAATTTCCCTCTCTCCCTGAGTCCTGCCCTCCCAATCCATGCCCATCCATGCTCCTCTGTCCCCTGCCCCCTCCATTCATCCCTTTCCAGCAATTGCCCTCTCTTCCTGAGCCCTGCCATCCCAATCCATGCCCATCCATGCTCCTCTGTCCCCTGCCGCCTCCATTCATCCTTTTGCAGCAAGTCCCCTGTCTCCCTTTCATGACCCCCCTTGCATCCATGCTCCTCTCTCTCCCATGTCCCAGCCTGGGCCGCCCTCTTCTTCCCCCCCCCCCCCCCCCCTTCGCATCCAAGCTGTCATTTCTCCCCTGCCCTGCCGCTCCCATTGTTGTTCTTTAGTGGCCACCCTCTTCGCTCCCCCCAACATGGTTGTTTTGTTTTTTTTTTTCTTGTTTTTAAATTTACCTCCGTGCCGGTTCCGGCAGCGAAGCGTCAGGGAAGGAGGCGGCGCTCCCGACGTCTAGCCTTCCCTTCGCTGTGTTCCGCCTTCTTTTGACGTCATCCTTGACATCAGAAGAAGGCGGAACACAGCGAAGGGAAGGCTAGACGTCGAGAGCGCCGCCTCCTTCCCTGACGCTTCGCTGCCGAGCGTTGCGATTGGTTGAGTGTCATTGCTCCGCCCTCGACGTCATCACGTTTGACGCGTGGGCGGGGCAGACACAATGCGATCTCACCCCCTTCACTTTAGAATGTTGGCTAACAGAGGCTTCATTAGAACGTTGGAGGTGCGTTTTATATAGAGAGATATGAACCACATAGGTCATTCTATTCAGTCTAAGAGTAGCTAATTCCTGATCAGTATATCTTCTCAACAAAAGCTCCACAATCCTTGATCATCAATAGTGGAAGTTTACCATTCAGTTTATAAATTGCCAATGACAAATGAAAATGATCACCATGGGACCATGTGGGCAGCTGGACTGCACTGTCAGTGAATATGATAGTGTAGGGGTCTCACTGGTAGCTGCTGGCACAGGGGGCAATGAGTCCAAAAAGGTGCTGGGTGTCTCACAGACTGGGAGAATGGGCGTATGACGTTTAATGTGAGCAAGTGCAACGTGATGCATGTGGGAAAGAGGAACCTGAATTATAGCTATGTCCTGCAAGGTTCCACATTAGGAGTCACGGACCAAGAAAGGGATCTAGGTGTCGTCGTTGATGATACGTTGAAACCTTCTGCGCAGTGTGCTGAGGTTGCTAAGAAAGGAAATAGAATGTCAGATATTATTAGGAAAGGAATGGAAAACAAAAATGAGGATGTTATAATGCCTTTGTATCGCTCCATGGTACGACCGTATCTCGAATATTGTGTTCAATTCTGGTCGCCGCATCTCGAAAAAGATATAGTGGAATTAGAAAAGGTGCAGAAAAGGGCGACGAAAATGATAAAGGGGATGGGACGACTTCCCTATGAGGAAAGGCTAAAGCGGATAGGGCTCTTCAGCTTGGAGAAAAGGCGACTGAGGGGAGATATGATAGAGGTTTATAAAATAATGAGTGGAGTTGAACGGGTAGATGTAAAGCGTCTGTTTATGCTTTCCAAAAATACTAGGACAAGGGGGCATGCGATTAAGTTACAATGTAGTGAATTTAAAATCGGAGAAAAGTTTTCTTCACTCAGTGTGTAATTAAACTCTGGAATTCATTACCAGAAAATGTGGTAAAGGCGGTTAGCTTAGCGGAGTTTAAAAAAGGTTTGGATGGCTTCCTAAAGGAAAAGTCCATAGACCATTTAAATGGACTTGGGGAAAATCCACTATTTATGGGATAGGCAGTATAAAATGTTTTGTACTTTTTTGGGATCTTGCCAGGTATTTATGACCTTCTCATCCTTTGAAGCACACTCCGTCCGGCTATTCCACCCATTGCCACTCAGAGTGGCAGTCATTTACCGCCCCCCTAATAAATCCCTCTCCTCCTTCCTCACCGACTTCGATGCCTGGCTTTCCGTTTTTCTTGAACCCTCATCTCCGTCCCTCATTCTCGGAGACTTTAACATACACGTTGATGACCTATCCGACCCTCACGCTTCCCAGTTCCTCACTCTAATATCCTCCTTCAACCTCCAACTATGCTCCACCACCCCTACTCACTGAGATGGTCATTGTCTTGACCTCGTCCTCTCCTCTTCCGGCCCTCCCTCCAACTTCAATGCTTCAGCTCTTCCTCTCTCCGATCATCATCTGATCACCTTCACACTTCTTCACCCCCCCCCCCTCAGCCCCGTCCAACTATTACCACGACCTCCAGGAATCTGCAGGCTATTGACCCTCCCACCTTATCCTCTAGTATTTCTAATCTCCTCCCCTCCATCATGTCCTCCGAGTCTGTCAACAAGGCTGTCTCCGCTTACAATGCCACTCTCTCCTCTGCTCTGGACACCCTCGCACCATCCACCTCCCGTCCCACAAAGCGTACTATTCCTCAGCCTTGGCTGACCCCTTGCATCCGCTACCTTCGTTCCTGCACCCGATCTGCCGAATGCCTCTGGAGGAAATCTCGCACCCATTCAGATTTCCTTCACTACAAATTCATGCTATCCTCCTTCCACTCCTCCCTATTCCTTGCCAAACAGGACTATTACACCCAATTGACCAACTCTCTCAGCTCCAACCCCCGTCGTCTCTTCGCCACCCTTAACTCCCTCCCCAAAGTGCCCCCCGCTCCCACCCCCCCTCGCTCTCTCCTCAATCACTGGCCGATTACTTCCGTGACAAGGTGCAAAAGATCAACCTTGAGTTCACTAGCAAGCCATCTCCGCCTCTTCACCCTTCAACCCTCTCCCTCAACCAACCATCCCAGACCTCTTTCTCCTCCTTTCCTGACATCACCGAGGAGGAAACCGCTCGCCTTCTTTCCTCCTCAAAATGCACCACCTGTTCCTCTGATCCCATCCCCACCAACTTACTTACCACCATCTCTCATACTGTCACCCCCTCCATCTGTCATATCCTCAACCTCTCTCTCTCCATGGCAACTGTCCCTGACACCTTCAAGCATGCCTTAGTCACACCCCTCCTCAAAAAACCATCACTTGACCCTACCTGTCCCTCCAACTATCACCCCATCTGCCTCCTACCCTTCCTTTCCAAAATACTTGAGCGTGTCGTTCACAGCCGCTGCCTTGATTTTCTCTCCTCTCATGCCATCCTCGATCCACTTCAATCCGGTTTTTGCCCCCTTCACTCGACAGAAACAGCACTCTCTAAAGTCTGTAATGACCTGTTCCTTGCCAAATCCAGAGGCCACTATTCCATCCTCATCCTCCTCGATCTATCCACTGCTTTTGACACTGTCAATCATGATTTACTCCTTGCCACACTGTCCTCAATTGGGTTCCGAGGCTCTGTCCTCTCCTGGTTCTCCTCCTATCTCTCCCACCGCACCTTCAGAGTTCACTCTCATGGATCTTCCTCCACCCCCATTTCGCTATCTGTTGGTGTTCCCCAGGGATCTGTCCTTGGACCCCTTCTCTTCTCAATCTACACCTCTTCCCTGGGCTCCCTGATCTCATCTCATGGCTTCCAGTATCATCTCTATGCTGATGACACCCAGCTGTATCTCTCCACACCAAACATCACCGCGGAGACCCAGGCAAAGATATTGGCCTGCCTATCTGACATTGCTGCCTGGATGTCCAACCGCCACCTGAAACTGAACATGTCCAAGAGCGAGCTCATCGTCTTTCCACCAAAACCCACTTCTCCTCTTCCTCCACTTTCCATCTCAGTTGATAACACCCTCATCCTCCCCGTCTCATCTGCCCACAACCTCGGAGTCATCTTCGACTCCTCCCTCTCCTTCTCCACGCATATCCAGCAGATAGCCAAGACCTGTCGTTTCTTCCTCTTCAACATCAGCAAAATTCGCCCTTTCCTCTCTTACCAACACACCACCCGAACCCTCGTCCACGTTCTCATTACCTCGTGCCTTGACTACTGCAACCTACTCCTCACCGGCCTCCCACTTAGCCATCTATCCCCCCTTCAATCTGTCCAGAACTCTGCTGCACGTCTTATATTCCGCCAGAACCGATCTACTCATATCACCCCTCTCCTCAGGTCACTTCACTGGCTTCCAATCAGATACCGCATACAGTTCAAGCTTCTCCTCCTTACCTACAAATGCACCCAGTCTGCTGCACCTCACTACCTCTCTACCCTCATCTCCCCTTACGTTCCAGCCCGAAACCTCCGTTCACAGGACAAATCCCTCCTCTCGGTATCCTTCTCCACCACCGCCAACTCCAGGCTCCGCTCATTCTGCCTCGCCTCACCCTATGCATGGAACAACCTTCCTGAGCCCTTACGCCAAGCCCCCTCCCTGCCCATCTTCAAGTCTTTGCTCAAAGCCCACCTCTTCAATGCTGCCTTCGGCACCTAACTCTCACCTCTCAGGAAATCCAGACTGCCCCAATTTGACTATCCCTATCGGACTGTCTGTCTTTAGATTGTAAGCTCTTTGAGCAGGGACTGTCCTTTATGTTAAATTGTACAGCGCTACGTAACCCTAGTAGCGCTTTAGAAATGTTAAATAGTAGTAGTAGTAGTAGGATTGGCCACTGTTGCAAACAGGATGCTGGGCTTGATGGACCTTTGGTCTTTCCCAGTATAGCAATACTTATGTATTTATGGGTGTCAGCAGTATTCAGTGCTGGGACCTGCAAAGCTAAGCAGGTAAATTTAGGACAGCTCAAAAGCTGTGATCTGCAAACACAGAAATGGTGGTATATCAAATCTAAATAAACAAGCTGTTGGAGGGCTTTATGGAGCCCTGGAAGCCCTCTCCTGGCCCCTGCAAAAGCCTCCCTCCTTCCCTTCCCCCGCTGCCATGCAGAATGAACCAACCTCAGTTCCTTCTCCCCCCACCTCCCCAGGATTAGCCCCCCAAATACCAACTGCCCCTGTTCTGGGTAGCCCCCCCCCCCAGGCCTACTTCTTTATCCCTGGTGATCCAGCAGTGTCGATAGGGGCAGGAGCTAAGTAACTCACTCCTGCCCCTTGTGGCCCCTTGAGGAAAATGGTGAGAGGTTGCAACAGCCATTTTCCTCAAGGTGCTGCAAGGGGCAGGAGCAAGTGAGCTTTGCTCCTGCCCCCATCGACCGTGCTGGAGCACCAGGATAAAGAGGAAGGCCCAGGGCCTACCCAGACTAGTTGGGGGTCTGTTTCGGAGGGGGGGGGAGAGAGAGAGCAGGACCAGTGAGGGGGGGCAGGGGGGACAAAATTCCACAGGCCCGGGCCTCCAAGGGGGGCCCGGCGCCGTCCCCAGTCTCACCTGCCTGCTGTCTGCTCTGTCCGCCACCGGGCCCCCTGCATTAAATTTGGCAGTGCCTCAGCTCTGTTTGGAAAGGCAGATCGCCTCCCTGTGTCCCGCCCTCGCGGAAACCGGAAGTTACATCAGACGAGGGCGAACACAGTGAGGGAAGGCCTGAAGGGAGGCGATCTGCCTTTCCAAATGGAGCTGAGGCGCTGCCGATTTTAATGCAGGGGGCCTGGTGGCAGACGGAACCCAGGGCAGGCAGGTGAGACCGGAGACAGCGGCGGCGGCGGCGGGGGGGGGGGGGCGGCTTTGCCCTGGGCCTGGCTTAGTCTCTCAGCAGCCCTGGGAGAGAGACGGAGAGATGGGGGGGGGGGGGGTTGGCTAGTTCTGCATGGCAACAGAGGAGGGATTTTGTGGGGGCTGAGATAGGGCTTCCAGGGCTCAATAAAGCATTTCAATAGTTATGCAGGTCCCAGCCGATGTGCCTCAGGGGCCTGCATAAACCCCCGGCGGCCAGCATCAGGAAAATTAGCCCTGGATATTCAGTACCGAGGCCTGCACATGGCCCAGCACTGAATATCTGGTTCTAATTTAACCAGCCATGGTCAGCATTTTAAAAAAATTGCTGACCACCACCGACTGAATATCAGGTGAAAGTATCTAAAATGTGCCTTCATGTGAATGCTTTCCAAACTATTATTAGAATAGCAAATATTCCAAGGTGTAGGCTTTCAGGATTGCTCAGTCTTCTCTAAGAAAGATTCCTTATTAATCCAGAAAGCATGCATCTGAAAAAATCATTAGCCTAATTTAGGTATCATTTCCACTCAACTGCTCTGTTAGTTTTCTGTTAACAAAAGTCGGTAATGGAACTGCATGCTGCAGTAGAATGGATAACTCAATTGCTAGAAGACATACAGATGTTTAAGGAAAGCCATTACCCACAAAAATAAAAATGTCATGCATTAAACAAATATATATCTGTAGAGGATTTTACTAGACATCCAAGTAGTTACCTGACTAGATTGCTGCCCTGTGACTGAATTGCTTTGACAGCAACTAAAAGTGCATGCAGGCTTTTGCAACATGTATATTTTTAGCCAGATTAGAGAAGAAAAAAAAAGCACTCCCTGGAGGCATATTTAGGTTAGGGAAGTTCATAACACATGCACATTTTCAAATGTCCAAGAAGTATAGTTTCCCATATCATAATCTCTTTCTCATAGTTCATTTCCAGGTTTATGTGCTGCAATCTACACATGTATTTCTTGCAACCTTATATGTGTTTTACAAAACACTCTCTGATCGATATTCAAAACAAATTAGCCAACAGATACATGCAGGCAACAGCGGCCTAACCGGATGAAGGTAATATTCATCTGGAGCCAGATAATCAGATATAAGCAGAGACCACCGTCAGAAGCTTGGCTAAGCATGGAGGCATGTTGAGGTATGTCAGGGCATGTTTTCAGGTTTAGTGCAACATCTGCAAACAACTGATAACACACGTAATATTTCCTTGATTACTCTTTTCTGGTTTTGTATAAATCGGGGCATAGCTTGAATATCCAGACCTAAGCTGTCTAGCATCAGGCCCATTAATTCAGTGAGAGGAAGAGATGGCAGAAGCATTTATTCCCAGCTATGGCTTTTTCTTGAAGGCACAACCATCAGCTACAGCAGAAGACAAGGGTGCTTCAGTGGAGGAGGCAGCAGAGATAGCAGCTAGACCAGGGAGAAGCCGCAGCACAGGAGACGCAGGTACAGAGCCCTTAGGGTGTACAGGCCATGAATGAATTTCTTAACAGCTCACAGAGGAAGAGGTATTTCAGGGATACTGATTCAATAAGGCCACTATCACCGACCTCTGAGAGTTGTTAAGAAATGGCTTCAAGACCCCAACCTTGAACAGCCATGCCTTGCCTGTAGCTATGAATGTCACTATAGCCCTATACTTCTGGACTACTGGCATTTTCCAGCATGTCATTGGGGCTGCCACAGGCATCACACAGTCTGCCACCAAACATTGCATAGACTCCGTCATTAAAACAAGCCTGTACAGAGTGGCTGGGAAGAGCAGGGAAGGCAATACAGCGAGACCAGCATGGGACAAGCGCTTCAGCTGGTGGGGGTTAGGGACCCCTGCCAGCCAAGGTACGATGAAACAGCGGGGGCGGCGGTGGTGTGTGCAGCAGTGGGGGGTGCAGCAGGGAAGCAGGTCAAATGTGCCCCCCCGCCACACACTGGGCTCTGCCCCCCCCCCCCCCCCCCCCCGTTGAGGTCTGGCTATGCTACTACTATGCACATATTGTCCCATGTATCCCTCTACCCCAAAAGGTTTGCAGTGAAAGGTTTATGGGTCACACATGCATATATGCAAGCACCATCACATAGGTTCCCAGTACTGCCTCACAATCAAACAGTGGCATTTGTGCCTACACCAAATGCATTTGGCAAGTGCATACTTGCCAAATGCATGTCAGATATGTGCACATGAGAACCTGGTCCTGGTTTGAATCCTAACAACGCTCCACATTCTCATGTTTTCACCCTATCTGATAGGGGATATCCCCTGAAGACCTGGCTCCTAACTCCTAGAACCACCCCAGGAAGGGCACTATAATAGGGCACACCAGTACACTCATTTTGCCATCAAGTGCATCTTTGGGCTCCAGAATAGCTGCTTTAGGTACCTTGCTAGAACAGGAAATGAACTCCTGTATAATCCAAAGAAGGTGTGCAACATCTTTGCTGAATGTTGCATATTGAACATTATTGTAATTTAGCAGAGTTTAAAAATGGGTTAGACGGTTTCCTAAAGGACAAGTCCATAAACTACTAAATGGACTTGGGAATAATCCACAATTCCAGGAATAACATGTATAGAATGTTTGTACGTTTGGGAAGCTTGCCAGGTGCCCTTGGCCTGGATTGGCCGCTGTCGTGGACAGGATGCTGGGCTCGATGGACCCTTGGTCTTTCCCAGTGTGGCATTACTTATGTACTTATTTCTTCCTGAGCATGAGGTCACTGAAGACCAGGACAGGTGCTCCACCTTCCAGGATATTGATGCTGCACCCATCCAGATGCTGGCAACCACTGCTGCAGCTACAGCTGTCAAATATTGATTTGTGAGGCCTTTTAGGTGCAAACGTGTGAAGGGAATGAACATAAATCTAAAAGATGAATAAAGGTGCAGGACACTTCTAACAAACAGCAGTCATTGCCCCTTCTCTCATCCCCTTACTCCCAATCTCCCAATGCCCTCATCTGGGCATGGGTGCCCCTTTATGGTGGCACTGTCTCCGATGTGCTGACCTCAGCCTCTTCCTCTAAGCCCCCCTCCCTATCCCTGCTGTGAGATACCTGCCTGGGTTTCCTGTGGCTCAGGTGTAGCAGCAGGGCTGTTTTGCTGCTGGCCAGTTGAAGATGCAGCAGACTGTACCAGGCTAGCACAGATCTGCTGCAGGGAGGTGGCTGTGGAGAAAAACTCCCCATACGGCAGACTCCAGAAATAAGCCTGACACTCTGGGCTATTTTGTCCAGTGAGTAGGCTTGCCTTTGCAGGGTCATATAGTCCTTAAGGGTCCCCGAATCAGCTACAAGTTGTCTGGTCAGGCGTATCATTTCTCTCTGCTCCCTTTGTTGTTCACCTGTTTCTTCCTCTTCCCCCTCCATGTCCACTTGTACAATGATGGGGAATGGGGATGAGGGTGCCTTTGAAGGGTTAGGTCCTTAGGAACATTTCACAGAGGTTCTGGTTGCAGCTCTAATATCCTGCTACTGCTCTGTTGTTTCTGAGGTCTGTACTAGATATGGTGCTGCTGTGTGCTCTGTCATGTGTGCACTCCTCTCTGCTCTGGCCTCCGTTTCCTGCTCCTCCATTTGTTGGCATGCTTCATGATTCTCAGGAGGTGCCCCCACATCCATTTGAGCCTGGGCCCTCCTGTGTGCTCACTGAAGAAAAATGGAGTTCTCGCGGCTATTTCTTGTCCAGCCTTATGCTGTGCCAACACAGCTGCCTCAAACTTGCTAGTCATTATTGATAAACTCTATCTGCACCATACCCACACCAGATATGCATTCACAGCAGTGCCACCAAATAATATAGGCCTCGGTATATATTGTCAGAGACTCTGTGACAATGTACATATATGTTTCTGGCAGCCAATGGAAACCGCATGGCGTACTGCAGATTCTAGCTATGAATCACATGGGTGACAAGTGCACCAAGTCACCCTAAGTAGCACATATACTCCCCCCAAACCACTAGCAGGTTCTATAAGAGCCACAGCAGGCATATGTCAACATTGCACAGGAAATTGAGTATCTGTTCTGCTCTTTTACAGGTGTTATATCACTCTCAATAGATGAAGCACCTCTATCTATCCTTATAGGCCCCTATCCCTGGGTGTGTTATATACCAATAATGAGATACTATGTGGGCACAGATGTACCATGGGTGTTCATACACTATCAATGCTGAGGCATATATTCCCAGGTTAATGCAGTTTCAGTTATATACTACATAGACCTGTACATAAGTGTTGCCATACTGGAACAGACTGAAGGTCCATCAAGTCCAGTATCCTGTTTCCAACAGTGGTTAATCCAGGTCACAAGTACCTGGCAAGATCCCAAAACAATACATTACATTTTATGCTGATTATCTCAGAAATAAGCAGTGGATTTTCCCAAGTCCACTTTAATGATGGCTTATGGAATTTTCTTTTAGGAAGCCATCCAACCTTTTTAAAACCCTGCTAAGCTAACTGCTTTTACCACATTCTCTGGCAACAAATTCCAGAGTTTAATTACACGTTGAGTGAAGAAATAGTTTCTTCAATTCATTTTAAATTTACTACTTTGTAGCTTCATTGTGTCCCCTAGTCCTAGTATTTTTTGGAATGAGTAACAACTGATTTACGTCTACCCCTATTAGATTGTAAGCTCTCTATTAGATTGTAAGCTCTTTGAGCAGGGACTGTCTTTCTTCTATGTTTGTGCAGCACTGCATACGCCTTGTAGCGCTACAGAAATGCTAAATAGTAGTAGTAGTAGTAGTCCACTCCACACAGTATTTTATATACCTCTATTATATGCATCAGACAGGATTGCCATCTGAGTTCTGATGGCACAGTACCCACATAGCTAGGGATGTTAATCACCTCTAGGTCACACTGTAGTATGACATCACACACCACATTTAACACCAGCACCAAGGGTTAGCCACAACATCTGCACATACAGTGATATGGGAGGGAGTGGAGACTAATAACTGGCCACTTGGTAGGTTATGCAAATTGTCCATTTATTGGGAAAAAGGAGAGCAGAATAACCACAATGAAGCTCTGCACATACGAGGCTCATGTGGTTGTGAGCTACCTTATCCTGCCACTCCAGTTATGGCCACCTCCTCCACATGTTTCAAGAGCATTTAGTGCCTGGTACTGTGAAGGAAGAGTTGCATATTTGCAGCCTGTTTCTTCTTTGCATCTGTGTGCATGATGCACCACTTTTTTTTAAAATGACTTCAACATCTCTGTTGTGGTGGCAGATGGCATTTACTTGTGTGACTATATTTTGCGACAGGTGCTGTTTTTCATGTACATCCTCTGCCCCAAATAGGGTAGCATGGTTTTGTAAGACCAGCCCTATGGATATCTCAGTCTCAGCTGGGCTGAAATTAACCTTTCGTGGTCCAGACATTGTGAAAAATGCCCTCTCAATGCCAAAGAAGCTCTATCCATTTGGCTTTTTAAATATATACAAATAGTAATTTGAAAATGAACCAACGACCACATAAATTGATTCAGCTTATGCAGAAATTAATTAACTGGTTAATTTGTGAAAATCAGCTACACAGATAACCGGATAACTGTGATTCCTAAAGTTAATCACTTTTAGCTGGCAATATTCAGTATGCAGCTACTTAGATTTTTTTTTCACTGACAACTGATCTTTATCAAAACATTTTAGTCAATACTTTATTGCACAGTGTCCAGCCTATCACCCTCATTAAGGGGGGTCTTTTACTAAGGCGTGGTCACATTTTTGGCACACGCTAAAACTGTAGGTGCGCTGAACGTTAGAGACGCTGATGCATTCCTATGGGCGTCTCTAACGTTTAGCATGTGCACAATTTTAGCGTGAGTGCGCCTTAGTAAAAGACGCCCTAAGAACATATGTGTTGCCATATTAGGACTGACCAAAGATCTACAGTATCCTGTTTCCATCAGTGGCCAATCCAGGTCACAAGTACCTGGTAGATCCCAGAACAGTAAAACAGACTTTATGCTGCTTATCCTAGAAATAACAAACAGAATACACAGAGTGTATAGATGTCAATGCGATAGTCTTAAATACTGTTAGACTAAAGTGAAGGAGAGTCTCATATATAATTTTTAGTAATATTCTTTTCACTCAATAGGTGAAAATATTACATCTGTTCATGTCATAATCATTGACTCCGCCTCCACCATCCCTTTTATAATGGCAAAAAACAACTTGCTCTGCTTTTTCTATATTGAATGTCTGTAAATGTGTATTTATCAAACAAACACACTGCACTTATCTTAGGCAAATTGGTGCCCTCTTAAAACCCCAACAGGTTCCCGTTTCGTATAGACTTTGTCAAGGGGGAGTGGCTACAATTCCGATTCATGCCCCAGGCTTTTGTGTGTGCTGATTTGTATCCTTTGAGTGATAAATACACATTTACAGACATTCAATATAGAAAAAGCAGAGCAAGTTGTTTTTTGCCATTATAAAAGGGATGGTGGAGGCGGAGTCAATGATTATGACATGAACAGATGTAATATTTTCACCTATTGAGTGAAAAGAATATTACTAAAAAAATTATATATGAGACTCTCCTTCACTTTAGTCTAACAGTATTTAAGACTATCACATTGACATCTATACACTCTGTGTATTCTGTTTGTTATTTTAACATATGTGACAGAGTGACTGTCTGAACCATTTCCTTAGTTATCCTAGAAATAAGCAGTGGATTTTCACAAGTCCATCTTTATTAATGGCGTATGGACTTTTTTTTTAGGAAAATATCCAAACTTTTTCTAAACCCCGCTAAGCTAACTGCTTTTACCACATTCTCTGGCAATGAATGCCAGAGTTTAATTACATGTTGAGTGAAGAAATATTTTCTCTGGTTTGTTTTAAATTTACTACTTAGTAGTTTCATTGTGTGTCTCCTAGTCCTAGTATTTTTGGAAAGATTCATTGTGTGTCTCCTAGTCCTAGTATTTTTGGAAAGAGTAAACAAGTGTTTCATGTCTACCTGTTCCACACCACTCAGTATTTTATAGACCTCTATCATATCTCCCCCTCATCCGTCTATTCTCCAAACTGAAGAGCCCTAGCCGCTTTAGTCTTTCCTCATAGTCAAGTCGTCCCATCCCCTTTATCATTTTTGTTACCCTTCTCTGTACCTTTTCTAATTCCACTATATCTTTTTTGAGATAGGGTGACAAGAATTTCACACAGTATTTGAGGTGCAATTGCACCATGGAGCAATACTATGGCTGTATAACATTCTTATTTTTGTTTTCCATTTCTTGTCTAATAATTCCTAATATTATATTTTCTTTCTTAGCTGCCACTCCACACTGACCAGAGGGTTTCAACATATCATCAACGATGATACCTAGATCCTTTTTCTGGGCAGTGACTCCTAAGGTGGAATCTTGCATCACACAGCTATAGTTTGGGTTCCTCTTTCCCACATGCATCACTTTGCACTTGCTCACATTAAACATAATCTGCTATTGGGATGTCCAGTTTCCCAGTCTTGTAAGGCTCTCATCTAATTTTTCACAATCCTCTTGCGGTTTAACAACTTTGAATAACTTTGGGCTCTGTTTACTAAGTCATGCTAGAGGTGCGTTAGTGCTTTTAGCGCACACTAGTCATTAGCGCACGCTAACTGTGTAGGCGCCCACAATATTCCTATGGGCGCCTAGACAGTTAGCGCACCCTAAATTTGTGCATGCTGTAAGGTCTCCACTGTAGCATGATATGAGTTTAATTGTCAGAGTTATTGATTTTGCTGGATCAGATAAAATATACAGTTGCAAAGACTTCACTTTCCCCTTCCCCCTGGAAACTACTGATAACAAAAGCTAGCTGGGTAGGTTACCTAAGTCCATCAACTCCTCTCCAAAGAATAAAACTCTGAAAATGGACAGCAATCACAGAAGACTACAGCTAACCAATGATAGTGAAACTCCATCTATTCTCAGACAAAAGAAGCCCACGTACTCTCAGACAATGGACCAGCAGATGTCCAGATGATGTCATTAAACATGTGACCAGTTACTAAAAATAAATGACTAAAATAGATGAAACCAGTTACTAAAAATAGATGAGACCAGTTACTACAAAAGGGGCTTGAATTATCTTGCTGCTGGCTTCTCCCCTCTGGACACTTGGCTCATTGATTCCTGACCGGTCTCTCTTTCTGTTCCTGAGGATCTGCCTCCTGCCTCTCTGTTGGATTTCAAACACACACTGACAAGACTTTCTCCAAGCTCCAACAACTCTGGGGGTTTTGCCAGGTTCTTGGGGCAGTGGCAGTGCTTATGTACTTATCACTCCAACCAGCTACCAGCAGACTCTATCAAAGTGAGTGACCATATCCAGCATAATTTATAATTCAGACTTGATATCTTGAAAAGCACATTTCCACTTGTGAAAGATTCTTAAAAACTGCCTCTCTCTCTTGTAACATTATTGCATTACCTGTATTGTAAATAAACCTTTTAAAGTTAAATATATGGTCTTTATGTTCTGAGCACATCTTTAAACCTTGCAGTGCAAGTTAATGTAATTCAACAAATATAATATTTAATTCCCCCTTTTTCTTACATATTCTTATGCTTATCATATTACCTTATAGGTAATTGGTGGAGAATAGAAATATATATTATTTAACATCCACCACCGGGAGACTCTTGGAAAAGTCTCCTGCACCAGGAGACTCTTGAGTCCCTCGGCCCTTTAGCTGAGCTGTGTGCTATAATCCACTGCTAAAGAGCACACGGCAATCCACAAGGTCAGATCATTATACTTTATTGTAATCCCTTTGTGTCAACTGCTCCTCCAAAGGTAGTTCCCACCACAGCATTTCTCAAGAAGCATAGCAGTTCAACAGCATAGTATTCAAAACAAAACAAAATAAAAAAAAAAAAGGTTCCAAAATCTCAGCAGTTCAAATAAGACGTTATGCAAAGCAATTCTTCAAACAAAGTAGCTCAAAAATGACAAACTCCCAGCAGTTCATGTATAGCAGGTATGCAAAGTAATTCTCCAAACACGGGAACTCCAGAAAGGGTTCACACCCTCCCCAGCAGTTCATGTCAGCAGTTAGGCAAAACAATCCCCCAAACACAGCAGTTCAGAAAGGGTTCAAGCTCCCAGCATTTCATGTATAGCAGTTATACAAAGTAATTCTCCAAACACGGTAGATCAAAAAGGGTTCAAACTCCCCAGCAGCTCATGTATAGCAGTTATGCCCAAAACCACCACTCCTCCTCTCTCCCTTTCAAAAGAAATCAAACTAGGGAGAGTGGCAAGGGTCCCTCCCCAACCAGGCCAGCATGACCCTTCCGTGGTAAACCTGTTCTCTCAGCTCTCCTCGTGGGATTGCCACCTTTACTCTTCTTCTACCAAGCTCTCCTCCCGAGCAGCCCTCTCCTGTTTCACCTCCTTTCCTTCCAGTTTAGTCAGAACAGCAATCTCCATTGGCTCCTCTTGCTCTAGTTCCTCCCCCTTTTCTTTCCCTCCCCACACCATTGCTCAGCTGCTCTCCATTTGCTTGATTGGGCAGGTTCAGAACCCCCTTCCCTCATCCTGGCTCTCTGGGACAAGTTTTTCCAACTCCCTTCTCTTGCCCTTCTCCTGACCTCCTCTGGGGGCTGTTGGGGATTGAAGTCCCTGTTTCTACCATGGGACCTACTCAGGGGCTGCTGGGAATTGTAGTCTTTTCCTTTTCTCCAATCGCCCAGGGGAAAAGACTTCTTCCTTTCTCTACCCAGTCTCCCTCCCTCTCGAGCCTCCTCATTCCTCTATATGCCTTCATTCTCCCTTTCACCCTCATATTCCTCAGAATGTGCTAAAAACGCTAGCGCACCTTAGTAGACAGAGGGGTTTGTGCCATCAGCAAATTTAATTACTTCACTAGTTATTCTCATCTCTAGATCATTTATAAATATGTTAAAAAACAGCGGTCCCAGCACATACCCCTGGGGAATCCTACTATCTAATCTTCTCCATTGAGAATACTGACTAACACTTTCTCTCTGTTTTTTTATCATTTAACCAGTTTTTAATCCACAATAGGATATTACCTCCTATCCCCATGACTTTTTTTTGGGGACGTAGACATTTTTTATAAAAATGTTCCTCCACATCTCCCTCTCTTGTTTGTGTACTATTTTCAGAACCATTTATCACTGCAATTGTTGTCATTTATAAGTTCCATACATTTTCAATGAAATTTGTTTATTGCCTAATATATTTAACCATCCATCAATTCCTCTTAGTACAAGATGGTTAGTTCTTTCCGTTTTCAATATGATCGGTATGCATTAATATTGAAGGGGGTAAAAAAATGCAACTCTTTAGTCATTTTACCTTTTTTTTGTTTATTCATTTGTTATAGTAAATGCTTGTTTACAGCCTCGTACACCACTTCAATAGCCTTCAGGCTTGCAGGTGTCTTACATATTTAGGTATAGTAGGTATTTTTCTGTTTCTGGAAGCTTATAATTATAAATAAATAAGAAAAGAGCTGAAGTGGGGCTAGAAGCTGGGTCCCTTGGTTTACAGCCCACTGCACTAACCACTAGCCTACTCCTCTGACCTGCTTGCTGTTTTGTTCAGAATGGTCATAATGCCTGCAGCTGTTGTTACTTTCTGGTTTTGCTTTCAGGGGAGAGGGAGGGGACAGCAACCACTGGGAGATTCATGATGGGTCATGCCTTTATATCACCAGTGGTCAGCTGCTCAATTAGAACAACTTTTTGTAACTTGGACATGAATGAAACAGGTCTGCATAAAAACTTCCTTCTTTTTAGACATGGATGTTTCTTCTAGGTTGAAAATCCCTGTTGGATGTCCTTCTTTTCGGCCCTCCCTAGTACTACTACTACTACTACTTAGCATTTCTATAGCGCTGCCAGGGTTACGCAGCGCTGTACAAGTTTAAACGTGGGAAGGACAGTCCCTGCTCAAGAGAGCTCCCTAGTCACATCCAAAACACACCCACAACATGTCCTCTTGCTATTTAGAAGAACTGCAGTGTAACATCCAGATTCTGACTTTTTTTAAATCAGGATTTGGACTTTTTTAGCAGATGGACTATTTTTTTTAGGCATTTTAAGACATCCATCTGCTTTGAAAATGAGCCCCCAAATCTCCACAGAAATAGTCTGAACAGAATGAAAGGTGGAGAAAAGATGCAGGGGTCCTTTCATTAAGGTGCATCAGAAAATGGCCTGCGCTGGTACAGACACGTGTATTGGACGCACGCAGGTCCGTTTTTCAGTGCACCTGCAAAAAAGACCTTTTTTTGGCCCAAAATGGATGTGTGGCAAAATAAAAATTGGTGTACATCCATTTTGGGCCTGAGACTTTACCACCACCCATTGACCTAGCAGTAAAGTCTCACGTAGTAACTGGGAGGTAATGGTCTATATGCATACAATAACGATTACTGCCCAGTTAGCTACGCACGCCGGAAATTTTCTGGCGTGCCTAGTGGACACGTGTAAAAAATGAAATTACCACCCAGGCCTCGCAGTAGCCGGGCAGTAGTTCAAAATTGATGTGTGTAGGACACGTGTATAAACCTATGCAGCTAAGTAAAAGGGCCCCGCAATGTTCAAATGATGAAGAAGGCAAATCAAAGGGTTTAAAATTGTACTTCATTAAAATGACAAAGGACCCGACATGGGCCATGTTTCAGCCTAGTGGCCTGCATCAGTAGACCAAAATATATCTGTGGGAATCCATATTGAGTATAATATACTGACATTCAATCAGAAAGAATAATTTCTATGGAGGGTTTGTGAAATCGGAAAATACTGAATACAATTTTGCTAATAAATTCCACTGTTGTAAAATACACTGAACATTATGTAACGACCTGGACATCCTAATTCCTATCTAGACATCCTTTGCAAAATTGTCCTTCACATCTTTAAGTCAGTCTTAGCAATTCTGATGCCCTAAAAAAAGCTTTACACTTTTCTATTTCCACATATGCAATTTGGGGAATATTACTAAAGCTTAGCATGCTTTAAAAGAAAATCATATAATATATCTGTTGCACATAGCAGAATATAGCAAGCATTTAAATATTACAGTTTGACATGATAGCATAAGAATCTAGAAGGCGCCTAACTGCCACCAGACTGCCAATAGTGATTCTGCTGGTTTCTAAGGAGATATATCCTGTTGGCACCATCCCAGCTCCTTGTAACCTATGTTGCTACTTCTGTTTCACAGAGTTTGCAGCATAATTTTAGCCAAATGAAATCTAGTGTAATTTAGTTTAGTTTAGTTTAGTTAATTTGTACTTTTGATATGAAGATGAATAATTAGGCCTTGCAATGATTACAGAAACTTTGCTAAACTCTAAAGAAGACCCAACCCTGCTCAACATTTGTCCTCTGGGATAAAAAAAATCCATCAAAGGCAAATTTTACAGAACTGGAAATCTGCACAACTATTGAATGTCCATTTTTGGTGGAATACAGTTCTACAACATCAGAAATTTGAGTTTGCCATGACAGAGAAATCTCAGGCGACAATCTCTACAAAAAAAGTCTGGTCTTTAGAAAACTACCTCCAATCTATTCAGACATGAACTTAGCCCAACACAAAGGACCTTCATATCAGACACCTGGATATATATTATTATTATTTCTTTTCTTTCCCCATCCCTTTCTCCAGTGTTTCTTCTTTGATATTGTAATCTATTGAAAACATTAAATATTTTGAAAAAAAAAAAAATCCATCAACTGACTAGAAATTTAAAAAGAGTAAAAAAAAAAGGGGGGGAGGGAGGGGATAGCAATCATTTGTAAATCATTTTTCAAACTTAAATTGGTTTCCCAGAACTTAACCCCCAATCTAGAAATCCTGGCATGTAATATTACTGATTAAACTTTATCCGATCAATTATGTCTTATTCTGTTTTATTGACCTCCAGGATACTGGAGCGCCTGTTGACCAGCCTCTGCATTTATTTTACTGTACTGTCTACATGGAGGTGTTTCCTGTTTGCTGTGCCAGATTTTGTATCCAACCTCTGCAACAACTTTGACAATATATTGTTAATAGTTGCTATTAACCTTCATTTAGAAAAAATGTACAATATCAAAACAAAAGAACTGTCAGAATTTCTTGAATCATGGAGCTTCATAACTCCTAAAGCTACTTCTAAAGGTCACATACTTGATCTACTAGCTTATAAACCTATAAATTCAATTAATATCTATATATCTGAGATAGAAGGGGAGCCAATTTTATGGTCAGACCATTGTAGACTAAAATAGAGGGAAGTTAACCACAACAAGACAGCTTACTACAAATCTACTTTACATAATTAATCTCAGCTTCCAAATTATGAACTCATGGGTGGATGCATTCCAACTAAAGCTCAATGCAGAAAAGACACAATGCCTTCTACTATCATCGCAGTATAATAAAATCAAATATACCAACATAAATACACCAAACCATACTCTTCCTGTTGCAGACACCCTGAAACTCCTAGGCGTAACAATTGACCGAAATCTTAACCTAGATAGCCATGTGAAAAATGTTATAAAAAAGATGTTCTATACAATGTGGAGCCTTAGAAGAGTGAAACCTTTCTTCCCAAGGGCCATATTCTGCAAACTAGTGCAATCATTGGTATTGAGTCATTTGGACTATTGTAATTCCTTATACGTGGGATGCAAGGCTCAAACCATTAGGAAACTCCAGACTGCCCAGAACACCACAGCCAGACTGATATTCGGTAAACCGAAATATGAATGTGCAATACCCCTCAGAGAAAAATTGCATTGGCTCCCACTAAAAGATCGAATTGCTTTCAAAAATTGTACCTTGGTTCATAAAATCATTTATGGAGATGCCCCATCTTATATGTCAGACCTAATAGACTTACCAGTGAGAAACAACAAAAGTTCATCACGTACTCTCTTAAACCTCCATTATCCCAACTGCAGAGGACTTAAATACAAATCTATACATGCATCTAGCTTCTCATACATCTGCACGCAAATATGGAATGAATTACCAATCACCATAAAAACAACACACGATTTGACAACTTTCCGGAAATTACTGAAGACTAACTTGTTTCAAAAAAACATAAAAAAGGACCCCCCCCCATAACAAACTGACTCCTAAACTACATCAGAAACAACTATTATGGAACTCTCCTAATTTGTTTATTTTATTTGCATCCTCATTACTGAACATTACATCTTGTCCTGATCGCATTTATGTTATGTTTTATCTATTAATAAGCAGAAATTCTTATTCCGTTAATATGATTGCCATGATATTGTTATGCACCTTATCTGTAACAATATCCTGAAATTCTTATTCCATCTATATGATTGTCATTGTAGTATAATGTAAGCCACATTGAGCCTGCAAATAGGTGGGAAAATGTGGGATACAAATGCAGCAAATAAATAAATAAAATAAATACATAAATAAATAAATAATACAAGAAGTAAAATCAATATAGAACAAGTTTGGTGTAAAGTAGATACAAATCAACCAATTTCTATGCTAGAGTCTAACTACTTCTTGGTAACTTGGGATAAAATCATTAAAAAAAACCCAGATGATTATAGTTCCTAGTAAAACCAAATCTAGACCAAATAAAAAGCGATCTAACTGGTTCAATCAAGACATCCTAAACATGAAAAGACTCTGCAGAAATTTAGAGAGAAAATGGATGAAAACAAAAATCATAGAAAAGAAAACACTACCCCCCCCCCCCTGTTTACTAAGCTGTGCTAGCGGCTGCCGTGCAGCAATGCCAACACATGGCAGCCATTAGCATGGCATAGTAAACGGGAGTATGGAAGAAAGTAACTAGGGATTACAAAAATAAAATAAATTAAGCCAAAATTAAATAGGCACACTAGCGTTTTTAGCATGTGCTAAAGATTAGCACATGCTAAATGCTAGAGATGCCCATAGGAATATATGGGTATGTCTAGCATTCAGCACACACTTATTTTTAGCATGCACTAAAAACGTTAGCACACCTTTGTAAAAGGAGCCCTATGTGCCTTGGTTAAAAACCTTATGAACACTCAGGAGATAACATATTCAAACAAAAGTATTCCTCCTGCATCACAACTGTCAATATGTTTTCAGCAAAAAATATGCAAACTTAAGACAAAATGTAATCCATCTAACAGACAAGCTAGAAAATTATCTAGAAGAACCCAATATATTGTCCATTGCTGCAGATTGAGTATGGTCCGATTTCTTAGCTCCAACTTTTTATATAACCAAAACTCTTCTACATAAATATTCTACCTCTCATTGCATCTTAGACCTTTCTCCATGCTCAGTTGTTGTTTGGATATAGCTGTTCAATTCCTTCTCCCAATGTAATTTACTTGGTCTTGGCTGAAAAAGGAGAACTTCTTACATGATCATTTTCTTTTCTTTAGTGAAACCATTCTGTACAAATGGTTACTATTCCTTCCTACCAGCAGGTGGAGGTAGAGAAAAGACTGAATTCTACCAGTGACATCACCAGTAATAAGCTGTGGTGCCCCCAGGAAGATTCCAGGGTGCATCTGCCAAAGCAGAAAGTCCCTTTGTAATGTACCCACGCCCCATCAACTAACTGCAATGAGCAGCAAGTGAGCAAACCACCACAGAGTAGCATTTGCTACCTTGCATATACCAGGAAAAAGCCAAATCCAGCTACCAATCAGAAAAACAAAAAGAATTGTTCCACTTTTATTTTTTTTATTGTTGAGCAACTAAGAAAACACAGAGCACACCCAGGACCCCGGGCTGTGATCTTCCAATGGCAAGATTTCAGAACGGTTTCACTGACTAAAGAAAAGAAAATGATCATATAAGACATAATTTCTCCTTTCTTAGCATCTGCATGAATGAGATATATTGAAGCAGATCTACTAGGCAGGGGAGGACATGCCCCCCCCCCTCCAATTACAGCCCTGCCAAAGTCCAACTGGGATCTGGCCAGCATATCCAACCTGTAATGCTAGACAAAATGAATGAAGTGACAACCACATTGCCTCTCTACAAAACTCCTCGGGGGACCACACCTGGGCCTCCGCCCAACACGTGGCCTGAGCTCTGAGGAACCTTCCCACATCTGTTGATAGAGGTGGATTCAATTGCCACCTGTAGCCACCTCACAATGGAGGCCTTCAAGGCCACCTGAACCTTCTGAGGGCCATGGAAAAGCAACAAAAGGTGGTCAGAGACGAAACTCATTCGTCTCCCCATGGAACCAGAGAAGAGTCCTCTGGGCATCCAGCCTGTGGAGCCTTCAATCTGTGGCTACTGAACTGATACCACAAAGGAAGGCAAGTAAATCCCCTGATTCATCTGGAATGGAGAAACCACTGTGGAAGAAAGGAGAGAACCGTCCTCAAGGATATGGAAGGCTCCAAAAAAGACAGATAAGGGTCCCGACATGAAAGAGCCTGGAGTTTCGAGACCCTCTGAGCCAAAGTATTGGCCACTCCAATAACACCAAGGTCCTTGAAAAAGGCTGAAAGCAAAGGCTCAAACGGGGTTTCAGACAGTCCACGGAGCACCAGATTGAGGTCCCACGATGGAAAGGAAGGTTGAAGCAAAGGACACATATGCACCGCCCCCTTCAGACACCATGCTACCTCTCTGTGTCAGAGAAATGCCATTCACTTTCCCCCGTAAACTGGAGGGCGCCATCACTTGAACCTTCAGGAAGCTCAAGGCCAACCCTTGGTCCAGGTCCCACTGCAAATCCCCCAAAATATCAGGAACCTGAGCCCTCAAGGGTGTCAAATTGAACTCCCCACAGCAGGATTCAACATGCTAGTCCCTGACACAGACTAAGGATGTAGAGGAGTTCAGGGAACAAAGCAGCATAAAAGTCACTGCAGGAGAGTACCCCTGCCTCTCCAAGTGCCTCCTTTCAATGGTCAAACCGTAAGCCTGAAGAGATCCGGGTTTTCCATTACCACTGGTCCCTGCTAAAGGAGAACCTGACCCCCTGGCAGAGGAAGGGTCTGCATACCAAGGTCTATGGGGCCAATTGGGAACCCTGAGAAAGACCTGATTTAAAAAACATGCAATCCTGCGCCAAAGCCACCCTATGAAGGTCCATGAAGGGAAGATATAAAGGGGTTCCAGCTCTGGCCATGGTTAAACCAAGGCATCAATCCCCTGAGAGGCTAGATTCCCCCCAACAACTGTTGAAGTGATCTGCCTTCATGTTGGCCCATGTCGCCATCAAGTCAAAAAGTGGGGACCTTCAGAGGTCCAGAATGAGCTGAAAGGCCTGATGCCTCATCTCCCATGCTCCCATATCCAGGAGGGAGTGGCTGAAAAAGTCCACTTGCACATTGTCCTTGCCCACAATGTGAACCACTAAAAGGACCAACAGAGGGATCTCTGCCCAGAATCAGAGACTCACCACCCCCAGAGTCACCCCTGACTCTAGGTACCTCCTTGCATTTGATGTATGCCACAGCCATGGCACTGTCTGACAGCACTCTGACTAACTTGCCCTTTAGCAGTGGCCAAAATTCCAGCAAGGCCAGGTGCACCACCTGGGTCTCTAGGCCGCCTCTTGGCCAACTAATTGCCCAGAGCCACAGGCAGTGTGCTCCCCAAATGAAGACACTTGCATCGGTGGTACCCAAAATCCACTGAAAGAATCCATAGGGACCCTTTTTAACAGATAGGCCATACTGTCCCATTCCATACTGAGCCTCGCCCTGGATGGGAGAGGAAGAGGATGAGGATGGTGAAAGTCCTGATCGAACAGGTGCCACTGTGCCAAAAGCATCTGCTGCACAGGATGCCTGAGGGCTCTCGCCCAAGAGAGAACCTCCAGAGTCACCGCCATGGAGACCAGAAGTTGCCAGTTGTTCCAAACTGTGGGCACCTGAAGCTCATACAACCACCACTACTGCGCTTGCAGCTCCTGCACCTGCTTTTCCAAAAGGAACACCATCCCAGAACCATGTCAAACCAGACCCCCCAGGTACTCCAACACCTGAGAGGGCACCAAGTGACTCTTGGGGTGGCAATTCACAACTCAGCCCAAGGACTCCAGAAGAGAAATCACCTGAGCCGTAGCTTGAATGGACCCCGACTGTGAATCGGCAGGAATCATCCAGTCATCCAGGTACGGTGAACCTGCACCCCCTGGCATATCAGGTGCACAGCCACCACCACCATAACCTTGGAAAAGGCTCATGGTGCAGTAGACAGGCCAAATGTCAATGCTCAGAGCTGAAAATGCTTCCCCTGTACACAGAAGCACAAATACTTTCCATGGAAATCTACAATGGGAATATGCCGAATCCGCAGGCAATCATTCACCCCTTGGAGTCTGGAGTGGGCCAATAGCCCCCTATCTTTGGGACCGCAAAATAGATGGAATACTGGCCCTGACTGCTCTCTGCCGGTGGCTCAAGTTCCACCATTTCAAGAGTGCAAAGGCACTGAAGATTGAGAGGAAATTCTTGCTGCTTCAGAGCGGATCTACCTGTGGAGGCTGTGAAAGCATTCGGAACTGGACAAATGAACTCCGCACATCCCCTCGCTATCACCTCTAGGTCCCATTGATCCGAGGTGATGTGGGCCCATTTGTCCCAGAAAAGAGACAGTCTGCCCTCCCCCCCCCCCCCCCCCCGGGACCACCAAGGAGCCAACACCCTCATTGGGCAGGTCTGGCAGCTGCCACTCTCCCAGAGGAGCCAACAGCATTGGACTTGCGAGGACCACAAAAGGATCCCTGCCTGAAGGCCCTGCTCTGACTCCCTGAGGAGTCTCCCCCATATCCTTTACCAACCTCTCAAGGCCCCCGCCGAAGAGCAAGTGCCCCCTAAAGAGTAAGTGGCTCAAAAAGCACTTGGAAGCTGTATTCACCTTACCATGGCAGAGCCACAGCCACCGGTGCCCCACCACCAAAGATGGCACTGAGCGGGAAGCAAGGGGGACCAGATCATAAAGAATGTCCACCAAGATAGTGGCACCAGACTCAAAGTGAGCAACCTCCAGTGACTCTGAGTGCTTCCGCAAACACCACAACACAGCCCATGCAACATAACCCCTGCAGATAGCCACCTGGATGCTCCTACCAAAAAGGCAAAACAAAACTGCTGCTTCACGTTCCTATCAAGGTACTCTTTGAGGACAGAACCACCCCCCCCCCCCCCCAAAGTGTGATCGCGGTCACCTTTGTGACTGCTGCCATCCACTTGGGAGAACCACCAATACTTTGCCACGTTCTCCAGAGCAAAGGTATAGAAGTGGGTCAGCACTCTGGTGCCTCGAAGGCCATCCAGAACTTCCCAATCCACCATCATCCTGAGGATGAGAGCCTTGTGCAAGGGAGTGTGACCTGGACAGGTACTCCAGTCATTTCCCTGAAGAGGGATGGCTCTCCCTATCTCTCTTGCTTGGTCACCTTGTTTGGGTGAATTCCTCACACTCCTCCTAGAGCACCTGGGCTTTCAAAAAGTTGTCCTGGCTAGCTGCATGATCTTTGAAAGAGCTGAAGTGGGATTTAATCAAATTTACTATACTGCCCTATCTGGCAGGCAGTGCAGGACAGTTTACAGATTAAAATAATTATTAGAAAGGAAAGGGAACTACAAAATGTATAAGAAAGAGTCCCAATCATCCATAATAAAAAGCCAATGGATTATTTTTATAGTGTGAAGTTAGTCTGTCTACCTGCTTTTCACTCAGTGAGCACTGTACATGAACTGCCCTCCCCCCCCCCTTCAGTTTTAAATGGATACAGTGCCCCTACACACTGTTCCTTCCAGAACAAAATGGCAATTAGAATCCTCTCAATTCACAGGACAAGAGAAAGAGATGCAGGGCACTGCAGTTCCCGCCAAAGACATTGGGACCTTGTGTCCCAATGCCTCAGGAGAGGGAGAAGCAGAGCCAGACTCAACAGCACTCTCTTCCATCTAGGTTATTTTCAAAGTTGGAAATGGCACATCACAATTTGGGCACCCTGAATTTGCAGCTATACTAAGCTACAGGCCTATGCAGAATCCACAGCACCCACCCGCTGGGAATTTCAAACGTGTGGCAGGCACGGGTGGGGGGCAACCCTGGGTAATCCCCCTATTAGATTGTAAGCTCTTTGAGCAGGGACTGTCTCTCTTTGTTAAATTGTACAGCGCTGCGTAACCCTAGTAGCGCTCTAGAAATGTTAAGTAGTAGTAGTAGTAGTAGTAGACTGAAGTCCCGGGCATCTCCAATGCTCCCAGGACTCTCTTCAGTGCTAATTGAGGAAATCCATTACTTGCCAGTGAAAGGGACCTCCCTAACTAGAACTCAGTGTTGCTCTTGCTCTCTCTCTCTCTCTCTCTCTCTCTAAATACAGTGGAGTGGAATGGGTAGAGGTAAATTGTTTGTTTACTCTTTCCAAAAATATTAGGACTAGGGAGCACACAATGAAGCTACTAAGTAGTAAATTTAAAACAAACCAGAGAAAATAATTCTTCACTCAATGTGTAATTAAACTCTGGAATTCAATGTATTAAAAGCAGTTAGCTTAGCAGGGTTTAAAAACAGTTTCAGATAATTTCCTATACGAAAAGTCCATAAGTCATTACTAAGTTGAAATTGGAAAAATCCAGTGTTTATTTCCAGGATAAAAAATATAAAATCTGTTGTACTATTCTGGGATGTTACTAGGTACTTGTGACCTGGATCAGCCACTGTTGGAAACAGGATTCTGGGCTTAATGGACCTTTGATCGGTCCCAGTATGGCAACACTTACGTTCTTATGTAACTTCACATGATATCATGATTTAATACAGAGGGACTGCATATTCCCAATTACATTGTCTGTACCTTTCTGAATAATTCCTAACATTTTGTTCGCTTTATTGACTGCCACTATAGACTATTTTGAAACTCCAATATCTCATATTTCAATGTCTATTAAAAATACAAGAAAGCACAAAGGCAGACGGTCTGCAAGCTCCAAGATGGAAAATGCACAAAGCAGATTGTTAAGAACGTAATTTATTAACACAATTCAAATAAAAATATATACACAAACATATATATAAAAATAGCCCGACACAGGCCGTGTTTTGCCCAGCAGGGCTGCTTCAGGGGCTACACAAAAATCCTCTATAATCAAATTGGAAAAATTGTATTGGATAATTTCAGAAATATGATGTGCAAACGATCTCAGTTTGAAAAAACAGCTCTCCGAGAGGGGCCAAAAAGACATAACCAAACAATGTATTATAAAAGTAGTTCTACGGCCAGTAGTGTCGTTCTTAACGATCTGCTTTATTAAAAATACAATCCATCTATAACCTCTTGCTAACCCTGGTGTTATAAAACCAATGCACTCTAGTACTTCTAAACATCTAAGCCTTAGTACTAGCAGGTTCAGTTTGGGTCATGTCATGGGTAACTCTTCAGAGAGGACTGGGTTGCAACTGTACATATACCTCAAGGTAAAACAAGAAGGTGTGTCATCCTGAACTCTGCACCAGAGCTGCTGACCTGGAGCAGGATTAACATATGCCCATATGAATTGAATGGGCTTCCTCTCATTTGCCACACTGGGAATCAGTAGCATGGCTTTGTAAAAGAGGCCCTATAGGTGGGCTAGCACATGCTAATGTTAGAGACACCCATAGGATTATACGGGTGTCTCTAGCATTTAGCACACACTAAAAATGCTACCACACCTTAATAAACAGGGCCCTTTATTTCTCCATCCTCCATTACTGTATTGAAACCATCATGGACTTGAGCCAAGATTATTATTTCTTTAGTAATTGTATTTTCCTTAGATAGATTTTTATTTCTTTCTTATTTTCTTTATTGACTTTTCTGTACAGGTGTACTTCTTGGTTTGCAATTAATGATTCTGTAGATAAAAAATAATAACAGAAAAAAGACAGGCTATTTTACCAGAACTCATGGGGCCCTGTTTACTAAGATGCGGTAACATTTTTAATGCGTGCTAAAAATTTGCACACGTTAACGCTAGAGACACCCATATATTCCTATGGGTGTCTCTAGTGTTAGCGTATGCTAATTTTTAGCACGCGCAAAAAATTTTAGCACATCTATAGCACAGCTTAGTAAACAGGGCCCATGGTATTTTAGCTTAAGCCTCATTTTATGCAATGAGATCTAGTTATTTCTAACCTGGGTTAACAGTAAAATAATCTGCCTTAACAGTAGCCCACTTTGATAATTTCCCCCCTAATGATTATTAGCACCTTCAAAAGACTTATTAAACAGCTCTAGAAATAATAACTAAGGATAAGTGGCACTAATCATTACAGAAATGTTCAAAGTCTCATTGGTTTGTAGATAAACTAGAAAAAGATGTATTTGCTTGATACAACAGCAATTAAGACTTGAACTAAAGCTGTAAAATGTTTATAGGTCTTCACTACAGATACCACAGAGCTTTATTTTTGCTCTTCACAACACACTTGATTAAATGAGCTGTAAGCACAGTTTTAGCAATCCGAAGGAATGATTTCATGCTGAAATTATTTTACACTGAGGCTGATCCAAGGAGCTCTTTTGACAGCTTTACTGACTTTGGTGGGAGGAATAGTTAAACTTCATGGAGCATTGTGAGTGTGGAAAAATAAATCAGGATTCATAAGTATGCCCATTTAATGCACTCAATCACCTGTAAAATAATTATGCTATGCTGTGTGTAATTGTTATGCCTTAGAAGAAGACAGTGTTTCAGGAACATTTAACATGGAATACGTAAGTGTCCAAAGTGAAGACACTATTTTTTCATAATATAGAAGAAAAACATTCTGAGACCGTTTTGCTTGTTCTGGTTTTCATAGGATGGTCTTTACACATCTCTTTCCTGTTTCTAATTCTAGTTTTCTTTTCCATTTTTTTTTAAATGTGTGTTCAGTTTTGCAGTGCAATTATTTTTTAATGAAATTTTATTGCATTACATAAGAACACACACAAAAAAAGAAACTTCCTATTAACAGGAAATAATATCCTATCAAAAATACAAGAGACAAAATGAATTTGTCCTGTCAAGATATTACCCTCAAAGACATTTGGGGCCCTGTTTACTAAGGTATGTTAGTGTTTTAAGTGCACCTACACTTAGCGTGCACGCTAACTATGTAGGTGCCTATAGGGATATTGTAGGCACATACACGGTTAACACGCGTACATGATTAACGCACGTTAAAAATGTTAGCACGCCTATAACGCTGCTTAGTATACAGGGCCCCTGGACTGTGGTAACATGAATAGAATCCAGATTAAGTGGTACAGCTGGACAGCTCTGTCAATTTTCTCAGGATACAGTTATTAAACTAGAGGATATTGATAAGGATTTGCCATGATTTGATCAGAGGCTTCAGATAGTGGACCCTCAAATTGCAACACTATGGGCAGCAGGCTCTACTGCAATTAAGGACAGTCTCTCAATCCATAATGGTTTGGAGAGACTGGAGAATTTGCATGGGGTCAAAAACCTTAGGGGCCCTTTTACAAAGGTGCACCGAAAAGTGGCCTGTGCTGGTGTGGGTGCATGTATTGGACGTGTGCAGATCCATTTTTCAGTGCGCCTGCAAAAGAGGCCTTTTTTTTTGGCCGAAAATGGACGTGCAGCGAAATAAAAATTGGCGCACGTCCATTTTGGGCCTGAGACCTTACTGCTACCCATTAACTTAGCAGTAAGGTCTCATGCATTAACCAGGTAGTAATCGTCAGCGCGCGTACACTGCCGATTACTGCCCGGTTAGCGCCACATGATAGAAAATAGAAATTATTTTCTGCTGTGCGTTTTGGATGTACGTCAGGGGCATGCGGTAGATGGGCTGTAGTTCTAATTTGATGTGCATTGTATGTACGTAGGCGCCTACGCACCCTAGTAAAAGGGCCCCTTAGGACCCTGTTTACTAGGGTGCGCTATGCTAAAATTAGCATGTGCTAAATGCTAGAGACACCCGTATATTCTCTAGCATTATTGCACACTAATTTTTTATGATATGCTAAAAACGCTAGCCCCTAGAGTTTTTAATTTTCCTGTTACAAGATAGCTTTCACCAGAAATATTGATTTCTACGAGGGACATTTTTGATATAACGTCTAAACCTGAATTTGGACGTTTTACACAAAACATACAAAAATCTGAACAGGAAAGAAGGTCATTTTCGAAAAAGAAAAACGTCTATTTTTTTTTTTCGAAAGTACTATGGACGTTTTGTGATTTTGACCTTTTTTTTTGGGGGGGGGGGGGGAGGTCTATTTTTGGAAAAAAAAACGTCAATGTGCAAAATGTACAAAATCAAGCCGTTGGGATATAGGAGGACCCAGCATTTTTAGTAGACTGGTCCCCCTGACATCCCAGGACAGCAATAGGGCACACTAGGGAGCACTGCAGTAGACTTCATAAAGTGCTCCCAGGTACATATCTGACCATTGCTCCATTACTTTGTCTGCTGTGTCTCCCCCCAAAACCCAGTACCCCCAACTGTACACCACTACCATAGCCCTTAAGGGTGAAGGGGGCATCTATATGTGGGTACAGTGGGTTTCTGGCGAGTTTTGGAGTGCTCGCAGTTTCCTCCACAATTGTAACAGGTAGGGAGAGGTAGGAGGCTGGGTCCACCTGTCTGCAGTGCACTGTACCTGTAGGAGTATATATCCAGGAGGACAAGTCCTAATATATATATATTAGGACTTGTCCTCCTGGATATATACTCCTACAGGTACAGTGCACTGCAGACAGGTGGACCCAGCCTCCTACCTCTCCCTACCTGTTACAATTGTGGAGGAAACTGCGAGCACTCCAAAACTCGTTCTGTCAGCTAAGTACCTCAGGATATATATATGATTATTATGAGAACTTACACCACACGTCTTATACAAAATGCACAGTTAGCAGCTACATTTACAGACCATAAGTCATGACATAAACCCATCTGTCTCAGACAAAAGCCAAGGACTAATTATCCCCATGACCATAGGTAGTATATCCTGTTATCTCACCTTGCCGTCTGTGGCAGACTTCCAATGGTAAAGAAATAGATTCCTCCTCTGAGACTCAAGTTGAAGCCTCAGCGAGTCTCTCAGTCTAGGAATAAGGTCCGACATCTGTATTCTGGATGCAGATGACACAGTCTTTAGGTAAGGCCGTGTATTGTAAATGAGCTAACCTTGTGAGTTTGTTACAAGGTATGCAGTTCACTGGCATTTAGGAAATCAGTCTCTTGCTCTTTCTGAGCCTTCTATCGTCCTGCAAGTCTTCTGGTCCTCCCCTCTCTATTCCTTTTCTTCAGTCCAACTTTTTTGGCATCCATGGGTCAGATGATACCTGAGGACCAATCACAGACAGTGTAATAATGTCCAGCCAGCTTCAAGGTCATGAAGAGAGCCTTTGTTGTAGCCATGAAACTGTTATCAATGGCATGCAAACCTCCCTGTCTGATCCCATACTCCTGGAGCCATGTGTGTCTCTCTCCTCCAATCTTCCCAAGAGATAACTTGGCTAGTTTGCAACAAATAATATGTCCTTGGCTGAAGTCATCATGGTATACTCAGCACTAATTTTCCTTTTTGTAACCAAGCTGGTTTCTGATGGTTACTGATGCATACAGGCCACAAGCTGTAAAATACATATTGTTATAACAATGGCTGTATAGGCCAAGACCAGCAAAGGTGAGATCTCAGGTAAATACTCCTACATACCCACCACTAGACTACTCCAGGGATCTGCATGCTGTTCTAATGGACCTGAGTATAACATCTGAGGTTGGCATAGAAATTGGGAAGTAATGTTTTTAATCACATTTTTTGGGGGTGGGAGGGGATTAGTGGCCACCAGGGGAATAAGGGGAGTCATTCCCGATTCCTTCCAGTGGTCATCTTGTCATCTAGGGCACCTTTTTGTGCCTTATTCATAATAAAAACAGGTCTAGCTCAAAACGTCTAAGTTTTAGTCCTGGACGTTTTTGTTTTGTTCCATTGTGGCTGAAAAACGTCTAAGTCTTAGGAACGCTCAACTCCCGCCCTGAACATGTCCCTGAAATGCCCCCTTGAGATTTGGACATACTTCTGACGGACTTCATAGAAAAACATCTAAAAGTAGGTTTCGAAAATACTGATTTGGATGTTTTTTGTGAGAAAAACGTCCAAATGCAGACTTACGTCAGTTTTTAGACATTTTTCTCTTTTCAAAATGAGCCTGTAAATACCTTAAAGAAATGTTGCTTCTAAAGGATGATATAAATATTTCACAATGTTATTATCTTCTTATAAAAACCTAAATGATTAATCCAGTGCAATTTTATCATACTGAAATAAGTCTATAAATGGAAAGAAATTGTAGCCTTTAGTAGGTTTTTTTCCTCCCTTCTTCTCCACACTATTTTTATCATGCCGGATGACCATAAAAAAAAAGCAGTGGTTTTCATTATTAATTCAATTTTTTCAGTTTACAATAGTCAGGTATCAATTTGACTTAGGCCATCAGCAGACAATGCCTTTTTTTTTTTTTAAATCAGGCTTTAGTATCTGGATTTTCTTTTCTGGAATGATTCATTACAGCTTTGACATTTTCACAAGTCCAAGTCCAGATTGCTTGTAATGGGCCAAGGGTGATAAAAGAAGGTATAAATAAGCAGGAGATTCAACTGATTTGGTACACACATTTGTTATTATTTTTCTCCTGATAGTTGCAGAAGCAGGAAAAAAGGTACAAGTAATGCTGTCAAACCTTTTATTTCTGCCTAACTAGATTCCTCTACAGCCAAAATTTAACAGTATAGGGGGTCTTTTACTAAGCTGTGTTAAGCAGCTAGTGTAGGTTTTAACACACTAGACATTAGGGTGGATCCACGCTAACATCTATCACATGGTAAAACCAGCAGCACAGTACACTAGCTGGGGTAGGGGTAGGGGGGGGGGGAGAACTGGGCATTGCATGGATGGGTCTGAGGAGTGGCCAGCTGTGACAGGTAGTATGCAGGTGGGTATCATGTGCTTGCTGTCACAACTGCTGATAGTGTGGCTGCATTTACCACCACCTCAATTGGAAGCAGTAAGTGCAGCTGCACTACTGACCGTCTGGTACTATGACCACAGACCCAATGTCACAAGGTCCTCAGCCACCCTCTCCCTGTTGAAATCCCCCCAACATCCATTTTCCCCTACCACTCTGATCCCGCAATCCACAAAGTACAGCGGTTCCCAAACCTGGGCCTGAAGGCACCCCAGCCGGTCAGGTTTTCAGGATATCCGCAATGACTATTCACAAGGTATATTTGCATGCACTGCCTCCACTGCATGCAAATCTCTCTCATGAATATTCATTGTGGATATCCTGAAAACCTGACCGGCTGGGGTGCTTCCAGGACCAGGTTTGGGCACCACTGCCATAGTAGATACCCCCTCCAATCACCCCAACCTCCCAGATCTGATCCTCCAATAAGCCTCTCCTCTGAATCTAAGCCCCACATTTTCTTGCCTGCATACATTAAATGACCAATACATAGATATAGTGGTGTCTAGGACCCTGTTCCAGTGACCCTGTTGCCCTCTCCATACCTGGTTGGCATAGAGAATCCTAAGCCTAATTCATTGTGACAAGGCGGTGGCCATAGCCAGAAGCTAGTTGGAATACAGAGAGACATATCCAGTAGAAGAAAGGAGGTGTTAATGCCCCTGTACAAGTCATTGGTGAGGATCCATTTCAAGTATTACGTTCAATTTTAGAGGCTATATCTTGCTAAGGACATCAAAAGATTTGAGACAGTCCAAAGGAAGGCGACAAAAACAATATGGGCTTGTGCCAAAAGATGTATGAGAAGAGACTTGAAGACCTCAATATGTATACCCTAGAGCAGGGGTCCTCAACCCAGTCCTTGGGACACAGCTAGCCAGTCAGGTTTTCAGGGTACTCAATGAATATGCATAAGATAAATTTGCATACCATGGAGGTAGGGCATGCAAATTTATTTCATGCATATTCATTGTGGGTATCCTGAAAACCTGATTAGCTGGGTGTGTCCTGAGGACTGGGTTGAGAACCCCTGCCCTAGAGGAAAGGAGGGACGGGGGGGGGGGGGGGGGGAAGAAAAGATACAGATGTTTAAATACTTATCAGGAATTAATATGCAAACTAATCTCTTTCAGAGAAAGGGAAGTGGTAGAACTAGAGGTCATGAGTTGAGGTTACAGGGTGGGAGAGTTTGGAGCAATGTCAGGAAATATTTTTTTCACAGAAAGGAAATGCCATCCCACAGGAGGTTGTGAAGGGAAGCACAATGAAAGGATTCAAAAAATGCATGGAATAAACACAGAGGATCACTATACAGAAAAAGGATGGAATCCAATTAAAGCAAAAATTTAATTACCTTATAGCTGGAGTGAGCTTTGTTGGCAGCTTCAGAAGTTGGGAAGACCAATGTCAGGCAGACTTCTACATTCTGAGTCCTGCAAATGGCTGGAGTGGGCTTTGACAGCAAATCCAGTAGTTTGGAAGAAGGACCGGTGCTCGGCAAACTTCTATGGTCTGTACCCCAAAATTGGCACAGAAAGATAGAGATTAAGTATACCAGGATTTATTCGTGAAGAAATGGAACCTGTGCAGAGTACCAGATTCAACTTTGGTCACCTTGTTGGGCAGACTCTATGAATCGTACAGGTCTTTATCTGCCTTCGTTTACTACGTTAGAAACTTGAGGAGGAAAGTCTATCATCATGGTGATGTAATAGGAACATGCTTGCAGATATTCTTTTAAGGACTGAAGGAGGGGCGCATAATGCAGGATCTTTATGATCCAGTGTGTTAGGCTCCATTGATCCACCCAGAATAGGCATTGGCCCCATCAGGACATAGAAGAGAGGGCCCTGAACTTCCCAGGAACCTGGATAATCACAGGCCTATCAGGAAAAGCCTGAAAGGACAGGAAAGGGCAGAGCAAAAACACATTCTCCCAGGCATATAACACAGCAGATAAGGGCCCTGGGAGGAGCTGAAGGGAGATGTTTCAGGCTGGTGCTTCCTGGGAAAGATGCTGACAACCAAGAGAGGATGAGGAAGCCCAAAGATCCAGGTCCCTAACAGAGAGACTCATAGCTGAACTGGATGATATAAAGAGATGAACTCCAGGGGAGAGTATGAACAGGAAAGGTACCTGCAAATAATTTTTGATGTATTGAAATAATGCGCTGAAGCAGCGTAGGTGGATTGCAACAAAATTCTTGGTAGGAGGAAGGATGCTGCACAGAGAAAAATAGCATTTTATTGCACTACTAGTAAAAAAGGCCCGTTTCTGACACAAATGAAACGGGCTCTAGCAAGGTTTTCCTCAGAGTGTGTATGTTTGAGTGTGTGTGTGTGTGTGTGTGTGTGTGTGTGTGTGTGTGTGTGAGAGAGAGAGAGAGAGAGTGAGTCCGGGTGCAAGTGTGTCTGTGAGAGAGAGTGTGTGTGTGAGAATGAGAGTGTGTGCAAGTGCGTATGTGAGACACAGTGTGTGAGAGAGAGAGTGTGTTTCACACAGATACAATGTGTGCGAGAGAGAGTGAGTGTGTGAGACACAGACTCTCTGTGAGACTGAGTGTATGAGACCAAGAGAGTGTGTGAGTGACTGTGTGACACATAGAGAGTGAATGTGATACAGTGTGAGACATAGAGTGTGTGAGAGACAGTGTGTGAAAGTGAGAGAAAGACATTGACTGTGAGAGAGAGAGTGTGTGTGTGACAGAGATACCTCCCTCCTCCCCACTCTGGTGTCAGGCCCCCCCCTCCCTCCCTCCCTCTCTCTGGTGTCAGGCCCCCCCCCTCCCTCCCTCTCTCTGGTGTCAGGCCCCCCCCCCCCTCTCTCTCTGGTGTCTGAGTATTACTGTGCAGGACGCTGAGCTCTGGCTGTGCTTCAAGGAACTGACCAATCCTATTTAATAGAATGCACCTCCAACATTCTGAAGCCAAGAAACCTCATGTGGTTGGTCACTTCTGCTTGTGACGAACCCGGAAGTACTCGAGGGCAGAGCTTACAGAGATGGAGCCTGAGCTTCAGAAGCTTCAAACCCTTCACTGAAGCCAGGGAGTCAGCTTCAGAACGTTGAGGTTGTTTTTTATTATATAGGATAAAGTCATGGTGCTGAGCCTGCAAAGCAAACAGTTTATAGTTTATTCAGCACCTTAGATACCGCCTTTCACAACAAATCAAAATGGTTTACATAAAATAATAATTAAAAGTCATACAAGGAAAGGAATGCCATGAAAACAAAAGCAAAGCTGGGCTGTTTTCAATTGGTTCTCTTCCTTCCTCACTGACTGCAAGTTTCAAGTTTCCACTAGGTCTTGTACTTTTGCTTTCTTTCTCTCTCAGATCCATCAAGTTTCTATATTGTCACCACTTCTGGTCAACCTCATCAGTAGTCTATTGGCCACTCTGGTCCAGTCTTTTAACATTCAGGTTTTTTTTGTATGCCGATGATATCTTACTCGTTTCTTGTCTCGCCTCTTAACACCAACCTACTTCCCCTCCAAAATTGCCTTCAGGCTGTGGTATATTGGCTGAAAACTCATAAGCTTAAGTTGAATCCAGTCAAAACAATTGTCTGCTGGATACTTGGTTCCCTGGCACAGCCAGCTATGATTCCAGTCTTCTTCGATCTACCAATAGTTTCATGTTGTCATTATCTAGGTGTTTGGATAGACTCACAGTTATCATTCTGTAAGCAAATTTCTGAGTTGCTAAAATCAGGCTTTTCAACCCTTCACATTTTCTGTTTTCTTAGGGATTTCCTTGACTTTAAGTCTTTTCACACAGCTTTGCAAGCTCTTCTTATCTCCAAGCCAGATTATTGCAATTCTTTATACATCAGTCTCCCTCAGTCCCAAATCAAATAGCTCCAAACTCTCCAGAATTGTGCAGCTCACTTCCTTTAAAAAGTGGGTACATTTGACCGTGTTACCCCTCTTTTTACTGGCTTCTGGTTGTTTCATACCCCCTTCAAAATGTTAACTCTTGCTCATAAAGCCTTTCGCTCAGGTACCCTTCTGTACCTCTCTCGCTGATGGTTCCATATACTCCATCTCGGGCCCTTCGCTCCATGGACACTAAACGTATGCTCCTTCCTGGTCCTAGAGCGGCCATGTTGGAATCCACTCGACACACAGTCTTTTATTTTTTGGCCCTGCCATTATGGAATTCCCTGCCTACACATATCCATTCCGAGTCCTCTTTTTCCATTTAAAAACCCTTCTTAAAACTCATTATTTTATGCAGGCTTTTAACTTTAATCTCTAGCGAGTTTGCTGGGGGGGGGGGGGGGGGTCTTGACCTGGGAAGTGTCTCCTGGTTTTGTGCTTGATGATTGAGTGCTCTATGTTTCTGTCTGACTGTTTTGTATGTACTTCTTTTTGAGATTGTTTAACCATTTTCTTTCTTTCCTATATATAATGGTGTTCCTTTCTGTTAATATTTGATTTAGATTTGTACACTGCTTAGTGCTACTGGTTTGGTACATGCAATGTAACAAGGTTTTAATAAACATACTACTACTACTTAACATTTCTAAAGCGCTACTAGGGTTACGCAGCGCTGTACAATTTAACATAGAGGGACGGCCCCTGCTCAAGGAGCTTACAATCTAAGAGACAAGTGAACGGACAGTCCGATAGGGGCAGTCAAATTGGGGCAGTGAACGATAAGAGTTAGGTGCCGAATGCAGCATTGAAGAGGTGGGTTTTAAGCAAAGACTTGAAGATGGGCAGGGAGGGGGCTTGGCATAAGGGCTCAGGAAGGTTGTTCCTAGCATAGGGTGAGGCGAGGCAGAATGAGCGGAGCCTGGAGTTGGCGGTGTTGGAGAAGGGTACAGAGAGGAGGGATTTGTCCTGTGAATGGAGGTTACGGGCGGGAACATAGGGGGAGATGAGGGAGGAGAGGTAGTGAGGGGCAGCAGACTGAATGCATTTGTATGTAAGAAAGAGAAGCTTGAATTGAATGCGGTATCTGATTGGAAGCCAGTGAAGTGACCTGAGGAGAGGAGTGATATGAGTAAATCAGTTTTGGCGGAATATGAGACGTGCAGCAGAGTTCTGAACAGATTGAAGGGGGGATAGATGGCTAAGTGGGAGGCCAGTGAGGAGTAAGTTGCAGTAGTCAAGGCGAGAGGTAATGAGAGCATGGACGAGAGTTCGGGTGGTGTGTTCAGAGAGGAAAGGGCGAATTTTGCTGATGTTAAAAAGGAAGAAGCGGCAGGTCTTGGCAGTCTGCTGGATATGCGCAGAGAAGGAGAGGGAGGAGTCAAAGATGACTCCGAGGATGCGGGCAGATGAGACGGGGAGGATGAGGGTGTTATCAACTGAGATAGAAAGTGGAAGAAGAGGAGACGTGGGTTTTGGTGGAAAGACGATGAGCTCGGTCTTGGACATGTTTAGTTTCAGGTGGCGGTTGGACATCCAGGCAACAATGTCGGATAGGCAGGCTGATACCTTTGCCTGGGTCTCTGCGGTGATGTCTGGTGTGGACAGATATAGCTGGGTATCATCAGCATAGAGATAATACTGGAAACCATGAGATGAGATCAGGGCGCCCAGGGAAGAGGTGTAGATTGAGAAGAGAAGGGGTCCAAGGACCGATCCCTGGGGAACACCAACAGATGGCTTATGGAGGGTGTGGCTGAACTCAAAGGAGCCATGCTGCAGGAGCTGAAAGAAGTATGTTGTATGTAGATCACTTGAACTGCTGAAACAGTTGGGAAATGAAAGGACTAGAAAAGAATCATTCCTATTGCTGAGAATGTTTGAGCTGGAAACCACTTGTAGCAGGGGTCAGTAGTTCGGGACCCTGGTACAAGTTGAACTGCTGGGAGTCACACTGGTAGAAAAGCCTTGCTTATACTTGCACAGGGCTCTGAAAGTAAAAACAAAGTTTCCTATGTTGTCAAAGTGATTTAAGAAGTTTCTAATATGCTGGCTCAGAACCTTAGCCCTAATAAAACTATATTATGAGAAATAGTGTTGCTGCTGGAATACAGCACTGCAAAGTTGAAATCAAATCCTGGAGTGGAACAGCTTCCAGTCTGGTTCAGTTTCTGAGTCAAGCAGCTATAAGAATCCAAGTGCCAGGCCCCACAATCACCATTACAAGATTATACAGATATATAAAATATAAAATACTAGTAAAAAAAGGCCTGTTTCCGAAACCAATGAAACGGGCGCTAGCATGTGGCTTTTTTTGTGTGTCTGTATGTGTCACAGAGTTATTTTGTGTGAGTGTGTGAGGGTGGGGTGTGTGTGCAGGTTGTTGATGTGTGTCTTTCTTTTTTATTTGTTTTTTGGGTGGGGGGGTTGGGGGATGTGCTGTGCTGGCAAAGTGGGATGGATTGGTGTGTGTATTTGAGGGTGTGTTTCTGTTGTATTGTGTGTGTGTGGTTTTGCCTGTCAAGGAGGTTTGTGGAGGGGGGTCTTTCTGTTGGTGAAATGTAAATGTGGTTGTAGGGGGGTCAGCCTTTGCTGAGTGGTGGATTGTTTTTTCTGGGTTTTTTTTGTGTTGTGCTGAGGCAGCAGTGTTGTTTTAGATGGGCGGAAGGTAGAGGAGCACATTCTTGGTCTGTCAGTATTTTTTGGCCGTTTCAGGGAAGTGAAATGTGCTGTGGGAAGCAGCGCCGTCTTTTTCCGTTGGGCTGGGGTTCTGGGCATCCTGGAGGTGGGAGACGGCTTGCCTGAGGACGGGGATGGTTGTTTTAAGTTGGAGTAAGGTAGAGGAGCATGGTCTCGGGCCGCCGGGGGGTGATCCGGTATGTTTGGTCCATTTCAGGCCGGCTGCAGGGGAATGCTGGAACATTTATGCGCTGCGGGAAGCAGCGCTGTATTTTTCCGGGTGCTCAGGGAATCCCCGAGGTGGGAGACGGCTTGCCTGAGGCTGGGGATGGTTGGGCACGTCCTTGGCCGCTTCGGCAAAAGGGGAAGAGGAAGGGGGTGGGGAGTTACCTGCAGCCGCATGAGAAACCAGGTATTCTTTGTTTGTTTTGTATTATTAGTTTGCATTTCTGTTGTAGAAAGAGTGGATGCCTTTCGAATGATGGAGGTGGTCCGTCGGTGTGCGGTTGTTTCCTTAGTTTGGCAGCCAGTCTCCAGCGATTCCTAGGCAGGGAAGGAGTAGGGAAACACGCTCTGTGTGTTTTCCTACTCCTCCCCCTTCCTTGGTCACTGTTTGCTGCTGGCTGGGTCGCGGGTAATCCTTCCAGCTGGGCCGCAGCTTGTCCTGTTCGCCCACGTCCCAGATGGTGAGGGGCACGCTGTTCTCCGGCTCCACCGACTCCACGTCAAGCGAACCCAAATATAGTCTGTGCTATAGGCCCTCCGGCACTCTTCAGTACCGGCATTAGGCATTTAAAAATTTCTCCCCCCCCCCCCGGTCTATTTTTGCACATACCCACAGCAGGAATATTCTTCTCTCCTTCCAGCAGTGGTTCTGTGCTCTCCTTGCTGCACAGATAATGAGCCATTCTGCTGGTGAATGCTCCTCCCTTATTGCCACATAGTTTCCTCTGATAGGTCCGTCTTACGTTGCCTAGCGTTGCCTGGGAATGGTTTTGTGATGATCCTTTGTGTTTCAGAACGTTGAGTGTGTTTTTTCTGATTGGTCCGTCATGCGAGGGCGGGGCAGAGAGACATGGTCAGTGTTGTGGCTTCACCACCATGAACTGACAAACCCTTCAGGGAGTGACTGAGTGACTTCAGAACGTTGTCTTCAGAATGTTGAGGGTGAGTTTTATTATAGTAGATGTATATAGGAAAGACCTGCATAGTTTAGTGAATTTGTATCTATCTACATCTCTCTCTCTCTCTCTCTCTCTCTCTCTAAATATATATATATATATATATATATATATATATATATATATACTTGTGAAAGAATCAGAAATCTCAAGATAAGGTTGAAACACTGGATATGCCAAATAAAGATCAGTGTCTTTATGCCTCAGTATGCCGGGCCATTTATTTGTCGCTGTCTCATGTGATCACCTCGAGTTGTATTACACATGATGGTTTCACAACCCAAATATAGATTTACCCTTTTGTTTCAAATAAGAAAAACTATCTCATTCATAAGGGCACAGTGACCTTCACAACTGTCCAGAAATATTATTCTTATTCAGTCATTGCATGCTCCTTGAGATCAATATTTTCATGTCCATATGTCTATGCTATAGTTCAAAGAAATATGTGTTATTTGGGGATTTGCAAAGCTACAAGGAGACAAATTCACTATACTATGCAGGTCTTTCCTATATACATATTTTATATGTGGATTTAGGTAATGATTCATTAGAATAAGATATGATTGCACAAAAGAGTGGGTAGACAAGAGACTGAAATAATGACAGGAGAGTCAGGATCTTATATTTAAAGTTGTTCAGCCACTAATGGCCATAGGGACATCACTTAATGCCCAGTTCCTCTGTTATTTATTTATTTATTTATTCATTCATTCATTCATTTAGCTTCCTTTGTTACACCATATTTCAGCTGTTATATCTAAGTAGTTTACAAAATATGTTATTGCATCAGGCATTAAAATCAAAGTGTCAAGGTGATGAGTGACAGGAGGATAGTGAATACAGAGGACTGAAATGTGGTAATGGGAAATAGATGGAATGGAATAGGAGGCTGTGGAATGAGTGAGATGGGAAATGGGAGAGCTAGGGGATGAGAGAAGGCGATGGATCCCACGGATGATGGATTCGAAATGATCCCCACTCACTCTTGCTCTGGTGGCTGCCTTATATGGCAGTTTGAAATCCCTAATGGTAGTACCATGAGACTATTGGTAGAGGTCTGTGGCATCATTTTCAAGAAAGCATCCACCAGGGCAGGAGTGAGTGGGGATGGCATCTGAGGTGAGTCAGGAAATGTAGCTGTTCAGGGAGGAAGGAGCTGGCTTGATGCCTGCATGGAAGACAGGTGGTATGGGCGTGGGGGGAGGGGGGGAAGCTGGCTGGTTGGGAACTGATATGGCTGTAAGGGAGATGCAGAAGGTGCTGATACAGCAGGGTGGGAGGGGTGCTGATACAAAAGGTGGCTCAGGGTACCACAATCCCTTGAGTTGCCCTGCAAGTAGACTATAAAACAGATCATAGTAGGTATCAAGATCAGTCCCCTATTGGAAACAGCCCAAAACCAATTTTATTAGATAAGATGCCTTAATTCAAATTGAATGCTTGCTTAAAGATCCAAGTTTTAAGAATATATTAAATTTCAAATAGAAATATTCCTGTCAAAAGTTCTACAATAAAAAAAATTCCAGAGTGAGAGGGCCACACAAGCAAATGCAGTATTATAAGGAGCATCCAGCAACAATTATTTGTGAGAAGGATTTCTTGGGAAGTGCGGAGTTCTTACAAGCTGATAAGGAAGAAGGGCATGCAGATAAGCAGGGATTTCTGTGTAATAGGCTGTCACTAGGAGTGAAGGTTCAATGTACAGTACCTGTAAGTAAAGCTAACAATGAATACACAGGTTGTCTTAATGTGCATTATCTACCTCTTTAACAGATAACAGAATAGGGCAGAAAATTGTCAAAGAATGGGTGTCTTACAGTTAACATTGAGATAATTACTGTGCATTAACATAGAAGACTGTAAAGGTGCTCATTTTCAAAGCTTTGAAATTGAGCTTTGTCAGATGGCACAGGTGAAGCTAACTGAATCATGTTACCTGCAATGCACAAATCTGTCTGCATTAACTCATTAGGAAACAGTTAATGCTAAATGAAAGGGGTCAGGATATGCCATTTTCTAAAATGGCAGCCTCAGGACTAGAGCAAGTAGAAATCGACACCTATTGGATTTGTACATTGGGGTTGAGATATCCAGAATAACACAGCAGGTTTTTACCTAGTGGGTGTGGGGTTTCCTGGGAGCCTGCATTTCTTTTACATGAGGCCCCGTTTAAGGCTAGGGCCATTACAGGTGGAAACTAACTCAACAAGTAATTAATGTCCGATGGAGGGCTTTTCATACAAGGCCAGTTGACTCTTTAATCATGACAATCAATAGTTACCCCTCCCTGAGATATAGTTACTTTTTTGTGAAAACTGCCTTTAAACTTTATTTGTATGTAGAACAATTAGGAGACCTTAATAGTCACTCAATTGATGTACAAATCAAATCAAAACATCTCATGTGTGTTTAGAGGAAAGGCCTCAAGAAGCCTCCGGCTATATTTCTTTAGCTCACGGGGCTGGACTGCTTCATCATCGGTCTGAAAACCTCTGAATGTATGGTTTGGGCTTTGAATATAAATTTCTTGTGTAACTTCAACAAAACCACACACAGTATTCAAAAAAACTGTTGAATTTAGAGGCAACTTAGCTCAGATCGTGTCCTTCTTTCAGCAGATCTCTCTCAACGCTATTTCCTGACCACGACCAACGGTGGCCAGCGTTTTGTCACCTGCCTCAGGGTCCAGTGGTCTGCGTTGATCTACAAAAAGGAAAACGTGTTAGCACCCTGTTCTAGGTAATTTTCAAACCAACAGTTCACTGCTGTGCACAAGCACCTCCATTCTAATAAACATCAAAGGACCGATATGTCAAAATGGCCCCCCTTGTTTTTATAGACAATTATGTCAGACGCCATGAGCATGCTCAGCCAATTGGAAACATTTTCAGATTTCAGTCCATGACAGTTAGTTCAAAAACAGACAGGTAATTTCGTAAAAGCTTAAAAAAATGTTTATATATAGATTCAATATCTGAATTTATTATATAGCCATAACATTTAAACCTTCTGGGGCTAGAGAATTTAAACGGTATATCGATCTCTGTTCGCTTTGAATAAGTGTCCTCTTCCGATTACCACCTATGCGTTCTGTGGAGACTCCAATACGTTGCAGCACAAAGCACTTAAGCTGTGTGAAAGACTGTTGCGCAGTGTCACAGTGTTGAACTAAAGGGGAAGTAATTTTTTTCGTGTTCATAGTGCTTCTGTGTTCAATCAATCGCACATATAAAGAGTGTGTGGTCTGTCCTACATAAATCTTCATGCAGGGACAGATTAAACAATAAACCACATAGTCAGACTTACAATCTGTATTGACATTAAGGGAATATTCACGTAATATCTTTGGATGTTTAAATATAGCCAATTCCAGCATGATGTCGCATATAGAGCAGTTCTTGCACTTTTTGTGTCCCTCATAAACTTGAGTGGTTATCTTCTGACCAGGTAACAGAGAAGGGCACAGAAGTTCCTTTAAATTCCTCGATCGGCAAATCTAATCCTCATGTCCGTGAACATAGGTAAAGTCTGTAAAATGCCCCAGTGATTCCTGATGATTTGTGCTACTTTATTCGTTTCATTGGTGTAACGGAAGACACAGGTCATCAGGTCTTCCTCATCTATGGGTGCTCTTCTTTTCTTTTTCTGTTGCAACAGCACTTCGCTCTACGATAAGCCTGTTTTACTATCGTTTTCGGATATCCTCTTTTATGTAGACGTACACTTAAATCTTTGGCTAGGCAATGAAAATCTTCATTTTCAGAACATAGTCGGCGATATCGCAACATCTGTGAAAACTGGAGGCTATCTTTCAAACACCTAGGATGACAACTTGAATATTGTAGAAGGCTGTTCACGTCTGTCTTTTTTCGGAACACTGTAGTGCTAAAAGAAGACACTCCCTTGATGGCTTGCACATCTAAATAATCCGTCTTCTCTTCTTCGTAACGACATGCAAACTTCATAGTCTGATGACACTGATTTAAATACTGAAGAAAGGTGTCAAGAGTGTGTATATCAGCCTGCCAAATAAAAAATATGTCATCTATAAATCTAATCCATTGTTTGACATGTGGTCAAAAAGGGCTCACATATATAAATTTCTCTTCAAACAGTGACATAAACAAATTTGCCACTGAGGGTGCCAAAGTTGCGCCCATGGCTTCTCCCGAAACTTGTTGAAAAATTTTTTGATCAAACTGAAAGTAATTCTTTTTCATAGCAATAGTAGCCAATTTCACTACAAAGGAAGCAACTAGGGAAGAGCCTTTGTGTGTAGAAGCAGAACCACCATTTCCTACCCCTCATTGCTTGTCTGTACTCGCTGAAGAATCTATCCAACAGGCCTATATAGCACATATGTGAGGCAGTTTACTACCAAAATGTCCACTTTTGCAATATGAAACTTTCTGCTAGTTTAGTTGTGAAGCTCACTTTTGCAAGGTTAATATGTACTTTAGTATATGCAAATGGGTTCACAAAGACTTTTTTATACACCTGTTTTCACAAACTGAGATATTAGTGAGCTGCTTTGTAATGCTTTGATTTACAGCAGTCAATAAAAGTGAATTTGTATAACATTTGTATATAGTAGATTATGCACTAAAATGTATTACCACAAAGTTGACTTTGGAAAAATGGTCTTGTAGAAAGGTAACAGCTAGGTGAATTATTTATACCTCTCCAGTCCTAGTCTTGGATTATTTGCTGGATATAAGAGGCTGAGCAGAAATGTTTTAAAAATATATTATGATTTATTAGTGTGTGATAAGAACAGTAAACAAAAGCATGTTTGGCAATATTTCTCTTAACCTAAAACAAAAGTAGTCAAACCCACCTAAATTTTTATGCAAGTACAAAGCCTAAAAACATCTATATTTCTACTTGCTATATTAGATGCCACTGCATACTGAGCAGACGATTCCAAAGTATCATTAACGATGACACCTAAATCCTTTTCCTGCACAGTGACTCCTAAAATGGAACCTTGCATCACGTAGTTTAGTTTGGATTCCTCTTCTCTAAGTGTATCACTTTGCACTTGTTCTCATTAAATTACATGTTCCATTTGGGTGCCAGTCTCCCAGTATCACGTGATCATCTTGCAATTTCTCACAATCCTCTCATGACTTCATGACTTGGAATAATTTTGTGTAAGCAAATTTGATGACTTCACTTATTCATGTCTCCAAGTCATTTATAAATATGTTAAAAAGCAGCAGTCCCAACACAGATGGTCGCCGCATCTCAAGAAAGATAGAGAGGGGCATAATCGAACAGAAACGCCTATCTCCATGGGCGTTTATCTCCGAGAACGGGTCCGTGAAGGGGCGGACCCAAGCGTATTTTCGAAAAAATTAGACGTCCATGTTTTATTCGCCAAGTTGTGAGCTGGGCGTTTTTGCTTTTCAGCGATAATGGACAATGAAATCGCCCAGCTCAAAAACGAATAAATCCAAGGCATTTGTTCGTGGGAGGGGCCAGGAGTCGTAGTGCACTGGTTCCCCTAACATGCCAGGACACCAACCAGGCACCCTAGGGGGCACTTTTACAAAAACAGAACAAAAGGTAAAAGAGCTCCCAGGTGCATAGCACCCTTCCCTTGTGTGTAGAGCCCCCCAAATCCCCCTCAAAACCCACTGCCCACAAGTCTACACCATTACTATAGCCCTAAGGAGTGAAGGGGGGCACCTACATGTGGGTACAGTGGGTTCGGGGGGGGTTGGACGACTAAGCATTAAGCAGCACAATTGTAACAGGTAGGGGGGGGATGGGCCTGGGTCCACCTGCCTGAAGTCCACTGCACCCCCTAACAACTGCTCCAGGGACCTGCATACTGCTGCCAGGGAGGTGGGTATGACATTTGAGGGTCAAAATAAAAAGTTGTGAAACATCATGTTTTGTGGTGGGAGGGGGTTTATGACCACTGGGGGAGTCAGGGGAGGTCATCCCCGATTCCCTCCAGTGGTCATCTGGTCATTTAGGGCACTTTTTGGGGCCTTATTCGTGAAAAAACAGGGTCCAGGAAAAGTGCCCTAAATTCTAGCTAAAAACGCATACTTTTGTCCCATTATCTGTGAAATGCGCCCATCTCTGTTCGGCAGATAACCACGCCCCAGTTCCGCCTTCGCCACACCTCTGACACGCCCCCATCAACTTTGTCCGCATCCGCGACGGAGTGCAGTTGAAAACGTCCAAAATCGGCTTTCGATTATACCGCTTTATTCGTTTTTGTGAGATAAACGCCCATCTCCCGATTTAGGTCGGAACTTGGGCGTTTTTCTCGTTCGATTATAAGCTGGATAGTAGAATTGGAAAAGGTGCAGAGAAGGGCGACTAAAATGATAGCGGGGATGGGACGACTTCCCTATGAAGAAAGATTAAGGAGGCTAGGGCTTTTCAGCTTGGAGAAGAGACGGCTGAGGGGAGACATGATAGAGGTATATAAAATAATGAGTGGAGTGGAACTGGTGGATGTGAAGCGTCTGTTCACGCTTTCCAAAAATACTAGGACTAGGGGGTATGCGATGAAACTACAGTGTAGTAAATTTAAAACAAATTGGAGAAAATGTTTCTTCACCCAACGTATAATTAAACTCTGGAATTCGTTGCTGGAGAAAGTGGTGAAGGTGGTTAGCTTAGCAGAGTTTAAAAAAGGGTTGGACAGTTTCCTAAAGGACAAGTCCATAAACTGCTACTAAATGGACTTGCAAAAAAAACCCACAATTCCAGGAATAACATGTATAGAATGTTTGTACGTTTGGGAAGCTTGCCAGGTGCCCTTGGCCTGGATTGGCTGCTGTCATGGATGGGATGCTGGGCTCGATGGACCCTTGGTCTTTTCCCAGTATGGCATTACTTATGTAACCCCACTATTTACCCTTCTCCATTGAGAATATTAACTATTTAGCTCTACTCTCAGCTTTCTATGCTTTAACTAGTTCTTAATCCACAATAGAACACACCTCCTATCCCATTAATATTTAATTTCATCAGGATTCATTCATGAGGTATGTTGTCAAATGTTTTCTGAACATCCAGTGGAGGAGTGGCCTAGTGTTTAGGGTGGTGGACTTTGGTCCTGGGGAACTGAGGAACTGAGTTTGATTCCCGGCACAGACAGCTCCTTGTGACTCTGGGCAAGTCACTTAACCCTCCATTGCTCCATGTAAGCCGCATTGAGCCTGCCATGAGTGGGAAAGCGCGGGGTACAAATGTAACAAAAGAAAAAAAAAATATCAACGAGCTCACCTTTATTCCTTTGGCAAAATCTAAGTTGGCTTTGTCCCATTAATCCATGTCTATATATATACAGTCTGTATGTTCATTATTGTTGTTCTTTGTAATAGTCTTTACTATTTGCCTGGCACTGACATCAGGCTCACCAGTCTATAATTTCACGGGTTACCTCTGAAATTCTTTTTAAAAGTTTGCTTCACATTAGATGCCCTTCAATCTTCAAGTATCAAGCTTGATTTTATGGATAAATTACAAATTACCAATAGACCTGCAATTTCATTTTTTTACTTCTATCAGTACTCTAGGATGTATACCATCCAGTCCAGATTATTTAGACAGAAACACAGTAAACAATGGCAGATAAAGACCTGCATGGTCCACCCAGGCTGCTCAACTGGGTGGACCATGCGCCTACCACTCTGTATGGGCTCCAGCCACCCATGCCTAAACACTGTTTGTCAAGTCTCCACCATGCCAACCATATAGGCAGTCAAACATGATGTAGTCTTGGTTATAACCCCCCAAGTATTGATGACAAAATTCAGCTTAACAGTTGAGATGTCTTCTCTTCTCCCCTGAACTGCAGATACCTTCACTCGCAGCACGTGGCAATAAAGTGATCTACAACACTGGAGTTGCTGATTTTTCACTTGTCGTTTACAGGACATAGACCATAGAAGTCTATCTGGCATTGGCCTCAGTTCCCCTATTGCTGAAGTGCCAAATCTTCTTCAGTCTTTTGCCATTTGCAGGTCACAAACTGTAGAAGTCTATCCAGCTTTGCCTTTAGTTCCCACTACTTTTGTCCAACATAACATCTCAACAGCCATGTTATGTTTCCATCCTCTTTCTATTTAGGCATCCCCTGTGTTTATCTCATGCAGTTTTGAATTTGCTTACTGTTCTACCACCTCTCCTGGAAGGGTGGTTCCAGGTGTCCACTACCCCGTCTATGAAAAAGTATCTCCTGACATTACTCCTAAGTCTACCTCCCTGCAACCTCAATCTGTGTCCTCTAAGTTCCTCTACATCTCTGAAAGAGATTTTATTTGTATAGTAAATTCCTTCAAAAAGGCAGTAAATAAATAAATAAATAAATAAATATTAGTACCTTTCAAGTACTTAAATGTCTGTATTGTATCACCTCTCTATCTCCTTTTCTCTAGCATATACATATTCAAGTCATCCAGTTTCTTCAGGTATTATAGCAAGTGTAAGGAGTAGCTTAATGGTCAGGGCAGTGGACTTTGAACAATAGAACCCAAGTGTAACTCCAACTTTAACTCTTATTTCTGTACAAATATGTGAGTCCTCCTGGAACATAGAAATGCCTACTGTACCTGAATTTTATAAGACAGCTGGATCTTTAGGTGCAATAGGTTTTTATCTGTTTCTGAAGGCTCACAACAGCATATAATGGAATTAAGGTGGGATTTGTACATGGGTCCAGTTGTTTAAAGTACACTGCACTGACCTCTAGGCTGCTCCTCTGCTCTGCAGGGATATCTGTATGGCCATTTTTGCACAAATGATGCCAGACAGATATTCTTGTGCCTGCTTTTTTGGCATTCACATTCTGGATGTTTTCAGTGCAAGAATGTCCTTCTCATGTATTTTCAAACAGGAAATCCCCAAATTTTCCTTATTCAAAAAATGGTTGTGAGATGGATTTTTTGTGGATGTTATGAGCAGAACGTCCCAATTCTGACCTAATTTAAGATGGCATAGAAAACACCAATTTCAAGCCTATTTTATCCAGTACGTAAGTACATAAGTGTTGCCATATTGGGACAGACCTAAGGTCCATCAAGGCCAGCATCCTGTTTCCAACAGTGGCCAATCCAGGTCACAAGTACCTGGCAAGATCCCAAAACAGTACACTACATTTTATGTTGCTTATCCTAAAAATAAGCAGTGGATTTTCCCCAAGTCATTTTAATAATGGCTTAAGGACTTTTCTTTTAGGAAGATATCCACACTTTTTTTTAAATCCCCGCTAAGCTAACTGCTTTTACTATATTCTCAGGCAACGAATTCCAGAGTTTAGTTACATGTTGAGTGAAAAGGTATTTTCTCAGATTTGTTTTAAATTTACTACTTTGTAGCGTCATTGCTATGCTACTATGAAGAAACATGCACACTTTTTTAAAAATAAAATACTAGTTTATATGGCTAAAAATGTACTTTTAAGGTATGGTCACTTACACCAGCCTTATAGTAGAAGAGAGATAATTTTCTAATAGATTTAGTAACTTGCCCCATATCTTGCCAGTGTTTGATTTCAATTACCCCAATATTGACTGGATAAATGTTGCATCAGGGAACACTAGAGAGGTAAAATTCCTAGACATAATAAATGACTGCTTCTTGGAGCAAATCATCCAGGGACCAATAAGAGGGGGAGCTCAATGGAGTTCACGAACTGAGGAGCACATGAAACAATAACAGCTTGGGATCTGATGGTAGCACCAGTCCACCAGATGTCCCTTTTAAATGGTTCTGTCAGGGGAAATGTTCCTGAAGATAAGTTAAACAATTCATTCTCTTCTGGTCATTCTGATTTGAAAAACCACAAGACTGTCCATTTTATATCATCAAAGATGCAGTTCTTGGAACTCATGACTCCAATCAGTCTCTTGACATTATTTCTGAGGCCCTTCTCTGTACCAAGGCTATGAAGTGGCTCGGTTGACTTGACCAAAAGTTTTTGTCTTTGAATAAGAAGCCCACAATACAAGGATTGCCCACTGCTTACATCAGACAAAGTGGGTCACAGGCAGCAACCTGCTGAAGTATAGGCCTCAGCAAATCTTGAGACAAAAGTTCATGCTGTTAGAAGCACTACCTGAATTATGTATTGTAGGAAGCTGTTAGTCAAGCTCTGTTTGTAGCTATATAGCAGGGGCCTAGCCCCTACAGGCCCCTAATTAATCTTTGCATGTAAATTCCACTGATTCCTGTTCAAAGAATGTTCTTTGATTGCAATTTTGAATTATACATAAATAAAAAATAGCAATTCATATTAAGAGGCAAATAATATGGGTTATTGCCTTAACACAGCTTGATAACTTCCCCCACTAAGTTAAAGTAAACAAAATGGCTCATGAAAAACTGAAGTATTCTTGTCATGACTAAAAGAAAATAATGAATGCATTTGGTATGATAGCATTACTACTACTACTATAAATCATTAGAGATTAAAATATTAAAACAGGCATATCTGCATGCATTATATTTATGCCACAGTAGTAAATGCAGGAGCACATGTATTTTGATGGAATTCAGAAACAGTGGTGAAAATTCACCTGATGGAGTGCTAACAGAAGCAAAATTAGGGGTCCCAGAAATGAGAATAAAGGGAATTTCATCCCTTTAGCTGTACTAGCCACACACACACACAATCTTCAGAATGTTGGCTAGCAAAGAGAGGGTTTGTTTTCAAACTTTTCTGTTGAAAGTGTTCTTCAATCAGCAGAGAGTCGATAATAAACTGACTGAAATTTGGATGTAAAGCATTACTACTAAATACACTGTCAAAATACTGTGACAGAGGAGATGAAATAACCAGATTCAGATCTGATGATTAGACTGAAAGTTTCCAAACTGTCTATGTAGCTTATGCAGAATCCTGCAAAACCTGATATTTGATTTTCTAAACCAGGCCAAGGGAGGGGCAGAAGACAAATACAATTTGGCATTGAATGAATGTGGATTGAAGGAGAACAAAGATTGAACGAGTGAAAATATAATTGCACAAGTATAAATTTGAAGAAAAATTAAGGGGTTGGTATCCAATATGGTTTAAGCAGGCAGGAAAGGCTCCTTCCTACTTAAACCATTGAGTGGGTCGAACCTGCAGCTCCTAACTGCACAGTGCTGCTAAACGTCCACTGTTACTGCCTCAGTACTGTCTAGCTAGTGCTAAGGAGCTCAGCTGCCCTACTAAATCAGACCAAAGGTCCATCTAGCTAAGCATCCTAATAGTGGCCAATCCAGGTCACAAGTAACCAACAGAATCTTACAAAGTGGAAAGATTCCATGCTACTTAACCCCAGGGATAAGCAGTGGTTTTCCCAGATCTACCTCAGTAATATTTTATGGACTTTCCCTCTAGGAATTTCTCCAAACCTTTTAAAAACCCATCTACAGTAATTGTCTTTACCACTTAAGTGATTACTCAATGCAGTGGTTCCCAAACCAGTCCTTTGGCTCCCCAGTCAGTTAAGTTTTCAGGATATCCACAATGAACATTCATGAGAGAGATTTGCATCCAGTAGAGGCAATGCATGCAGATCTCTCTCATGAGTATTCATTGTGGATATCGTGAAAACCTAACTGGCTGGGGAGCCCCAGGACAGGTTTGGGAATCACTGACTCAATGCATGGAAACCTTTATTATTATTAATTGAGAATATACAGTACATAAGCACAAGCATTTTGAAGCATACTGGGTTGACTTGACAGCAAATCATATCAGAAGCAGCTTATCTGCTGTGCAGGTATTTTTCTTTGTCCAGATATGAGATGGCTATGGATTGTCCCAGACTGATGGGTTTACTCTCCTCCATATGGCTGCATGGATACAGGAAATTGAGAAACGAGGGGAGAGAAACGTTGAGGATGCTTACTGGATCTATGTACAGCTTAAGGAGCAGTCCTGGTAGCTGATCCTTCCTCCCAGTACAACTGAGAAGTGAAGCTGGGAAATGAGGAAGACGCAGGGGAGGGAATGTTCCACTCATAGATACTACTGCTTTGGTACTTCTGGCCTGGTCTGGAGGGTTGCTAAGTAAGGAGAAATTAGATCGAAACCCACCTGGGATCAGCTTTCCTATGTATTTAGGCAGAAGTGTTAAGAAGGTGTGAATAAAGCAAAGAATTTCAGGCCAGATGGTTTATTTCACCTGGGGGGGGGGGGGGGGGGGGGGGTGTCTTTTACTAAGCTGGCCTTAGATGTTTTCATTTTGTTCCATCATTGCAGGAAAAAAAAAAAACTATATTTTGGAGCAGTGATCTGCATTTTTCTCTTTACATCTATTTTTCTCCCAGTTACTACTTATGGCTCCAGTACACTTTTTCTTCTTGGCACTGTCCCTTCCTAATTTGTTTCTCCATCTTAAACCACTGTACACTGCAGGAACACATTGTCCACCATCTGTATTCATCAGCTCACCATCTCTTTTTTCCTCTTCCTTTTTCTCAGCTCTCAACCTTAAACATTTCCTTCCTTCTATTCATCCATCTCCTTTCTATCTGAGTACATCTCGCCTTCGTCGCTGTCGTCGTACCTCTCCTACTCTTCTCTGTACTCTCTTACTCCTTTCTCCTGCTCTCCGCTGGGGACATTAATTCCAATCCTGGTCCTCCACATCAGCTCTCATCCTATTTGTGCAGGTCACACCGTGATATCTCCAATCTAATTTCTGTTCCTCCTCTCCCCCTCCTTCCCTGCCCTTCTCTTGCGCTCTGTGGAATGCCTGCTCTGTCTGTAACAAATTGTCCTACATCCATGACCTCTATCTCTCGTACTCTTCATCTGCTTGCCCTAACTGAAACTTGGCTTACCCTGAAGACTCTGCTTCAGTTGCAGCCCTATGCCATGGAGGTTATCTTTTCTCCCATACTCCTCACCCAGTTGGCCGCGGAGGTGGTGTTGGGCTACTAATTTCACCCTCTTGTAGATTTCAACCTCTTCTACCTCAGTCTCACTGTTTTTCTTCCTTCGAAGTCCACTCCATCTGTCTATTTGCTCCTCTGCCTCTCCGAGTAGCAGTCATTTATCGACCCCCTGATAAGTCCCTTTCTTCCTTTCTCACTGACTTTGATGCTTGGCTTTCCTTCTTTCTTGAACCTTCATCTCCTTCGCTCATTCTTGGGGATTTTAACATTCATGCTAATGATCCCTCTGCTTTGCAGCTTCTTGCTTTAACATCCTCTTTCAATCTTCAACTGTGCTCCACTGCTCCCACTCACCAGAACAGCCACAGTCTTGATCTTATCCTCACCTCAAACTGCTCACTCTCCAGTTTCTGTGCCTCAACTCTTCCCCTCTCTGACCATCATCTGATAACTTTCACACTTAAACACCCTCCTCCCCAGTCCCATCCAATCTTAACCAATACATTTAGGAATCTTCAGGCTATTGACCCTTCTACTCTGTCCTCCAATGTTTCAAATCTCTTCTCTACCAGTATGTTATCCAAGTCTGTCAATGAGGCTGTCTCTTCGTACAATACTATTCTCTCCTCTGCTCTGGATACTCTTGCTTCTCTCATTCCCCGTTCTGTAAAACGTACCAAACCCCAACCTTGGCTGACCTCTAGAATCCCCTACCTACATTCCTGTGCCTGCTCTGCTGAATGCCTTTGGCTAAAATCCCGTGCCCATGCTGACTTCATACATTTCAAATTCTTGCTGACCTCCTTCCAGTCTGCTCTTTTACTTGCCAGACAGGACTATTACATCCAGTTGACTAATTCCCTTGGCTCAAACCCTCGTCGTCTCTTTGCCACACTGAACTCAAAGTGCCTTCACCTCCAACCCCCCCCCCCTTCACTTTCCCCCCAGACTCTGGCTGAGTTCTTTCATGATAAGGTTCACAAGATTAAACTTGAATTCTCAACCAGGTCACCTCTACCTCTCCTTCCCTTAGTCCATTCTCTCAACCCTCCAACCCCTGCCTCCTTTTCTTCCTTTTCTGAAATCACTGAAGAGGAAACTACACATCTTCTTTCCTCCTCGAAACTAACTACCTGTTCCTCTGATCCTATTCCCACTCATCTACTTAACACTATCTCTCCTACTGTCATCCCGGTTATCTGTCATATCCTCAATCTTTCACTGTCCACTGCGACTGTTCCTGATGCCATCAAACATGCCGTAGTCACACCACTCCTTAAAAATCCTTCATTGGACCCTACCTGTCCTTCCAACTATCGCCCTATCTCCCTCCTCCCTTTCCTATCCAAGATACTTCAATGTGCTGTTCACCGCCGTTGCCTTGACCTTCTTTCATCTCAAGCTATTCTTGATCCACTTCAATCTGGCTTTCGCCCCCTTCATTCAACTGAAACAACGCTTGCTAAAGTCTCCAATGATCTGTTCCTAGCCAGATCCAAAGTTCTCTATTCTATCCTCATCCTTCTCGATCTGCTGCTTTTGACACTGTTGATCATAGTCTACTCCTTGATACGCTGTCCTCACTTGGATTTCAGGGCTCTGTTCTTTCCTGGTTTTCTTCTTATCTCTCCCAGCGTACCTTTAGTGTATACTCTAGTGGATCCTCTTCTACTTCTATTCCACTGTCAGTTGGTGTACCTCAGGGATCTGTCCTGGGACCTCTTCTCTTCTCCATCTATACTTCTTCCCTTGGTACTCTGATCTTGTTGCAGGAATTACCACTATTGTTAGCAGAATCTGTGGTACTTCAGGAGTCAAACACCACACACCAGAATGAGAGAGAAATCTTCTTTATTTGCCAGCAAACAAAGTAGGACATCAGCTCTAGCTCTCTCTGTGTCTTGTCCTTCTGTGTCTCTTCTTCTGAGCTCTCTCTCTGTGTCTCCTGTCTTCTCCTGTCTCGTCTCAGCTCCTTCTTCTAATGTAAGCTGATTCTGCTCTCAGTTATATAGAGTCCTACACCTCTCTAGCCCCCCCCTTTCTCACCAGATGGTAAAGAATAGATTGATTACCCTGTCTTGAACTAATTATTACTTACACATTACTTAAAAATATCAGTTACATAGGTTTGAAATATTTCCTAAACTGACCTATGATCTGGGGCCTCTCAAACTAGACAATGTGGCACCTATCTTCTGCATTTTATTATTATTCACATAATCAGATTCCCAATCAACTTCATACTAACTGGGTTCTGGCATTCATTAAGGGGTCAAGGGGCCAAGGGGCCAGTTTTGCTTAATGGCACACAGACATGGTTTGTTATTACTTTCAGGAGACCAGTCCTACATTTAGCTATTCATCAAGGAGAAGAGAGTTGACTTGTCCTGACCTCTTTCACCTAGCTAGGACTGTGGATAATTCAAACCAGATGATGACCTCTTAAACTGCAGACAAAGCTCACTTGAAAATCAGACACTGGATTGAAAAGATATTCTACATAGAAATAGAACTTATTAATTAAACAGAATAAAACATATTCTAAAATAAGCAGAAATCAGAATTCCTTATAAGACAAAATCTAAATCATCTAGAATTATTTAAACCTACACTATCTCCTTCTAAACAGCGTTAGCCTAATCTTTTTAAAACTGCAGTATGCCTTGCTTGCTGATCCCCTCGAGATTGAATGGCATCCAGATGTGGTAAATATGAACTAGCCTTAACAATCCATCACTCAAAAAGGGACAAAGAAAGTTTCATTTCTCACTAACCTTTCTAACCTCTCATCTAGCAAAAGCTAGACATTTGAGCAAATTAAAACCAGATGGCATTCTACCACTTGCAGGACTGAAAAGTTAAACACCAAATTAATATGATTTCTTTGCCCAGGCTGCCTCATTCCCCCCTTTGAGACTAAAATCAGCTTATGCAGAGATAAGTCTCACAACTCAAACTCTGGGGATTATAGAGATCCCAACTCCATACCTCCTCCTGGGGCATAACTTCTAGGAATAGGCTTGTGAATCACCATTACCCTACTCATTAAGGTCCGATGGCATAATGCCGAAGCACATGAGGCCAAGAAACAAAACAACAATCCTGCTAAAACTAAGACTATTAGGGAAATGAACAAGGGACGTATCCATGAGGTCAATGACCACCACCAGGAGGTAAGGTCTAATCCTCCTCGGTAATCCTCCACATTAAGACTGGCCAACTGTAGGACTTTATCCATGGCATGCCTAACTACATGCGTCCTATTTATGACAATGGTACAGCACTCTGAAGAATTGAGCACTGTGCAGAGGCCACCCTGGGCTGCAAAGAGGTAGTCAAGGCCCATACGGTTATACCGAGAAACTACACTTAATTCATTAATTTGATCCTGCAATGCATTGACTACCATGTTCAGCTCATGAACTAAAACATGGAGTAGGGACTGAAGTCGCCGGGTAGCCATGCCTAGTTCAGTGATACCCGCTACCGGGCCCCCAGTTGGAATCCAAGCCGTGGCAGAAAGGGCCACAAGTCTCTTTTTAGTCAGAGGATAAGTAGAGTTGATGTACTGGAGGGCTAATTCAATCGCCTCATCCTCTGTGGCAACGGAGGAGGGTAAGGACAAGGCCTCTCGCTTAGAGCGGTGCGGGGATGGTGACCTGAGAAGAGGAATAACTTTAGGAAAATAATTCAAGGTTACCAATACACAAAAATCATACGTGGGGGGAAGAATCATGTGGAGGACATTATCACAGAGCCAGTAATGGCCAAGGAGAGGGTGAGGGAAGTTCCCAATAAATGTTGGCTCAGGCTGGACAAGGTACTTAGGATGCCCATAATGCGAGCCCCTATCCCAGGGGGAACGAAGACGATATGGAGACTTTGCACACCATAGGTGCCAATCCCCAATTGTGACAGGCTGCTCACTTGTTACAAACTCTTCATACCCCGGGGACTTATGAAAGTAGAAAATAGGCCGGGACACTATAGTCCTCTCAGTGGTACGCTTAGGAGCCAGATAATCACCTGGGTCATAATCTGCAGGTACGGTAATAGGGCACATAGGAGTACCTGGAGAGACTACCCACACAGATTCCCCCTTCTCTGGGAGAACATTGGTATAGATACAGGAAATGGGAAGAACAGTTGAGATGTTTCTTGTTAAACAAAACACTCCAGAAGCTGGATAGGGAGACGTAAAGACTGGCCGTAGAGAAGATTCAGAGGGGGAAGTTGCATTATAAAAGGACCACCAAGTATAATCCTGGCTCCAAGGACCTGAACTCGAGAAATAGGGAGGTATAAGAGCTGTAAGCGGCACAGGGACAGGAACAGCTGGGACATCTGTGGTATAAGGAGAAAATCGGGAACACACAATACAAGGGGAAGTAATCTTTGCCTGGCTAATTAGTTCCTGGACAGAGTGTAGCCAAAGGTTGGAGCGAGTTAGGGTATTAGGAACAAGGAGGCAAGGAGTAGAAAACAACAAAAGCATCCAAACTACTAACATTTTCTTTCTTCCTAATCTAAAACAAATACAGCAAACTAATCAAGCAATAATATTCCAACAGTCTGTGCTAGTCACAGATTACTCTAATATAATGTTCTCAGTCTTTGAGTTCTTATACCAGTTGGGATAGAACCTCAACTGACAAGGATCAAGCTCTCAAATTCCAGGAAAGCCAGAATCAGGCAAGAAAGAGTCTCAGTATGAAGCCGAAGTCCAGCAGCTCCTGCGGTATGCAGTTGACCCTTCTTTTCAGCTAGTAGATTCTTTGGTTCGGGTCAAGCGCAGCTTCAATGGCTCCGCTGGATCACTTTCTGCTCTCCACTGTTTAGGCTCCGTCTGATCCGTGCAGGGCTCAGTCTGGTCAGCAGACTTGATTCGAGACCAATGGACCCATGGAGTTATCCCTGCGGCCTTCACAGCTGTAGGGGTAGAAAGCAAAACAGTAAAAGGTCCTTTCCACCGGGGCCCTAAGGGCTGGAGCCTCCAGTCTTTCACCCAAACTCTATCCCCTGGCAGGAAGGAATGTACCTGAGCCTGGAAGGGGACAGGGTTTATTTCTCTCACATAAGACTGAAGCTCAGAAATTATCCGGCCCAAGAGGGCTACCTGCTCCTGCACCTGGGCAGACCCTAAAGTCCCTATGTCTCCCTTAATTCCCTGCAAAATGGCTGGGGGCTTCCCATACACAATTTCAAAGGGAGAGAGGGCCGTTCCTTTAGTTGGGGTGCATCGGAGGCGGAAGAGGGCTAGTGGCAGTGCCTGTGGCCATTTCAGTTGGGTTTCCTGACAAATCTTTGCTAGGCTATTTTTCAAGGTTCTGTTTGCCCGCTCAACCTGCCCTGAACTCTGGGGACGGTAGGCACAATGCAATTTCCAGGTAATGCGCAATGCGCGGGACAGGGCCAGAAGTGTGGCTTCAACAAAGGCGGGACCATTATCTGAGCCTATGGCAAGGGGCAGTCCATACCTGGGGATGACATCCCTAAGGAGGGCTCGAGCTACTTCTGTGGCTTTCTCAGTGACTGTAGGGTATGCTTCCACCCACCCAGAGAAAGTGCAGACCATGACCAAGAGGTATCGGAACCTACCGCTCCTGGGCATTTCTGTGAAGTCTGACTAGGGACTCAAAGGGTGTTAGTCCTCTAGACTGAACTCCTGGTGGAATACAGGGTCCCTGACGAGCATTATTCTGGGCACAGAGAGTACATCGGGCAGAGGCAGTGGCAACCAGACTATCCAATCCTTCCAGCACCACTACTCAACTGAGTAGGCGGGCTAGTGCTGTTTTCCCTAAGTGTGACAAGTCATGAGCTTGAGACACTACAGGTCAAGCTAGGTGGCGTGGCACCAGAACTCTGGTATCAGGGAGATGTAACCAGCCATCAGGTCTCCTTACTGCCCCTTCTTCTTGAGCCCATTTCTCTTCCGTTTGGGTGTACATAGGCGTCCATTCTTGCAGTCGAATTTGGAACAGGGGGGTCACAGTACCTGCTGGGGGTCCTCGAGCAGCTTCCTTGGCCACCCGATCAGCATGGCGATTCCCTCGGGCCACTGGAGTATCTGTCCTTTGGTGTCCCCGGCAGTGAATGACAGCTACCTTTTTGGGGGCCCAAACGGCCTCTAGCAACTGAAGTATTTCAGGTCCATACTTAACAGGTTGGCCTGCGGCATTTATGAGTCCCTTTTCCTTATACAAAGCTCCATGAGCGTGTAGAGTTGTGAAGGCATACTTGGAATCAGTATAAATGTTGGTCACCAGTCCTGCTGCTAGCTCCAGAGCTCGTATGAGGGCCACAAGTTCTGCTTTCTGGGCTGAAGTTCCTTGGGGCAGGGCCCTTGCTTCTATCACCTTGTCCTCTGTCACCACAGCATAGCCTGCCAATCGCTTGGAGTTCTCCACGTAACTGCTTCCATCTGTGAAATAAATTACATCTGGGTCCCTCCAAGGAACAACTTTAAGATCTGGTCGACTGGAATACACTTCATCCATGGTTTGGATACAGTCATGATCCGGTGGTCCCTCAGATGCTGGCAAAAGAGTGGCGGGATTGAATGTAGCCACTGTTTCCAGGTGTATCCGTGGATTCTCACATAAGCTGGCTTGGTACTTAACCATGCAGCTATTTGTAAACCAGTGGTTGCCCTTGTACTCCATGAGGGTGAGAACTGCGTGGGGGACTTTGACAACCAGTTCTTGCCCCAAGGTCAACTTGTCAGCTTCCTGGACCAGTAAGGCTGTTGCTGCAATGGCCCTCAGGCAGGCTGGCCATCCTTTAGCCACTCCATCCAGCTGTTTAGACAGGTATGCAACAGGCCTCTGCCAGGATCCCATCATCTGGGTCAGCACACCCAGAGCAACCCCCTGTCGCTCGTGGACATACAGTGAGAAAGGTTTCTCCACATCAGGAAGGCCTAACGCAGGGGCTTGGAGTAGGGCTTTCTTTATGGCGATGAAGGATTGTTGAGCAATAGGTCCCCATTCAAATGGTTCCTTTTCACCCCCCTTTGTGGCCTGGTAAAGGGGTTTCGCCATCAGTGCAAAATTCGGAATCCAAATTCTGCAGAATCCGGCTGCTCCCAGAAATTCCCTAACTTCCCTTCTGGACTTGGGTTGGGGAATTGCAGCAACCGCTTGCTTCCTACTGACATCCAGTCTCCGACTTCCCTGGGAAATGCAGAAGCCCAGATACTTCACTTCTGACTGACAGAGTTGGGCCTTCGAGCGTGAGACCTTATAGCCCGCATCCAAGAGTAACTCCAGCAATTCTCTGGTAGCCTCGAAACACTCTTCCTGGGTCACTGCTGCAATCAGGAGGTCATCTACATACTGGAGTAAAACTCGCCTGGAAGGCTCAGATTTAAAAGTCTTAAGGTCTTGTCCTAGGGCAGTCCCAAAAATGGTGGGGGAGTTCTTGAACCCCTGTGGCAGGCGGGTCCATGTATACTGAAGCTTCCGTCCTGTTACTGGGTTTTCCCATTGAAAGGCAAAAAGCAGTTGACTGGCGGGGGCCACCCGAATACAAAAGAAGGCATCTTTTAGGTCCAGTGTCGTGAAATGGGTAGCTCCAGAAGGTATCAATCCAAGCAGGACATATGGATTAGGCACTACAGGGTGTAATGCGAATGCCAGGAGCCTAAGAAATAAGATGGGGGAGTTGGAATATATTGCACTAAATGAAAAATTAGATATAATAGGCATCTCTGAGACCTGGTGGAAGGAGGATAACCAGTGGGACACTGTCATACCGGGGTACAAATTATATCGTAGTGATAGGGTGAATCGGATTGGTGGAGGGGTAGCATTGTATATTAACGAGAGCCTTGAATCAAATAGATTGAAAATTCTGCAGGAAACAAAACACTCCTTGGAATCACTGTGGATTGAAATTCCATGTGCAAAGGGGAAAAGGATAGTGATAGGAGTGTACTACCGTCCGCCTGGCCAGGACGAACAGACGGATGCGGAAATGTTAAAGGAAATCAGGGACGCAAACAAACTGGGCAACACAATAATAATGGGGGATTTCAATTACCCGCATATAGACTGGGTTAATGTAACATCTGTACACGCAAGGGACATAGGATTTCTTGATGAAATCAAGGACAGCTTCATGGAACAGCTAGTTCAGGAGCCGACAAGAGAAGGAAAAATACTAGACTTAGTCCTTAGTGGTGCTCATGATCTAGTGCAGGGGGTAACGATACGAGGGCCGCTTGATAACAGTGATCATAATATGATCGGTTTTGATATTGGCATTGAAGGAAGTGAAACTAGGAAATCAAGTACGCTAGCGTTTAACTATAGAAAAGGTGATTACGACAAAATGAGAAAAATGGTGAAAAAAAGACTGAAAGGAGCAGCTCACAGAGTAAAAAACTTGCATCAGGCGTGGATGCTGTTTAAAAACACCATCCTGGAGGTTCAGGACAAATATATTCCACGTATTAGAAAAAAGGGAAAAAAGACTAAACGTCAGCCGGCGTGGCTAAACAGTAAGATAAAGGAAATCATTAGAGCCAAAAAACAATCCTTCAGAAAGTGGAGAAGAGAACCAACTGAAAGTAACAGGATAGATCATAAGGAATGCCAAGCCAAATGCAAAGCGGAGATAAGGAGGGCAAAAAAGGACTTTGAGAAGAAATTAGCGTTGGAAGCAAAAATACATAGTAAAAATTTTTTTAGATACATTAAAAGCAGGAAACCGGCCAAAGAGTCGGTTGGGCCGCTGGACGAAAATGGTGTTAAAGGGGCGATCAAGGAGGACAAAGCCGTAGCGGAGAAATTAAATGAATTCTTTGCTTCGGTCTTCACCGAGGAGGATTTGGGGGGGACACCGGTGCCGGAAAGAATATTTGAAGCGGGGGAGTCGGAGAAACTAAACAAATTCTCTGTAACCTTGGAGGATGTAATGGGTCAGTTCAGCAAGCTGAAGAGTAGTAAATCACCGGGACCTGATGGTATTCATCCCAGAGTATTAATAGAACTAAAAAATGAACTTGCGGAGCTACTGTTAGAAATATGCAATCTGTCCCTAAAATCGAGTGTAGTACCGGAAGACTGGAGGGTAGCCAATGTTACTCCGATTTTTAAGAAGGGTTCCAGAGGAGATCCGGGAAATTATAGACCGGTGAGTCTGACGTCGGTGCCGGGCAAGATGGTGGAGGCTATTATTAAGAATAAAATTGCAGAGCATATACAAAAACATGGACTGATGAGACAAAGTCAGCACGGATTTAGTGAAGGGAAGTCTTGCCTCACCAATCTAATGCATTTTTTTGAGGGGGTAAGCAAACATGTGGACAATGGGGAGCCGGTTGATATTGTATATCTGGATTTTCAGAAGGCGTTTGACAAAGTGCCGCACGAAAGACTCCTGAAGAAATTGCAGAGTCATGGAATCGGAGGTAGGGTATTATTATGGATTAAGAACTGGTTGAAAGATAGGAAGCAGAGAGTAGGATTGCGTGGCCAGTATTCTCAGTGGAGGAGGGTAGTTAGTGGGGTCCCGCAGGGGTCTGTGCTGGGTCCGTTGCTTTTTAATGTATTTATAAATGACCTAGAGATGGGAATAACTAGTGAGGTAATTAAATTCGCCGATGACACAAAATTATTCAGGGTCGTCAAGTCGCAGGAGGAATGTGAACAATTACAGGAGGACCTTGCGAGACTGGGAGAATGGGCGTGCAAGTGGCAGATGAAGTTCAATGTTGACAAGTGCAAAGTGATGCATGTGGGTAAGAGGAACCTGAATTATAGCTACGTCTTGCAAGGTTCCGCGTTAGGAGTTACGGATCAAGAAAGGGATCTGGGTGTCGTCGTCGATGATACGCTGAAACCTTCTGCTCAGTGTGCTGCTGCGGCTAGGAAAGCGAATAGAATGTTGGGTGTTATTAGGAAGGGTATGGAGTCCAGGTGTGCGGATGTTATAATGCCGTTGTATCGCTCCATGGTGCAACCGCACCTGGAGTATTGTGTTCAGTACTGGTCTCCGTATCTCAAAAAAGATATAGTAGAATTGGAAAAGGTACAGCGAAGGGCGACGAAAATGATAGTGGGGATGGGACGACTTTCCTATGAAGAGAGGCTGAGAAGGCTAGGGCTTTTCAGCTTGGAGAAGAGACGGCTGAGGGGAGATATGATAGAAGTGTATAAAATAATGAGTGGAATGGATCGGGTGGATGTGAAGCGACTGTTCACGCTATCCAAAAATACTAGGACTAGAGGGCATGAGTTGAAGCTACAGTGTGGTAAATTTAAAACGAATCGGAGAAAATTTTTCTTCACCCAACGTGTAATTAGACTCTGGAATTCGTTGCCGGAGAACGTGGTACGGGCGGTTAGCTTGACGGAGTTTAAAAAGGGGTTAGATAGATTCCTAAAGGACAAGTCCATAGACCGCTATTAAATGGACTTGGAAAAATTCCGCATTTTTAGGTATAACTTGTCTGGAATGCTTTTACGTTTGGGGAGCGTGCCAGGTGCCCTTGACCTGGATTGGCCACTGTCGGTGACAGGATGCTGGGCTAGATGGACCTTTGGTCTTTCCCAGTATGGCACTACTTATGTATTTATGTACTTATAATGAAATAGTGGATTTGTTGACCACTCGTAAGTCTTGGACTGGCCGGTAGTCCTCAGTCCCTGGCTTCTGGACTGGCAACAGCGGCGTATTCCATGGAGACTGGCAAGGTCGAATAATTCCATGGGATAACAGACAATTCAGATGTGCTTGAATCCCTTCCAGAGCCTTTCGGGGAATTGGGTATTGACGAAGATGGATTGGCCGGGCACTTGGAAGTAAGTCTACATGGACAGGAGGAATATTTCGGGCCAACCCTGGGGGATTATCTTCTGCCCATACCCCATTGACCTGGAAGCTGTCGGCCAGGGGTAGGTCAACTTGGCCATGCAACTGATGCAGCCGCCATTCTTCTTCAAGGGGGCAGCAGAAACTCAATATGCCCTTAGGGCTGGATGTCGGGGGCCGAAAGGAGACTGAAGTCTGGCCATCAGAGTCAAAGGAAATTTGGGCCCTAAGCTTGGACAGCAGGTCCCGGCCTAACAAAGGGATTGGACAGTCTGGCATATACAGGAATTCATGAGTGACTGTGTGTGAGCCTAATTGGCATTTACGGTTCGTCAGGAAGGGCCTCCGGTTCTGCACCCCCGTGGCTCCCACCACTCGGACAGTTTTTCCAGACACAGGCGCTAATCGCTCCGTCACAACAGAGTGTTCAGCTCCTGTATCAATCATGAATGGAATTGAGCGGCTCCCTATGGTTAGCTTGACCATGGGTTCCTGGGAGCCCAGTTTGTAGGAACCCGGTCTGTCCTATTCATCCCATTCTGCCATCTCGGCTATCCCAATGATGTCAGATTCAGAAGGCTCATACCTTCCCTCTCGAACTCGGCCTCGGCTTCCTCGATCTCCTGGTCCCCTTCTCAGTCCCTGGCGCCTCTGGGGGCATTCATCTTTCCAGTGCCCTCTTTCCTTGCAGTAGGCGCACTGATCCCTCTCCAATCATGGTCTGAGATTCTCCCCTCGTGGCCGGGATTGATTGAAGGAATCTCGAGGCCGGGCTGGCGGTCCGGGGTCCCACTTTGGCTTCCCATTGGCTAGAGGTCGACCTCGGTTAAGGGTGGAATTAGTAATGGCTGCCGCCAAGAGGTCGGCCTTCTTCTGCATCTTCCGGTCAGCCTCTCGGCGCATCTCCTGATCCCTATTAACGAAAACCTTTGTTGCGATCTCAATTAGCTGGGTGGTATTCATCCCTGCGAATCCCTCCTGACGCTGCAGCTTCTTCCGGATATCTGGCATACTCTGGGCCACCAATGCACTATTCACCATTCTCTGGTTTTCTAGTGCCTCAGGGTCGAATGGGGTGTATGTTCTGTAGGCTTCAATTAGTCGCTCTAAAAAGGCCCCAGGGGATTCAGTTGCCCCTTGGAGAATTTCAGAGACCTTTGCCAGATTAATGGGCCTCTTTACGCCTTTCTTCATACCTTCCAGCAAGTCCCGGCAATAGCCAGACAACAGTTCATAGTGCTGCCCATTATTTGGATCCCAAGCTGGAGCTGCGCGAGGGAACCGAGTTCTAACCCATTCCTCTGGGTCCTGTATCCCCTCGGGGACACGCGCTCGCGTGATGGCCTCAGCATTTTGTAAAATCTTCCGCCTCTCCTCAGTTGTGAAGAGGGTCAGGAGAAGCTGTTGACAATCAGTCCAAGTTGGGTTATGGGTGGCCATAATACTAGCCACTAGGTCCACCACTGCCTGAGGCTTTTCAGTATAAGAGGGGTAATGCGTCTTCCAATTCAGGAGATCGGTGGTTGTGAAGGGTACATACTGGTAGGCCTGTATAACCTGACCCTGATTATTAGGATCCGGTCAAGTGGTGGTTACCTGTCGGAGGGGCAGAGCTCTCGAGGAGGTGGGAATGGAACCTGAGGTAGAGCTAGGAGCTACCCCCTTATCATGCTCAAAGGTGATTGCAGCGGGTCTAACCCATTCAGGGGATGTGTGTTGAACCCCTGAGGGATGGGGAGGGGTACTCATAGGCTGAGAGGTGATCACAGGTGATTCAGTCCATTGAAAGGGATGCTGGGCCCCTGATGAGTGGGAAGGGGTACTAGAGGGAGAGGCTGGGCTGTCGGGAGTTGAGGAGTCAGGGAGTGGGGCCCAAAGCGGGTTATGAGAGGTTAGCAGGGAAGGATGTGGCAGAGGAGGGTAGATGCTGGCTGAAAAGTCCAACCTAGGATGTGGCGGGGTTTGCACAGAAGGGGAGGAACTATCCGGAGAAGCCTGTGCTGGAGAGGCTTGGGCTGGATGCCGTGGATCTCTGGGGGTGGAACGGAACCCCAACAATGGGCCATAAGGTGGTGGCTCAAGATCTGAGGGGTCATCAGAGAGTATGGGTTTCTCGGATAGGGTAGGGGCGGAAGCCACCGATTGGGTGGTAGGCTTCCTGGGACTCTTTCCCTCCTCCAGTTTAGATTTTCTAATAATCTTTCTTTGAACGCGGCCCAGCATGAACTTCACCGGGGATCCCATATAAGTTTTCAACCAAGAGGGAGGGTCAGTAACAAGGCTGTCCCAGGAATCTATATAGGGGAGTTGTTCAGAATATTCTGGTTCTCCTACAACTATGCTGTAGACCTTCCGGATTACTTCAATATCTAAGCTGCCACCAGGGGGCCACCTCACTCCCATAGATGGCCACTCAACTTCACACAAGGTTCTTAGAGTACTTAAGTTTAAAGTCTGTCCATAATCATTAACTAAAAATCCTTTCTTAAAATTCTTAAGCATACAATCTAGGGGAGTAGCAGTTTGACTAGATGATGTCCCTCCCATAATGCTTACAGTTACAACACACAGAAAGGAAGGGAAATTTTTGGAAGTGTGGTAAGGGGTCCACACATCCAGAGACACAAGGTAAACAAACAACAATCGCTTCCTTCCGTCGCTGGCCAGTTGAACTCGCGTTAACTGGAACCGCAGCTATAAGAAGTCCACACTCATTTAATCATTCATTCATCACACACACTGTACAAAAAATCCCACCCAACAATTTCAGATTTCTCAGATACAGGTAAGCTCTGGCGGTTTCCCTGCTAGTCCCCACTAGACTAGAAGGTACTAAGGCCTTAAATATCGGCGTTACATTGGCCACCCTCCAATCTTCCGGTACCACGCTCGATTTTAAGGATAAATTACAAATCAATAACAGTAGCTCTGCCAGCTCATTTTTTAGTTCTATCAGTACCCTGGGGTGAATACCATCCGGTCCAGGAGACTGCTACTCTTCAGTTTGCAGAACTGCTCCATTACGTCTTCCAGGTTTACAGATATTTCATTAAGTTTTTCCGACTCTTCAGCTTCGAATATCCTGTCCGGCACCTGTATCCCACCCAAATCTTCCTCGGTGAAGACCGAAGCAAAGAACTCATTTAGTTTTTCTGCTGTTTCTTTGTCTTCTTTGATCGCCCCTTTTGCACCCGTGTCATCCAGTGGGCCAATCGATTCTTTTGCCGGTTTCCTGCTTTTAATGTATCAAAAAAATTTTTACTATCAGTTTTCACCTCTAATGCTATCTTTCTTTCAAAATCCCTCTTTGCCTTTCTTATCAGCGCTTTGCATCTGACTTGACATTCATTATGCCGCTTCTTATTTTCTTCATTCTGTTCCTTCTTCCATTTTCTTAAGGATTCCTTTTTAGCTCCAATAGCTTCCTTTACCTCACTTTTTAACCATGCCGGCTGCCGTTTGGTTTTCCGTCCTCCTTTTCTGATACGTGGAATATGTTTGGCCTGGGCCTCCAGGACAGTGTTATTGAACAGCATCCATGCCTGTTGTAAGTTTCTTACCCTCTCAGTCGCTCCTCTAAGTTTTTTTTTTTTACCGTTCTTCTCATTTTATCATATCTTCCTTTTTTAAAGTTAAACGCTAACATATTTGACTTCCTATGTTTACCTTTTTGAAAGCAACTGAAAAATGAGCTTGCGGAGCTACTGCTAGTGATATGCAATTTATCCTTAAAATCGAGCGTGGTACCGGAAGATTGGAGGGTGGCCAATGTAATGCCGATTTTTAAAAAACGTTCCAGGGGAGATCTGGGAAATTATAGACCAGTGAGTCTGACGTCGGTGCCGGAGAAAATGGTAGAGGCTATTATTAAAAACAAAATTACAGAGCACATCCAAGGACATGGATTACTGAGACCAAGTCAGCACAGCTTTTGTGTGGGGAAATCTTGCCTGACCAATTTACTTCAATTCTTTGAAGGAGTTATCAAACATGTGGACAAAGGGGAGTCGGTTGATATTGTGTATCTGGATTTTCAAAAGGCGTTTGACAAGGTACCTCATGAAAGGCTACAGAGGAAATTGGAGGGTCATGGGATAGGAGGAAATGTCTTACTGTGGATTAAAAACTGGTTGAAGGATAGGAAACAGAGAGTGGGGTTAAATGGGCAGTATTCACAATAGAGAAGGGTATTTAGTGGGGTTCCTCTGGGGTCTGTGCTAGGACTGCTGCTTTTTAATATATTTATAAATGATTTAGAGATGGGAGTAACTAGCAAGGTAATTACATTTGCTGATTACACAAAGTTATTCAAAGTCATTAACTTGCGACAGGATTGTGAAAAATTACAGAAGGACCTTACGAGATTGGGAGACTGGGTGGCAAAATGGCAGATGACGTTTAATGTGAGCAAGTGCAAGGTGATGCATGTGGGAAAAAAGAACCCGAATTATAGCTTCATCATGCAAGGTTCCACGTTAGGAGTTACGGACCAAGAAAGGGATCTGGGTGTCGTCGTCGATTAATACACTGAAACCTTCTGCTCAGTGTGCTGCTGCGGCTAGGACAGCAAATAGAATGTTGGGTGTTATTAGGAAAGGTATGGAAAACAGGTGTGAGGATGTTATAATGCCGTTATATCGCTCCATGGTGCGACCACACCTTAAGTATTGTGTTCAATTCTGGTCGCCGCATCTCAAGAAAGATATAGCAGAATTGGAAAAGGTGCAGCGAAGGACAACTAAAATGATAGCGGGGATGGGATGACTTCTCTATGAAGAAAGACTAAGGAGGCTAAGGCTTTTCAGCGTGGAGAAGAGACGACTGAGGGGAGACATGATAGAGGTGTATAAAATAATGAGTGGAGTGGAACTGGTGGATGTGAAGCGTCTGTTCACGCTTTCCAACAATACTAGGACTAGGGGGCATGCGCTGAAACTACAGTGTAGTAAATTTAAAACAAATCGGAGAAAATTTTTCTTCACCCAATGCATAATTATACTTTGGAATTCGTTGCCGGAGAACATGGTGAAGGCGGTTAGCTTGGAAGAGTTTAAAAATGGGTTAGACGGTTTCCTAAAGGACAAGTCCATAAACCACTACTAAATGGACTTGGGAAAAATCCACAATTCCAGAAATAACATGTACAGAATGTTTGTACGTTTGGGAAGCTTGCCAGGTGCCCTTGGCCTGGATTGGCCGCTGTCGTGGACAGGATGCTGGGCTCGATGGACCCTTGGTCTTTTCCCAGTGTGGCATTACTTATGTACTTATGTAAGTCGATCATGTTATGATCACTGCTGTCAAGTGGCCCCTGGACCGTTACCTCCTGTCTGGGTTTTCCCAGACATGTCTAAACAAACTCAAGCAAGAAGAAAAGATTTTCTTGCATTACGTACAGAAACATTGGCTTTGGGTGCTTCATTTAATTTGAATTACCCCTGTAAATGTAATATAAAATATTTAGGAGTGAAATATGTTTTCTTTGCCCCTGAACATTTGAAGCAATTTATTGATCAAAAAAAGGTTGTATAAGCATGTTTAGGTAACACGCAGTTTGTTTATCCCCGAGTTAAGGGTATAAGATATAGGTATTAATTTAAGTGGATATAATGCTATGCAGTTTCTTTAACTATGTGTTTAATATTAATCTCATCTGCTGAGTTTGTAACGGATTCTACCTCCCAATTTGGTGGTCTAATACAAGTTAAATAAGTATTTTCCCTTTTTTTAAATGTCATCTTGAATATTTGTAACTGCTTTGCTTAATTCAAGAATAATGTTGTGTGTACTCTTGAAAAGACAATCAAGAATTGAATAAAAAAACCATTTTGTTTTACAGAGAACACCAAATATGAAGATGTTTGAGACAGGTGAGATATTGATAGATAGATTTATTTATTTATTTAAACGATATCCAGGGGCGTACTGAGAGTGGTCTGGGCCCCCTGCCTGGCCACTGCCCGATGCCCCTCTACCGCCGCAGCTGACGCCCCCACCATCCAGGTTCTTTCCTGCCCACTGTGCTACTGCTACTCCCTCGCCCGTAGATGCAAATTTCAAAAACTGACATATTTCAATCAGTATAGTATAGGTTAATAAATACAAATAAAACAAAAAATGGAAAATATGAAGATACCATTTTATTGGGCTAAATATATTTTCCAATTAGCTTTCAGAGGCCAAAACCTCTTTCCTCAGGTCAGGACAGTGTACTGCTGTTAAGGTATTCTATTCCGATATGAGAAAGTAGGGTTGGGTCTCCAAACATTAGTCAAAAATGTATTAAAATTAGTCCAATAAAGATATCATCTTATTTCCATTTTCTTTATTAACACAGCTACCACACTACTTTATACTAAACTAAAAATAAAATTCATTTTTCCTACCTTTGTTGTCTGGCCGTTTACTTTTTTCTAATTGTGTTGGTCCCAGTCTCTTAACTCTCGCCAGCGTCTATCCCTCTCTCTCGTCCCCCCCTTTCCATCCAGAATCTCACCCTTCTCTCTCCTCACGTCCATCCAGTCTCTCCTCTTTTTCTCCCTCCTCCATCCAGCATCTGGCCCATCTCTCTCTCCACTTCCATCCACTCAGGCCCCTTTCTCTCTCTCCCCAGTTTCATCCAACATCTGCATCCTCTCTCCCCCTTCCATCCAGCTTCAATCCCCTCTCTCCTTTTCATCCAGTGTCTATCCCTCCTCTTCCCATTTCCATCTAGCATATGTCCCTTCTCTCTACCTCATCCAGTGTCTGTCCCTCCTCTCCCTCTTTCCATCTGACCTCTGTCCCCTCTCTCCTTCACATCCAGCATCTGTCCTCCCTTCCTCCTCCATCCAGCATCTATCCCATCTCTTCTCCCTTCCATCCAGCATCTGTTCCCCCTCACCACTCCATTCTCCATCCATTGTCTATACTTCCTCATCACCCAGTCATCCTGTACCGATGGTCCTCCTTATCCCTACTCAATTTATATGTGCCCACTATCACCTCACCTAATCTCCATATCCTCACTCTTCCACCCTACCCTCACTCACAGTCACACTGTCCCCCCTCCATCCAGTGTTGCAGTCTTTTTTTCAGCCCCACCCAACACCCAAACCTCTCTTCCCCCCCCCCTCCAGTACCACTTGCACACCATGCTATCCCCACTCCCACCCAACAATACCCCCCTGCCGTGACCATCGCTGCTGCTGCCCTGCTGCTGTTTCAGCAGTGGCAGCAAAAATAGAAAAATAGATCACGGGCTGCACTGTTCCGCTGGTAGCTGACTGGTTCTGCCCTGGAACAGGAAATTGTCAGAGGAAGGCGGGACCGGCAGCCACGAACAGGAACAGTGCGGTTCTGCGATCTTTTTCTCTGTTTTTGTTGCCACTGCTGTAACAGCAGCAGTGGTGGCTGCAGCAGGAGGGTATTGTGTGGGAATGGGGAGAACGGCGGGCATCCGGGCAGAGCCTCTGGGCCCTCGGGCACTGCCCGGTTGCCCGAATGATCAGTCCAACCCTGACAATATCCATGCCCCAAGTACACTCAGACCACCAGGGATTGAAAGATAGGTCAAGGGGAGGGGGGCTACAGGTTGGGGGAGGCGATGCAACTCCAGTATGAGAGAGAGAGAGACAGGCAGGGAGACAATCAGGAAAACACATGGTCATTTTCAGCTTAAACCTAAAACATGAGCAAATATTAAAATAACCTTTTGACCAAAACCAAAATCAAGTAGAAAAAGGATTTTGGATCTGGTTATGGCACCAGATTGGCCAAGGAGATCATGATACGATGGTCTGATGATTCTCTGAGGACAAGCAGGCTGCTTGTTCTCACGACTGGGTGATGTCCACGGCAGCCCCCTCCAACCAGAAAAAAATTGCGTGTGCGACCGCTCCCACTCAGTTTCTCGTTTTCCGCGCTTGGAGAGAGACTGCGTTGCATCCCTCTCCATTGTCAGCCTCAGAAACCGGTTAGCGGCCTCATCCGCTTTTTCTTTGTTTAGTGGCGCTGTCCGCACCTTCTTTTCTCTTCTCCTTATAGGTAAAAAAAAGTCTTCTTCCTTTTCTTAGTTTTTGCCACCTTTAGTTCTTTTCGCCGCCATCGCAGCCTTGTGGCCGCACATTCGCGTTCTTCCCTTTTTGTGGCATGTTTTGCCGCCACCATCGATGATTTTGACCTCACCACCGCAATTTTTCCATCAATGACATCAAGGATCCACAGCGGCTTCAAAAAGTGTGGTCGGTGCAGCCGGCATATCTCGCTTTCCGACACCCACGCTTGGTGCCTTCAGTGCCTTGGGCCTGAGCATAATCCCAAAGCGTGCAACTTGTGTCTCGGCTTAAAGAAGTGGACACAGGTAGCGAGGCAAGCTCAATGGGATCATCTTTTTGGAGCTTGCACCGGCCCCTCGGTGTCGACGTCGGCAGCATCGGCACCGGTGGCATCGCCTTCGGCACCAGACATGGCATCAACCTCAGGAGTACAGGTACTACTGGCCCGACGACCACCTCTTACTGGGAGCAGTGAGCAGCCTCCACCTGCCTCGGCAGTTCCTGCTGTGCAGGGCCATCGGGACCGACCACTTTCGGACCCGACCCCAAGGAGGTGTGTGGATTACACGTCCTCCTCGTCGGCGCTGACGTGCATCGAAGGAAGTTGGCTAAGAAGCACCGTCATTGTTCGCCCCCTTCACACGGCACTGGGAGCTCCGGGACATTGAGAGAGTCGGCACCCGAGAAGCGTTGACGCCGGGAGGACCGCTCCCCCTCCATCGAAGAGGTATGGATGCATCGGTTGTCGGGCAGTCTGGTACCATCTCCTGGCTTGTGCAGATTCGAGCGCCGACTCCTGCACCGGCCCCTCAGCTTTTTCCGATATCATGCCTCTAGAAAATATAACAAGGATGTCAAAAGAAAACATGTAGAGGAATGGCTCAGGGGATAAGATGCTTATAATGACCCGCATGTGTTCGTTTTCAAAGCAGGCCGTGTGAAATAAACTGTAAAATCAAATAGTTTGACAAATGGTATGTAAGTACTAGTATATTTTTACTGTTGCTGGTCCTTCAGAGTGGAATAAATTGCCATTGGAGATCGGCGAGAGAGAAACCTAACTTTTTTCAAGCACCTGTTTGTTTATTTTCTCTAAAAAAACAAATGGGGTTCACACTCTCCACAAAAAGGAAGCACAAACAAAGATAGGGTGGAAAAGAACCAAGTCCAAGAGATCAGTCCAAACACTGTGTAGGGTCCAAATAAAGTTGTATTTGGAGCATCTTATCTTGATAAACCATATAACAACCATACAGCTGAGTTTTGTACTATCTGCAAAGACTGAACACATGAGACAGATATGCCAAGGTATGCAATACTGCAGTAATCCAAACCGCTCAAAATCATTGACGGCAAAACAGCCTGAAAGTCCGAACTCACCAACAAAGGGCGCAACTTACTTAAAAGTAGGAACTTCAGACCACAGACTACACTTGAATCATAAAAGACAAGCAGGAATAAAAAAACACTCCCAAATTACGTATGTGAAGCAAAACCTGAACATTTTTCCTGAAATGAAAACGTGTGAAGGAAAGGCAGTACTCTCATCAGATGTAACCAACAATAACTCAGTCTTGTCAACATTTAAAGAGCTGATTATCTTTCATCCAAGTTGATACAGTGTCCAAAATACTCTACAACCGGAGTACTGCAGTGGAAAAGTCAGCTGTCAGTGGAAGAAAATACTGGATGTCATCTGCATATACACAGTATGATACCTCAAAAGAACACAACAGGCAACGTAAAGGAAAAGATACAAATTAAACAACAAAGCTGACAGCAATGAACCCTGCACGAGGTTTTAGCCCCCACATGTACCGCCCGGGTACAACCAGTTAATAAAGACACAAACCATTTCAGAACGGTTCCTGCAAGGCCATAACTACATAGATGATGCAACAGTATCCCATGATCCAAAGTATGAAATGCAGCAGAAATATCTAGTTATTTTATATAATTACTTTTTAGTGACACCCATTTTATTTATTTATTTTTTTGGCATCACTTGGTCCATTCTTCCTTTTGCGTGAAATTGTTTGAGCATGCAGCATAAGGTGATAACAAAGATGGCTGGGTCATTGGCATTTAAGAACTCTGTGCCAAATTTTTTGATTTAGTAAGCAAAAAAGATATTTATGTTAGGTGCAAGTTGTGTCTGGTAGGAGTGATGAAGTGGCGTCAGTGTCAGCAAAGAAACAAAATCTTGTTCAATCAACTGTTGACTTTAACCGTGACAGTGTTGCAGACTCAAGTGGATGACCTCATCATTTAGCGTTGGAGAATAGACAGCTTTCATTAAGCTCATCACTGGGTTGCAACCAAGGAGATTGGTTAGGAGTTGGAAAACTCTGGGTTGATGTCTTGAGGTTAAATTTGCAAAATGAAAGAAACACCGACAGCTCATTTGAGCAAACTACTACTACTACTACTATTAACATTTCTAAAGTGCTACCAGGGTTACGCAGCGCTGTACAATTTAACAAAGAAGGACAGTCCCTGCTCAAAGGAGCTAACAATCTAAAGGACAAAAAGTGCAGTCAATCAAATTGGGGGCAGTCTAGATTTCCTGGATAGAGGTACAATGGTTAGGTGTCGAAAGCGACATTGAAGAGGTGGGCTTTGAGCAAGGATTTGAAGATGGGCAGAGAGGGGGCTTGGCATATGGGCTCAGGGAGTTTATTCCAAGCATAGGGTGAGGCAAGGCAGAAAGGGCGGAGCCTGGAGTTGGCGGTGGTGGAGAAGGGTACTGAGAGGAGGGATTTGTCCTGTGAGCGGAGGTTACGGGTAGGAGCGTAAGAGGAGATGAAGGTAGAGAGGTAATGAGGGGCTGCAGATTGAGTGCATTTGTAGGTTAGTAGGAGAAGCTTGAACTGTATGCGGTACCTGATCGGAAGCCAGTGAAGTGACTTGAGGAGAGGGGTTATATGAGCATATCGGTCTAGGCCAAAGATAACATAGGCAGCAGAGTTCTGAATGGATTGAAGGGGAGATAGATGGTTAAGTGGGAGGCCAGTGAGGAGTAGGTTGCTGTAGTCAAGGCGAGAGGTGATGAGAGAGTGGATGAGAGTTCGGGTGGTGTGCTCGGAGAGGAAGGGGCGAATTTTTCTGATGTTATAGAGAAACAAGCGACAGGTAAGGCTGTCTGCTGGATATGGGCAGAGAAGGAGAGGGAGGAGTTGAAGATGACTCCGAGGTTGCGGGCAGATGAGACGGGGAGGATGAGGGTGTTGTTGACTGAAATAGAGAGTGGAGGGAGAGGAGAAGTGGGTTTGGGTGGAAAGACAATGAGCTTGGTCTTGGCCATGTTCAGTTTCAGGTGGCGATTGGACATCCAGGCAGTAATGTCAGATAAGCCGGACGATACTTTGGCCTGGGTTTCCACAGTTATGTCTGGTGTGGAGAGATAAAGCTGGGTGTTGTCAGCATAAAGATGATATTGGAAACCATGAGATGAGATCAGTGAGCCCAGGGAGAAGGTGTAGATTGAAAAAAGAACGGGTCTAAGGACAGATCCCTGAGGAACTCCAACAGAGAGCGGGATGGGGGTGGAGGAAGATCCATGAGAATGTACTCTGAAGGTACGGTGGGAGAGATAAGAGGAGAACCAGGAGAGGACAAAGCCCTGGAACCCAAATGAGGATAGTGCAGCAAGAAGTAAATTATGATTGACAGTGTCAAAAGCGGCGGATAGGTTGAGGAGGATGAGGATGGAGTAGTGACCTTTGGATATGGCAAGAAACAGGTCATTACAGACTTTAGTGAGTGCCGTATCTGTCGAGTGTAAAGGGCGAAAACCGGATTCAAGCAGATCGAGGATGGCATGAGAGGAGAGAAAAGCCGAGGCTGTGAACGGCGCGTTCAAGTATCTTGGAGAGGAAGGGTAGGAGGGAGATGGGGCGGTAGTTGGAAGGACAGGTAGGGTCTAGTGATGTTTTTTTGAGAAGTGGTGTGACAACAGCATGCTTGAAGGTGTCAGGGACAGTTGCAGTGGAGAGAGACAGGTTGAGGATATGACAGATGGGGGGGGGGGGGGGTGACAGTAGGAGAGATGGTGTTTAGTAAGTTGGTGGGGATGGGATCAGAGGAATAGGTGGTGCATTTCGAGGAGGAAAGAAGGTGGGCGGTTTCCTCCTCGGTGATATCAGGAAAAGAGGAGAAGGAGGCCTGGGTTGGTTGGTTGAGGGAGTGGGTTAAAGGGTGAAGAGGAGGAGGTGGCTTGGTAGTGAATTTGAGGTTGATCTTCTGCACCTTGTCGCAGAAGTAGTCAGCTAGTGATTGAGGAGAGAGTGAGGGGGTGGGTGGGAGCAGAGGGCACTTTGAGGAGGGAGTTAAGGGTGACGAAGAGAGGACGAGGGTTGGAGCCGAGAGAATTAGTCAATTGGGTGTAATAGTCCTGTTTGGCAAGGAATAGGGAGGACTGGAAGGAGGATAGCATGAATTTGTAATGAATGGGTGCAAGATTTCCTCCAGAGGCTTTCAGCAGATCGGGCGCAGGAGTGAAGGTATCAGATGCAAGGGGTCAGCCAGGGCTGGGGATTAGTACGCCTTGTGGGGCGGGAGATGGATGGTGCAAGTGTGTCCAGAGCACTGGAGAGAGTGGCACTGTAAGCAGAGACAGCCTTGTCGACAGACTCGGAGGACATGATGGAAGGGAGGAGATTAGAGATAGAAGAGGATAAGGTGGGAGGGTCGACAGCCTGGAGATTCCTGAAAGTAGTGGTTAGTGTTGGGCGGGACTGAGGGGGAGGGTGATGAAGTGTGAAGGTGATCAGGTGATGATCTGAGAGAGGAAGAGCAGAGGCGCAGAAATTGGAGGGTGAGCAGGTAGAGGAGAGGACGAGGTCAAGACAATGGCCAGCTTGGTGAGTAGGGGTGGTGAAGCTCAGCTGGAGGTTGAAGGAGGATGTCAGAGTGAGGAACTGAGAAGCGTAGGAGTCGAATGGGTCATCAGCGTGTATGTTAAAGTCTCCAAGAATGAGGGGCGGAGTTGAGGGTTGAAGAAAAACAGAGAGCCAGGCATCGAAGTCGGTAAGGAAGGAAGGGAGGGACTTATCAGGGGGGCGGTAAATGACTGCAACTCTGAGTGGCAGCGGGTAGAATAGACGGATGGAGTGAACTTCAAAGGATGAGAAGCAGTGAGACTGCGGTAGGAGGAGGGGTTGAAAACTACAGGAGGGCAAAAGTAAAAACCCGACCTCCTCCGCGGCCAACTGGGCGGGGAGTGTGGGAGAAAAGATAACCTCCATGGCACAGGGCCGCGACTGAGGCAGAGTCATCGGGGGTGAGCCAGGTTTCAGTTAGGGCGAGCAGTTGAAGGGAACGGGAGATGAAGAGATCATGGGTGAAGGAAAGTTTGTTGCAGACCGAGAGGGCATTTCACAGGGCACAATAGAAGGGGAGGGAAGAGGGGGGAAGGAGGGGAATAGAGATGAGATTGGAGACATCCCGGAATCGTTTGCATGGATAGGACGAGGACAGGTGTGGGGGACCTGGATTGGGATTGATGTCTCCCGCGGATAGCAGGAGAAGGAGTAAGAGAGTGTGGAGAAGGGTGGGGGAGGTAGGGCGACAAAGATGAGATGCGCTTAGGAGGAATGGGGATGGGTTTATGGTAGGAAGGAAGTGATGAAGGTTGAGAGCTAGAATGGAGGAGGGGGATAGGAGAGGTGGTGAGGGAGGGGGGTGGGTAGGTTATTGTAGTAGTGAGCAGGACGGGAGAGGACATGGATGGGCAGTGAGTTCCTGCGGTAGACAGCGGTAGGGGAGGGGAAAGATTAGGAAGGGACAGGGCAAGGAAAAGAATGTGTATAGGGGCCATATGTAGTGACTGAAGTGTTAAGCAACAGATAGAGCAGGAAAGTAGGACTGAAGGCTTAAAACTGGAACAGCAGGCAACACTTGGAATAGAAGGGCTGGCGGGTAGGCAGGTGGTTTGACAGGCAGATTGGCGGGTGGGGAGGTAGGTAGAAGGGCTGGCAGGCAGGTAGGTAGGTTGATGGGTGGGCAAGCAGACAGGTAGGTTGATGGCTGGGAGGCAGGCAGGTAAATAAGTTGGTGGGCTGGCAAGCCGGCAGGCAGGGAGGCAGGTAGGTAGTTGTGCAGGCTTGAAGGCAGGCAGGTGGTTGATGGGCTGACAAGCAGGCAAGCAGGTTGGGAGGCAGGCAGGTTGAAGGGTAAGCTGGCAGGCAAGTAAGTTGACAGGCTGGCAAGCCGGCGGGTGGGGAGGCAGGTAGGTAGTTGTGCAGGCTTGAAGACAGGTAGTTGATGGGCTGACAAGCAGGCAGGTTGGTTGATGGGCTAGCAGGCAGGCAGGCAGGTAGGCTGGGACTGATTCGATGTGACTGGAACAAGCTGGAGCAGAGGAGAGCTGAGCAGTGGAGAGCTCAGCGGCAGGACTGGAACAAGCTGGAATAATTTGGAGCAGAAGAGAGCGGAGCAGCAGGACTGGGACAAGCTGGAACAGATGGATTGGAACAAGCTGGATCAGGCGGGCTGGAACAAGCTGGAGCAGAGGAGTGCTGAGTGGCAGGACTGGAACAAGCTGGGTCAGGGGGACTGGAACAAGCTGGAGCATGTGGATTGGAACAGGCTGGAGCAAAGGAGAGTTGAGCAGCAGGACTGGAGCAAGCTGGAACAAGCTGGAGCAGATGGATTGGAACAGGCTAGAGCAGAGGAGAGCTGAGCAGCAGGACTGGAGCAAGCTGGAACAAGCTGGAGCAGATGGTCTGGAACAAGCTGGAGCACAGGAGAGCTGAGCAGCAGGACTGGAGCAAGCTGGGACAAGCTGGATCAGGCGGACTGAAACAAGCTGGAGCAGATGGATTGGAATAAGCTGGAGCAGAGGAGAGCTGAGCAGCAGGGTTGGAACAAGCTGGATCAGGTGGACTAGAACAAGCTGGAGCAGATGGACTGGAAGAAGCTGGAGCAGAGGAGAGTCAAGCAGTAGGACCGGAACAAGCTGGAAACCGGACTGCGACAGGCTGGAGCCGAAGAGAGCGGAGCAGCCGGACTGGAACACGTTGGGCAAGATGGACTGGAACAAGCTGGAGCGGGAGAGAACGGAGCAGCAGGACTGGACATGCTGGAGCAGATAGATTAGAACAGGCAGACGGAGGGGCAGACGGGGCGGTGGCGGAAGGACCGGCAGATGGGCAGGGCAGTAGGGCAGCAGGGTGGCAGGGCCACAGGCGAGGACCAGAGCCAGCACCAGCACCTCCCTCCAGGCTCCGACAGCCGGTCTTAACTAGCAGGCCGCGCAGACAACCACTCGTCTGCTGACAAGATGGCGGCGGCGGACCCAAGTGCTCCAACAGCGCTGGGCAGGAGCAGCATCCGCAAGCCACAGCGGGTGATGACGGCGGCGCTGTTGCGGCCCCCGAAGGACGCAATGGCCGTGCTAGAGCCCGTGGCAAACGGCGCACTCTCGCTGGAGGAGTCGGTCTGCCTGTTCGTGTACAGCGCCATAAGTCATAAGCGCAGTTTCTTCGGTGTGATTGTTCATTGATTGGATGAAACTTCTCTATAGAATCACTCTGCTGCTCCTACATGTCAGTGTATCAAGGGGGGTAGCACATGATCTGATAATGTCAACTCTTGATCTGGCAGCTAAGGTGACAATGACCATCACAGACAATGGCTCTAACTTGGTCAAAACCTTCCATTTGTTTTCGGAAAACTGACCTGATCATGGCTTGTTTCCTCAGTCCTCAAGAATCTGAATCAGAAGAGACTGACTTTACTGATATCAGTGAGGTCTTTGCTGATGGTTGTGATACCACAGAAGAGCAGTATGGTTTCCCACCGCACCAACAATGCGCTATACACCCACCGCTGGGTCTCCCCATAAATGTGGATCCAAAACATTCCGAGGAGGGGGTACTATCCAACTCCCTCTTGCAAGGACATCCACATAAGACTATAAATTAGTGCTGACTTATGTATAGATCTGGCATTCCCAAGTCCAGATTTCTATAATTCAAATGATTCAGAACTCAGCCGCTACGTTAATATTCCAGAAAACTTGGCTGGACAATTTAAGTCCTTTATTAGGAGTACTGCATTGGTTGCCTGTGACACCTTTGGTCATCTTTAAGGCACTTTGTTAAGTGTTTAAGTTTTTGGATAGTTTCTGCCCTGAAAATGGATCTCAGTTGGTGAATGTGTTGAAATCCAGGATGACTTCTAGAAGGTGTAATTGCTTATTGCTACCTTGTCCTTCAACTAAAAATATACGGTTTAAGGCCGTTTTTGTTCATGTTTTCACTGGCTATTCGTGATTGAAATAATCTCCCGTGTGAACTTTCTATAATAAGGAATGATTTTTTGTTCATAAAGCTTTGAAAACCTATTTACTAGATTGGGGGGGGGGGGGGGGTGCTAATTTTCTTGCTGCATGTAATGATTTGGTGTTTATTTTCGCATTTGTGTTAATTCCTGATATTCTTCTGTCAGTCTCTTATTTATATCAGTGGCGTAGCTACAGGTGGGCCTGGGTGGGCCAGGGCCCACCCACTTTGGACTCAGGCCCACCCAAAATTGTGACACTTTCGCTGTGGCTGGTGGAGATCTCCAGTCCTTGCCAGCTGAAGCTTTTCTCTCCTTGGGCAGCCAGTGCTCCTGAAAATGCTCAGTTTTCGCACATGCAAAAGTACTGAGCATGCACGGCCTGCTGGCAACAGCATTAGTTTGAGGCAAGTGCTGCCGGTTGCCTTTTGGAAGCGTACTGGCTGCGTGAGGAGGAGGTTTGAGGATCCCAGCCAGCTGAAGTATTTAATATTTGGGGTTTGTGGGCAGGGAGGGGTGGAGAGAGGAGCAAACCTAGTGGGGTACTGAGGGGGAGAGGGGCAATTTCCATGCCCACCCACCTTGGGCTCAGGCCCATCCAAAAGTGGCCATCTGGCTACACCTCTGATTTATATTGGTTGTAACTCACCTTGAATCTAAATTTGGACAGTTGGTGAGAGTTAATCCCTAATAACATAACATAAAAAGAAACATTTTGGGACAGATTTGGATTCAATAGAATCAGGATGCAAGTCAGGGGCAGAACGCAATGGCCTGAAATAGACCTGAAAGGCAAGCAACCATACCATCCCTGACCTACAATAACATCTATGGAGGACACACTTCAATCAATTGCATAAGACCCAAGAGGAACAAACCAACATTAAGTGGAAAAAGAGAGGCAAAATTGTCCAGACCCCACAGGCTGCTAAAAGGAGTACCCTAATGAGCTCCTCTGTTGTACAACTTTATCCACTGTACGTTCGCTTGTCTTCGTTTCTCCTGTGGAGAGATTACCTTCTGTGGGTGTACTACTTCATCTGTGCAGCGAGGAGGCATAGCACCCCCAGCATGAACTGTCTACAGAAATGCCCATGTGTCCTAATGATGTCACCAGGGGTGGGGTTAGTAATTGTCCTGGCAGTTGGAATTAGCACAAGTGGAGCAATGTCAAGATGTTACAGATAGTGTGCCAGGTGGCCCTGGGAGGTAAAAACAAGCCAGGCAGGCTCACACAAAAACAGGGAACACAACAGACATAATTGTTGTCACTGGGAAAGTTCAGTTTCTCTACTTCTGTCTGCTGGTAGGAAAGGAACACAATTCAATGGTCTGGTCTAGTGTGATGAAAAGGAAATACAATTAGAGTTTATTCTTTAACGTATAAATGTAACTTTTTTTTAAGGTTATAATTCCTTCTAGGTCTAGGTCTTTCCCTGCTCCCCCATTGCCACTTTCTGCCTCTCTTTCTGTCTTCCGTTATTCTCCTGCTTCTATTTAAAAAATGTCTTGGCTCTCAATTCGCTCAAAGTTCATGTGGCAGTGTTGGAGAGCTATAGAGGTAGAATACAGAATGTCTTATTGGCATCTCACCCTGATATTGTGTGGTTCCTTAAAGGAGTCACTTATCTGCATTCTGTTCTGATATGGATGGTTCCAATTTCTTTGCCGAAGATTGGATCTCCATTTCTGTAAACCAGACTGTGTTTCTTCCTGCTTTTTCCAGGGAGTTCTATTCTGCAGAATAAACTTCCCTGTGGCTGTTAGATGTTAAGCAAGTCCTTATGTGCTAGCTTTCTTCTACCAATGATTTCAGGCATTCTGATCAGGTTTTTGTCCTCTTTTTGGGACCCCAGAAAGGTCTTCCAGGCTCCAAAGCAACAGTGGCCCGATGGCTTAAGGAGGCTATTTCTTTTTTTTTTTTTTTGATTTGTTAAACTTTTATTGATATTCCAACATAATATTACACTCGTAACCAATATTCCTATACATATCTCATCTGTAACATTCAAGCTTTGTTAACATTCTTTTATTTTTCCTCCTCCTCCATTATACCCCGACCCCCCCCCCTCCCCTTTCCCACCCTCCCCTCCCCCCATTAGCTCACTTAATCGTAACCATTCCTCCGCATTGGGTTTGTATTTTCCCTTTCGCCTATCAGTCATTTTTTCCATTCCCATCAAGAAATACAATTTGTTTTCCCAATCTTGTCTCATGGGGCCTGTTCTTTGTTTCCATTTCAATGCTATTGTTGTTTTGGCTGCGGCTAGGCATATACGTTTTATTTGAGTTTGCCAGGCCTTCCCTCCCTTATTCCCGTAACCCAGCAGACACCATTTGGGATCACAAATGAACTGAACCCCTATTACTTGAGTAATTAATCCTGTGACCATTTCCCAAAACTCTTGTATAATGGGACATTTCTACCAAATGTGATAGTATGTTCCTTTTCCTTCTTCACAGCGCCAGCATTTATCTGATGCATTAGGGAACATTGCTTTTAATCTGTCTGGTGTATAATACCAACGACTCATTACTTTATAAGCGTTTTCTTTCACCAGTACACAAATAGATGCTTTTTTTTTTACCTCTATACACATTTTCTTCCATTCTCCCCCATTGAATTCCTGTTCCAGATCCTGCTCCCAAGCTTTCATATAGGGTAATTTTTCAAAGGTAGTGCCCCTAATATGTTCGTATAGTTTAGAGATACCTTTTCCTCCCCCATATAGGGTCCCCCATAGGTTTTCAAACTTTTCATTATCTATCCAGTTGTCCTTATTCCATAAGGAGGCTATTTCTTCTGCTTCCATTCTGATGGGTAAATCTGCTCCCATACATGTTACGGCTCATTCTACCAGGTCTTTTAGCAGAGTCCAAGGCGATTTCGTTGGCAGAGATCTGTAGGTCGGCAACGTGGTCTTCTTATTCATTTGTTAAGCATTACTAACTAGATGTGTTTGCTCGAGCAGGTGCTTCTTTCGGGGCCACTGTTCTGGCTGCAGGGAATATCACGGTCCCTCCCCTCTTAAGGATTGCTTTTGTACATCCCATTTGTCTGGACTGATCCTTGGGACTTAATAGAAGGAAAAATTAGTTAATTACCTGACAATTGTCTTTCCTTTAGTCTCAAAGGATCAGTCCAGAGCTTACCCTTCTATGATAGTTTAGATTTGTCAGCATTTTATTAAAATTCATGTGTTTATAGTGTTTCTGGTTCCATTATTTCTAGGCTTTACATTTCATGGTTATTCTTCTTTATAGAGGCTGGAGTTTTTTTTCTATAAGTCACTCTCTTTTAACACTTTGTTATCGAATAGTGGCTGTCCAGTTAGATATGTACTATAACAACGTAACTCATCTAAAACTAATAATTATAAGCCGCATTAAACCGAAACCTTGTTTTTGGATAATTGTGGGATATAAGAATGAACAAATAAAATAAATAATGCCTTTAAATTTCTAATCTAATCTCTCTGTTTTTCCATTCAGGAATACCATCTCATATGAAAGTGAAAGGTATAAAATCTTTTTTTTTTTAAACATATACCAGATGATATTTAAAACTTTTTAACTGGCCAGGAACGGCACTTCACTGGCTATCTACTACTACTACTTAACATTTCTAAAGCGCTACTAGGGTTACGCAGCGCTGTACAGTTTAACAAAGAAGGACAGTCCCTGCTCAAAGGAGCTTACAATCTAATGGACAAAATGTGCAGACAATCAAATTGGGGCAGTCTAGATTTCCTGAATAGAGGTATAATGGTTAGGTGCCGAAGGCGACATTGAAGACGTGGGCTTTGAACAAGGATTTGAAGATGGGAAGGGAGGGGGCTTGGCGTATGGGCTCAGGAAGTTTATTCCACGCATAGGGAGAGGCGAGGCAGAAAGGGCAGAGCCTGGAATTGACGGTGGTGGAGAAGGGTACAGAGAGGAGGGATTTGTCCTGTGAGCGGAGGTTTCGGGTAGGAGCATAAGGGGAGAGAAGGGTAGAGAGGTAATGAGGGGCTGCAGATTGAGTACATTTATAGGTTAGTAGGAGAAGCTTGAACTGTATGCGGTACCTGATCGGATGCCAGTGAAGTGACTTGAGGAGAGGGGTGCTATGAGCATATCAGTCCAGGCGGAAGATAAGACGTGCAGCAGAGTTCTGAACGGATTGAAGGGGGGATAGATGGCTAAGTGGGAGGCCAGTGAGGAGTAGGTTGCAGTAGTCAAGGCGAGAGGTAATGAGAGAGTGGACGAGAGTTCGGGTGGTGTGCTCAGAGAGGAAAGGGCAAATTTTGCTGATGTTATAGAGAAAGAAGCGACAGGTCTTGGCTATCTGCTGGATATGCGCAGAGAAGGAGAGGGAGGAGTCGAAGATGACTCCGAGGTTGTGGGCAGATGAGACAGGGAGGATGAGGGTGCCATCGACTGAGATAGAGAGTGGAGGGATCGACTGAGATAGAGAGTGGAGGGAGAAGAGAAGTGGGTTTGGGTGGAAAGACAATAAGCTCTGTCTTGGCCATGTTCAGTTCAGGTGGCAGTTGGACATCCAGGCAGCAGTGTCGGATAAGCAGGCCGATACTTTGGCCTAGGTTTCTGCCATGATGTCTGGTGTGGAGAGATAAAGCTGGGAGTCATCAGCATAGAGATGATATTGGAAACCATGAGATAAGATCAGCGAGCCCAGGGAAGAGGTATAGATTGAAAAAAGAAGGGGTCCAAGGACAGATCCCTGAGGAACTCCAACAGAGAGCGGGATGGGGGTGGAGGAAGATTCATGAGAATGTACTCTGAAGGTATGGTGGGAGAGATGAGGAGAACCAGGAGAGGACAGAGCCCTGGAACCAAAATGAGGACAGTTCGGCAAGAAGTAAATTATGATTGACAGTGCGGATAGGTCAAGGAGGATGAGGATGGAGTAGTGACCTTTGGATTTGGCAAGGAACAGGTCATTACAGACTTTAGTGAGTGCCGTTTCTGTCAAGTGTAGAGGGCGAAAACCGGATTGAAGTGGATCGAGGATGGCATGAGAGGAGAGAAAATCAAGGCAGCGGCTGTGAATGTTCAAGTATCTTGGAGAGGAAGGGTAGGAGGGAGATGGGGCGGTAGTTGGAGGGACAGGTAGGGTCTAGTGATGGTTTTTTGAGGAGTGGTGTGACTCCAGCATGCTTGAAGGTATCAGGGACAGTTGCAGTGGAGAGAGAGAGGTTGAGGATATGACAGATGGAGGGGTGACAGTAGGAGAGATGGTGTTAAGTAAGTTGGTGGGGATGGGGTCAGAGGAACAGGTGGTGCATTTCGAGGAGGAAAAAAGGTGGGCGGTTTCCTCCTCGGTGATATTAGGAAAAGAGGAGAAGGAGGCTTGGGTTGCTTGGTTGAAGGAGTGGGTTAAAGGGTGAGGAGGAGGAGGTGGTTTTGTAGTGAATTTGAGGTTGATCTTCTGTACCTTATTGCGGAAGTAGTCGGCCAGTGATTGAGGAGAGAGTGAGGGGGGTGGGAGCAGAGGGCACTTTGAGGAGGGAGTTAAGGGTGGCGAAGAGACGACGAGGGTTGGAGCTGAGGGAATTAGTTAATTGGTGTAATAGTCCTGTTTGGCAAGGAATAGGGAGGACTGGAAGGAGGATAGCATGAATTTGTAATGAATGAAGTCGCTATGGGTGCGAGATTTCCTCCAGAGGCTTTCAGCAGATCGGGCGCAGGAGTGAAGGTATCAGATGCAAGGGGTCAGCCAGGGCTGGGGATTAGTACGCCTTGTGGGGTGGGAGATGGATGGTGCAAGTGTGTCCAGAGCAGTGGAGAGAGTGGCATTGTAAGCAGAGACAGCCTTGTCGACAGACTCGGAGGACATGATAGAAGGGAGGAGATTAGAGATAGAAGAGGATAAGGTGGGAGGGTCGACAGCCTGGAGATTCCTGAAAGTAGTGGTTAGTGTTGGGCGGGACTGAGGGGGAGGGTGATGAAGTGTGAAGGTGATCAGGTGATGATCTGAGAGAGGAAGAGCAGAGGCGCAGAAATTGGAGGGTGAGCAGGTAGAGGAGAGGACGAGGTCAAGACAATGGCCAGCTTGATGAGTAGGGGTGGTGAAGCTCAGCTGGAGGTTGAAGGAGGATGTCAGAGTGAGGAACTGAGAAGCGTAGGAGTCGAATGGGTCATCAGCGTGTATGTTAAAATTTCCAAGAATGAGGGACGGAGATGAGGGTTGAAGAAAAACGGAGAGTCAGGCATCGACGTTGGTAAGGAAGGAAGGGAGGGGCTTATCAGGGGGGCGGTAAATGACTGCAACTCGGTATGGGTGCGAGATTTCCTCCAGAGGCTTTCAGCAGATCGGGCTCAGGAGCGAAGGTATCAGATGCAAGGGGTCAGCCAGGGCTGGGGATTAGTACGCCTTGTGGGGCGGGAGATGGATGGTGCAAGGGTGTCCAGGGCAGATGAGAGTGGCATTGTAAGCGGAGACAGCCTTGTTGACAGACTCGGAGGACATGATGCAGGGGAGGAAATTAGAGATACTAGAGGATAAGGTGGGAGGGTCGACGGCCTGGAGATTCCTGAAAGTAGTGGTTAGTGTAGGGTGGGACTGAGGGGGAGGGTGATGAAGTGTGAAGGTGATCAGGTGATGATCTGAGAGAGGAAGAGCTGTGGCGCAGAAGTTGGAGGGTGAGCAGGTAGAGGAGACAACAAGGTCAAGACAATGGCCAGATTGGTGAGTAGGGGTGGTGGAGCTCAGTGCTCCTAGAGACATTATAAAAAGCCAGGAGCATGTTCCTCTAGAGACACTTCACTTCGCTCTGCTCTTCTCTTCCCCACCCCCACCTCTGGCTGCTGTAAGGATCTCTGGACCTGCCTTATGTTCTGTAACAAAGATTTGTAAGTTAATTTAGGATTCAACCTGTTATCTTGTTTAAGCACATTTCTCCTGTACCAAGATCCTTCTGAAAGCCACCTCTTACTTGTAACATGATTACATTACCTGTATTGAAAATAAACCCCTTTGAAGCTAAAATATATGGTCTTTTCTGTTCTGAGCACATGCTTTTAAATCTTGCAGTGCAGGTTAATGTAATTCAACAGAGATAATATTTAATTCCCCCTTATTCTTGTAATTGTAAATCTTATTACCTTATAGGTAATTGGTGGAGAATAAAATATAGAATCAAAAATATAATTTTCCCATATTTATTAAATACAGCACATGCTGTGACCACATGCTTTGAGTAATTTCCCCTGTTCTTAAATATCATATTAGAACTGTAACATTAATTCTCTGAGGACAAGCAGGCTGCTTGTTCTCATTGATGGGTGACGTCCAGCGGCAGCCCAGGACCAGAAAATCTTCCCTAGCAACAAAAGTTTGCTAGTCTCACACTACCGAGCGAACCGTGCATGCGCGGCCATCTTCTCGCCCGATCGCGAACGTGCTCGTCAGTCTTCTTTTTTCCGCGGTTCGGGAACTATGCTTTGCCGCTTCTCTGCCCAGGATCGACCTCTTGTGCTTTTTTTCTTGTTTCTTCACCAGTTTTCGGCGAATTTTTTCCTTTGAGTCTTTGACTCTTCTTTTCTTTTTCTCTGTTTAAAAAAAAAAAAAAAGAAAAGTTCTTTGGTTTTCTTAGTTTTCCCCTTAAGTTTCCTTTCGATTGTTTCGTGCTGCCATTTTGGGCCACCCGGGCGGTTTCCTTTTTTCTTTTGGTATCTTTTTTTCAGGCACCATCGTGTTCGACCTCGCCGGCGCGATTTTTCCGTCCATGTCCTCGAAGCCTACCAGATGCTTCAAAAGGTGCAGGCGGTGCCGCCAGACCATCTCCCTTACTGAAAGGCACGCTTCGTGTCTTCGGTGCCTAGGTGAGAGTCATCGACCTGATGCCTGTCTTCAGTGTCTACAATTGAAGAAGCAGACTCAGGCGGTGCGTTTGGCTCAGTGGAATGTCTTGTTCGGAGCCCGGTCCGGTTCTTCGATGTCGAAGGAGCCGGCGGTACCGAGGTCATTGCAGGTATTGATGTCGGCATCGGAGGGTGCATCATGCTCCGGAGCGCAGGTAGTGGCTGTCCAGAGACCCCATGCTGGTAGCAGTGAGCCATCGAGTGGGTCTCCGCCTGCCTCGAGGACTCCTGCTGTACAGGCCCACCGGGACTGACCTTCTTCGGACCCGGCCCCAGGAGTCGTTTGGATTCGACTACCTCCTCTTCGGTACCGGGAGGTACCGGTACCGAGCTTCGAGCGAAGGATAAGAATCATCGGCATCGGTCAGCATCCTGCCACGGTACCGAGAGCTCCGGGGCGCCGAAAGACTCGGCACCCAAGAAGCGCCGATGCCGGAGGGACCACTCAACCTCGACACAAGAGGCAGGTTCTTACATCTTCTCCTGTACCGACACCCTTGCCTTTCTCTACAGCCACTCTTAACGAGAGCCTCCGAGCCGTTCTTCCAGAGATTCTGGGGGACCTGTTACGCTCATCTCCGGTACTGCCGGTGCTTGCGCCGCTGGTGCCGTCGAGGGAGGCGGCGGTTGGCTCATCGGCCGTGGTGCGGTCTTCAACTCCGGTACCGCTTGTGGTGCCGGGGACGAGTGCCACCCAGGCTGATTCCCTGCCGTCATCGATGGAGGGAGCTTCATCGCCTCCGGCGTGGGAGTCTTCCTCTCGACGACACCACGATGGACATCGGTCCTCAGAGTCGAGACGGGCGCGGCTTCGGATAGAAGTTCATGAACTTATGTCTGATTCCGCAGAGGACGGCTCGTGGGAAGCAGAGGCAGATGACAGGTACTTCTCGGACGAGGAGTCTTGTGGTTTGCCCTCTGACCCTACTCCCTCGCCTCAGAGGAAACTTTCTCCCCCGGAGAGTCTTTCCTTTTCATCTTTTGTCTAGGAAATGTGTACGGCCATTCCCTTCCCGGCGAAGACTGTGGATGAGCCCAGGGCTGAGATGTTCGAGGTCCTGGACTATCCATCCCCTCCTAAGGAATCGTCCACTGTTCCTCTACATGACATTCTCAAACAGATGTTGTTAGAGAACTGGACGCATCCATTAACTAATCCCCACATTCCCAAAAAGATTGAGTCCCAGTACCGAATCCACGGGGATCCGGAGTTGATGAAGACTCAATTGCCTCATGACTCTGGTATGGTGGATTTGGCCCTTAAGAAGGCCAAGAGTTCTAGGAATTACGCTTTGGCGCCCCCGGGGCGTGAATCTAGAACTACAGATTCTATTGGGAGGAAGGCCTACCATTCTGCTATGCTCGTGTCCAAAATTCAGTCTTATCAGCTCTACACGAGCATCCATTTGTGGAATAATGTGAGGCAGTTGGCGGACTTGGTTGAGAAGCTCCCGTTGGAGCAGGCCAAGCCATTTCAGGAGGTGGTCAGGCAGCTGAAGGCGTGTCGTAAATTCCTGTCCAGGGGTGCTTACGATACTTTTGATGTTGCATCCAGGGCTGCCGCTCAGGGTATAGTGATGCGCAGGCTTTCATGGCTGAGTGCCACTGACTTAGACGGTAGAGCCCAAAAACATGTTACGGATGCTCCTTGCCGGGGGGATAATATTTTTGGTGAGAAAGTCGAAAGAGTGGTAGATCAGATCCACCAGCGGGATACCGCTTACGGCAAGCTCTTCCACTGGGCGCCTTCAGCATCTACCTCAGCTGGTAGACTTTTTTTCAGGGGTAGAAGGACTGCTCCCTACGCTTATAGTAAGCGCAGGTACAATCCACCTTCCCGACAGCCTGTCCAGGCTAAGCCCCAGCGCGCTCGTTCACGTCAACAGCGTGCGCCTCCTCAGGCCCCTGCGGCTCCTCAGCAAAAGCAAGGGACGGGCTTTTGACTGGCTCCAGCAGAGCATAGCCGAGATAAAAGTATCCGTGCCGGACAATCTGCCGGTTGGCGGGAGGTTAAAGTTTTTCACCAAAGGTGGCCTCTTGTAACCTCCGATCGGTGGGTTCTTCAACTAGTCTGGCTGGGATACTCCCTCAATTTGATATCAAAACCTCCAAATTGCCCACCGGGAGCTCAATCTTTCAGCTTCCAGCACAAGCAGGTATTTGCAGAGGAACTCTCCGCCCTTCTCAGCGCCAATGCGGTCGAGCCCGTGCCACCGGGGCAAGAAGGGCTGGGATTCTATTCCAGGTACTTCCTTGTGGAAAAGAAAACAGGGGGGATGCATCCCATCCTAGACCTAAGGGGCCTGAACAAATATCTGGTCTGAGAAAAGTTCAGGATGCTGTCCCTGGGCACCCTTCTTCCCATGATTCAGGAAAATGATTGGCTATGCTCTCTTGACTTAAAGGACGCCTACACTCACATCCCGAAATTGCCAGCTCACAGGCAGTATCTGCGATTCCGACAGGGAACATGGCACTTTTAGTATTGTGTGCTACCCTTTGGTCTCGCCTCTGCACCCAGAGTGTTCACGAAATGCCTGGCTGTAGTAGTGGCATCTCTTCGCAGACTGGGAGTGCATGTGTTCCCTTATCTCGACGATTGGTTGGTGAAGAACACCTCCGAGGCAGGAGCTCTACAGTCAATGCAGATGACTATTCGACTCCTGGAGCTACTAGGGTTTGTGATAAATTATCCAAAGTCCCACCTTCATAGGAGCTCTGCTGGACTCTCAGATGGCTCGTGCCTTCCTTCCTGAGCCGAGAGCCAACAATCTTTTGGCTCTCGTCTCTTGGGTGCAGGCATCTCAGCAGATCACAGCTCGGCAGATGTTGAGATTGCTCGGCCACATGGCCTCCACAGTTCATGTAACTCCCATGGCCCGTTTTCACATGAGATCAGCTCAATGGACTCTAGCTTCCCAGTGGTTTCAGGCCACAGGGGATCTAGAAGATGTTATCCTACTGTCCACAGATTTTTTCAAATCCCTGCATTGGTGGACAATTTGATCCAATTTGACCCTGGGACGTCCATTCCAAATTTCTCAGCCACAAAAAGTGCTGACGACTGATGCATCTCTCCTGGGTTGGGGAGCTCATGTCGATGATCTTCACACTCAAGGGAGTTGGTCCCCCCAGGAAACCGGTCTGCAGATCAACCTCCTGGAGTTACGAGTGGTCTGGAACGCTCTAAAGGCTATCAAGAATTGGTTGTCCAATCAAATTATTCAAATTCAGACAGACAATCAGGTTGCCATGTATTATATCAACAAGCAGGGGGGCACCAGATCTCGCCCCCTGTGTCAGGAGGCCGTCAGAATGTGGCTTTGGGCTCGCCGGAACGGCATGTTTCTTCAAGCCACCTATTTGGCAGGCGTAAACAACAGTCTGGCCGACAGGTTGAGCAGGATAATGCAACCTCACAAGTGGTCTCTCAACTCGAGAGTCGTACGCAAGATCTTTCAAGCGTGGGGCACCCCCTTGATCAGGGCCGTGCCTAGGGTCTCCGGCGCCCCCCTGCAGTTGGCCCCGCCGGTGCGCCTCCCCCCCCGAAAATGATCGCTACACTACCCGCCCTCTTCTCCCCAGATCCTTTTCCTTTTTGTTTAAATTTACCTGTCCGGCGTGCGGCAGCGTAGCGTTAGTGAGAAGGAGGCGGCGCTCCCCCGCCCCAACGTGTCTTCTTCCCTTCGCTCAGTGTCCCGCCTTCTTCTGACATCATTTCTGACGTCAGAAGAAGGCGGAACCGAGCGAAGGGAAGAGACTGACACGTCGGGGCGGGGGAGCGTCGCCTCCTCACTAACGCTACGCTGCCATGCGCCGGAGAGGTAAATTTAAACAAAAAAAAAAGGACAAGGATCTGGGGAGAAGAGGGCGAGGTAAGCATGGTGTGGCGGGGCGCCCCCCAGAGGATGGCGCCCTCCTGCCATGCTTACCTCGCTTACCGTGTCGGCACGGCCCTGCCCTTGATCAATCTTTTTGCCACTCAGATCAATCACAAGGTCCCTCAATTCTGTTCCAGACTTCAGGCCCATGGCAGACTAGCGTTGGATGCCTTTCTCCTGCATTGGGGGGAGGGCCTCCTGTACGCGTATCCTCCCATACCTTTGGTGGGGAAGACTTTGCTGAAACTCAAGCAAGACCGCGGAACCATGATTCTGATTGCTCCTTTCTGGCCCTGTCAGATCTGGTTCCCTTTTCTTCTGGAGTTGTCCTCCGAAGAACCATAGAGATTGGAGTGTTTTCCAACACTCAGAACGAGGGGGCGCTTCTGCATCCCAACCTCCAGTCCCTGGCTTTCACGGCTTGAATGTTGAGGGCGTAGACATTGCCTCCTTGGGTCTCTCGGAGGGAGTCTCCAGAGTCTTGCTTACTTCCAGGAAAGATTCCACTAAGAAGAGTTACTTCTTTCTATGGAGGAGGTTTACCGTCTGGTGTGACAGCAAGGCCTTAGATCCTCGCTCTTGTCCTACACAGACCCTGCTTGAATACCTTCTACATTTATCCGAGTCTGGTCTTAAGACCAACTCTGTAAGGGTTCATCTTAGTGCTATCAGTGCTTTTCATTACCGTGTAGAAGGTAAGCCGATTTCTGGACAGCCTTTAGTTGTTCGTTTTATGAGAGGTTTGCTTTTGTCAAAACCCCCTATCAAACCTCCTACTGTGTCATGGGATCTCAATGTTGTTCTCACCCAGCTGATGAAACCGCCTTTTGAGCAACTAGATTCCTGCCATCTGAAGTACTTGACCTGGAAGGTCATTTTCTTGGTGGCAGTAACTTCAGCACGCAGAGTCAGTGAGCTTCAAGCCCTAGTAGCTCATGCTCCTTATACCAAATTTCATCATAATCGAGTAGTCCTCCACACTCACCCTAAGTTCTTGCCAAAGGTGTTGTCGGAGTTCCATCTGAACCAGGCAATTGTCTTGCCAACATTCTTTCCCAAACCTCATACCCGCCCTGCTGAGCGTCAACTGCACACATTGGACTGCAAAAGAGCATTGGCCTTCTATTTGGAGCGGACAAGCCCCCACAGACAGTCCGCCCAATTGTTTGTTTCTTTTGATCCCAACAAGAGGGGTGTGGCTGTAGGGAAACACACCATATCTAATTGGCTAGCAGATTGCATTTCCTTCACTTACGCCCAGGCTGGGTTGACTCTTAAAGGTCATGTCACGGCTCACAATGTTAGAGCCATGGCTGCGTCAGTGGCCCACTTGAAGTCAGCCACTATTGAAGAGATCTGCGATGTGGTCTTCTGTCCACACATTCACATCTCATTACTGCCTTCAGCAGGATACCCGACGCGACAGTCGGTTTGGGCAGTTGGTGTTACAGAACCTGTTTGGAGTTTAGAATCCAACTCCTCCCCCCTAGGCCCATTTTTATTCTGTTCCAGGCTGCACTCTCCATTAGTTGTTAACATGTTAGGTCAATCTCAGTTATGTCCTCGTCGTTGCGAGGCCCAATTGACCATGTTTATTGTTTTGAGTGAGCCTGGGGGCTAGGGATACCCCATCAGTGAGAACAAGCAGCCTGCTTGTCTTCGGAGAAAGCGAAAACTACATACCTGTAGAAGGTATTCTCCGAGGACAGCAGGCTGATTGTTCTCACAATCCCGCCCACCTCCCCTTCGGAGTTGTGTCTTCCCTTACCGTAGCTATGCACTGGACTGACGAGCACGCTCGCGATCGGGCGGGAAGACGGCCGCGCATGCGCGATTCACTCGGGAGCGCGAGACTAGCAAACGTTTGTTGCTATGGAAGATTTTCCGGTCCTGGGCTGCTGCTGGACGTCACCCATCAGTGAGAACAATCAGCCTGCTGTCCTCGGAGAATACCTTCTACAGGTATGTAGCTTTTGCTTTAAAATGTTACAGTCGCAATATATGCTGTATTTATAAGTTTTAAGATATATATATATATATATATATATATATATATATATATATATATATATATATATGTATAATTTATTCTCCACCAATTACCTATAAGGTAATAAGATTTACAATTTCAAGAATAAAGGGGAATTAAATATTATCTCTGTTGAATTACATTAACCTGCACTGCAAGATTTAAAAGCATGTGCTCAGAACAGAAAAGACCATATATTTTAGCTTCAAAAGGGTTTATTTACAATACAGGTAATGTAATCATGTTACAAGCGAGAGGTATCTTTTAGAAGGATCTTGGTACAGGAGAAATTTGCTTAAACAAGATAACAGGTTGAATCATAAATTAACTTACAAATCTTTGTTGCAGAAGATCACAGGAGTGCAGGAATTCTTACAGCAGCCATTAGTGGAGGAGGGGAAGAGAAGAGCAGAGCGAAGTGTAGTGTCTCTAGAGGAGCATGCTCCTGGCTTTTTATAATATCTCTAGGAGCACTGAGTCCTGAGTGATTTGCAGAGTGATATTCAGAGGGAGATATCACCAGTTAGTGCTTAGCAGATAGCTGGTTATATGGCACGATATAACTGGCTCTCCACTGATATTCAGCACTTTGCCGGCTAAGTTTGGTAGCCAAATTAGGCCATCAAAATAGCAGCCAGTTTCAATTTAACCAGCCAGTGTTGAATATTGGCTTGGCCAGTTAAATTTAAACTGTCAAAAAACACCTGGGTATTCAATGCTGGTCACCGTAAACAGCTTGACATTGAATATCCAGGCTGACTGCTGACCACGGGAGGCAGCCTGGCTACCTCCACCAGTCTGAATATCGGGCCCTTATGCTAAAGCCGATACTCAGTAGATCATATCTGGACAAGATGAAGACACAGTCCAGGAACGCATGTTTCTACACCACCCATAGGCATAAAACAGGATGCACAGCATGCAGTGCACACCATGCTTTAGTAAAAGGGCCCCCAAATTATAATATAAAATGGTTTTTAGTAATATCATTTTTGACAAGCCTGAGTGATTGATTAACCAGTTTCCTCTCTTGTCTATCTAGAAAAGTGGAGCAAAAGAGAGGCAACAGGTATGTGCTTTTTATGTTCTATTTTTAATAAAATGTTTCAAATTATACACCCCACCCCTAGTAGTACTTGGCAGTTTGATCTCTAGATGTAATCTTTATTTATGTTTATTTTATACAGTATATGGAGAATAGTGAGAAGAATTTTCTGCTGCAAATGAAGCTCTGGCACCCGCAGCAGACAAGTCCTCTGGGAAGGTGCAGAGCAGAGGCGAGGCAGACAAGATACAAGACATCCTATATAATAATTTGCACCTCCGTCTGGATGCCTGGGTTCCTAACACAGTTCCCATTGGTCCGCCCTGGGGCTGACATCACAGGGCGGACCACTGGGAAGTGAGAGGGAAGGGAGCCCAGCAGCAGCCATGGGGGGTGAGTAAACAGTCGCCCCCCCCCTCCGAGTTCCTTGACCCCCCTACCTCCCACTCCTGTCCATCAGAGTTCCAAGGGCCCACTCCAGTCCAACGGCCCCACTCCCTTTACGAGAAGGAGGGAGGTGGAGGGGGAGGAGGAGGTGGGGGGAGGAGGTGGGGGTGAGGAGGTGGGGGGAGGAGGAGGAAGAGGAGGTAGGGGTGAGGAGGTAGGGTGAGAAGGTAGGGTGAGGAGGTAGGGGGGAGGATGAGGAGGGGAGGAGGGAAGAAGGGGGAGAGGGGAGGAGGAGGGGGAGAAGGAGGAGGAAGGAAGGAGGGAGGGGAGGAGGAGGAAGGAAGGAGGGGAGGAGGACGAGGAAGGAAGGAAGGAGGGGAGGAGGATGAGGAAGGAAGGAGGGGGGAGGAGGAGGAGGAGGGGGAGGAGAAGGAGGAGGGGGAGGAGGAGGAGGAAGGAGGGAGGAGAGGGGAGGGGAGGAGGAAGAGGAGGGGCAGAGAAGGAGGAGAAGAGGGGCAGAGGAGGAGGTAGGGGGAGGGGCGGGTCCTGGAACTCAAAGGGGAGGGGTGCCTGGAACTAGGAGAAGAGGGAGGGAGGCAGGTAGGGGCATGGAACTCGGAGGGGAGGGGAGGGGGCCTGGAACTTAGAGGACGGACGGAGGAAGGGAGGGAGGGGGGCCCTGGAACCTTGTTAGAGATCTAATCTGCTATCCTCCGATACACAAATTTTGATAGAAGTTATAAAAAAAAAAAAAGCAGCTCCTCACGACTGCAGAATTGCAGCAAAGAGACATTTCTTGAAGAACACCAACTGTCTATAGACCTGTTCACTGCTGTTTCCTCCTTCACTAAAGCTAAGTCATCATCCCACTGGGACATTGACCAGTTTCCTCTTTCATGGACTACAGTTGTTAGAGATTTGATCTGCTATCCTACGAGAGACAAATTTAGATGGAAGATATTAAAAAAAAAAAAACAAGCTCCTCATGAATTGCAGCAAAGAGACATCTTTTGAAGAAAACCAGCTTCCTCCACACCTGTTCACTGCTGTTTCCTGTTTCACTGAATCATAGCAAAGACTCTTTTGTAGAAGACCGACTGCCTTCACACCTGTTCACTGCTGTTTCCTGCTTCACTGAATCACAGCAAAGAGTCATCTTTTGTAGAAGACCGACTGCCTTCACACCTGTTCACTGCTGTTTCCTGCTTCAATGAATCACAACAGAGATATCTTTTGTAAAAGACCAACTGCCATCACATCTGTTCACTGCTGTTTCCTGCTTCACTAAATCTTGGCAAAGAGACATCTTTTGTAAAAGACCAACTGCAATCACACCTGTTCACTGCTGTTTCCTGCTTCACTGAATCTTGGCAAAGAGACATCTTTTGTAAAAGACCAACTGCAATCACACCTGTTCACTACTGTTTCCTGCTTCACTGAATCGCAGCAGAGATATCTTTTGTAAAAGACCAACTGCCATCACATCTGTTCACTGCTGTTTCCTGCTTCACTGAATTGCAACAGAGATATCTTTTGTAAAAGACCAACTTCCATCACATCTGTTCACTGCTGTTTCCTGCTTCACTGAATCACAACAAAAAAACATCTTTTGTAGAAGCCAACTGCCTCCACACCTGTTCACTACTGTTTCCTGCTTCACTGAATCACAACAAAAAAAACATCTTTTGTAGAAGACCGACTGCCTTCACACCTGTTCACTGCTGCTTCCTGCTTTACTGAATCTTAGCAAAGAGACATCTTTTGTAGAAAACCAGCTTCCTCCATACCTGTTCACTGCTGTTTCCTGCTTCACTGAATCGCAACAGAGATATCTTTTGTAAAAGACCAACTTCCATCACATCTGTTTACTGCTGTTTTCTGCTTCACTGAATCTTAGCAAAGAGACATCTTTTGTAAAAGACCAACTGCAATCACACCTGTTCACTGCTGTTTCCTGCTTCACTGAATCGCAGCAGAGATATCTTTTGTAAAAGACCAACTGCCATCACATCTGTTCACTGCTGTTTCCTGCTTCACTAAATTGTCACAGAGATATCTTTTGTAAAAGACCAACTTCCATCACATCTGTTCACTGCTGTTTCCTGCTTCACTGAATCACAACAAAGAAACATCTTTTGTAGAAGACCAACTGCCTCCAAACCTGTTCACTGCTGTTTCCCTTCACTTAATAGCAGCAAAAACTCATCTTTTGTAGAAGACTGACTACCTTCAATCCTGTTCACTGCTGCTTCCTGCTTTACTGAATCTTAGCAGAGACATCTTTTGTAGAAAACCAGCTTCCTCCATACCTGTTCACTGCTGTTTCCTGTTTCACTGAATCACAGCAAAGACTCTTTTGTAGAAGACTGACTGCCTTCACACCTGTTCACTGCTGTTTCCTGCTTCACTGAATCACAGCAAAGAGTCATGTTTTGTAGAAGACCGACTGCCTTCACACCTGTTCACTGCTGTTTCCTGCTTCACTGAATCGCAACAGAGATATCTTTTGTAAAAGACCAACTGCCATCACATCTGTTCACTGCTGTTTCCTGCTTCACTGAATCTTAGCAAAGAGACATCTTTTGTAAAAGACCAACTGCCATCACATCTGTTCACTGCTGTTTCCTGCTTCACTGAATCTTGGCAAAGAGGCATCTTTTGTAAAAGACAAACTGCAATCACATCTGTTCGCTGTTGTTTCCTGCTTCATTGAATCGCAACAAAGAGATATATTTTGTAAAAGACCAACTGCCATCACATCTGTTCACTGCTGTTTCCTGCTTCACTGAATCTTAGCAAAGAGACATCTTTTGTAAAAGACCAACTGCAATCACACCTGTTCACTACTGTTTCCTGCTTCACTGAATCGCAGCAGAGATATCTTTTGTAAAAGACCAACTGCCATCACATCTGTTCACTGCTGTTTCCTGCTTCACTGAATCGCAACAGAGATATCTTTTGTAAAAGACCAACTTCCATCACATCTGTTCACTGCTGTTTCCTGCTTCACTGAATCACAACAAAAAAACATCTTTTGTAGAAGACCAACTGCCTCCACACCTGTTCACTACTGTTTCCTGCTTCACTGAATCACAACAAAAAAAACATCTTTTGTAGAAGACCAACTGCCTCCACACCTGTTCACTGCTGTTTCCTGTTTCACTGAATCACAGCAAAGACTCTTTTGTAGAAGACCGACTGCCTTCACACCTGTTCACACCTGTTTCCTGCTTCACTGAATCGCAACAAAGAGACATCTTTTGTAAAAGACCAACTGCAATCACACCTGTTCACTGCTGTTTCCTGCTTCACTGAATCGCAACAGAGATATCTTTTGTAAAAGACCAACTGCCTCCACACCTGTTCACTGCTGTTTCCCTTCACTTAATAGCAGCAAAAACTCATCTTTTGTAGAAGACCGACTGCCTTCACACCTGTTCACTGCTGCTTCCTGCTTTACTGAATCTTAGCAAAGAATCATCTTTTGTAGAAAACGAGCTTCCTCCATACCTGTTCACTGCTGTTTCCTGTTTCACTGAATCACAGCAAAGACTCTTTTGTAGAAGACCGACTGCCTTCACACCTGTTCACTGCTGTTTCCTGCTTCACTGAATCGCAACAAAGAGATATCTTTTGTAAAAGACCAACTGCCATCACATCTGTTCACTGCTGTTTCCTGCTTTATTGAATCGCAACAAAGAGATATCTTTTGTAAAAGATCAACTGCCATCACATCTGTTCACTGCTGTTTCCTGCTTCACTAAATCTTAGCAAAGAGACATCTTTTGTAAAAGACCAACTGCCATCACATCTGTTCACTGCTGTTTCCTGCTTCACTAAATCTTAGCAAAGAGACATCTTTTGTAAAAGACCAACTGCAATCACACCTGTTCACTGCTGTTTCCTGTTTCACTGAATCACAGCAAAGACTCTTTGTAGAAGACTGACTGCCTTCACACCTGTTCACTGCTGTTTCCTGCTTCACTGAATCACAGCAAAGAGTCATGTTTTGTAGAAGACCGACTGCCTTCACACCTGTTCACTGCTGTTTCCTGCTTCACTGAATCGCAACAGAGATATCTTTTGTAAAAGACCAACTGCCATCACATCTGTTCACTGCTGTTTCCTGCTTTATTGAATCGCAACAAAGAGATATCTTTTGTAAAAGACCAACTGCCATCACATCTGTTCACTGCTGTTTCCTGCTTCACTAAATCTTAGCAAAGAGACATCTTTTGTAAAAGACCAACTGCAATCACACCTGTTCACTGCTGTTTCCTGCTTCACTGAATCGCAGCAGAGATATCTTTTGTAAAAGACCAACTGCCATCACATCTGTTCACTGCTGTTTCCTGCTTCACTGAATCTTAGCAAAGAGACATCTTTTGTAAAAGACCAACTGCCATCACATCTGTTCACTGCTGTTTCCTGCTTCACTGAATCTTGGCAAAGAGGCATCTTTTGTAAAAGACAAACTGCAATCACATCTGTTCGCTGTTGTTTCCTGCTTCATTGAATCGCAACAAAGAGATATATTTTGTAAAAGACCAACTGCCATCACATCTGTTCACTGCTGTTTCCTGCTTCACTGAATCTTAGCAAAGAGACATCTTTTGTAAAAGACCAACTACAATCACACCTGTTCACTACTGTTTCCTGCTTCACTGAATCGCAGCAGAGATATCTTTTGTAAAAGACCAACTGCCATCACATCTGTTCACTGCTGTTTCTTGCTTCACTGAATCACAACAGAGATATCTTTTGTAAAAGACCAACTGCCATCACATCTGTTCACTGCTGTTTCCTGCTTCACTGAATCGCAACAGAGATATCTTTTGTAAAAGACCAACTTCCATCACATCTGTTCACTGCTGTTTCCTGCTTCACTGAATCACAACAAGAAACATCTTTGTAGAAGACCAACTGCCTCCACACCTGTTCACTACTGTTTCCTGCTTCACTGAATCACAACAAAAAAAACATCTTTTGTAGAAGACCAACTGCCTCCACACCTGTTCACTGCTGTTTCCTGTTTCACTGAATCACAGCAAAGACTCTTTTGTAGAAGACCGACTGCCTTCACACCTGTTCACACCTGTTTCCTGCTTCACTGAATCGCAACAAAGAGACATCTTTTGTAAAAGACCAACTGCAATCACACCTGTTCACTGCTGTTTCCTGCTTCACTGAATCGCAACAGAGATATCTTTTGTAAAAGACCAACTGCCTCCACACCTGTTCACTGCTGTTTCCCTTCACTTAATAGCAGCAAAAACTCATCTTTTGTAGAAGACCGACTGCCTTCACACCTGTTCACTGCTGCTTCCTGCTTTACTGAATCTTAGCAAAGAATCATCTTTTGTAGAAAACGAGCTTCCTCCATACCTGTTCACTGCTGTTTCCTGTTTCACTGAATCACAGCAAAGACTCTTTTGTAGAAGACCGACTGCCTTCACACCTGTTCACTGCTGTTTCCTGCTTCACTGAATCGCAACAAAGAGATATCTTTTGTAAAAGACCAACTGCCATCACATCTGTTCACTGCTGTTTTCTGCTTCACTGAATCTTAGCAAAGAGACATCTTTTGTAAAAGACCAACTGCAATCACACCTGTTCACTGCTGTTTCCTGCTTCACTGAATCACAGCAGAGATATCTTTTGTAAAAGACCAACTGCCATCACATCTGTTCACTGCTGTTTCCTGCTTCACTGAATCACAACAAAGAAACATCTTTTGTAGAAGACCAACTGCCTCCACACCTGTTCACTGCTGTTTCCCTTCACTTAATAGCAGCAAAAACTCATCTTTTGTAGAAGACCTGACGTTTGCCTTTGATTTAGATAGGAACAATGTTTTGAAATTGTATTTCCGACATATGGCTGGTAGTTTTTTTGGGTTCAAAGATAAATATATTTCCTGACATATCAAGGGAATTGCAGACTAGGAGGTGTGAACCCTTGGCTTTTAAGCCAAGAATCGTTGCCCTGGGTGGGACCTTCCTAGAGCGATTCCCTTGTAAGTGTTTTATTTACTGATTACTTATTTGTTGAACCCAGGAAATTACAAGAGTAATTAAAAGAACAGATGAAGAACCCTCTGCAGCAACTTCCTTTAAGTTACCACTGTACCGGCTGCAATTACCGATTAACCTTCCTCCCTCAGAAAATATTAATTGTAAGATTAACCATTCCGTGTTTTTCTTATTTTCTTTGAGATTGTTTTCCTGATCTTGGATCCCCCAATTGTGGACTAACAAAGATTATATTTTTCCTCAATGTTTGTTTTAATTGATATTTTCTCTTTTCTTTCCCATTTATGTATTGGACATAAATGTAATATAAAATGAATAAATGAAATAATTAAAAAATCTTTTGTAGAAGACCGACTACCTTCACACCTGTTCACTGCTGCTTCCTGCTTTACTGAATCTTACCAAAGAGACATCTTTTGTAGAAAACCAGCTTCCTCCATACCTGTTCACTGCTGTTTCCTGTTTCACTGAATCACAGCAAAGACTCTTTTGTAGAAGACTGACTGCCTTCACACCTGTTCACTGCTGTTTCCTGCTTCACTGAATCACAGCAAAGAGTCATGTTTTGTAGAAGCCCGACTGCCTTCACACCTGTTCACTGCTGTTTCCTGCTTTATTGAATCGCAACAAAGAGATATCTTTTGTAAAAGACCAACTGCCATCACATCTGTTCACTGCTGTTTCCTGCTTCACTGAATCTTAGCAAAGAGACATCTTTTGTAAAAGACCAACTGCAATCACACCTGTTCACTGCTGTTTCCTGCTTCACTGAATCGCAGCAGAGATATCTTTTGTAAAAGACCAACTGCCATCACATCTGTTCACTGCTGTTTCCTGCTTCACTGAATCGCAACAGAGATATCTTTTGTAAAAGACCAACTGCCATCACATCTGTTCACTGCTATTTCCTCCTTCACTGAATCTTGGCAAAGAGACATCTTTTGTAAAAGACCAACTGCAATCACATCTGTTCGCTGTTGTTTCCTGCTTCATTGAATCGCAAGAAAGAGACATCTTTTGTAAAAGACCAACTGCAATCACATCTGTTCACTGCTGTTTCCTGCTTCACTGAATCACAACAAAGAAACATCTTTTGTAGAAGACTAACTGCCTCCACATCTGTTCACTGCTGTTACCTGCTTCACTGAATCACAGCAGAGTAATGTTTTGTAGAAAACCGACTGCCTCCACATCTCTTCACTGCTGTTTGCTGCCTCACTGAAGCTCAGTCATCATCTCTGGAACAGTAGCCAATTTACTATTTCAAAGACTACAATTTTTTGATCTGCTTACCTCAAAGGGACATATTTTGATAGAAAATATTAAAATAAAATGATTTTCACAGGGCTGCTGAATCACTTTTTTAATATTATACAGGTAGAAAATTAATAGGCATTTTCTGTAGTCTGTAGAAGGGGGTGAGGGAAAACAGATATGCCGAATTGTTGCCACATCAGATGCTGGATTCATATTGGAGGTTCCGAGTATATACAGTGTTCAACCAGTGGTACTGTGAATGGTAAGTTCTAGTATAAAAAGGAGGTTGTTTGCTGAAGGGAAGAGAGGTCAGTTGGGCTGCTCACAGGAAACAGATGCAGTCTTCTGTTTCTCTCTTTTGTCTTAGAAGCACATGATGCGAGAGGTGACGAGTTACTCAGCAGGCAAATAAGCCTCAGTCCAAACCAACAGGAAAGGCCCTTTGTCAGTGGTCCAAGAAATCAACAAGGCAGACGATCTGCAAAATCCAACGTGGAAAACAAGCTAGCAGATCAGTTTAATATCCAAAAAGCTTTATTGAAGATATCGTATATGAAACAATTGCCCGACACAGGCCGTGTTTCGCCCAACAATAGGGCTGCGTCAGGGGCTAAAATGAACAACAAATATATCAAATTATAAAACATAGAGAATTCAAAAAATATATAATAATAAAATATATGTATATAAAAATGTATAAAACATCAATATGAATGCTAATGTACATGTAAAACATAGACATGAGTAAAAAAATAAATATATATAGAGAGTCTATTGAATGAACATTTAAAAATATTTTTGGAATTATAATTGTTCTGTCCTCCGAGTCATGACAATAATAAATAATTATAACATAAACATGCACATAGATATATATAAAATATATAAATCAATATATCAAATAATTAAAAAAATATATATATATATCAAAAACTTTTACATTATACATTAAACACTAAAAATTGTCAACACGTATATTACATATATATTACAAAAAAACAGCCCATCCAGTCTTGGTTCAGGCCCACCCAGAAGCGCTACACCCAAACCAAAACATTCCCTCCCTTCCCTCCAACCTCACTCCCACATGTCCAGCACAGCACCTCTTCCCTTCCCTCCACCCTCGCATGTCCAGCGCCTCTCTCCCCTCCCACAATTCCGGCACCGCCACCTCCGTGTCTTCCTTACCCACCCCCCATCCTTGCCGTGGCACTTGCTCACTCTATCATTGCCGCCCAGCAGGAACTTCAAACAGATCGTCAACGCTGTGTCAGAGCCTTCCTCTCTGCTGCATCTCACGCAACTTTATGTTTACCTAGGCTGGGTGGGACGCGGCAGAGAGGAAGGCTGTGACACAGCACTGATGCGCTGTTTGAAGTTCCTGCTGGGTGGCGATGATAGAGAGAGCAAGCACCGCGGCAATCATGGGGGGTGGGTAAGGAAGACATGGAGGTGGCGCCATGGCGGTGCCGGAACTGTGGGTAGGGAGAGAGGTGCTGGACATGGGGGTTGGAGGGGAGGGGCCCTGGACATGCATGCTTGTGGGTGGGAGGTTGGAGAGAAGGGGGAGAGGTGCTGGGCATGTAAGGAGGTGCTGGAGGGAAGGGATAGAGATGTGGAACTGCAAGGGGAGGGAAGGGATAGAGTTGCTGGATATGTAGGGGGAGAGAAGGGATAGAGGTGCTCGATATGTGGGTGGGAGGGAAGGGAGAGAGGTGCTGGATATGTGGGTGGGAGCGAAGGGAGAGAGGTGCTGGAGCAAAGGAAGAGAGGTGCTGGATATGTAGGAGGGAGAGAAGGGAGAGATGTGCTGGGTGAGGGTGTGGGAGGGAAGGGATTTGTGGGGAGGGCAGGCGGGAAGGGGGAGAGGTGCTGGGCATGCATGGGAGGCTGCAGCAAAGGGAGAGAGGTGCTGGATATGCAGGGGAGGGCTGGTGGGAAGGGAGAGAGATGTGGACCTGCAAGGGGGGCGAGAACGAAGGGAGAGAAGTACTGGACCTATGAGAGGGGGAAGGGTTAGTGTTAGAGGAAAGGGAGAGGGATGTTGGAACAAGGAGATAAAGGAATAGGGGGGTCAAATACTGAACCCACAGTGGAGAATGAACCAGATGCATAAGGGAAGGGAAGAGAGAAGGAAAGTTGCTGGTTGGAGTGGGGTTAGAGAGGAAAGGTGTGTGGGAGGGAGAAAGGGGACATAGAGAGGTACAAAGAAACAGAAGGGAGATGATGAACATTGGATGGGAGCATGGTGACAGAGACACAGATGAGATGCTGTATTGGGATGGCATATGGGCACATAGGGGCAATGCCTAACATGGGGGTGGGGAGGGAGATATGGGAATAGAGATACAATGGACATGGGGGGGGGGAGGAGATATGGGAATAGAGATATAATGGACACAGAAGGGAGATACCAGACAAGTGGGAGAACAGGAACATAGATGGGAGATGCTGGGCATGGGGTTCATGGGTGCACAAAGGAATGATGATGGATGCGGGGATATGAACACGGGAGATTCTGGATAAGGAAATATATGGACACAGAGATGGGAGATGGATGGTGGACATGGAGACAGAAGAAATGTCAAATGGACAGGAAAGACACAGGGAAGCAGAAACCAGAGACTGGGACCAATATGATATGAAAAATAAAATGACCAGACAACAAAAAGGTACAAACAATTATTTTTATTTCTATTTTGTGATTAGACTACGTCAGATTTGGCATATGTCAGACATGGCTGGGGCCCAAGGAAGAAATCTGGGAGAGGACCCCAAAGCCCAGTACCAGGCTGCACCTTCTTCAGCTTCTGGCAGGCTTGAGGCTCTCTCTGGCCAGAGATCCAAGCACAATTGCCCTATTTGCAACCCCCCCCCCCCAAAAAAAAAAAAAAAAAAAAACACCATCCCTGGCATGTGATACCTTTATATTTTGCACAGGAGGAAATGCCTTTCTTTTTTTGTTTCTCTAGTGTTGTACTACATGCAAGGTCTGGTTTCTTGGGGTTTCAGTTTAATTTATATTTATAGAGTTTGTGGTCACTTATTCTGTATTTGGCTCTTGAGTTCTGTGTGTGTGGCCCCAAGGTATTCTGTCACCATGAAGTTTGTATGTAGCATTCTGTAGTAATTTGGCCTGTTCAGTTTTCTTGATAGATGTATCAATATTTTAGAGCCGCTTTTCATAGGTAGATGATCCTTGTTTTGGAAGTTAGTGCTAGCATTGTAGATTTGCTCTAGATTCTGTTTGTTTGTAGATTTTGTAAAATTACTTTACAACATGTCTATTATTGAGATTACCAGAATTTCTTTGTATGGTGAGTTTTATGGGGAAATGTCCTTGCCGTGCTCTGCATCCATTGTTGATGGAAGGCCAGGAGGTTCTCTGGATGCGGAATGTGTTTGGTGTTCAGTGTTTGACTTTCAATACCATATGTGTGTTGGAGGACCGTGGCTCAATGGGGGCTGAAGAAGAGTGCAGTTCCTTGTACTTCCTTTAGCTCTCAATTGGCCACTGAAGCCTGCACTGCTACCCTCATTGAAGTAATTGGGAGTGAGGTAGAGGTGGAGCATGGGGTGGGGTAGGGGCACAGCATGGGTGTATTAGGTGGCTGGGTTTTTTTTCTCTTTCAAAAAGTTGGCAACTCTAGTGCCCAGCCATCCAACTTGTTGGCCCATCCAAAATTGCCTTCTGGCTATGCCACTGGGGCAGAACACAAGCAAAACATAAAATATGTCCCATAACTTGTTAAAATTCAAGACAAAACTGTTCTGCTTTCTCAACAGGGTGATTGACATGCAGTTTAAACCAGAGTATAGAACATCACTATAAGAAGACTCTGAACTCTTGAAACAAATCTTTGATAATGCAGTAATCAAATAAAAAAAATATATAACTTACAGTTTAGATGTGGTGGACAAGAATTTTTGTGTTGCAAACTGAGAGTCTGTTATCAACCAGCTGTCTCTCCATTGATGACAGCTGGGAAGAATTCAGCTACTAATAGTAAAGCTGTTTAAACTTTTACACTACTGAAATCTTGATGGAGTTATAAGGGCTTGTAGAGCTCATGCCATAGATACACATTAGCAGTTAGATCACAGGAAAAGCATGCTGTGGACTAGCACTACAGATCAAGGGAAAGGGGGGTGCTACTAGCCCAGCATGTTTAGAGAACAAGGCAAGCCAATAGAAAGAGTTCCCTATTACAAAAAACTACAGGATTACAGGGATTTGTAGTCTTATCTATTTTAAAGGTACAAGCACTGTAATCTGTTACAGACAATGCTCAGCATATTCACATAAACAACAAATAGCCTGCCTCCATGCCAATGCGTAGAACACTATTGGGCTAATTTTCAAAAGAGAAAAATGTCCAAAAAGTGGTATAAGTCTGCATTTGGATGTTTTTCTCATAAAACATCCAAATTGGTATTTTCAAAACCAATTTTTTGACGTTTTTCTATGAAGCCTGCCATAAGTGCGTTCAAATCACAAGGTGACATGTCAGGGGTGTGTTAAGGGTGGGATTTGGGCATTCCTCAACATTGGACGTTGCTTGGATGTTTTTTAGCCACAATGGAATAGAACAAAACTGTCTAAGACTAACACTAAGACGTTTGGAACTAAACCTGTTTTTATAACGAATAAGGCACAAAAATGTGCCCTAAATGACCAGAAGACCACTGGAGGGAATAAAGAGTGACTACACACTCCATTTTTTGTATCAGTCATCGGACATGGTATCAATGATTTTCTCCAGTCCTACAGAGAAAACCTTCCACTCTTTCCCACAATATCTCCTCCTTCAAGAAGATTGCTCTATCCCAATAGGTCAGTTTCACAAAATGCCTAGCCACCCACCTGGCCCCCGTGGCCACTTAGAGGGTCTATCCCCAGAACAGCTCAGATCCGCCTGCACCTGCCACTTGTGCTGTACACTAGCACCCTCTTCCCACCAACTGGGTCACAACCACCTCTGGGCGAGTCTCCCGCTCTCAAATTATCCACAGTGATTTCTAGGTTACTGGGCCACACTCCCAGTGGTCCCACAGTTCCCAGAAAGAACTCACAGACCCAACACACAAACCACCAGGATTCTTTCAGTCCAGACAGGCAGAAGCAATAAGCAATTTAAAATATATTGAAGAATGAACAAAAACATGCAATCAGCAAACAATAACAGGTAACTGAAGTATGGATCAATTATAACAATAACTAAACATTTGGTTACTTCCTAAAAAGTATCTGGGGAGATCAGGACATATAGCTGCTCACCAGTTATCAAATATAACTGTTTTTTTTACAGGGCTTCAGCAAAGAGCTCTCTCTCTCTCTTCCATGCTGAAACTGGGGAAAAAACAGTACAGTTCAAAAGAAATTGTCACGATTGTGGTCGTGACCCCTCTCAGACTCACCTTATTTCCGGCGGTCAGCTTCTGAGCTGGCTTCTGTCTGTTCTTCCTGAGTTAGCTCTGTCTCTGTGTGCTGGCTGCTTCTAGCTTGGCTCTAATTACTCCACTATACTGCACCTGTGTGTGTTAAGCCTCTCTGTGCTTCAGTATGCTTTCTGCCTGTGCCCTGTAGTTGTGACATCATCAGTCAGGGCCTTGATAAGGAAGTGGTGTTCTTCCATTCAGGGCCTTTGCAACGCCAAAGGTTGAGGTTTGTGTGCTTTGTGCACTTCTGCCTTGTCTTGCTTTGCCTTGTTTCTTGTCAGTATTCCTAGTCTTAGTCTATGTTCCTAGCTTGTTTGAGTCTCCTGAGTCCTGTCTTGAATCCTGTCCTGTTTGCTCCTTCCCTGTCTGCTTTTGGCTTCCTTCCCCTTCTGTTTGTGAACCTTGTATCTTGTCTGTTTGAGACCCTGTATCTTGAATTATGTTCTAGCCAAGCTTGTGTCTGTATTCTTGTCTGTTTGAGACCTGGTATCTTGAATCCTGTTCTGGCCAAGCTTGTGTCTGTATCCTGTCTGTTTGAGACCCTGTATCTTGAACCCTGTCTAGTCTAGCTTGTTTCTACCCACTTGGTCCAGTAAGTCCTGCCGGCTGCTCACACTACTACTACTACTTAGCATTTCTATAGCGCTGCCAGGGTTATGCAGCGCTGTACAAGTTTAGACAAGGGGAAGGACAATCCCTGCTCAAGAGAGCTTACAATCTAAAGGTAATAAGCTATGTAGTCAGTGTAGGCTTAACCCCTAGGGAACGGCGGTCAAGCGCAGGTGAAGTCCTATTGCAGTCACGCTAGTTCCTGAATCCTGTTCTAGCCAAGCTTGCTTGTCAATCCTGAATCCTGCTTGTGTATCCTGATTCCGGTCCCTGCCAAGCCAAGTCCATTCCGGTTCTGCTTATTCCTGCCTTGCCTGCCTACAGTCCTGTTGGTCCAGTCCTGGTTGGAGGGTTTTGCCTGCTGCTGCCGCTCCTCGTCAGCAGCCCAAGGGCTCACGTTACTCCAGAGTCCGTGCCTGCGTGTTTTGAATCTGACAACCTGACAGAAATTAGCTCCTGGGCCAATCCATTTCTCTTTCTTCATCCTTTCCAACCTTTTTCCTGTCCCTTTTCCCTTTCCCTTCCTTTTTTCCCAAGTTTACCCCAACCCCCCCTTTTTTAGTCTCTTTTCTTTGTTTATTTATATTTCCTCATCCCTTAACATCTCCCCTTCCTGTATTCACCTCCCTTCCCTCCCCTCCCCCTGTTATTTTTGTAGTTGTTTCATTGTAGATACGTTTTTGTATACATTTCATGTACATTTTTTACGTATCATGGATATCACATTTTATTCTGTTTTAGTTTTTATTTCCCATATACCTTTCTGTACATATTTCAAGTACTTTGTCACCATTGCACCTTCCTTTCATTTGGATATATACATCACTATAATTTACATAGTCCCAGATCTGTCCGTTCGGTTTTTTTGGTCCTGAGCATGCGCATAACACTCCCTTGTTTTGGCGCGCTTTTCCAGGAACAAAAACACTTCATAGCTGTGAGTGTTCCTCCTTTGATACTTTGATTGGAACTCCTTGCTGGACACCACGTTTTATCGTATTTTCTTGGGTAAGTCCCATACATTAATTTGCTTTATACTAGACCATGGATCATTTTGCTTAGTACCATAATGTATGCACATCACTTGTTTATTTATAGTGCATCGGAACTCACTGTTCATCTGGCGTGAGAAGTATCGGTTCTCCCTCCCTTTTTTCTTTTCTTTTAAATCTTTTTATTGAAAACATTTGTTTTCATAATGTTTGTAACATGTAAATTAACCATAAAACAGAACAAAAAGGAAAAATAAAGCATCCATTATAGTTGGTATGAAAATACACTTACTGTTTGTTTAAAGTCCATAAGATCTAAAAGATAATAATAGAAAAATCAGTAATGGTGATCATTGTATTTAAGTTATAGTAGCCTGAATCCAGGTGCAGATATTAGCACAGTATGAGTCTAATGGTATCCAAATTTTTATGACGATTGAAGCGTATGTTGCTTGAGAGCCAGTGCAGCTTCATATTTTCTTATTACACACAGATGGTTCCACCATCCCATAAAGTTTAGTTGCGAGTTATCCCTCCAGTTGCATATGATATGATGGAGAGCAACTGCTATCATAGTGTTGAACAGTTTTTGTTGATCATCTGGTATTGTAATGTCTGGGTTGGAGGCCCGTACAATTATGGTTTTGTATGAAATATCCAGATCTCTGGGTAAGTCAAATATTACAACCATTCTTTTCCATATATAATTCCAATATGCTTTAACATTTTTGCAGAAATAGATCATATGGGATAAAGAACCAGTTTCTTCTGAACAGGACCAACATAGATCCAGTTTAGATAAATTTCTAACTTTGGCTATACGATATGGGGTCCAATATGCTTTATGAAAAGTAAAATAAGATGATTGATATATTGCCGCTAATTTTGTGGGTCTTTGTTTTAGACCAGAATTTAGGCCAATCAAGTTTAGATGAACACAAGCCTAATTCCTTCTCCCAGTATGATTCCAAAATATTTATGAAATTGTTAGATAAATCATGTATTTTATTATACAAAGTAGATGCTCTTTTTTCCCCCATAATTATTTGTTGATATAGGGATGTGAATTCTGATGTAGAGGCTTTAAGGTTCAATAGGTACCGAAAAGAGGATATATAAGATACAATCTGTTTCCATAAATTGGAGTGCATTGGTGGTAATTTAAATAGTAAAGCTAGAACATCTTGGGAGAGTAAATTATCATTAATAAATAACTGTGATAAGCATCATATCCCTTTATTCTTCCATAGTAACTCTGAGTGCAATATGCAGGAAGAATCAATTTTTGTATTATGCCATAGTAGTACACATGTTAATACTCTTATAAAATTCATGTATTATATATGCAGAAGCTTTTACTATACGAAGGAATTTAGAATAATGAAATTTGTCCATCAATGGAAGAAGGTGTAATGGACATGGGTATAGTAACGAGGCTTCAAAGGATAACTATCTAGGAGTATCGTAACCCAAGCCTTTCTGAAACCAAAGTAAAGATTGGGATAGTCTAAAAGCAGAATGATATTGCCTAAAATCTGGTAGGTTAATGCCACCTTTGTCTTTACTAAGTTTTAGTTTTTTAAGAGAGATACGGGGGGGGGGGGGGGGGGGTTATGTTTCCCTAGGAATATATTAATTAAAGAATCTAGCTTCTTGTATAAATTGCAAGGGAAGGACAAAGGGGTCATGCTAAATATATAATTTAATTTTGGAGCTAAGACCATTTTAATAGCTTCGGATCTACCCCGCCATGTGAGATATAAAGGGGACCAAGAATTCAGGATTGATTTGGTAAGAGATAGGATAGAATCAGTAATTAACTTCATAGATTTATCAAGGAGCTGCCTGTGCCTGAAGTGGGAATCAAACTCAGGTTCTTTTCTTGCTTTGGGGCAGTGGCGTAGCCAGACAGCCAATTTTGGGTGGGCCTGAGCCCAAAGTGGGTGGGCACAAAATTTTCTTTCTGCCCCACCCCCTTCCTCCCCCTATTCTCCACCTCTCTCCCAGCACCTCCCAACTCAAAATAGAAACAGAAACACTTTAGCTCATGAGGAAAGTGACATCCGCTATGCACATTTCTCAAGCTATCATATTTCAGTTAAGATTCAAAATAAAATAAAATGCCTTTACTACCTTTGTTGTTTGGTCATTTTCTTTTTCCATCATGTTGATCCAGTTTCTCTTTTGAACGTTCCAATCTTTCTACTATTTCTCCTTCAAGCAGCTGCTGTCCATTTGTCTTTTTCTCCTCTCTTGTTCCATTCCCTCACTTCACTTGCCTCTGACATATTGACCTTTCCATTTTAGCTCTTTCCTCTCTTTTTTTTCTTTTCTTTTCTCTGTCCACCCAAATTTTATCCTAACACCTTTTCCTTTGTTTTACTTTTCAGATACCTGTCAGATTTCCATTTCCTTTCCACACACTAGTTCTCCTATTCCCCATCTCTCCACTTCCCCAGCCATCCATTCCCTTCCATCTTCAATCTGTTCCCCATTACCATATTTCTTTCCCCAGTAATCACCATCTTCCTCGCGTTTATTTCCTTGCCACCCCCTTGGCCTCTTCCACATGGTTCCACCTTTCCCAGTGTCTCTCTCCCTCCACCCTTCTAGCCCAGCATCTGCTCCGTTTCTTCTCCCCACCCTTCACCCCCTCCCAGCATCTTCCTGTCACTTCTCTCGTTCGTCTTGCCCCCCTCTCCTGTGATCCAGTGTGGCCAGGATTTCCCCCACTATTTCCCTGATGCCCACACACACGTCCAGAATGAATGAGGTATGATGAAGTGTGTTTTGGTTGTTATGCTGATTTTATGATAACAAAATGGATAATAAGAAGAACTATTTATGTGAAATGTTTGAATAAAGATTTGATAGTAAATGAACAACGGTTGTTTTGGAAAGAACATTTGTATTATTACAACTAATTGTAATTGTTTTGACCTATTTTCTGGAATATTATATACATATATATATATGTATGTTATGGGGTGGTAAGTTTTGTGTTCTAGGGCAGTGTTTCCCAAGTTGGTCTGGAGTACCCCCTGGCCAGTCAGGTTTTCAGGATATCCAAATTACATATGCATGACATTGATTTGCATATACTGTCTCCATTACATTCAAATCTTTTTCATGCAGATTCATTATGGATAGCCTGAAAACCTGAATGGCAAGGGGGGACTCCAGGACCACCTAGGGAAACACTTCTCTAGGTCCCACTGTAATATTTATAGCACCGTCTTTTCATACCTAGGTTAGGGCTGTTGTGGTTAGTTTTCAGGATAGGTTTTGGGTGTCTTTTTGCAGGGGGTTTATGTTATTTCACAGTGTCTAGCCCTATTTGAAAGTAGGCTGTGGGGCAAGGGCCACCTTTGGTGGCAAGAATTTGGTTCACTTTTTTCAGGTCTAAGTCCCCAAAAAGTGCTCGAACTGACCAGATGACCACCGGGGGGAATTGGGGATCACCTCCCCTGACTCCCCCAGTGGTCACTAACCCCCTCCCACCCTCAGAAAAACAACTTTAAAAACTTTTTTTTGCCAGCCTCTATGCCAGCCTCAAATGTCATACCGAGCTCCATGACAGCAGTATGCAGGTCCCTGGAGCAGTTTTAGTGGGTGCAGTGGACTTCAGGCAGACGGACCTAGGCCAATCCCCCCCCCACCTGTTACACTTGTGGTGGTAAATGTGAGCCTTTCAAAACCCACCCGAAACCCACTACACCCACATGTAGGTGCCCCCTTCACCCCTTAGGGCTATGGTAGTGGTGTATAGTTGTGGGGAGTGGGTTTGGGGGGGGGGGGGTTTGGAGGAGTGGCCTAGTGGTTAGGGTGGTGGGACTTTGGTCCTGGGGAACTGAGGAACTGAGTTCGATTCCCACTTCAGGCACAGGCAGCTCCTTGTGACTCTAGGCAAGTCACTTAACCCTCCATTGCCCCATGTAAGCCGCATTGAGCCTGCCATGAGTGGGAAAGTGCGGGGGGGGAGGGGGTTAGTGACCACTGGGAGAGTCAGGGGGTGGTTCTTTTGCAGGGGGTGTCCTTTTGCCGGGGGGGGGGGGGGTCGCGCTGCACCCGGGGGGCGGGGCACATTGGCGATCCGCCCCGGGTGTCAGCCCCCCTAGGAACGCCACTGCACCTATCATTGTGAACTCAATTTGGTGAGCTTCATATGCCCTGTGGTTAAGAAGCTATTCTGCTTCATCCACTTAAGTCTTCTGGAGCTGATTCCCCAGAGTAATTCATCAACACAGTGAAAGCCCCAGAAGGAGTGATAACATGGGAAGTGATCTACTACAACTATAAGCATGGACTAATGCTTGGCAAATTTAAGGTGAACAGCTGCAGAAATCCAAATGATATATTTGTGATAGGGGGTGAAAGGCTGATGTGAGCTGACCAGAAGAAAGATAACAGTGCCTGAGATTCTCAAGGTGGTAAAACAATATGGCAAGCCAGAAGGATAGGCTGCAAAGAGAGGGGAATAAACCGTAGAATTTCCCTGTGCAGGTCACACTGGTGAGGCTTCGCTTAGAGAGTTGTGTTTAATGTTGGAGGTTACTCTTTCCAAAAATACTAGGATTAGGGGGCATGCGATGAAGCTACAAAGTAATAAATTTAAAACGAATTGGAGAAAATGTTTCTTCACTGAACGTGTAATTAAACTCTGGAATTTGTTACATAAGTACATAAGTATTGCCATATTGGGAAAGACAAAAGGTCCATCAAGCCAGCATCCTGTTTCCAACAGTGGCCAATCCAGGTCACAAATACCTGGCAAGATCCCCCAAAAAGTACAAAACATTTTATACTGCTTATCCCAGAAATAGTGGATTTTCCCCAAGTCCATTTAAAATGGTCTATGGACTTTTCCTTTAGGAAGCCGTCCAAACCTTTTTAAAACTCCGCTAAGCTAGCCATCTTTATCACATTCTCTGGCAACGATTCCAGAGTTTAATTACACATTGAGTGAAGAAAACTTTTCTCCAATTTGTTTTAAATTTACTACATTGTAGCTTCATCGCATGCCCCCTAGTCCTAGTATTTTTGGAAAGCGTAAACAGACACTTCACATCTACCCATTCAACTCCACTCATTATTTTATAGACCTCTATCATATCTCCCCTCAGCCTTCTTTTCTCCAAGCTGAAGAACCCTAGCCGCTTTAGCCTTTCCTCATAGGGAAGTCGTCCCATCCCCTTTATCCTATTTGTCGCCCTTCTCTGTACCTTTTCTTTTTGTTTTAAATCATTTTATTGAGTTTTCAAGAAAATTTAAACCAATATAACATACAACAACAAAACCAAATGCATTACATATAGATAAATGTTACAATTTAAGAATAAAAATCTAATCTCTAGGAGATGCTGATGTTTTGATGTAATGATCAAAAGGAGCACAATGCTTCTTAAAAGTAGGCAATTGATGAAATTTAAAAGCTGCAGATTCTTCATAGTTTCTAATAGTACAAAGATGACTCCACCATTCACAAAAGTTCAAATGCAAATTATTTTTTCAATGAAATACTATGAGTGGCTAGAGCCATCATTATTTCAAAAAAGTTGTGATATTGATCCTTAAGTGTAAGTGTAGGGGTTGAAGAACGAAGTATTATCACATCATATGTCAAACCAACAGGTGAGGAGAAGGGAATTATTGAACATATTCTTTTCCATATTAATTTCCAGTAGGTGGACACAAGGGAACATTCATAGGTGGTCAGTGGTCAACTGTTTGGGAGGCTAAAGGGGGTGGGGTTAGGGGTGGAGCCAGGGGCAGAGCTTATCACCACAATTAACACAGAAAAAAAATAAGAAAAAATAAAATAGTCACAATTAATACCTTTTATTAAATTTAGATAATAGATATGTATCATATGTCAAAGAATAAAGTGGTTGCTCAAAGCATATACTAACCACAATCGCTCAACTGTAAAACACTATGCACAAATTTGTGCAAAAACACACTCAGAACCTTACCGTACCATAACACTAGGCAGACTCTAATACACCAATATACCACCCATATGGAAAATGCAGACCGTCAACAATATGAAACAAGGGATCATAATATCACAATTCTCATGTAGAGCCACAAAACACCCTTTTAGGGTGGATAGTGTTCACAATGAGCTCCTTTTATTAACAACTACATGTAGATCCTTCAAGAGGTAGTGTGTCATGATTTAGGCTCTAAAACCCTTTTTGATGTTTTAGTGCCACCTCAGTAAGGCCAATACACAATCTCTCCACTGCAAAACACTATACACAAACTTGTGCAAAAACACACTCATAACCTTAGCAAACCATAACAGTACTAATTCCAAGGACAGGACGAGCTACAACCTTATGCGTGGAAAAGCAGCACTGTAATTACAACCTAGTGAAACAAAAAAAAAAAAAAACCAAAAAGGGCTGTAAATATTACACACTAGTAGAATACTGCACCTTGATTACACATGAAAAACACATGACCCAACAGATATGAAGTCAAAACTGGAAAGTTACCTCAAGAAGTCAGACTCAGCATGCAGCAATACTAGAAAAATTGAAACTTACATGCAAAATATCACAGATGCACATTTCCAAAAGCTGACATATTCCAGTTAATAAATTCTGAATAAAATACTTTTTTCTACCCTTGTTGTCTGATCATTTAGTTTTTCTATTCACTTTGGTCCCAGTGTTTTCCTTCCATTTGATATGTTTTCTCTCAACATGTCCACCATCCTCCTGTGTCCTTACACGTCCTGTCTACCATCTGTAGCCCTGCCACTATCCTTTCTCCAGTTTCAACATCTGCCCTCAAAAGTGTTCCAATCCAGCCCTTAAATTCAGCAATTTCTCCTCCATCCATATCCAGCATTTCTCCCCTCCCCTCCATCCATGTGCATGCACTTCCTCTGTCTTCCCTCCCCTCAATCCATGTCCAGCATTTCTCCTCTCTCCCTTCCACTCCATCCGTGTGCATCTCCTTCCTTTGTCTTTCCTTCCCTCCATCCTTGTCCAACATTTCTCCTCTCTTCCCTGCCCTCCACTCCATCCATGACCAGATTTCTCCTCTCTTCCCTCCCCTCCATCCATACATGTCCAGCACCTTCCCTCTTTCTTTTCTACCCTTCCATCCAGTGTCATCCCTCTTTCTCTCTCCATCCTTCTACCTATTACCCTCTCCCAATCTTTCTGTCTATTGTCTCCCTCTCCTTCCATGCATTGTCTCCCTCTCCTTCCATCCATTGTCTCCCTCTATCTCCCCTTCCTTCTAAACAGTTCTCTCTCTAGACTCTTTTCCATTCAGCATGTCCTCTCTATCCCCATCCTTCCAGTGTCTTTCCTCTTTCCCTCCCTACCCTTACGTCCAGTGTCTTCCCTCTTTCTGCCCCCTCCTTCCAGCATTTCCCTCTTTCTCCCTCCTTTCATTCAGGTTTTCTCCGTCTGACAGCTAGGGTCTCCCCCAGTTTCGCCCCAGCAGCTTCTCTCTCTCTCCTGCCCATGTCCCCTCTTTCTCTCCCCATCTTTCCACTAATCTCTCTCTCTGTACCCCTCTTCCATCCATCATCTTCTCTCTGACTCTCCCCTGCTCTTTTCCATGGCCCCTCTTTCTCTCCACATCTCTCTCTGGCTCTTCCCTGCTCTTTTCCATGTCCCTGGCTTTCCCCTGCTCTCTTCCATGTCCCCTTTTTCTCTCCCCATCTCTCTCTGGCTCTCCCCTGCTCTTTTTTTTTTTTTAATTTTTAGAAGTCTTTATTGTACTTATTCAGATACATAACAGAATAGTTACAGCTAATAAACATTACAAAATTATAGCGGTAGTAGGAATACAAAGATAAACTATGATCTGAATTTGTGTCGAAACAAACTGAAATCTGTAAGCAACTTCAACTTTTTCATTTTTGTACAAAGAAAACTCTCCCCCCCATCCAAACCAACCCCTCCCTCCCACCCCCCCCTTCTCCCACTCCCCGTGTCCAACTATGAAGCCCTATGTTTAGAGACGTTCCGGTGGCACTACCCCTACTCAGCGTTCAAGAAAGGCCCCCATATTCTCTCCCACTTAGGCAGGACCTGGGCTTTAACTGCAATCAATCTCTCCATCTCGCACACATATCGTAACTTGGTAAGCCAGCGTGTTAATGGTGGTACCAATGGCGACTTCCAACTCTGAGCCAGATTCGCTCTGGCTGTCTGCAAGGCTCCCCTTGTCAGAAGCCATTCATGTTCTTTGAGACCTGCTGGTCGCTGGCCCAGTATGTATACTAATGGATGCCACCGCACAGGTCCCCCTATCCATCTCTGAAGGCGCGCCTGGACTGCTCTCCAATACGCTCTAGCCTTTGGGCAGGTCCACCATATATGGCCCATTGTACCTAGAGCGTCACATCTCCTCCAACATCTATCTGAGACCTGCCCAAACATATGGTGCAAGCGCGCCGGAGTAAGATACCAGCGGAAGAAGACCTTAATTGCATTTTCTTTCATAGGTATTGATCTCGCTGCACGCATTGTCCCCTTTTCCAGCTGTAACCACTTTTCGTCCGTTAGGGTGAAACCCAATTCCTGCTCCCATTTTCTCCTATGTAACAAAGATGGCTTTTGGTGCCCGGCTAGCACCGCATAAAGATAAGTGATCATCCCCCGTGTACTGTGATATCGCACACACACTTCTTCCATGGGGTGCGTTTCCCTCTTAAGACAAGTTACATAAACAGACCCTTTCAGAAAATGTCTCAATTGTAAATAAACATAAAAGTCACTCTGCTGCACCCCAAAATCGTCCTTCAAAGCCTCAAAGGTAACCACCTCCCCTCCTACATGCAATTGGCCCATCATATCTAGTCCGGCTTCAGCCCAGCGTACCAACACGGGGTTCCCCACACTCGGCTCGAACAACGGGTTGTCAACTATGGGCGCCAGGCCCGAAACAGGCGGTTGCCGATCAATAAACATCCGATCCCAATAATAAAAAGTGGCTTGTACCGCCGGTGGAAAGCACTCAACCCGCCCTCTATACTTGTTGGGTAGCCACATCAAGTTACCCAACTTACGGGATCCCACCATGGATTGTTCCAATTGTACCCAAAGCTTATGATCTTCCCCCCTGAACCACTCTACCGCCGATCTAGCCTGTGCCGCCCAATAATACCAACACAGATTCGGCACTGCTAAACCTCCCTGATTTTTATTCCTATAGAGAATTGCCCGTGCCAAGCGGGGTCTCTTTTGATTCCAAATAAACCGCATCAGACGGTCCTGTAAATTAGACAGATAAGCCCGGGGTACCTTCAAGGGAAGGACCTGAAAAAGATACATTAGCCGAGGCAAGACGTTCATCTTAATTGCCGCTATTCGGCCCAGCCAGGAGAGTCCAATGAGGGACCATCTGCCCAAATCTCTATAGATCTCTTTTTGCAATATCGGGTAATTAGCTGAAAACAATTCCGACTGGTCCGCAGGGATCTGTACCCCCAGGTATTGTATAGATCTAGTTGACCATTTAAAGACAAATGACGCCTGCAAGGCCTCATACACTCGTGGCGACACTCCCACCACCAGTCCTTCTGACTTATTAGCATTAAGCTTATAGCCTGAGACCCGCGAGTATTTCTCAATTTCCTTTAGTAAGTTAGGCAATGAGGTTAATGGGTTTGTTAACGACAATAACACATCGTCCGCAAACAATGCGATTTTGTACTCCTGCCCCTTCACCTCCACCCCTGTTACATTCACATTCTCCCGGATTGCAGCAGCCAGTGGCTCCATTGTCAAGGCAAACAACATTGGGGACAGCGGGCATCCCTGTCGGGTGCCCCTCCCCAGCGAGAACATCTCCGAGTTCCCTCCGTTAATCCTAACACATGCCTGCGGTCTTGTATAAAGCGATTGGGTCCAAGCTCTAAACAGGGGCCCTATCCCGAGCCTGTGCAGGACCCTATCCAGGAATCCCCAATGGACTCGATCGAAGGCCTTCTCCGCATCCAGCCCCAACAAGACCAACGGACAGGCCCTCGACCGAGCCCAATGCATCAAGTCCAGAGTTCTGCGCACATTATCCATGGCCTGTCTCTTTGGCACAAATCCCACTTGGTCTGGGTGAATCAAAACAGGTAAGAACCTCCCCAGCCGATTGGCAAGGACTTTTGCCAGGATTTTAACATCCGTATTTAAAATTGATATAGGGCGGTAGGAAGCACAGTCCGTTCCATCTTTCTGAGGTTTAGGTATTACTGCCACCCAGGCTTCTAACATAGTTCTAGGCAGCGCCTGTCCTTCTCTAACTGAGTTAATGACCAATGTTAAGCAGGGCGCCAACTCTCGCGCAAATTTCTTGAAGAACTCATTAGTAAAGCCATCCAGGCCTGGCGTCTTTCCCGTTGGTAAGTCCCTAATAACCTGCAATACTTCTTTTAGTTGCACTGGGTCATCCAGTTCTTTTTTCTGCTGTTCGGATAATACAGCCAGCCCTCTATCTGCTAGATATTGGTCTATCCCCCCAACCTGTACGGCAGCATCTTCTCTATACAGAGACTCATAGAACTGAGCAAAACGATCTCTAATTTGGGCAGATTTATACAGCATTGTACCATTCTCAGCTTTCACTCGCATAACATGTCTGTCAGCTCTCATCTTTCTCAATTTCCGTGCCAACAATCTCCCTGGCTTATTAGTCCCTTCGTAATACACCTGTTTCAATCGAGCATGCACAAACTTCAAGCTTTCCTCATGCAGCGCAGTCAGTTCCAATCTCACATCCTGTAACTTACGGTAATCAGCCACCCTACCCGACGCCCTGTATTTGGACTCAAGGTCCCCAATGAGATCCATACATTTCAACAAGCGCTCTCTGTGTATCCTATTTCTGTGACTGGCACACTTAATAAAATATCCTCGTGCCACCGCCTTAAAGGCATCCCACACAGTACTCAAAGCTGGCCCCGAGTCCATATTTATTTCAAAATATTCCTTCAGGACCGGAAGGAAATCCGCTACAATCTGAGGATCCTGCAACAGGCAATTATTAAATGACCACCTGCATTCTCTTCGCTCTCCCTCTAACGAAGGAACCACAACCCACGCCGGAGCATGGTCTGAGATTGTAATATGGCCAATAGCGGATTCCCCCCCCCCTCCGAGAGGGTTCTGTCCAGAAAGACATAGTCTAGTCTCGAATAGGACAGGTGCGCTTGGGAGTAAAAAGTATAATCTCGCCCCCTCGGGTGACACATTCGCCACCAATCACACAGACCCATTTCTTCTACTAAGTTCCGCAAAGCTTGGGAAATGTTGTAATCAGCTTTAGTAGGAGATGCTGACCTGTCCAGACCAGGTTGCATGGTTGCATTGAAGTCTCCTGCCATGAATACCCTCCCCCGGGAAAACGATTGCAATTCCCTATGAAGTTGTCTGAAAAACCCCTCCTGGTTTTCGTTAGGGGCGTATATATTGGCCAAAGTAAACTCCTCCCTCTCAAGCTGCACATGCAAAAAGAGATATCGCCCCGCCACGTCTCTCCTCAGGTGGAGAACCCGTACCTGGATATCTTTATGAAACAAAATAGCAACTCCTCTTTTTTTCCCCCCTTTAACATCAGAAGCACAGTATACCCCTGGATACATTTTAGATGCCAATAACCCCTCATGCTTTGGCAACATATGCGTTTCCTGTAAAAACACCACCTTCGGGCACATTAAGCGTAACTCACGCTGAAGGGCATGGCGTTTGTATGGGGAATTAAGCCCCTTTACATTGTAAGTAAGTATCTTAAAGTCAGACATTAAACTTGTTCAGTAAATCATCCCTATGAAACAGTGTATGAGGAACATTCAAACCGTCTGGTATCTGACCCTTCTTGCCCCTTCTCCGGATTCTCCCCAAGTAGTTTAGTTCTTGATCCCCCATTCTATACTTCATAGTACATTCTTTCCCTAATAAACAATCTTCCCCCTCCCCCCCCTATACTCCCTCCCTCCCATCTCCCCCTTCCCAGGAAACCACTAGCGAGGTTTTTAGTCCCTCGACTAGGAATACAGAAGGAAGAACCCATTAACCCAAACAGCTACCCAAGGCCCCCTCCCCCATCCCCCATCCCTTCATATCCCTGCTTTTTACGCTATAATCCCTCCTCAGTGTTATAAAACTTTTCGCCCCTGTGGGAGTGGTTCATCTATTTCCAATACTACTTTAACATCGTTCAAGTTATCCCATTCCCAGCACTCTTACTTTTATAGGCATACTTAACAAATACAAATTGACATGACTCTCCACTGCAACGCACAGCACAAGTTCATTTTACAACTTCAGGTGCCTGTTCGTGCCTTTTTCCCCTTGCCTTGGACTCTCTGCCATCTCTGCAGCTTAGCTCGCGTGGTCGGGTCCAGTTCAGTTGGTGGGCCTTCTGTGGACACCAGTCCCTCGGTTCGTAGTATCTTCCACACTTCTTCCAGGGTCCGGGTTCGATACATATGTCCACCTGTTGTGAAGCAAAGGGCAAATGGAAAAGCCCATCTGTAGGGGATTTTATTCTTTGTTAATACTTCCAGTGCTGGTTTCATCACTTTCCTCAAGGACAAGGTGTGAGCAGACAAATCCTGAAAGACTTTAATTTGTGCATCATTATATTCAATGTGCTGTACTTGGCGCGCTTTCTGTAGCAACTGTTCCTTTGCGGTGAAGGAGGTGAAGCAAACCACAATGTCCCGTGGTCTATTGTCTGTCCGTCTCCCCAATGCTCTGTGTGCGCGCTCAAATGTGATATCTAGAGTGTCTATCAACTTGCTACATAGCAGCTTTACTATGGCGCCAACATCCTCCTGGTCCCCCACCTCCGGGACTCCACGAAAACGCAAGTTGTTACGACGCCCTCGGTTTTCTAAATCGTCCAATTTAAGCTGCATTTCGGCATAGGAGGTGAGTATTTTCGAAAGACGGGTTTCAGTCTCGATCAGTTTTTCCGCGTTCTCATCTACCCGCACCTCCAATTCTTCCACGCGGCCTCCCATCTCCCGGAGGTCTACGCTCAGCCCGTCCATCTTTTCTAGGATTTCCTCCTTTGACGCTTTGATTTCCTTGCGGATCTCCATTAGAAAACGCGTTAAGTCTTTGGGCAACCCCCGCTTACCGGTTGATTTTCCCGATTCGCACAGGGATGGAGCGGAGTCCGAGTCAGAATGTGAGGCGGGTGCCGACGAGAGCACATGGCGCCGCGTGGTCCGGAGCGCCGGCTTCTCCAACGTATGTTCACTCTCCCTCCGAGACGCCGCCATGTATTTCAGCGGGGAATGTCGCGTTAGATTCCACACACCACAAGGAACGTTGCAGTAGCTAATTTAGTTCGTCAAACAAGCAAAGGAACGCTATTATTGCTCAGTTACGGAGGGTGGCAACGGAGCTAGCTCTCTAGGCAGCCATTCAGGTCCGTGACGTCACTTCCTCCCCCTCTCCCCTGCTCTTTTGCATTTCCCTGGCTCTCCCCTGCACTTTTCCACTTTCTCTCTCTCTCCTCCAGCGTTCTCATGCATCTCTCCTCTCCCTCATGCATCCCACCTTTCTCTTTCCTCCCCTTCTTGCTTCCATCACTCTCACTCCTTTCTCCACCCCTCTTTTCCCATTCCCATGCCCTGCCATTGCTTTCCTTTCTCCCTCTTCTCCTTAGATGTGGCATGTCACATCCTCTTCTCTCCACCCCCCTTTCCCTTTGGTCTGGCAGCTGGCTGGCATCGCTTGGCATCGCTCCCCCCCCCCCCCCCCCCGGACCAGTGCGGTATCGCTCTCCCCCTCCGCTCCTGTCACGTCTTTCAACTTCGAGGCTTCCTTCTGGTAGCAGCAGCAGCAATGATGTAAGCGCTGCTTCAGCCTGCCCCGGAAGCACTCTCTGTACAGCTTCCCACGTAGGAGGGACGCTGTCGAGTGAAGGCTTCCGGGGCAGGCTGAAAGCAGCGCTTACATCATTGCTGCTGCTGCTGCTGCTACCGGAAGGAAGCCTCGAAGTTGAAAAACGACATGATAGGAGCGGAAGGGAAGATCGATACCGCACTAGTCGGGTGGGGGGGGGGGGGGGTAGAGATCGCACGGTCCGCACACACCAGTCGGGGGGGAGGGAGGTAAGCCTCTTATACCGGGCACCTATGGGAACAATCAAAGAGTAGATGCTTCAGGTGACCGACAGGAGCAGAACAAGACAAACATTTTGGAGGAGATGTTGATCTGGTTAGTTTAGACACTTTGAAAGGAGTCCAATAAGCTCTATGAAGAACAAAAAATGATGATTGTGTTATACTAGCAGGGAAAGTGGGTCTATTGGATTTAGATCAAAAGGTTAGCCAATCAATTTCATCATGAAAGAACAATTCCAACTCCCATCTATGTTGGAGCTCAAGACAGGGGTTTGTGAAAGAGTCATGTATACATTTGTATATTCACGATGCTTTCCTATTACCCATTAGCATAGTATGACAAAAGGTAATAAGATTAGCAGCATCTGACTGACCACCCGTGGTTTGCAACAAATTTTGATAGACATTAGAGAGGGAAAGCCAAGAATCAGCATCAAGTGTAGTTAAATTACATTGTAGGCAAGCAGATTCAGCAGACGTCACATCATTACATACAGTAATTTGAGATAATAACCATATACCTTTTTCCTGCCACAGTGGCCAGTTTAAAACCCACCACAAACCCACTGTACCAACATGTAGGTGCCCCCCCCTTCACCCCTTAGGTAGTAGTGTACAGTTGTGGGGAGTGGGTTTGGGGGGGGGATTTGGGGGGCTCAGCACACAAGGTAAGGGAGCTATGCACCTGGGAGCTTTTTCTGAAGTCCACTGCAGTGCCCCATAGGGTGCCCGGTTGGTGTCCATGTTTGTTAGGGGGATCAGTGCACTACGAATGCTGGCTCCTCTCACGACCAAATGCCTTGGATTTCGTCATTTTTGAGATGGGCGTCCTCGGTTTGCATTATTGGCGAAAACTGGGGACAACCAACTCTAAGGTTGACCTAAATGTTGAGATTTGGGCGTCCCTGACTGTATTATCAAAACAAAAGATGGACGCCCATTTTGTTTTGGTAATACGGGTTTCCCCGCCCCTTCACGGGGCAGACCTGTGAGGACATCCCCAGGAAAACTTGGCCATCCCATTCGATTATGCCCCTTGTCGTGTTATAGTGAGTATGCAAAGTGAACAGGAACCACAAGGGGAATGACCTGTGTATGCAGTTTCTTCTGTGATCAATTCTGGTAACTTGGATGGAACAAGTTTCAAATTTCTGTTATGTGCATAGGCAATAATTGGTTTCTTACCCTTGAAGCTTATTATTTACACACTTCACACCTCTTTTTGAGATCTCTGCCCCTCTCATGCACCATGTATTGCATGTCTCTATCATTTGTACTTTTCCCATGGTTCATTTTTTTTAAATTTTTATAGGTTTTGTACTGTGTATTGTGATGGGTGTATAAGGGAAAGGGAATGGGACTTGATATACAGCCTTTCTGTGTTTTTTGCAACTACATTCAAAGTGGTTTACATGGTATTTCTACCTGGGACAATGGAGGGTTAAGTGACTTTTGATTTAGATTGTAAGCTCTTTTGAGCAGGGACTGTCTTTTCTTCATGTTCAATTGTGAAACACTGCGTACGACTGGTAGCGCTATAGAAATGATTTATAGTAATAGTTGTTCAGAATCACAGGAAGCAGTGGAAATTGAACCCAGTTCTGCAGGATCAAAGTCTGGTACACTAACCACTAGGCTTCTCTATTTACCCCTGATATACAGTATGCACATCCGGGTATGTCTCTCATTGTATTTAATTTAATGTATTAATTGTTGTGTCTGTCCATTTTCTAGTTAGCTTTTCAGCTGTTCAACTAGTCTATATACATTAGCCTTGAAAGCTTTTAATGTGGCATTGCTTTTACGCTTATTCCATTTTAAATTGAATCATATATATAGTTAAACCTTCTTTTATATATTTATATATTATACATCTCAGTTAGATTAGTTTTTATTTATGTACGTGTGCCTTATATGTATGCTTATTCATTCATGTACTTATTATTTTCATTATTATTATTATTATTATTTGTTGCTCAGATTTATTTTTGGACTCCTGATTCAGGCAGTATAGTCAAAGCACATCCCGTGTCGAGTCCCCTAAGCAGTTATGTGCGTTCCTATGTATTTTATGTGTCTTGTTGTTGCCAATAAAGGACTCCTCTTTTGAAGACACCTTTGGCTGCACAATGGTTCCTTGATCATCTCCAGTGTGTTTTTTGCTGTGCTTCGAGTTGTGGAGATTTGTCCCTATTTTTTTTTGTTTCCTTTGGTATTCTTATTTACACGTGTATGTCAATACATACATGTGTTTATGAACTGTTTATAGTCAAGTGGAATTCTGTAAATAAGTGAGTAGATGTGATGATATGCACTTTGCAGGCGGTTGTTGACATGTTTGGGTGGAGCATGGGTGGTCATGTGAACCTAGGCACAAGAATTTACACTGGCTCTATGGCTAGAGTTTTTCTGAATTTGAATATAAGCATGTTTTGGCCACTAGGTACCCCCTTATAGAATAATCCTCAAGGTGTGTATCTTTATATTTTTTGAAGTTATATTAAACATTGACATTTTTAGTGTACAGAGATCAAAATAATAGTCTGCAATACCTTTTGATATTTGTTTCACAGAGCTGGAGCAACATCCCTTTTGGGCTCCCTTCTCCTTCTTCCCTATCTTGTAGCTGAGTCCTGCTGGGAGAAATTACTGATTCTTTTTCTTCTTTTTTTATTTGTTCCCTTGCTTGCTTTCTTTGCCTTTGCTGTCATGACTCAGTGCTCAATGTATTCTTTCTCTTCTTCCTGATGCATGGTAAAAAAAAGCAAAGTGAAGCTTTTCTCCAATAAGATAAGATTGCAAGAGTAATCACCATAAGGCAACTGAAGAATGGTCAGTGGGTGAACTAAGAGGCCCTTTTACTAAGCTGCACTAACTACATGCTAAAATATTATTCCTGTTTGGGGTATCAGGTGCAGAAAGTGGGCATTCCTGCACTTATCAGTGCAGCTACATTACCATGTGCTAACTAGTAAGTGCAGGGATATCGCATGCACCATTACCACCTACAAATTGAGTGGTAGTAAATGCTCACATGGTAATTTTAAAAAAATGACCAGGCACTAATGGCAGCATTAGCACATGCCAAAAACATAAAATAGTGCAATAAATATCTCTTCTGATCAGAAACTTTCAATTCCATAAATATGCAAGAAAATCAAAAAATGGAGCTGGCTATGATCCTTTCTTTTACTGATGCTTCAAAAGGGCAGCCACTTCTTTCATACACAAGCACAAAGTTTCCATCATTGGTCAAAAACCTCCTTCGAAATTTTCAAGTTTTCACTATAAATGCTCCCTCATGCATACTATCAGGCTCATTTTTGAAAGAGAAGGACACCCATCTTTCGACACAAATCAGAAGATGGGCGTCCTTCTCCCAGGGTCGTCCAAATCGGTATAATCGAAAGCCGATTTTGGATGTCCCCAACTGCTTTTCGTCGCAGGGATGGCCATAGTTCAAGGGGGCATATCGGAGGCATAGCGAAGGGGGGACTTGGGCGTGCCTAACACATGGACATACTCGACCCATAATAGAAAAAAAGGGTGTCCCTGACGAGCACTTGGACGACTTTACCTGGTCCTGTTTTTCTTACAACCAAGGCACAAAAAGGTGGCTGAAATGACCAGATGACCACTGAAGAGAATTGAGGATGACCTCCCTTTACCCCCCCCCCAGTAGTGATTAACTCCCTCCCACCCTCAAAAAACATCTTTAAAATATTTTTGCCAGCCTCAGATGTCATACTCAGCCCATGACAGCAGTATGCAGGTACCAGGAGCAGTTTTAGTGGTTGCAGTGCACTTCAGGAAGGCGGACGCAGGCCCATCCCCCTCCCTACCTGTTACGTTTGTGGCGAAAACAGCGAGCTCTCCAAAACCCATCAGAAACACACTGTACCCACATCTAGGTGCCCACCTTCACCCATAAGGGCTATGGTAATGGTGTACAGTTGTGGATAGTGGGTTTTGGGGGCAGGAGTTGGGGGGCTCAGCACCCAAGGTAAGGGAACTATGTACCTGGGAGCAATTTATGAAGTCCACTGAAGTGCCCCCTAGGGTGCCCGGTTGGTGTCCTGGCATGTGAAGGGAACCAGTGCACTACAAATGCTGGCTCCTCCCATGACCAAAGGGCTTGCATTTGGTCATTTCTGAGTTGGCCATCCTTGGTTTCCATTATCGCCGAAAATCAGAAACGACCAAGTCTATGGACGACCATCTCTAAGGACGACCTAAATTCCAAGATTTGGACGTCCCTGACCGTATTATCGAACATAGCAAGATCCCAAAAAAGTACAATACATTTTATGCTGCTTATCCTAGAAATACAACATTACAAAAAATGGCGTCACTTAATCTTGAAAAGACTTTGTAAGGCTACACAACAAAAATCAGATTAAGGACTATTGCAATAAGGAACTAATTGGCTGTAGAGGTTATCTCATAGTATTTTAGACGTCCATATATACCATTGGTTGGTTTGGTTTTAGGGACTATATATGTTTCTAATCATTGATAGCCTCCAGCCAACCAGTAGTACAAAAGAGTATTTATGTACGTATATAAGCTTCAATATATAAGCTTCAATCAACCATATGTACTACTGGTCAAATGTTTCAAAAATTCAACATTATTGCAAAAAACGCAAATAATGCACTAAAGGTACTTAGCTTGTGAGCTTCAGGTTCTATCTTGTTGTTTTCTGAAGCAGGAGTTTCCCAAATACCATCGTAACTAGTAAAGTTTTACTGGCAACTTCGATACCGTTGTGTGCCCGACAGGACCCTGTTTCGCGGTCTCTGGCTTTGTCAAGGGCATAAATCACGTATTATCTGTTGTATTCAAATTGAATACAACAGATAATACGTGATTTATGCCCTTGACAAAGCCAGAGACCGCGAAACAGGGTCCTGTCGGGCACACAACGGTATCGAAGTTGCCAGTAAAACTTTACTAGTTACGATGGTATTTGGGAAACTCCTGCTTCAGAAAACAACAAGATAGAACCTGAAGCTCACAAGCTAAGTACCTTTAGTGCATTATTTGCGTTTTTTGCAATAATGTTGAATTTTTGAAACATTTGACCAGTAGTACATATGGTTGATTGAAGCTTATATATTGAAGCTTATATACGTACATAAATACTCTTTTGTACTACTGGTTGGCTGGAGGCTATCAATGATTAGAAACATATATAGTCCCTAAAACCAAACCAACCAATGGTATATATGGACGTCTAAAATACTATGAGATAACCTCTACAGCCAATTAGTTCCTTATTGCAATAGTCCTTAATCTGATTTTTGTTGTGTATCCTAGAAATAAGCAGTGGATTTTCTCCAAGTCCATTTTAATAATGGTCTATGGAATTTTCCAACCCTTTTTAAAACCCCACTAACTTAACTGCTTTTACTACATTCTCTGGCAACAAATTCCAGAGTTTATTTACACATTGAGTAAAGAAAAATTTTCTCTGATTCCTTTTAAATTTACTACTTTGTAGCTTCATTGCATGCCCCCTAGTCCTAGCATTTTTGGAAAGAATAATTAAGCAATTCACGTCTACCCGTTCCACTCCACTCATTATTTTATAAACATCTACCATATCTCCCCTCAGCAGTATTTTCTCTAAGCTGAAGAGTTCTAGCCACTTTAGCCTTTCCTCATAGGGAAGTCGCCCCACCCCCTTTATCATTTTCATTGCCCTTCTCTTGTACCTTTTCTAAATGCACTATATCTTTTTTGAAATGCGGTGACCATAATTGCACACAATATTCAAGGTGAGCTCGCACCATGAAGCAATACAGAGGCATTATAACATCCTCATTTTTGTTTTCCATTCCTTTCCTAATAATACCTAACATTCTATTTGCTTTCTTAGCCAAAGCAGCACACTGAGCAGAAGGTTTCAATGTATCATCAACGACGACACCTAGATCCCTTTCTTGGTCCGTGACTCCTAATGTGGAACCTTGCATAACAAAGCTATAATTAGGGTTCCTCTTCTTCACATTCATCACTTTGCACTTGCTCACATTAAACGTCATCTGCCATTAGGCGCCCAGTCTCCCAGTCTTGTAAGGTCCTCTTGCAATTTTTGACAATCCTCTTGCGATTTAACATCTTTGAATAACTTTGTGTTGTCAGCAAATTTAATTACCTCACTAGTTACTTCCATCTCTAGATCATTTATAAATATGTTAAAAAGCAGTAGCCCCAGCACAGACCCCTGTGGAACCCCCCCCCCCCATCTACCCTTGTCCATTGAGAATACTGACCCTTTAAACCTACTCTCTGTTTTCTATCTTTTAACCAGTTTTTAATCCACAACATGGCACTACCTCCTTTCCCATGACTCTCCAATTTCCTCTGGAGTCTTTCATGAGGTACTGTGTCAAACACCTTTTGAAAATCCAGATACAAAGTGGCAGTAACCGCAGCGTGGGCTTACTGCATGCTATCCTGGAACTACCACTGGTCCAACGTGGCCGCCCGTGGTAGTTTCAGCTTGAGTGCATGCCATTTCCAGCTTGCTGGAATAAAGCATTTTTGTAGCGTAGTGCTAAGTGAGCAGTAATCAGGCATCATCGCTCACTGCCCAATTATTCCAGTTTACCACGGGAGCCTTTCCCACCACCTCAATGGGTAGCAATATGTGCTCCCCACTGCATAGCCACTTGGTAAGAGTTATCTTACTGCATGGCCATTTTTGGGAGGCTTTTTACTCGCTGGCGTAAAAAAGGCACTGGTGCACGGGAACAACGACCCCGCCACTACTACAGGGCCCTTTTTCCTGCATTTTCATAAAAGGACCCCTTAGTAATTGCTTCTGTAGGGGCACTTTGGATCTTATTTAACAGCACTTCTTTCCCATAAGCACAGAAAGAAAAAAAAATCTTCCTTTCCTGGCTATGGTGCATAATTGAAACAAAATGCAAATGTGTGACAATGTATTGTGCATTGCATATTACTACAGTATTTGATATGACTATTCCTAAATACATATCAAAACGTTTAAGAACGCATTCTTTGAGATGGCAATTACAACACTACCTACACACCATGTATCTGATTTAAGAGAGCTTCCGTAGTCTAACCTCACTGAAATGTAACAAACTGTCTTGTTCAATAGCTGCTCCACTGAACAACAAGAAAGCAACAGCATAGCAATAACCATTTATCAATTCTGTTTGTAAGATAACAAATAGCACAGAAGGTCAATAGCTGCAACTCTACCACACATAACTGTAGTCATCATCGCTACAGTTCAATTGCTCAATCAATGTTTGTTTAGCAGCGAATAGTTTACATTTTTATTGCCTTTTCATACATAAGCATTATGTTCCATAAAATACTGTCAGTAAATTTATACATATGATTTAAAATCAATTCCTGGCATCACTAGTTATAATATTAACTATATAATAGTTGTATTTATGCTCTCTTCTAATCTTTCAAGTAGTTTTACAGTTAAGTCCTCAAAGTAGGGAGAGGCAAGGTAATACCCTATTAAATCACAGTAACTCCAATATGCAGCTGACACTTAATGAAGCGCAATATTGCATTTTTATTTTATTAGTGTCTATAATAAAATTAGTGTGGTTCTATTTAGAAAAGCATCATTTATATCTTACTCATTTTTACTTTCATTTTCATAACAACTTTATGATTCTAACATGTAGACTGGGGTTTAAATCAAGTCATTTTGGGTCACAGCCATCAGAGGGTTGAATGATGCAAAATGAATTAGACACCCAGTCTGGAAGGCGGAGGCCTTCTTAATATAAGCTAATGCCTCCAACACCAGTTAATCATACTCTTTTGCAAATGTAGTTAGAATGTAGAAATAGGACTTAAGATGTCCAGGTTGGGACAAGACAATTGATGCTTGCAGGATATGTCAACATATAGCTTTTTCATTTTTTTTCTTTCTTTTTTTAATTGTTACTTTATTTTTTATTTAAACTTTTAGTATTTTTGTAGAAACATCTGCTGCATGTATTTTGCTTAATATATGGAGGAGCATTTTCAAAAGAATGTCCAAGTCACAATTGGGACATCCTGCTCATAACGTCCAAAATCCATCCATCTCACAGCCATTTTTGATCAGGAAAAATGTTGGGATTTCCTGTTTGAAAATATGTGAAAAGGACGTTCTTGCACTGAAAACATCCAAAATGAAAAGCCATTTTGCAAAATAAAATGTCAAAAATATGAATGCCAAAATAGCAAGCACAAAAACTTCTGTGTAGTATCATTAGTACAAAAATAGCCACACAGATGTCCCTGCAGAACAGAGGTGCAGCCTAGTGGTCAGTGCAGTGAATTTTAAACAACAGGACCCAGGTACAAATCCCACCTAATTTTGTTATATGTTATTGTGAGCCCTCCAGGAACAGATAAAAACCTACTGTACCTAAAGTTATACCACAACAATAGCCATAACATTTACAGTGTCTTATAAATTCAGGTATTTCTATGTCCCAGGAGGGCTCACGTATTTGTACAGATATAAAAGTTAAAGTTGGTGTTATATCTGGGTCCCATTTTTCAAATTCCAGTGCACTGACCACTAGGCTACTCCTTACCCTTGTTTGCTGCTTTATTAGGAATGACCAGGTTTGCCGGGTTCTTGAAGCCTGGATTGGCCACTGTCGGAGACAGGATGCTGGGCTTGATGGACCCTTGGTCTTTTCCCAGTATGGCAGTGCTTATGTACTTATGTACCATAATGCATGAAGCTGCCAAGAAGCTTGATATCCACTCTCACTTTTACTTCTTAGGTAGGTGGAAGGGAGTCAACAGCCACTGGGAGATTAAGGAGGGGTAATGCCTTCATCCCTCCAGTGGTCAGCAGCTCAATCAGGGCAACCTTTTGTACCCTGGATGTGTTTAAAATAGGTCTAGATAAAAATGTCATTCTTTTTTGCCTTGGACATTTCTTCCCATTCCATTATTACTGAAAGGTGTCCTAATTTTGGATCCACCCTAGTCCCACCCAAAATATGCCTCCAACAATTTGGATGAACTACAGTATGAAACATCCAAACTCTGCCTTTCAAAAATCGCAATTTGGACGTTTTTTTGGCCATTTTGAAATATTCGTCTGCTTTGAAAAAGAACATCATAATCTTACATAACTTCTTTTTTTCTTTTTCTAATACAAATATTCTCTGATTTATTCCTATTTTTATACTTCTAATGCATGCAGGTGTTGTGTGTTCACCTTATTGAAATTAACAATAAAGGATAAAGGGGCCCTTTTACTAAGCCGCATGGAGGGGCATAATCGAACGGCGCTGGCAAAATAGATGGCCGGCCATCTATATGGCCGGCGCCGCAAAGAGCAGTCCCGAACCATATTATTGAAAAAGATGGCCGGCCATCTTTCATTTTGATAATACAGTTCGGGCTGACCAAATATCAGAGATGGCCGGGATTGAGATGGCCGGCATTGGTTTTCGCCGATAATGGAAACCGATGCTGGCCATCTCAAACCCGGCCAAATCCAATGCATTTGGTCATGGGATGGGCCAGCATTTGTAGTGCACTGGTCTCCTCACATGCCAGGACATCAACCAGGCACCCTAGGGGGCACTGCAGTGGACTTCAAAAATTGCTCCCAGGTGCATATCCCCCTAACCTTGTGTGCTGAGCCCCCCAAACCACTCCAAAACCCACTACCCACAACTGTACACCACTACCATAGCCCCTATGGGTGAAGGGGGGCACCTACATGTGGGTACAGTGGGTTTGGGGGGGGTTGGAGGGCTCCCATTTACCACCACAAGTGTAACAGGTAGGGGGGATGGGCCTGGGTCCACCTGCCTGAAGTGCACTGCACCCACAAAAACCTAAGCTGCAGTAAGAATTGGCCTTAGTGCCCCTTACGCAGGTCTTTCCTCTATACTAAGGCCATTTTTACCAGAGCCGTAAAAAAACAATTTTCTATTTTTTCCCATTAATAGCCATGTGTCAATGTTGCCATTAGTGTGCTGTCATTTTTTAAAAATAACTGCCAAAATACTTACACCACCCATTAAGGAGGTGGTAAGAGCTCCCGTATTATCTGTGCTCACTCCCCACCCCTAAAACACCCCCTAACCCCCCCCCCCAAACAAAAATAATTACCAAGTGGTTAGGGAATACAAATGGCAAAACTAATGTGGAATGCTTTAGCATGTGCCACATTAAGCCATTTTTGCTGCGTTAGGTGTATGTTTGTGTCTAAAGCAGCTTAGTAAAAAGGTCCATTAATTTGTTGTTTCTCATGTGTGAGGCTGTTTACCTGTCTGTTCTATAAGTTTACCGATTATACCTTTGACCTTATCTCCTAATCTCCTTATACTCACCCTCCAATCTTTTCTTCTCTATCTTTCTATACCATACCCCTCCCAATCTCCTTTCCTTTTACCTATCCTATCCTTGTTTACCTCCCCATATCCAATTCAATTCATATATTCTTAAACCTTACTATTATTATGTTTATTACAGTTGTAATATTCTTCTTACTGGATTTTTGTAATGCTTTTTTACTATGTAAGCTGCATTGAACCTGCTGTGTGTGGGAAAGCGCGGGATACAAATGTAATAAATAAATAAATAAATAAATAAGTTTACCGCTGACTGAAACTATTTCTTCTTTGTTCAGTTTCAGTCAAAACTGAAACTGACACCGAAACTGTATGAAAGTTTTCAGCCAAAACCAAAACTGCAGTGGACACTCATCACCTGGTTTTGGCCAAAGAAGTTGAAACCAAAACAGAGAATTCACATTTGGTTGTGAATGTAGACCAGTAAAGGCTGCTTAGGAATGTTAGAGCTTGTAATCTGCATCCCTCTGCTAAACCGACAGTATCAAAGCTAGACTATAATAATTTAAATAATGAAAGTCTGTATTTCACCTCAAACAAAAACCCTTCACATGCAAGGACTGCAGCTAATGAAAACTGAAACTAAAAGCCACAGTGCTTTTACAGTGGCTGACCTTGTGCCACTCTTGGAGCAACAGCTGACATCATAACTCTACAGAGATGCTAATTGCTAAGGAGCTTATCATCCCAAATTTAAAGACTTAAATTCCTGCCAAATTTATATTAAACAAAATCCAGAGGTAAAGGTAAAAAACACCCTACGTGTAGTCCAAACAGAAATCCAGAGAGTAGTGGGTGGACCAAAAATCTTCACAGCCTGAGGTAGATAAAAGCAAACTTTATTCAGCAGCACACAGGTACATGGATCGACACAAGGCTGTGTTTCGACGGAACAACCATCTGCTTCAGGGGTCTGACACTTATTGTTGAAAATCACAAAATATGGGTGCAGAAAGCCACTCTGGTATGAAGCAACACTTACTGCTAAAGTGCAGTGAAAACAAGTCGGACACCGGTAAACCCTCCAAAAAAACAATTGTACTATTCTGCACCCATAGTTTGTGATTTTCAACAGTAAGTGTCAGACCCTTGAAGCAGACAGTTGTTGTGTTGAAACATGGCCCCGTGTCGGGTCATACACCTGTGTGCTGCTGAATAAAATTCGCTTTTATCTACCTCGGGCTGTGAAGATTTTTTGTTCCACCCCTACTCTCTGGATTTCTAAATTTATATCAAAAACATTTATTTGGCACACTCTATTTATCACATCAATTATTGTGCAAGATCATAACTGCATTACTTGCAATCGCAGTACTAAAAAAGTGAATACAAAGAGGAGCCCCATCACCATCAAGGTTACCTTACAATCTCTGGAAGTCTAGTGGTGTAGTGAGGGCAGGATTGATGCTCTAGTCAGGGCAGCCAGTTTGAGAGCAGAATCGAAATGGGAAGGAGAAACTGGGGACCGTTTCTGTTCCAACGATACTCCTAGACCACCAGAGATTGTAAGATAATACAATGGGACACAATGGGTGGGGGGAGGCACTAGGGAAGGGTCTAGAAGAAGAGGCAACTCTTGTTCAAGAAGAAGGAGAGGGAGGCAAATGGGACAAAGCACTAATTTTCAGCTTCCACCAAGAACATATTGGTGCCAATATTCAGACCACAGAAGGTAGCTGGGCTGCCTCCCTCAGTCAGTGCTGAGCCTGGATATTCAATGTCGGGCAGTATCCAGCTACCGGCATCGACTATCCAGGTGTTTTTTCGCTGGTTTAAATTTAATCGGCCAAGCCGATATTCAGCACTGCCTAGTTAAATTTAAACTGGCCAAAGATATTCCAGCTATTTTGGCAGCCTAATTTGGCAACCAAACTTAACTGGTGATGCACTGAGTATCAGCGGATAGTTGGTTATATCGCACGATATAGCCGGCTATCCACTAAGCAATAACAAGCAATATTCAACTAGAGATAACCAGTTATCTCCCACTGAATATTGCTGGATAGCCAGTTATGTGCCTTTTAACTGGTCAGGAGCCATTCTTGGATGGTTAAATGATTTTTAAATATTGGGCGGATTGTCATTATGTGCCTGAAAATGAAACAATGTTCGAAAATTAAATTGACCTTTTGGCCAAAACTGAAACCAGGCAGAAAATGAATTTGGACCAATTTCAGAACTGCCCCCACAGCAAAATTCAGTTGGCCTCTACAGTCAAGATCAATAGTCAGTCAGTACTCACTGTCAATGAGGAAAAACCGAGAGAGCTGACCGCCACTCATGTGACCAGGCATGTATCGACACACCTCTCGAAAATTATCTCTGATAGTCAGGACTGCAGGCCTCTGTAACCTAAGTTAATGTCAGTGTTTATGACTCCACAATAAGAAAGAACCTGGGCAAAAATGGGATTCATGATAGAATAGCAAGGCAGAAACCATTGCTGTCCAAGAGTAACATCAGTGGTCATCTCATTTTTGCAAAAGCATATCTGAATGATCCCAAAGCCTTTTCAGATAAGTTTTGAAGGACAGATGATACAAAACTGTTACTATTTTGTCAACACAGGTCCGATTATGTCTGACATAAAGAAAATAGAGTATTTCACTATAAAAACATCATACCAACAGTCAACAGTCAAACAAGGTGTTGGTAGTTTGATAGTGTGGGGATGTTTTGCTGTCTCAGGACCTAGAAAACTTGCCATTCTGTGATGTATCAGAACATTTTTTAAAGATAATGTCTGGTCAAATGTCTATGAACTGCAGTGTAATTTGGTTATGCAACAAGACAATGATACAAAATACAAAAGCAAGTCTACATCTGAGTGGCTGAGAAGACAAAATATTAAAGTTTTAGACTGGCTAAGTCAGGTGGATGTGAAGTGTAGTAAATTTAAAACAAATTGGAGAAATTTTTCTTCACCCAACGTGTAATTAAACTCTGGAATTCGTTGCCGGAGAACGTGGTGAAGGCGGTTAGCTTGGCAGAGTTTAAAAGGGGGTTAGACGGTTTCCTAAAGGACAAGTCCATAAACCGCTACTAAATGGACTTGGGAAAAATCCACAATTCTGGGAATAACATGTATAGAATGTTTGTACGTTTGGGAAGCTTGCCAGGTGCCCTTGGCCTGGATTGGCCGCTGTTGTGGACAGGATGCTGGGCTCGATGGACCCTTGGTCTTTTCCCAGTGTGGCATTACTTATGTACTTATGTACTTATGACTGCCTGAATGACTGACTGCCTAACCATCAGTCAAGACTGACTGACTGCTTGGCCATCTGTCAGGACTGAATGACTGTCTGGCCATCACTCATTCATACAATCCATGTGAAAAAGTTACTTTGTCAAATGCTTTTTGAAAATCCAGATACACAGTATCAACCGACTCACCTTTTATCCACATTTATTTACCCCTTCAAAGAAATGAAGTAGAGTGATGAGGCAAGATTTCCCTTGACTAAATCCATGTTGGCTTTCCTCAACCAGTCAGTCAACCCAATCATCCCAGTCAACCAGTTAGTGATCCCAGTCATCCAGTCATTCAACCCAGTTCTACTAGCCATACCAGTTAACCAGCTATTTACCCAGTCAACCAGTCAGTCATCCCTGTCATCCGAGTATACCAGTTTTAAGTTTCAAGTTTATTTAGATTTTGTTACCCTGACACTTCAGGATAACCTTCTGAGTAGCCTGCTGTATGCTATAATGAATAAATAAGAAAAAAAAAAGAAAAGAAAACATCAGGAGTAGAAATCTAAACTACAATTACTGATAGGAAAGAGAAGGACAGAAGAAGGACTTTTCAGACTATGCACTATGCTCTACATACAGCACCAGGTAGAAAAACCTTATTTACAAGGGTTGAAACCAGGGGTGTAGCCAGATTTGACATTTTTGGGGGGGCAAAGTTAACATGTGGGGACACTAGGCATATAGGTATGAGTATTGTTTAGTATACTCCTAAATAATGCCTTTAGCATGAACATTATGATGGATTTCTAAGTAAACAGTCTGTTCTGCATTAACACAAACCACATTCACACTTACGGAAACTTTGGAAACAAACATTTTTAAATATCTTACTTCAGTCACTCACAGAATACAGACAAACCCTCACTAACTACAGAAGAAAGGACCAAAAATTAGAAAAGGAAAGAGAAATCACATTCTCGATAAGCAGACAACATACTAGCATATACATGAGTAAGTGGACACATACTCATCATCTATATGTTAATATTCTGAACATTACACCTGTTACAAAAATAAAGCACCTCTTGCCCAACCAGGTCCATCAATCTGAGTGCAAGTAAATCAGGGGAAGGGTGAGGGAACACAACAGAGCCGATCAACATTACCCCATACCCCTTAGCACTAACAACAATAAAACATGCATATAGGGAAATAGATAAAATCCGGATACCCCAGGGGTCCAGTCTATGAGGTTTATTTTCGAAAGAGAAGGGCGCCCATCTTCCGACACAAATCGGGAGATGGGTGTCCTTCTCTCAGGGTCACCCAAATCGGCATAATCAAAAGCCGATTTTGGGCGTCCTCAACTGCTTTCCGTTGCGGGGACGACCAGAGTTCATGGGGGCGTGTTGGCACCGTAGTGAAGGCGGGACTGGGGCATGCTTAAGAGATGGGCGTCCTCGGCTGATAATGGAAAAAAGAAGGGCGTCCCTGACTAGCATTTGGTCGACTTGGTCCATTTTATTTCACGACCAAGACTCAAAAAGGTGCCCAAACTGACCAGATGACCACCGTAGGGAATCGGGGATGACCTCCCCTTACTCCTCTAGTGGTCACCAACCCCCTCCCAGCCTCAAATGTCATACCCAGCTCCATGACAGCAGTATGCAGGTCCCTGGAGCAGTTTTAGTGGGTGCAGTGCACTTCAGGCAGGCGGACCCAGGCCCATCTCCCCCTACCTGTTACACTTGTGCTGGTAAATGTGAGCCCTTCAAAACCCACCCGAAACCCACTGTACCCACATATAGGTGCCCCCCTTCACCCCTTAGGGCTATGGTAGTGGTGTACAGTTGTGGGTAGTGGGTTTTGGGGGGGTTGGGGGGCTCAGCATCGAAGGTAAGGGAGCTATGCACCTGTGAGCAATTTGTGAAGTCCACTGCAGTGCCCCCTAGGGTACCCAGTTGGTGTCCTGGCATGTGAAGGGGACCAGTGCACTATGAATGCTGGCTCCTCCCATGACCAAATGCCTTGGATTTGGTTGTTTTTGAGATGGGCGTCCTCGGTTTCCATTATGGCCGAAAACCGTGGACGACCATCTCTAAGGTCGACATAAATGTTGAGATTTGGGCGTCCATGACTGTATTATCGAAACGAAAGATGGACGCACATCTTGTTTCAATAATACGAGTTTCTGTGCCCCTTCGCCGGGACGTCCTTAGAGATGAGTGCCTTTAGAGATGGGCGTCCCCGTTCGATTATGCCCTTCCACATCACCTATCAGGCTTCAATAAAGAATCAAGCTTTTAACCAGTCAGCTACATCCTCGGATCTCTATAGTAGTAATTAGTTCTAAATCATAATCATTGTGTTATTTGGAGGGGCTGGTTATAGGGACTGCCTGTATTCATCAGAGATATTTTCACCTAGCAAAGAGCCACCAAAACAGACATCATGTTATTAGAATCAGGTGTTTAATCAGATTTACTATTTATAGGTACAATTTATTTTAAAAACATTAATTAGGTTGAAAGCAGGGAGCATTTGACATCTTTTTTTTCTAAGAAAAAGATGGTAATGGGAGCTTGCTCCTTTTGTTTTGTGGAATGCAGTGGTATATTATAAAAATGCACTTTTTTATTACTACTATTTTACAGAGAGGTATTAAATAATGAGGGAAGGGCTTCCTACATGCAGAAGTGCTGCCCAGAGGCAGTCTAAATGTGCCAACATTGCCCAGTTCAGCACACTATTAGCTGTCAAGTTCATACAAAGTTAATTATGTTCAGTGGAAAATAAATATGTTGGCTCAGGCTATTTGTTGTGTGAAAATTCCATCACTGTTTCATTATTTCTGCCAAGTATTACATATTATGGGCATTTGCTTTAAACTTTTGATTGGTTTAATTTGTTTATCCAGATCTTATATTGCTTTTTAAACCAAAAGATGAATCCTAAGGGTTGTTGAACAATTAGGTATAAACCGTGTTGTTCTGACTTTACTTGTTTTGGACTGCTCTGGCTCCTACTGATCTGTACATCTGCTGACTAGAATTTTGGAAGATGGAAATGAGAAAATAAAAATTAAGTTTTGGATGTACTCTGTAGAAGTTGTTATTTATTTTTGCAACGTGTGTATGGATGACTGTTCTGGTGTGTGTATGTGATAATGTTTGAATAACTGTCTATACATATGGCTATGATTTCTGAACATGCAGCATTATTAAAATACAGACTTTTAAATGCCCAGTTGAATATATATGCTAATCTCAAAAATGTTTCAGACATATCCATCTACTTGCTCCCATGATTTTACTGAATTATATAATTCTGTCTCACTGTATTTTCAAATGTAAGCCACATTGAACCCAAGTTTGCATGGATAATGTGGGATATAAATATTTTTTTAATCCTTTATCCTCTACCTTTTAAAGTACTGCCCATCCAACTGGATGGTGATGTCACAAGGAAAGCAAATGTGGTCCAGTGAAGACTAACTCAAAATAACCTGTTTCTTAACTGGGCTCTAGTCAAACATATAAATGGCAAGTGACCGACTCACCTGCAAATGCGCAGAAGAGTCGGAACGCTGAAAGTGTAGAAGTCCAAGTCCCGCTTCCACCAGCAGTACAGCCCAATAGGGAGGAGGGCTTGGACATGGGCGTGGAAATCGGAGGAGGAGGGAGCAGGGAGGGAAGGAGGGGGAGGAACTGAGGGAAACAGACGCTGGGGGGAGGGCAGGGGAGAGAGCAGGGTTGGTGGGGGGGGGGGGAAGGCCATAGGAAAACAAAAAACTAGCCCGTTGTTACGGGCTTAACGGCTAGTATTACCATATTTAAGATGTGACCATAGAATGCCTTTGTGGTTATGTTCACTAATAAGTTAAATGATTAACTGGCTTTCTTGAAAGGATTATATAACCTCTGGATACATGATTAGGATCATAAGCATATAGTAAAATCACAATTCCTCACGTACAGCCACAAAACAACCTTTTAGGGTGGATAGTGTTTTATCAACGACCATTTAGAAGAGACAAGAGTCTTTAGTTTTGGCACAGCATGTCAGCACAAAATATAAGAAAACCAATGGACTGCATTAAGGGCTTATAGCCCATTTAGTTATCTTTAAACAAATGAGAGATTCGCATGAAACAAAATATTTTTATTTTGACTTATAGAACCACTTATCCCTGAAATATGCTCAAAACTGAATAATCCATTTGTGTATTTAAAATGTAAATGTCTACAAAACAGATGAAATGAAGATGTGATTCCACCTGTCCCAATGAAAGGAGAGTTTAATTTTACTTCCATTTAATTTCAATATATTCCATCTTTATGTTTAAAACGTTTTTTATTGATATCTCAGCATGTTAAATCATAACAATACATTTCACTTTGCCAGTTTCACAAACAAATCATGTTGTATAATTCCAGCACATTACTGAACAATATCTACAACTTTTTAACGTTTTCTCCCCTATCTCCCATCTTCCCCTTCAACCCTCTTACCTTCCAACAATTTTATTGTAAAACAATTTTTATTGAAACCCCAACATAATACACCAGAACAATACACTATATAGGTTCACCAATCTATCATGCAGTATGGGTTCAACTTAATGCCATCAGCCTCCATAGGGAGTTGAACAATTTTCTCCCCCATCCCCCATAGCAATGGTGGCATTTGCTCCATATGCCAGTTAGCATACTATAACCACGCTCCAGACTATCTCAAATTCCACTTATAGGTTACATTCTCTCCTCCATCTTGTCTCGCGGGGTCTGGACTCTGATGACCCCCACGACAAAGGCAAAGCCATCTCATAGGAGAAATCGTGGTGCTAATAATGACAAACAAAAACCACCACTTCAACAAAACCAATTATATTCCATCTTTATAACATCAGGCTTCCCAAAGCAGATTACAACAGTTAAGATGAACCCATCAGGAAACAGGATATCCTCACTGAAATTCATCTGTATTGTATAGAGAAGTGTAGAAAAATGAGCACAAAATACATAGTTTATAACTGCTGCTTCCACCGGCCAGAATAATTTTAAGCTGTTATATTAAAGTTTAATTTCATGATATTTATATCTACACATGGGAAGCTTTCAAATAAATGAAAAGCTGTCAAATAAGTTTAAAAAAAATCTTTTGTCCTGGAACAACTTTTGACTTTTTATAGATGGACCACAAATAGGCAGTCCCTTACTTGTAATAGTCTTTTGCTATTGTTTTGGGTGGCTTCAGCCCAAATAATGGGCTAGATAGGCTCATACAGTTTCCTGTTCTCAATGAGCTACACCAACTTCTCTCCCTCCTACCTCCCCAGCCCAACCCAGCAGAGTAACATTTTTTATTGGACCCAGCACCCTTCCCTCTCCCTCCCCGCAGTTTTCCTACCTTGCCTCTGTAGTGGCACTACAGCGATTGAAGTAGGGCTGCCTCGGAGCCTGGGCCTTCCCTGGAACATACCCCGGTGCCCCACCCTGCTCTCTGAAGTAACTTCCTGTTTCCGCGAGAGTGGCCGGAAACAAAGTTACAGAGGAGGGCAGGGTATGCTCCAGGGATGGCTGAGGCTCCGAGGCAGCTCTGTTGTCTGTCTTGCTTCAATCACTGTGGTGCCGCTGCAGAGGCGAAGTGGAAAGCCCGCTGGGAGAGAGAAGGGGAGAAGCCTGCATCGGGAGCATCTGTGGACAGTCGGGTGCAGGGGTGCAGTGCACGGACATGCAGGCACCTGGTTGCCCACCGTTGCTGGGGGGGGGGGGGGGGGCTGAGACAGGAATGTTACATGGAAATACTTTTAAAACAAATAGGAAGAAATATTTTTTCATTCAACGAATAGTTAATTTCTGGAACTCTTTGCCGGAGAATATGGTAACAGCGGTTAGTATATCTGGGTTTAAAAAAGGTTTGGACAAATTCCTGGAGGAAAAGTCCATGGTCTGCTATTGAGACAGACATGGGAAGCAACTGCTTGCCCTGAGATTTGTAGTATGGAGTGTTGCCACGATTTGGGTTTCTGCCAGGTATTTGTGACCTGGCATGGCCACTGTTTGGAAAACAGGATACTGGACTAGATGGATCATTGGTCTGACCCAGTATGGCTACTCTTATGTTCTTATGTTTTTTTCTTGGAGCATTCTATTTACCACATGCATTACTTGCAACCACATTACAAAAAAAAAAAAAAATACAATGAATAGGGTACGAGTAGCCCCTCCCCTTTCCACCCAGGACTACCTTACAATTCTTGGTAGACTAGTGATGTTTTCAGGACAGGAACGATGCTCCAGCCATGGCAGATATTTTGAAATCAGAATTGGAATGGACAGGAGTAACTGGGGATTACTCCTGCTCCAACTCTACTCTTACACCACCATTTATTGTAGGATAAGCCAAGGGGGTTGGCCAACTGGTGGAGGGAGGCACTTAGGGAATGAGGAGTCCAAACGTAGGGACAAATCTTGTTCAAGTGGAGGGGGAGGGAGAGAAACAAACAGGACAAAGGATACATTTTTGACTTACACCAGAAACACACGGTCATTTTCCGCCCAATCCGAAATATGGTAGAAAATTAAAATAACTGTTTGGTTGAAACCAAAACTGGGCAGAAAAGGGATTTGGGGCCAATTTCAGCACCATATACAAAACCTGAACTGAAATTCAGTTGACCTCTGTTGGAGAGTTTCCCAGAACAGCTTTGTGAAGCCTTGTTCTAGAAGAAGCCTGGAGACAGATAATAAGAAGCCATCATCAAGTTTATCGACTGACTTATATTTGAGGCCAGCTGTCCAAGTAACTCATCATTTTTTTCAGCTCCTCTAAATCTATTCTGGGTTAAAAAAAAATTCTACAGATCTACCTCTCCTACTTTATGTATATAGGAGCAGATGGTTCACTGCATAATAAAATATCGTATCCATGCCATTATGCTTAGAAATTATCATCACAAATTAAAGATTTCCTTAGTACCAGAAGTAAATGTATAGAAGTTAGAAAACTTATAAAAGCTGTGAGGTTAATATTCAGTTAGCAGATAAAAACAATAGTGAAAAGCGAGAGTCACTTGTGGAACCAAAAGAACTTTATTGCCAGTGTCAATAGCGTATACACAGTTAGGCAGTGAACATTGAAGATATTCGGATAAAGTTACCCAGATAACATTAGCTGCAGCTAAATGTTCAAGGACATATATATGGGTAGAAATGTTTCTGAACATATCTAGTTGGAGATATCTGGATACATTATTTGGATAACCTTGCAGCTCACAGGGCTATTGAATATTGAAAATAAATAAATACTAACAGGCGGTATCCCAATTCCCCTTCCATCCCACCTTAAAGATGTAAACAAAATTAAAGGGGCCCTGATTCCATTTTTCTCTTCAAGTATAAACAAAATGCAATGTGACTGAGTGGTCCTTCCTATGCTCCTAATATAATAAAATTAAATTTAAAAAAAATATAACCCAGCTGAATACTCTCCCTACCACCTTCAATCATCTACCTTAAAAATAATGGGGTCAATATTCAAAGGGGTTTAACTGGGCTAGAGAGGCTCCTGCCCAGTTAAATTCTATTGAGCCGGCTGACCGTGAATATTTAGGTGCCGCTAATTTCCCTGCTAACTGGCCATTCTCTAGATTGGGGGTGGTCTAAGGGCAGAGTTTGGGCACAACCACAACTTAGCCATTTATGAGGAGATTCCTCACACATAACCATGCCCTTTTTTGTCTGTGCATGTTAGAAGTTTGGCGCACTTCGTTACAGAATATGCTTAGCGAGTTGTGCGTGTAAATTGTAATCAGTGCCAATCAGTGCTCATTATTGCTTGTTAAGAGCTGATATCAATGCTGATTAACTTGTTAAGCCAATTAAGTTACGTGCAATGTTATAGAATCCGCGCTGATTTCAGCGCAGTTCTTTAAGCACACTATATAGAATCCAGAGGTTGTAGATTGTAATATCGTCGGCATAGATGAATGGATTTAGGTCTAATTTTGCTAGAGCTGAGGCTAATGTTTATTTGAAAAGTGTGCTGATAAGTCTTTACTTCTCTATTTTGCATGCCTTTTTTCATGCATATGTTTCTTCAGGGGTAATTTGCAACCTTTACTCTTCTCTCCCCTTAAATACTCCTGGCTTTCTTTCAAGGATACACAAAAGAAAGGTCCAAATCTCCCGTGAAAACGAAACAAACCACAAAAAATGGCGGAAGATAAACCAAAACAGACCAAAAACCAAGGGAGTAAGAGCGCCAGAAAAGTTTAATAGGACCCTACAGGGTCCGTGTTTCGGCCAACAGGCCTTCCTCAGGGGTCCTGAATCTGACGTTTACAGGACCCCTGATATTCATGAAACAAAAACAAAATACTGTTTCCTGAAGCCTCCCATGTCTGACATGGCTTCAGGAAACAGTATTTTGTTTTTGTTTCATGAATATCTTGGAGGTGTACCTGTAAACGTCAGATTCAGGACCCCTGAGGAAAGCCTGTTGGCTGAAACACGGACTGTGTAGGGTCCTATTAAACTTTTATGGCACTCTTACTCCCTTGGTTTTTGGTCTGTTTTGGTTTATCTTCCGCCATTTCTTTCAAGGATACCTCACTCCAAGCTTTGCGCTCTTAAGCGACTGTCGGCTCCCCCACCCTGTTCTAGTTTAAAAGCTGCTCTATCTTCTTTTTAAATGTTAGCGCCAGATTTGTCACTGTCAGAGACAGGATGCTGGCCTTGATCCAGTCTGCCTGGCTTTCAGTGACTCATCGGAGCTACAACAACCTGCTGCAGGTCTGTCCAAAACCCATTTGTCTAAGAAACAGTCTTTTACTTTAAATTCACTGTTTTCCTTCAGTCAAGTATGCAGGCAGGCTCCTCTCCTTTGAATCTCCTAACAGAGACTGACTTTCTGCTTTGCTCCTCAGTTCATCTCTGTCATTTCTATGGATAAAAACACCAAACACACATACTTTTACCTGAATACCGGGTAAGTAATATTTTAGCATCCCATCTCTACAGGTAAAGGCCTTTTATAGTATCAGAAATGTTTTGGAAAGTTACTGTCCCGTGGCTTAAGAAGTAGACCGTTTATTTTGAGTTGTGTGGCGTCCTCAGGGTGGAATATATACAGTGCTTGATAGTATGGCTTATATATGCCATATCTTTTGAAACTCACAAATGTCCTAGCATGATATAAAATTTTCTATCTCCACTTAGATCAACAAAGTAGTAATGTTGACCATCAGAAGATTACTTGCAACTTTAGATGTATATCTTTCACACCAGAAGCGTGTCTATCACCACACATCCTCAGTCCAATTTATTTATTTATTTATTACATTTGTATCCCACATTTTCCCGCATAGCAGTAGGCTCAATGTGGCTTACAGGTTCTGGAAAGGAGAGTACCAACTCCGGGAATATATACAAAGTGGAAAATAGAGTAACAGTAGGTGCAAGGAAGCTGATAAGTTTCCGGAAAAGAGAATACAACTCTGGGACGAATATATAATAGCATATATTTTATATTTTATTAATTGATATCTTAATTAAAACTTGATTTTAACAAAAAAAAATTAACAAAATTATTTAGTATGCATTACAAAAATGCAAGGCTGTATATTGCAAAAGCAATGTAAATCATGAAAAACTTATCTTAAGAAGCATTCAGGGCAATCATGTTTCCATAGCTCTGCTTCAGGGGAAATGGTTGCATTTCCAATAACTCTCAAACATTTCATATAATTGCAGCCTATCTTTTGAAACAGCAGCATATAGAAATGTTACTGTTTTAAAAGAAATTCACTCAAATAGATCTGTCATATTTAAATGCATGCAAAAGAGTACCCTGCAGACAGAAACCTTTCAATTGCTCATTTATGGATCTTAAGTAGTTTTACAAGGAATGGAACTTAGATAATATGATTTGGTTAGCAGCTAGATGTGAAATAATGTCACAGACATTATGGATGGCGTTCTGAAATAAATCTATGGAACTATATATTGTATGATTGACTTAAGATCAGGAGAGGAACTGTTATGGAAAATTAATACGCTGAAAATTAACTTTGTTCCAGTACATTCCCAATGCTTCTGCCACATGATGGTGGCAAAGGAGAAACTTTGCTGCAGCAGAGTAGCATTGCGAAGGGTAAGCTAGCAAACTAGAATCGGACAAGCAAATCTTAAGGACCGTGATGCAGGATGGTGTGTACTTAAAGTGGCAAGAATCAAAATAATGAGCAAAAAAAAAGAGATAAAGAGAAGAGAGAATGGATTTAAAAATTGATCAATTAACAGAAAAGATATAAAAAATATTTTTAAATGAATACAATGATAAAATATGTGAATACAAATTTAACAATGAAGAAACTACAATGAAAAAAGAAAAGAAGAGAAATAACAATTGTAATTTAAAAGAAAAATTGAAAAGAGAAACACTAAAAAATGAGTCCAAATGCCTATAACTTGACTAATTAGGGGGCCCTTTTACTAAAATATTGCATGGATTTTAATGTGTAATAATTATTAGCACTACTACTACTACTTATCATTTCTATAGCGCTACAAGGCATAGCACTAGCCTGTGTTAATGGATACTGTGTGGTAAAATGTCTAAGATAAATGACTAATGCAGGTTTGGACAAGATAGAGCTTGGGTCAGAGCAGCAATTGAGTACGAATAGTAATGAAAAATATCACATGGTATGCTACCTTGCAATAGCTTCCTTGACTGCTGATAATTTAACGCCACATCAACAGGTGGCATTAAAGTACAGCTGTACTACTGGTAGTCAGGTAGCACAGCTGCTGCCCAAAAATGCTGAAAAAAAATTGAAGCCAGGATTCTCCTTGACTTGATCCCTCTCACTTAGACAGTACTCTCCCCCCCACCTCAAGCTCAGAGCCCTCCAGGATCAACCCTCCCCAAAAGTCAGCCTTCAAGGTAAGTACCACAAACACCATACCCTAACCCTCCCTAATCCCTGACCTCCTCCCCCTCTACCAAGAATCACCTAGGGGTTCTCTGGTAGTCTAATGGACAAGGTCACAGTGATCCCCCTCTTTTCTGTCCTTTGACAGCCTTGCCTTAGTTATAGTAGGTTCCTGAAATGTGTTTAATGCATTACTGCAGATCTGTCTGTAAGTTAGAGGAGCAATGCATTATGTATATAATTCACAGCTAGTGCAGACACACTTGTCTGTTTAAAAACTGTTATCCTTGATGTAATGTTGCCTGAACCTCTTCTCAGCCTAGCTTGACTGCCTTGCTACCTGATGGCTCTATCTCATTGGTCTTTATGCTCTTGTTCTTTGGGCTTGGGAGCCCCCCTGCTTTTCCGCTTGTTCTAGCTTTGAAACTTTCTCTATCTTGTTTTCTGACAGTACTTGGCCTGATAAACTCCCTGAAGAGAACTTGGTTTTTTACCTTGTAAAATATATCTTGTCAATAAGATATAGCACGTTCCAGGCATCCATTTCTGAGCTGTCTCTGCCTGTTCATCTGTTTTCCACTTCAGCACCAGAATTGTTTTTCCTCAGACTTTTACCTCCAAGCATTGTTCAGCCCAGAATAACGAAGTCCCTGTGCTATGAAGCATCCCTTCTGACTGTGAGTACATTGATGTGTTTATGCAATAAAGAAAATATCAGAAAAAGAAAGAGGCTTCAGGGTGTGCTGGTGTGCCAAGGTTTATGCTTCAGGATATTAAGATTTTGTTAGTTTCAAGTCTTAAGAGAATGGTACTAAGCCAACTTGACTACTGCAATGCAATTTATGCTGGATGCAAAGAACAAATTATTAAGAAACTCCAAACTGCACAAAACACAGCAGCCAGACTCATATTTGGAAAAACGAAATATGAAAACGCCAAGCCCCTAAGAGAAAAACTACATTGGCTTCCACTAAAAGAACGCATTGCGTTCAAGGTCTGCATGTTGGTTCATAAGATCATACACGGTGAAGCTCCGGTGTATATGTCAGACCTTATAGACCTACCAACCAGGAATTCTACTAGATTATCACGTACGTTCCTGAATCTTCACTACCCCAGCTGCAAAGGACTAAAATATAAATTAATATATGCATCCAGTTTCTAATATATAAGCACGCAAATATGAAATGAATTACAAAAATCCATAAAACCAACGCACAACATATATAATTCCCAAAAATTACTGAAAACCAACCTATTCAATAAAGCATACCACAAAGATCCATCCTAAATACTAGTAATAAAGTTATACCAGAACTTTATTCCTGATTGTTTAAGCTAATCAATCACAATTGAAGTTTAATCCAATTCCTTTTATTTCATATTATGAAAATGTACTTTCTTTATCTGAATACCTAATCCAATCTGCCACCTCCTTTTTAACTATGTATTTCTCTTTTCTAGAATTGGTGCTCACCACTGCGGAACAATGTAAGCCACATTGAGCCTGAAAATAGGTGGGAAAATGTGGGATACGAATGCTACAAATAAAATAAAATAAAAATAAATACCTCCAATGGAGAAGTGCGAGAGAGGGAACTGAGCAAAGAGACTTCAGGAGTCTTCAGGAGACTGATGTGGAGTTGTTCTACCTCAGTGCAGAGTTGGTTCCTCAGGAACAGCTAGTTTTGTATGAACAGATTGAAGACTGCCCAGCGTGAAAAATCTTTCTGGTTTGCTCCAGAATTTAGAGACTTTGAAGATTGCATTCCACAAGCGTCAGCCTAGGAAATAGGAAGTGTCCGCATTTCTAGTGCCTGGAGTCCACTGGAGGGCAGAAAGGAGGAATCAAATGTTGGTTACCACTGTGGTCAACCCACTGTGGTTCAGGAATCAGTCTCTCTAAAGCTTGATAGTTCATGTTCCAGTTCAGAGAATGAAAAGCTCTTTGAGGTTTATCATATGGTTCATCAGGTGGAAAAATCTGAAGAGAGAAAGTTTTGGGAAATAATATTGGAGCAGCTAGGCTGGCTTGCTGCTAGTTATAAGAAGTCAGATGCAGTCAGAAAAATTGAGATTAGTACTGATATACTTCCTGCTAAGAAGATGGAAGAAACAAGTGCTGTTACTGAATGTCTGGTGCAGACCTGGGAAAAGGTGGAAGATATGAACCATGAGGGAAAAACTGAGTTCCTACAACTGGAAGAAGGAAAGGCTGCTAGTGATTCGTGACCTGATTTTATTGAAGATGGAGGATGAAGTAAATGTTACTACGAATACTGAAAATGTGTCTCCGTGTTGCCAGTTGGAAGAAGTAGTTGGTGAGTTTTCTGTGTTGGTGGAGAAAGCAGAATTATTATTGGATGAGACCTGGCCAGGTGAAGGGACAGAGATTCATCTAGTGAAGGTTTAAGGTTTATTAAAACTTGCTATACTGCTTTAACTGCCATGGAAAAACAGAGCGGTGTACAATCTAAAAATTCAGAAAAGAAAAGGAACTTCATTAAAGATAGGAAAGGCAAACTAAAATTAAGAGGACACAAAAGCAGGATAGTAACACAAAGAATATTCCCATCCCCACCAGTGCTGGCCTTCCGACAGCCACCAAACTTAAAACACAAGCTGATCAGAAGTAAACTCCCAACACAGACCGAAAAAGAAAAGGGCACGTTTCCCTGTAACACATCCAGCTGCAAGCTTTGCCAAAACATTTCACAAGACCCCACAGTCATTCACAAGGGAAAAATATTCAACATAAAGGACTATTTTACATGCTCATCTTCCAATGTGGTATATATAATTCAGTGTAAAAAATGTAACGAAGGATGCTATATTGGAGAAACAGGCCAGATGCTTAAGACAAGATTCAATTTGCACAGACATCACATGAAAATAGCCGGTGCCAGTCAAGCCCCCACCCCTGTGGGCCAACACTTTACAAGACCAGAACACTGCACCAGTGATTTCACAGTAAGAATACTGAAAGGTAATTTTAAAACAATACAGGAACGTAAGACCTTTCAAATAAGAATGATTGACTATTTTAACACCCAACAGACAGGACTTAATAAGGATCTGGGTTTTCTAACCCATTATAAACCATAAAGTTGTATTTCTCTGTTTATTATCCTCCTCTCACCTACCAACACCCATCCTGTTAGAATATCAATTAAATGCTCTGATGTCCCCATGCATACCCCCACCCTCCCACTCTGTCAGACTGTCAAAGTAATGCTTTGATGTTTCTCTTATATATACTATCTGCTACCACATTTGCTTATTTCCGATCTGACGAAGAAGGGCAACCTTCGAAAACTAATCAAGAAATGTATTAAGTTATGTCCAATATAAAAGGTATCATCTTATTTTCTTTTCCATGTTTTATTTTGTTTGATTTCTATTGATAACCTTTAAGAGTGGACTAACACGGCTACCACACCTCTCTACTTAACACAAAGAATAAATTTGGTGGTCCCTACTAACACATACGTGGAGGGGCATAATTGAAAGGGGCACCCAAATTTTCCTGAGGACATCCTCGCAGGACGTCCAGGCAAAGGGGTGGGGAAACCCGTATTATTGAATCAAGATGGGCGTCTATCTTTCATATCGATAATACGGTCGGGGACGCCCAAATCGTAAAATTTAGGTTGACCTTAGAGATGGTCGTCCTGGGTTTTCGGCGATAATGGAAACTGAGGACGCCCATCTCAGAAACAACCAAATCCAAGCCATTTGGTTGTGGGAGGAGCCAGAATTCGTAGTGCACTGGTCCCTCTCACGTGCCAGGACACCAACCAGGCACCCTAAGGGGCACTGCAGTGGACTTCTGAAATTGCTCCCTGGTGCATAGCTCCCTTACCTTGTGTGCTGAGGCCCCAAACCCCCCGAAAACCCACTCCCCACAACTGTACACCACTACCATAGACCTGAGGGGTGAAGGGGGGCACCTACATGTGGGTACAGTGGGTTTCTGGTGGGTTTTGAAGGGCTCACATTTACCACCACAAGTGTAACTGGTACGGGGGGGGGGGGGGGCCTGGGTCAGCCTGCCTGAAGTGCACTGCACCAACTAAAACTGCTCCAGGGACCTGCATACTGCTGTGATGTAGCTGGGTATTACCTTTGAGGCTGACATAGAGGCTGGCAAAAAAAATAAATAAATAAAAAATTTTTAGGGTGGAAGGGGGTTGTTGACCACTGGGGGAGTAAGGGGAGGTGATCCCCGATTCCCTCCAGTGGTTATCTGGTCAGTTTGGGCACGTTTTTGAGGCTTGGTCGCAAGAAAAAATGGACCAAGTTGGCCAAGTGCTTGTCAGGGACGCACTTCTTTTTTCCATTATCCATTATCGGCCAAGGTCGGCCATCTCTTAAGCAAGCCCCAGTCCCACCGTCACTACGCTGCCGACATGCCCCCTTGAACTTTGGTCATCCCTGCGATGGAAAGCAGTTGAGGGCACCCAAAATCGGCTTTTGATTATGCCGATTTGGTCAACCCTGATAGAAGGACGCCCATCTCTCGATTTGTGTTGGAAGATGGGCGCCCTTCTCTTTCAAAAATAAGCCTGTAAGTAATCCAATAGGATTTAGTCTCCAAAGGCTTGCCTAAAAAGCCAGAACTTCAAGTTAGCTTTGAAAGACTTAAGTGAGGTGTTACCACCAAGAGAGAGGGGTAGAATATTCCAAATGTGAGGAGATAGGAAAAAGAAAGCACAGTGGTTTAGGAAGCACTAGGCGGTGGCCATTGATCAAATGAACTCTAGCGGGGTAGTAGGGTATTGTGAGGTGAGATAGATAATCAGGAATGCCAATTCTAAAAGCCTCAAAAGTCAGGAGAGTTATTTTGTATGTAATCTGATGTTCAACGGAGAGCCAGTATTGACATTTAAGCAAGAGAGTGATGTGATCAGAATGGCAGGCATGGTAGAGAAGTCTAAAATTTGAAGCTGTTTTAAAATGGAGCACAATAGATCTGTGTAAACGATGTTGCAACAGTCTATGAGTGCTTCCTGTAACGGGAAGTGGAGGTTTGAGAAGAAAAGCTTCTCAGACTCGAGATAGAAGATGCTATGCTCAAAAGAAAAGGATATGTCCATGAACTTGGATGTCACAACTGAGGAAATAGATACTTGTGGAAAAGGCTCCTTTTGTGAGGAATAAGAAAATGGCTGAGTGGTAGAACTAAAGTGGAATGAAAAGACAGTGGTAAAAAAAGAAACTTGCTCACAGTGTCGGTCAGGGAGACTGGTGTGAATGTTCCAGTGGAATGAAGTGAAAAAGAAGATTTGCTGTATGAGCTTCAGGAATTGGAAAGTGAAAGAAGCAACTTCCAAAACAGAAGAAAAAGAGAAATTGAAAAGGGTTGGCTGGTAGAAAAGGGCCGCCAAAGAGTGAAGGGCAGTCAAATGTTGAAAGAAATCTGGTTGAAAATAAAACACATAGGGAAAGAAGTTTGGAATCTGCAAGTGTGTCAAGTTTGTGTGCTGTGGTGGAAGGTGAATCCTTTCAGTTACAAAAGGAGAAAGAAAGTTGGCAAGGTGAAAGAAATGGCGGCTGTTGCAGAAAGACAAAACTGGCTGAGAATTGAGAAAGAACAAAGACTTCAGACTGTGAAATATTTCAATTGAACCAAAGGACAAGAACTCTGGAGAATAAGTTATGAAGAGTTCCGTTTAGTGGGAAAGGAAGAAGATGTCATAGTCTTTGATGGTCTGGTGCTTTTTGGAAATGGGGTTTCTTTGGGCGGTATGGAGTTACAGTGCAAGAAGCTGGTAGTAATAAGAATGTTTTCCATTTAAAAATAAGGCTGGGGAAACTAAAACTTTACATAGAGATTGTATCCATGGGAGGCAGAAGATATACCTAACAAGTCAATGAACCAGAAGGTGACTTTTAAAAATAAGTCTGTAATTAAAGAAAAGGAAAAAGTTACAGAAACCTCAGTAGAATAAAAGTGATATGTCATTCACAATAATGTCAGAATTGAAAACCCAGAAAAATGTTAGGGAACCTTCTCCGGAGCCAGTTAAATAAAAAAAAAAAAAAAGAGAGAGAGAGATTTTATATTTTCAACCCACTGGTTACATAAAGATGGTTTCCAATGTATTTATTTATTATTGGAGCAAACAGAATGCACAGAAATTAGAATTTCTGGCAACATTTAAGATTGACGATGCTGAATTATTTAACCTTTCTACCCTGCGTGCATGTGTTCACTGTAATTCTATTTGAAGGAAAATATGGAGAGAATATTCCAATACTGAGCAATTTAACACAGTGGAATGTATTTATATAAAAATATGTATTAAAGGAAATATTTGCTGAAAAGAAAGCATTTTTCTATGTAGAAAATTAAACATTGCACAAATTAACAATGAATCCTTTCCAACCTCTCCTGAGAACTTGGCCCACCTGAATTAATTATTTGTTTATTTGGTAATAGCTGTATCAGGTCAGCCACTAAAGGATTGATTTTCAGCTTTTGGCAACAGTCCTGCTGTGCTGTTTATGATGCTCTTTTCTCTTGTGCCCATTTTTCTGAGTTGTTTATCCTTGCAGGAACTACAAGCCTTCAACAAAAGCAACCTTTAAAAAAACAAACAGCTGCACAAGCAAATTCAATTGCACTTTTCTTTTTACCAAGCACATCCAACACTTATCAGTGTTAAGGCATAACTGTTCAGCCTTTTCCCTGGCTGTGATAAGACTAGAGCTTAAACCAAAGAACAGAACATTACTGTGAAGACTCAGAACTCTTGAACCAAAATCTTCTTTAATGTAAATTCAAAGAAAAAGAAATGACTTACAGTTAGGTGTGCTAGACAAATAGTCTCTGCCTTGCAGAACTGGGAGTCTGTTCTCTACCAGCTCACTCTGTATACACAAGAAGCCAAGAGATCTCAGCACCAAGCTGAGAAAGTAGATGCTGTAAATACTTTTAAACTGATTAAAAAAAAACCTTGGTGATATTACAGTAGCTTTGGGGGGGGGGGGGGGGGTATACAACAAGGTACAGCAAGTCGGCTTACAGTTCTTAGAAAATACATGCACACAGACAGATTCCCTCCACCCCACTGCCAGTTACAAGCCAGCATACACAGGGACAAGGGCCAGCCAATAGGAAAAGTCCCATAAGGCATAGAGAACAGGGACATGTGCTCAGGAAGAGCCTATCACAGAGCACTGCATCAGAACATAAATATTTCAATACTGCGACAGACCGAAGGCCCATCAAGCCCGGCATCCTGTTTCCAACAGTGGCCAATCCGGGTTGCAAGTACCTGGCAAGATACTAAAACAGTACAATATATTTTATGCTGCTTATCTTAGAAATAAACAGTGGATTTTCCCCAAGTTCATTTTAATAATGGCTTGTGGACTTTTCTTTTAGGAAGTTATCCAATCCTTTTTTAAACCCTGCTAAGCTAACTGCTTTTACTACATTCTCTGGCAAAGAATTCCAGAGTTTAATTACACATTGAGTGAAGAAATATTTTCTCTGATTTGTTTTAAATGTATTACTTTATAGCTTCATTGCATACCCCTTGGTCCTAGTATTTTTGGAAAGAGCAAACAAGCAATTCAAGTCTACCCGTTCCACTCCACTCATTATTTTATAGACCTCTATCATATCTCCCCTCAACCATCTTTTCTCCAAGCTGAACAGCCCTAGCCACTTTAACCTTTCCTCATAGTGAGGTCATCCCATCCCCTGTATCATTTTCATCATCCTTCTCTGTACCTTTTCTAATCAAGATCTCAAAAAGTACAAAACATTTTATGCTGCTTATCCCAGAAATTTAATTACCTCCCTAGTTACTCCCATCTCTAGGTCATTTATAAATGTGTTAAAAAGCAGCAGTCCCAGCACAGACCCTTTGGGAACCCCACTAACTACCTTTCTCCATTGAGAATACTGACCATTTAACCCTACTCTCTGTTTTCTATCTTTTAACCAGTTTTTAATCCACAATAGAACACTACCTCCTATCCCATGACTCTCCAATTTCCTCTGGAGTCTTTCATGTGGTACTTTGTCAAATGCCTTTTGAAAATCCAGATAAACAAAATTATGGGGCTGCAGCTTTGGGGGATCTAGCAAGATCTACATGATTACGCAGTGACCTTGTCCAGCACATTACCCACCCAGCAGGCACCTGACCCTCCCAGGGAAATTGGTGAAACCAGAATTCCAACAGCACCACCCTCCACACCAGCTGAAAGCAGTACCAATGCCCACACCACCCAGCTCGGCTTCATAACAACTTCCTCAGCTCCAGCCATGCAACTGTCATCCAAGCAGGTCTGGATGGGACTCACAGGACCCCAGGTCAGTAGGTCTACCTTGCAGACAGTCCCTCTGGGCCAGCACACAAAGCCTTTCTGGGTGCTGTGACCAGCAGCAATTTAGCCACAGGAACAATTCCATGGAATAGCAGAAGAAGGGAGAACTCGGACACTGTATTTGCTTTTGCAAGGCCTGGTCCTTTCCCTGCAGCTAGAGGGAGAAGTGAGAGAGGTGGCCCAAAGAGGGAATGGGGACAATGAGGTAGGACTGTGAGGCAAATAACATGCTGTGGTGATGTGTGCATGCTAGGGAGGAGGGGGTAGAGTGTGCGTGTGTGTGGGGGGGGGGGGAGTTGCTAGGGGAGGGAAGGGTGTGTGTGTGTGTACTTATTGTGGAGGGGTGGGAGGTGAGGAGGATAGGATAAGATTTTGGTGAGCACAAATAAATACCTCAATGACCTTTTACTGGAAATTGCTCTGTATGAGTCTTTGGTGTTGACCTCCAGCTGGTATGGGCAAGGGGGGGGGGGGTAGACGGTCATCATCATCTTGGTCTGCCTGCTGCTGCTGTGTATCCTTAGACAGGGGCTGTCATGGTTACAGTGCAAAGTTGTACAGCACACAGCAGGCCATGAATATTTTGACGTCCTTTTCTCAGCTATAGAGGAGCTCCCCTCCAGAATGGTCCAGACATCTGCACTCAGTGATGGTGCAGGTGTTCTTGCAGTTCTTGTTATATTCCCCTTCCGCCTCATTTTGGGGTTGGACAATTGGAGTCATTAGCCAGATTCACTGCTCCCTCTGTCACCTGTTGGGGGGAGTAGGATTCACAAGGTGCACAAAGAAATATACACCCATGTCTGTAGAGTGCTGGTCATAGGTGTAGATCTAGGGGTATGGTGAGGGAGGTAGGGTGGTGATACAAGGGGGGCAGTGGGTATGGGGATTAGGAATCCCTGTAGTGCTTACCTAGGAGCCAGCCACAGGAGATCTCCCTTTGGTCAAATCTGTGGTAGATTCCAGAATGCTGCAGAATATATACATTTGTGAGTGGACCCGGGTAGTGAGCACATACGTCTACAATCTCCCCCTGGGCAACACACATGACCTGCATGTTCATGGAGTGATATGATTTTCTGTTCATATAGACATTTTGGATATAAAAACAAGGCACAGTGATGTTCAGAATTTGGATATATTACAAGATTTGGGACTTAAACATTGCAAGTCAATAGTAAACTGATGACTAGTAAAGGCAAGCCATAGATGTATGGCCTAAGTGAAAAAAAAGTCACTACTAATAGCTCACAATATGGTGACTGAAATCTTTTTTACCAGCATTGATAGTATCTAAAAACAATTTTTGTAAGTAAGTTTGAATAAATGTTAGAGGAGAGCATTGGCTATACATATTTGTATATTAAACAAGTGTTCCACCAGAAGTGAAAATTGACTTGCAAGGCATTTTTCCAGTCTAGATATGGTTTTCAATGCAGTAACAATTTCCAATAAATATCATAACATCAAATAATTTCTTTTGCTTATATGAAAAGTAATCAGATAGATTCAAAGAATGGAAAATAATACATTTATATGTGATAGGTAATCCAATGTGTAAAACATTATCGATTCTGTTCCAAATGTCCATCCAGAATTTCTGTAAATATGGACAAAAGAAAATCATATGCTCAAGCGTGCCACGGCCTGTGTTACATGACTAACATGAGTTAGAAGAACTCTTAATGTGCTTTACTTTGCATCACTGGAGTCCACACCACTTTATACATCATAAAAAACATAGATTAAAGAATCGGGGCAGACACCATTGATCTATTAACTGTGGAGCAGAAATATGACCACTGTTCATCAGTTAAAGAATAATTGGCTTCTTTTGGCCATAACTATTGGATAGTACAGATAGCAGAGGGGATTTCACTAAGTAATAATATATAAAATCTAGAAGCCAATTTATCCAATAACAAAGGTTGAGTCATCACTGTTATAACAGCAGGAGTTGTGGGTACTATTTTAAATTTAACTATATAAGAAGTCAAACAAGATTTGATTTGAATAAATCAAAAAAATTGTGTTGAAGGTAAGAAAATTTCTTCTTGCATATTTACAAAACAGTGCATGTCTTTACCCAAGAAAATCTCTCTCACACAATAAATTCCGCATTGTGCCCAAGTGCGTCAAAGGATTGGCTTGCTGTCATTGTAAATATCATTGTGAATATATGGATTGCCCCATAGAGAAGTATCAAATGTAGACAGTATAGAGGGTGTAAGCAATTTGTCAAGAACATTAATTGACCCACAGTGTGTCTCGTACAACAATTTTATATGGCTACTTATGTAATTTCACAGAAACAAATTGATCATGAATAGGGATAAGACTAGTTAGTCTAACTGAAGAAGTTGATGAAAAAGAGTCTGAAACCCACCAAGAAGCTGCATGAAGCAAGAATGCTTGATTATAACAACTGAAATAAGGAAAGCCTAGCCCACACTCATGTTTTAAATATTTCACTTTCCATAGGGCTATTTGTGGGACCTTGGTTTTCCATTAGAAACAGGATAGTATCTGATCTAAACTTTAAAAAAATGAAGTATTGACAACATAGTTTATCTAAGGAGTTATCATCATGTTGATAGATTCAGTACCCACCACGTAATGAACAAGGGGGACCAGTATCTTTAGTATGTTCTGTCATCTTAGAAGCATTATATTCTAGTTTCCTAAAGATTTTAAAAAGTAGACCTAAATATTAATTCCCTCAGTATACCAACATACAGAAAAATTATAGAGACCAGCACAAGCGCAGTGCTTATTTAGGGACAACAACTCAGTTTTTGACCAGTTGAAAGTGTAACTAGACAGAGCTGCAAAATTCTCTATAATACAACAGGAATAGAATGTTCTATAGAAGACAGATAAATCAGAACTTCAGCATAAGCTGATAGTTTAATGAATATTATGCTATATTCAGTGGCGTACCAAGGGGGGGTGGGGGCGGTCTGCCCCGGGTGCACGCCACTGGGGGGGGGGTGCAGTGCGCCTGTTGGCTGAGTCCGCTCGTTCCCTCCCTGCTGCTCCCTCTGCGCGGAACAGGTTATTTCCTGTTCCGGGGCAGAGGGAGCAGCAGGGAACGAGCGGACTCGGCCAACAGGCGCGCGGCACACCCCCAGCAGGTAAAAATGCACCCGGGGGGGGGTTGTAATTTTGCCCGGGGGGGGGTCGCACTGCTCCCAGGGGGGGCCCGCGCTGCACCTGGTGGGGGGGGGGGCGCATCGGTGATCCGCCCCGGGTGTCAGCCAGCCTAGGAACGCCACTGGCTATATTTATTCCTTTCACCTTATCAGAGTAACAGATTTGCATAAGAATGGGTTCCAAAGCCAAAATAAAAAGGAGTAGTGATAAAGGACAGCCCTGTCTGGTTCCTCTTGTCAACTGGAATGATTTAAATAAGATAGAGTTAATACTCAAATGAGCAGTTGGTTGGTAGTAAAACAATTAAACTTCGCGCCTTTTGTCTCGCTGCACCCTATGCCTGGAATAAACTTCCTGAGCCCCTACGTCTTGCCCCATCCTTGGCCACCTTTAAATCTAGACTGAAAGCCCACCTCTTTAACATTGCTTTTGACTCGTAACCACTTGTAACCACTCGCCTCCACCTACCCTCCTCTCTTCCTTCCCGTTCACATTAATTGATTTGATTTGCTTACTTTATTTATTTTTTGTCTATTAGATTGTAAGCTCTTTGAGCAGGGACTGTCTTTCTTCTATGTTTGTGCAGCGCTGCGTATGCTTTGTAGCACTATAGAAATGCTAAATAGTAGTAGTAGTAGTAGTAATTTCAATAAAAGTCACCTAGCTGAAACCAGCACATAACAGAAGACAGGAATTTCCACTCTATGTAATCAAAAACTTTTTCAGTGTCTAGGGACATCACAGAAGCTGACATCCCCAGATATCGAGTGGCCTGTAGTGAACATGACTGAAAATTCTAGTATTATCAGTCGACAGCCTTCCTTTTGGGATGGATGTATAAGTTTAGCAATGATTTTCAACAGCCTATCCACCAGGAATTTTGCATATATTTTACAGTCAAAATTTAGTAAAGAAATGGATCTGTAATTTTTGGTCAGCAAGGGATCACAACCAAGTTTTTCCAAAATTATTATTGCAGCCTCAGTAAAGGAACTCTTACTACATTTATTAAGTATAAAAGAAAAGTACAAGTTAAAAAGGTGATGGGATAAAAGGGAGGCACAATTCAACAGTAAAATTCTATAATAAGCCTGTCGCCTCCCAAGGCATTTCTAGTTTTTAGAACAGCTATGGCAGAATCGATCTCTTGTAAGGTTCTCCTCCTCTTCATCCTATCACCCTCTCCCTCAACCAATCAACCCAGGCCTCCTTCTCCTCTTTTCCTGATATCACCAAAGAGGAAACCGCCCATCTTCTCTCCTCCTCGAAATGCACCACCTGTTCCTCAGACCCCTTCCCCACCAACTTACTTATTACCATCTCTCCTACTATCACCCCTCCCATCTGTCATATCCTTAACCTCTCTCTCTCCACCGCAACTGTCCCTGACACCTTCAAGCATGCTGTTGCCACACCTCTCCTCAAAAAACCTTCACTTGACCCCACCTATCCCTCCAACTACTGCCCCATCTCCCTCCTACCCTTCCTCTCCAAAATACTTGAACGCACCGTTCACAGCCGTTGCATTGATTTTCTCGCCTCTCATACCATCCTCGATCCACTTCAATCTGGCTTTCGCCCATTTCACTCAACAGAAACGGCATTAGCCAAAGTCTGTAATGACCTGTTCCTCGCCAAATCCAAAGGTCATTACTCCATCCTCATTCTCCTCGACCTATCCGCCGCTTTTGACACTGTCAATCACAACTTACTTCTCGACACACTGTCCTCTTTTGGGTTCCAGGGCTCTGTCCTCTCCTGGTTCTCCTCTTATCTCTCCAATCGTACCTTCAGAGTACACTCTCATGGCTCTTCCTCCACCCCTATCCCACTCTCTGTTGGAGTCCCTCAGGGTTCTGTTCTTGGACCCCTTCTTTTCTCTATCTACACCTCTTCCCTGGGCTCCCTGATCTTGTCTCATGGCTTCCAGTATCATCTTTATGCTGACGACACCCAGCTTTATCTCTCCACACCTGACATCACTGCGGAAACCCAGGCCAAAGTATCGGCCTGCTTATCCAACATTGCTGCCTGGATGTCCAACCGCCACCTGAAACTGAACATGGCCAAGACCGAACTTCTTGTCTTCCCACCCAAACCCACTTCTCCTCTACCTCCACTCTCTATCTCAGTTGATAACACCCTCATCATCCCCCTCTCATCTGCCCACAATCTCGGTGTCATCTTCGACTCCTCCCTCTCCTTCTCTGCGCACGTCCAGCACATAGCCAAGACCTGTCGCTTCTTCCTCTATAACATTAGCAAAATCTACCCTTTCCTCTCTGAGCACACCACCCGAACTCTCATCCACTCTCTCGTTACCTCTCGCCTTGACTACTGCAACCTACTCCTCACTGGTCTCCCACTTAGCCACCTATCCCCCCTTCAGTCCGTTCAGAACTCTGCTGCACGTCTTATCTTCCACCTGAACCGATACACTCATATCACCCCTCTCCTCAAGTCACTTCATTGGCTTCCGATCAGGTACCGCATTCAATTCAAGCTTCTGCTACTAACCTACAAATGTACTCGATCTGCAGCCCCTCCTTACCTATCAACCCTCATCTCCCCTTACATTCCTACCCGTAACCTCCGCTCTCAAGACAAATCCCTCCTTTCAGTACCCTTCTCCACCACCGCCAACTCCAGGCTCCGCCCTTTCTGCCTCGCCTCACCCCAATCGTGGAACAAACTTTCCGAGCCCATACGTCAGGCCCCCTCCCTGCCCATCGTCAAATCTTTGCTTAAAGCCCACCTCTTCAATGTCGTCTTTGTCACCTAACCTCTACACCTCTACCCAGGAAATCTAGACTGCTCAACTTGACATTTCATTCTTTAGATTGTAAGCTCATTTGAGCAGGGACCGTCCTTCTTTGTTTATTTTGTACAGCGCTGCGTAAACCTAGTAGCACTCTAGAAATGTTAAGTAGTAGTAGTAGTAAGTAGTAGTAAGGTTATCAGAGCATTCAATTTCTGTATCTCCACAGCAGATAAACTAGGACTAGTAAGGACAGACAAAAATGCGTCAACTTGTGAATCAGTGGATGATTTTTTTGATTTGTATATCTCAGAGTAAAATTCCAGAAAATGATCTGCAATGTTAGCAGTAAACGTAAGTAAATCATATTGTGGCGAATAGCAGCAATTCGAGTACCACACTTCTTAGCTTTCAAGTAGTTTGCCAAAATACAGCCAGCTCTGTTCCTGCCAGCATAATTTGAAGATTGTTCAGCTAACAAAATAAAACCAGCAGCAGTACTAAGAATTTGGTTATACTCAAACTTAAACTTCTGCAATACTAGTAGATTGGAATTGTGAGAGTATGCTTGATATTTCCTTTTAAGAGATTTAATCCTATTTTCCAATTTGAGAGGTTCTGTCTTACACATCTTATTTTTGTAAGCAGAGTATTGAATAATTTCTCCCTTGATATATGCCTTGCAAGCATCTCGTATAGTTGAATAATCAAGCTCTTCATGTTCTGAAAATATACTTGCATCCAGTTTTTTAAATTAAGACAAAATTGTTCATCTTCCAATAAGTTAAATCTCTACTGTGTGTTCAGTTCAATGGGTACATCAACAATATTAGCTATGAGAGAGCTAGATATAAACAGGTAACTGTGCAAAAGAGGGTACAGAGGCTACAGAGTGAAACGCGTACTCAAAATCAGTGTTTCCCAAGTCCAGTCCTGGAGTACCTCTTGCCAATTAGGTTTTTCAGGATATCCACAATGAATATGCATGAACCTGATTTGCATACACTGCCTCCATTTTATGCAAATCTCTTTCATGCATAGTCATTGTGGATATCCCGAACCCTTGACTAGCAAGAGGTACTCCAGGACTGGACTTAGGAAATCATTGGGGTGGAACAGTCATCAGGTATCAGAACACTGCAGCTAGACTCATATTCAGTAAAACAAAATATGAAAGTGCTAAACCCCTACGAGAAAAGCTACACTGGTTCCCACTTAAAGAATGCATCACGTTCAAAATATGCTCCCTAGTTCACAAAATCATTCACAGAGACGCACCAGCCTACATGTCAGACCTGACAGACTTACCACCCAGGAATGCTAAAAGATCATCCCGCACATTCCTTAATCTGCACTTCCCCAACTGCAAAGGTCTAAAATACAAACTAATGCATGCATCAAACTTTACCTATTTGAGCACACAGTTATGGAACGCACTGCCACGCAACTTAAAAACAATTTACGAACTAACCAACTTCCGCAAACTACTGAAGACCCATCTCTTTAATAAGGCATACCACAAAGATCAACAAATGTGAACATACACCACTGCTCCACATATATTCAGAACTCTCTTATAATATCTGCTTGTTATATTACTACTAGTAAAAGAGGCCCATTTCTGAGCAAATGAAACGGGCGCTAGCAAGGTTTTCGTCGCCAACACCTTCCTCCCTGGCCAACCCCTTCGTTGTTCTGCCATTGCTCCGCCCCCAACGTCATGACGTTTGACGCGAGGGCGGGGCCCGGAGCGATTTCCGACCCCCCCCACCTCCCTGCCTCCCTCCCTGCCAACCCCCTCGTTGTTCTGCCATTGCTCTGCCCTCGAGGGCAGGGCCCAGACCGATTTTGGTGGCTTCACCAGCACGAACCTTCGAACCTTTTTGAAGGAAGTCAGGGCTTGGCCTCACTGACGTCAGTGTCCTCAGAATGTTGAGGGTGAGTTTTATTATAGTAGATCATATTTTATCATTATCATGTTACCCAAGATTCTTCTGTAACACTAAATGTCTAATTCCTAATATATTTCCACCATTCATGATGTATTGTAAGCCACATTGAGCCTGCAAAAAGGTGGGAAAATGTTGGATACAAATGCAATAAATAAATAGATAGATAAATAAATAAATAAATAAATAAATAAATAAATAACATCCATTCTAACTTTGTAACAAATGTGTTAAGGCTGAAGTAACTCCAAATAGTCTGGCCTTTACAACTGACTTCCAGCCCAACTAGAGATCTAAAGAAAAGTTCATATCTCTGCCTAGGATTATAAAGTCTGTTCCCAAACTGCACTCTGTTATGACAAAGTATGAAAAAAGACCGGTTGGTCAGTATTAAGCACATATACATTGATCAGTGCATATTTGTGTTGCATATATTGTATCTTAGTGATATGTCAGCACCCATCAGTATCAGATAAATGATTAAACACTGCATAGTTTTTTGATCTGGCCAACAAAATTATAACCTCATGCAGGGGAATAAAAACAATCTTTTACCCAATCCTGTTTCATTTTTTGTGATTCTGCTGCAGATAAATGAGATTCATGCAAGTATTTAATTTGAGAAATAAAATTTCTAAAACACGGCAGGATTTTTTTCTTTTATTAGGAGAGATTCCCTGCACATTTAAAGACATAACATTCAAAGCAGGCATCATGAGCCTCTTAAAGAGCTTAAAGTGAAGGAATTACCTAAAAAAGAATACACCACACTCCATGTTGTTAAACTACAGAGCTACAAAAAATATGCATTATTAAAAAACTAGTAAAAAAGCCCCGTTTCTGATGCAAATAAAACGGGGGCTAGCAATGTTTTCTTCTGTGTGCATGTGGGAGTGTGTGTGTCCCTGCCCTCTGGCCTCTCTCCCCTTCCCCCTCTGAGTCCTTCACTGTTACAGAGCCAGCGATTTGATTTCGTGCTCTGCTGTTTTCCTTCACTGACTGTGTTACAGAGAGGGCGGGGCAGACACTCATAGGGAAACCGGATCTCGCCCCCTTCACACTTCCGGCTGGAGGCTTCATAGAACGTTGGTGTTGCTTTTTATATAGAGAGATAACCAGAAGATAAAACTCAAAAGGGGAATCAAATAGATAGACATAACGGAAAGAGAGAAAGAAGTAAAATAAAACAAGTGAGAAACAGGGGGAAAAAAGGGGAAAAGAGGCCACAAAACATCACCAGAAATGAATCACACCCTCCCTTAAAGGAAAAACAGTTTCCTGCAGCAAGATTTTAAAAAGCAGACCTAAATATTTAATTATCTCACTACACCAAAATACAAGAAAATTATCAAGACCAGCACGAGTACAGTGCACATTAAGGGACAACAACTCAGTTTTTGACCAGTTGACAATGTAAAGGAAAAATAGAGGGTCAAGAAAATGAGATAGGTGTAGGTACAGGCATCTTAAGCACAATACCGTGTACCATACAAGAGTATGAAGAAATCGTGTAGTTGTCATGTTAATTGATTTCTATTCCTCAAGGTACTTTTCCAACAACGTCAGGTCAGTATAAGATTTTGTCACATTTATGAACATAGTATATACATCAAGGCAAGTAGAAGAAATCATGTAGTTGTCATGTTAATTGATTCCCGTTCCCTGAGGTACTTTTCAAACAACGTCAAGTCAGTATAGGATTTAGTCACATTTCAGTGGGTAACTTTCATAACAGCTGGAGAAAATAGTCCATAACTAGCATCAAGTGCTTTGAGACTTATGCAGAGAAAGAAAATGTTTGCGTTTGCCCACTGTACTTTTAGTAAAATCAGCCATGATATAGATCTTGTTATCATTCCACTAAATATTCAGGGATGCTTTTGCAGCATGAAGGATCTCTGTAACTTGTCGATAATGCTTAACTTTTATGATAATTGGTCATGGGCCTTTCTGAGCTGAGTGTTGGCACATCAGCACCCTGTGTGCGTGCTCAATTTTGAACATTCTAGAGAGGCACAAATGAAGCGAGTTTGAAATAAGCTCTTCCAAGAACTTGGCTGCTTCCGTACCTTCCATTCCTTCAGGAAGACCAAGGAGCCTGAGATTGTGCCTTCAATTTCAACTTCCATCATCTTCCAGTGCAGCCTGTATCTCCAACGTTAATTTGTGAGTGAAATGATGTTGAGCAGCATTTTTTTCCAAGACACTAATTCTCTGTTCAACTTCAGTTAAACAGATGGATCTAACTTCATCTCTTTAATTGTTGTATTATTCTCCATGATGAGTTCTATGATAGTATTCAGCTTCTCAGTAATAAAGGCCAGATTATCGACACCATCTTTATACACCATCGCCTTGCAGGGAGACAGTGAATCAGGTTTTGCTCTTTTTGTTTCATTGAAGCCTTGTTTATATTGCAAGAGAAGCAGAAAGTTGTCAAAATTACTGTGCCAAAGACTTTAAATTGTCCAAAATGCCTGAGGAGCTCACTACCTATACATCCATCTAGCAACTGCTCTCAAACACCCCCAACTCCACCTGATCTTGCTGGTGTTGCTCTTACTGAGAGGCTCAGAAAGATTCTGGCTGACTATTGTTGCCCTCTGCTGGTAGGTAGGCTTGCAAACGCTCTCCAGACACAGGATTCTCCTTTATATTCTGAGTCTATGAAGACATTCTTAGTAACACACTCTGCAAGGTAGGTAGGTAGGTAGTCAGTAACTTATATTTACAGTCAGCTTTTATAACTTCTCAGACTTATGTGATATATAGTTTGAATTGTTCTTGACAGGGACAGAAAGCTTGCCTCCAAAACTATTAATCCATCTCTGACCTGTCCAACATTGTTTCATGTATATGCCAATGTTCAGAAACTTGACTCAATTCTGTAAATGGCACCCAAATTTGGGTGCCCAAAATAATGCACGCTAACCCCCAGATTCTATGTAGTGTGCCTAGAGATCCGTGACAAAATTCAGGTGGATTCTATAAGAATGCACGTAATTAATTGGCTGATCAAGCTAATTAGCGTTGATTACAGCACTTAACAAGCAATGAGCACTAATTGGCAATAATTAGAATTTACATGCATAACTCACTAAGCGTATTCTGTAATGCACTTTGCCTAACTTCTAATGTGTGCAAGCAAAGGGGTGTGGTTATGGGCAGGGAAATGGGCGTTTTGTGGATGTTCTGAAATTTTACGTGTGTAGTAATAGAATATGACCCTCTGTGCCTAAATCTAGGTGCCAGGATTTATGCCATGTTTTCATTGGTGTAAATAGAGATGCATTGTTTTAGGCACTGGGATATCAACTAAGCGTATTCTATATATTGTGCCTAAATCTAGGCATCGCTTATGGAATACGCTTAGGTGCAAATGTTTTCTGCATGGTTTTTTAAAGAGCCATATGTAGAATCCCCCCCGTAAGTGCTATTCTTAAAACAACACTCAAAGTGGGGCAACATTTATAGAATAGTGCCTAGCACCAGGATCAGCATCCAATTTATACCAATTGAACCCTGATGTAAATCCCCATGCCTACATTAGGCACGGATCGCCCAAATTTTATAACACTTCACACAGAAATGTCCCTGACCAGCCCACGCCCCTTTTTGGAACCACACAGGAAAATTGATTTATTTATTTATAGAATAATGATGCACACATAAATTCCAATTTTTTTTCCAATTAGTGCTGATGATTGTTAGCACCCAATTATCTGTGCTAATTGGCTCGCTAATCAATTAAATTGCATGCAGAATTTGGGCACATGCCCAAATTTGCATATGCAGTTTTGAGTGCTTATATATGCTTATAAGTGCTTACAAAGTTGCCGTAGAACTTTAGGGGGGGTCTTTTAATAAGGTGCACTAGTTTTTTTTAGCTTGTACTAAAAATCAGCGGGCACTAAATGCTGAGACGCTCATTGGAATATAATGGACACCTCAGCGTTTAGCGCCAGCTGATTTTTTAAAGCGAGCTAAAAACACTGATGCACCTTTCTGAAAGACCCCCTTAATGGTGTTTACTATATGAGAATAGCTCAGTTTTCATTCCAGTGTCATCTATCCATAGTCACAGACGCATATATTTTTTATGTAATGATTAACTGATTTACCAGTATTGACAAGTAAAACGATTTATGTTTTTCAGTTTAATTTACACTTCCACGTGACTTCTACTCTGTGTAAATAATGTCTGCTCACAAACTGGACTCCAAATGACCCACTTTAAATTCAGCCTTTCAGCTCACCTTTTCTGAGCATTCACAGCCCAGTACAGAATGATTGTTTGGTGTCCTAAACTATATTATCTTTAACATACTCACCACAGTAGACCAGCAAGAAAGAAAATACATTTTCATTCTAAAAACTGTCATTTCTCACTTTGATGCTCTTATTTTATCAGAACTGAACACAATGACAGGATAAAAAGTCTGAACTGGGAAGTCAAATGCTTTGTACACCTCCCTTTTCTCTGTAACCACTATATCTTAAATGAAGCATATGATATCATTGCAAATAACTGCACTCATTCTATTGATGGAGTTTATAAATAAAAACTTATGGGGATCTAAATCAGTGAGCTATAGCATGTCTATTCTGGTTATAGTTCTATATGAGCAGAAATGTTCTGATAAATGGAATGTAGCTTGACTTGAAAATGTTTCACTCTAAAGGTTTATCGGGGCTAATGCAAAAGAAAAAGTAGGAAATGCAGCCTAAGTGATATGTAATTTGTTTTATCATTGAGCAGTAGCAGAAACACGCATGCGGGAATGCTAACAAACCAATTCATATTATTTCAGATTAGTTATGTGTCTTTTTCGGTAGTCCCCATGGACTTAACCCAGAATGGGCTCTGTGGGAGTGCTAACTTCCTGTGTCAACAGAGAATGATTATACTCTGCATGCAAGATCAGTTTTGCTTCAGGCAGTGTTTGCAGAATGAAGCTCATAAATGGGAAGCATGTATAGCTGTACTGTACAGCAACCTAAATTGTCAGTTTTCTTCCTGTAAGGATGCACAGGATACAGGTGATAAAGTAAAGAAAAATCAGCACTGGAAGGATATACTTATGCTCTGTGTTGCAAGGAATCACAATAAGTTAAGATCAGAAAATCATTAAAACAAAAAAAAAATAGGGCTGAATTTCTGATGTAGGCTATGAGAACTGTAAGGCTGTTTATAGCTATTCTGCATGCAGTTTTAGATTCTTTAGGGCCCCTTTTACCAAGTTGCGGCAAAAGGGGACCCACGCTGTCATCAGCATGTGTTTTTGATGCGCCCACAAGGCCCTCTTTTACCGCAGTGGGTAAAAGGTAGGTGTCACTTCCCAGGATGGGACACTGGGAAGTGAACTCTTAGAGGCAAAGGCTGCCGGCAACCTCTGGGCTCTTCAACTGAACCGGCCACCGTTCCCCGCAGGTTGAGCCTGTAGCTGCAGGTGGTCAGCAGGACTTGCAGGATCCTCAGCAGGGTGAAGGACAGGCAGCAAAGCACAAAGTCAGGTCCAGGCAGGAAGTTGGGTCAGGCAACGAACAATGAAGTCAGGTCCAGGCACTAGGTTGAGTCAGGCAGCAGACAGTGATCAGGAGTATCTAAGAAGGAGGAACACAAGCAAATAAGGGCACCAACAGACAAGCAAGGAACCTGTTGCCAAATAATTAAGCTACTCAGGCAGCCTGAATATGAAGAGCTCAGGGGGTCTGATGTCACCCTGCTGCCCCAGCATCCCAACTGCTCCCTGGAAGCGCTACAGAACCCAATCAGGTAAGAGAGTCACCGGCAGATAGTTGCACAGCCATAGAATGTGGACAAATGGAAGAGGCACCAAGATGAGCTGTGGAGAAAAGTGCCAGCAGGGAACTGTGCTCCAGTGAGCATGCTGCCCAGACTAAGGCCGAAAGCCCCAAGGCACACCACAGAGGTAAGGTAGTGTGACAGTATCTTCCTCTTCCAGCCCCATCTCCGCAAACTGGGTCCCGGTTTGGAAGGGTGACTGTCATGAAATTCATGGAGTAGATTGGGAGCATGAACGTTGGACACTGGCTCCCAAGTATTTTCCTCCTGACCAAAACTTTTCCAGGATAATAAATAGAATAAATGCCCCCTACATAGTTTGGAATCTAGGACTTCTTGAACTTCATATTCAGGATCTGAGGTTACTGTAGGAATCTGAGGAAGTGGTTGAGTTGAATATCCTTGTGATGGAACGTAGGATTTCAACAGGGATATATGGAAAGCATTATGAATTTTCATGGTAGATGGAAGATGAAAATGATAGTTTACAGTGCTTAGGCGTCCTTTGATTTAGAATAGTCCAATGAACAAACTTCTGAGAAGATGGTCGAAGTCAGAGATACCTAGTACTCAACCAAACTTTCTCGCCGGGATGGACTGAAGGTGCCTGTCATCTTTACCGATCTATGTGGCATTTGTAAGCAAGAGTTGCCCTTTGTAGTTGCTGGTGTACTTGTACCCAGATCTCTTGGATACTAACCGCTGCCTGCTGTGCTGCTGATGTGTCAGTATTCCTTGGTACCAGCATCAGAATTCGGGGATGTTGCCCATAAATGGCAAAGAAAGGTGTACTCCAAGAGGAGTCATGGATGTAATTATTATAGGCAAATTCTGCCCATGGGAGTAAATGCAACCAATTGTCCTGGCGTCTATTAATGTACAATCGCAATAAGATTTTTAAAGTTTGGTTAACCCTCTCAGTTTGTCCATTGGTTTGTGGATGATAGGCTGATGAGAAATCTAGTTTAACTCCCAGATGTAAACAGAGTTGCTGCCAGAATCAAGAGGTAAACTGAACCCCACAATCACTAAACATTCACGTAGAGAAACCATGGAAGCAGAAAATATGTTGAAAAAATGCCTGTGCCAATTTGGAAGCTGAGAGCAAACTGGGCAGATGTATAAAATGCGCCATTTTGATGAAGCTGTCTACAACGATCCAGATGACTTTGTGTCCTTTGGATTTAGGGAGATCTGTGATGAAATCCATAGCGATCTCAGACCAAGGTTCTTTAGGTAGTGGCTGAAGCAGCCCCCAAGGCCATGTGTGAGACATCTTATGTTGAACAGAACTGGGACATGAGAGAACATAGCGTCAAATGTCCCTGGACATATGAGGCCACCAGTAATGACGGGCGATCTGATGCAGAGTTTTTTGAACCCCTGGATGACCTGAGAGTCAGGTGGGATGGGCACACTTCATTACCTTTTTGTGAGCGCAATGTGGCACTGGAGTTTTCCCTATTGGGGCAGATATGGAAGTCATGGCCAGAATCCTGGCGGGATCCAATATGAACTGTGGTGCTTCAGTCTCCTTCTCTTGCTCAAAACATCTGGATAAGGCATCAGCTCAAAGGTTTTCCTCTTCTGGGTGGAAGGTTAGGTGGAAGTCAAACCAATCGAAAATGAGAGACCATCGAGTCTGTCAAGGGTTGAGCCGTTTGATTTTTTTATGGACAGTAATGACTATCAAAGGATGCATTGCTCCTTCCAAAAGGTGTCTCCATTCTTGTAATGCTAATTTCAGGGCTAGGAGTTCTTGATCCCCAATCGTATAGTTTCTATCCATAGGAGTAAACTTCTTGGAGAAAAAGAAACAAGGTTAGAGTCGTTTACCGGGGTGGCTTTGGGACAGGACCGCTCTGGCTCCTATAAAAGAGGCATCCACTTCAAGGATGAAGGGGTGTGAAAGATCCGAGTGCTGCAAGACGGGGGCTGAAAGGAAAGCATTTTTGAATTGCTGAAAAGCCTGATAAGCCTCAGATGACCAGAGAGAGGGATTGGCTCCATTTTTAGTAAGTGCTGTCAGAGGAGCGATCATGGTCGAGTAATGATCGATGAACTTTCTATAATAGTTCACAAACCCCAGGAAGCATTGGAGGGCCCGCAGTCCTGAAGGTTGATGCCAATTGAGAATGACTCAGGTCTTTTGGGGATCCATCTGTAGTCCCGAAGCTGAAATAATAAACCCTAAGAAAGGTATACTGTCTTGGTGAAAAGAACATTTTTCAAGCTTGGCATATAGATGGGTGTCTTGAAGATGTTGCAAAACTTCTCAGTAACAAACAAAGAAGTAGGGGTGGACCAAGAAGTCTCTCCAGTCAGGGGTTAATTGAAATAACTTTATTTGCACCAACTACGTGAGAGTCTTCTTGGTCCAATCCTACTCCTATGTTTTTTTACTGCTGATACACACATGTTTTTTTTTTTTTTTACCCTGACCTGTTGGTTGCTGCTTTGGTGGATTTTGGATGGTTCGGACCATGTCTTTTAAACCCTGAGATAATGTATGAAAACTTCTTAGCCATGTTTCGGATGCTCAGCAGGGACAGTAGAGAAGATAAGGATGTCATTCAGATAGACGATGGCCCAGGAATAAAGGAGATCTCGAAAGACATCATTCACAAATTGTTGAAAGACAGCCGGAGCATTGCAGAGCCCCAAAGGCATCGCGGAATATTCATAATGCCCATTGCGGGTATTGAAGGCCATCTTCCATTTGTCCCCTGTGAACCAGATTGTAGGTGCCCCACAGGTCTAATTTAGTAAAGATGGAAGCTCTTTGTAATCGGTTGAAGAGCTTGGGAATGAGGGGCAAGGGATACCAATCAATGTGTGGTGAGTGGGTTTGAAGCCAGAGAAGTCCCAGGACTAGTGGTTGAATAGATTCGTTCAAAACATAAAATTGCATGGTTTCATGATAGAGGGCACTAATCTGGAAGGACAAGAGAGGTGAGATGGTGGATATCGGCTCAGGAAGGGGTTCACCATAGATGGAAGAGACTATTAGTGCTGAACTGAAGGGTTGAGGAGGAATCCAGTTCTGGTGTAGTAGTCTCCCATCAATGAAGTTTCTAGCCGCCCTGAATCTATAAGGGCTAAGGTCTCAAACTGAGGTGTATTCCAGTGAATTATCATAGGATGTATACACAGGGAGGCTGGGGAGAATAGAAATCAGCCTAGGATCATCTCACCAGAAGACCCAGGCCTATTCATTTCCCGCCATCCTTGGGCAGGAGATAACAAAATGACCTGAGTCCCTGCAATATAGACAAAGGTTTACATTTCACCTTCTTCTCCTTTCTTCTTTGGAAAGGCAATTCTGGCCCCAAAACATGGATTCCTCAGACAACCCACTAGGAGGAGCAGATGGATTGGCTGTGTTGACATTAACGCACTTGCAGCCGCTAGAGTAGCTTTGTAAACGGGGGGGGGGGGGGGGGGGGGGGGCTAAATAAATAACATACCTTTAAAAACGCAATTAATCTCAATTCAAATTTTAATTGAAATGCAGCCCTAAAAAACAAAGGAAATATGAGTGATTTAAACTTTAAAAGTCCCATAGGTTAGTTCATGCAATTGTGTCTATGAAATGGATAAGTGCTGTCGTTAGATGGGTATCTAAAAAGAGTGTGAAAGTTGTGGGGAATTATAAAAGGAGTTGGCCTTCATTTGGTATTGATAACTTGTTTGAATATATCCTTTTATCAAGCTGTGGTAAGCACTAGCCCATGATTACTGCAATTTAAAAGGGCCTACCGTGGGGCACACTCAGGAATTCTGTGATAAGTTCTGGGTTAGTGCATGCATACCATGCGCTAAAAAATTATTTTTATTTTTATCATGGAGGTGGCATGTCTGGGGTGTGGAGAGTAAGTGTTTCTTTGGTAATCAGTTAGGGCAGCTATATTGCTGTGCACTAACTGATCAGCATGTGATTAGCTCACGAACCCTTACCACCTACAAAACCGGTGGTGGGAAGGGCTCATGCACTAATCTTTTTTAGTAGTCATGCACTAATGGAAACATTAGCATGAGGGCATTAATACAAAAATCTGAAAATCGGCCATTTTTCTGCTGCGTTAAAAGTGGCCTTAGTACACAGAAAAGACCCGTATAAGGGAGTGCTAAGGACACTTTTTAGCACTGCTTTGTGAAAGGGCCCTTAAGAAAAAAAATTCATGGTTGCAAATTAAATATAAACAAAACAGTTAAAGGTAAAATTCTCTGCAAGAACACCAAATGTTGTTTTCTCACGGAGAAGTTCCTTTGAAAATCTCCTGCTATAAACCTCCAAACAAAGAAAAATATGTATATTGTCAACAACATTTGTATTTTTCCCAGTGAGGAGAAAGCAAATGCACAGAGGAGTTTGTTAGGGCAGGACTGACTCAAGGCTGTTCTACTTTACCTTATTTTATGTTTTATGTTTGCCTTGCTTCAGCTAGGTTAGACTGTATAGTTAGGCTGCCTGTTTTCCTTTCTGTGTCGTTTGGCTACCCTTTTAGCCCTATGTTTTTTTGCTGCTAATAAAGCTGTCTCAGTTCATCTCCACTTGTGGTCCGATCCAGTTCTTGGGAGCACTCTTAGTTCTGAGGGGACTCGGTCTACCCGGAGGTGGTTGGGTGATTCTCACATGGCCACCTCTGGGCCAAGGGCTCACAAACGTCACAGTGACTTAAATATCACAAACTGTGTTATGGCCCTTTAAGTCACGTTGAGAGGCAAATATCTCAGCTTAAATCCCTAATGTAGCTTGATAACTTCCCCCTTTAGGGGCCATTTTGCTCAAGGGCATTAATCCCTTAAAGTGCAGTTACCATGACCAAGCAGGCTACTGTAGAAAACATGTTAAGGTGTTTTGTGGTATTTTGCTTGTTTCTGCGTACTAACTAGTGTATTATGATTTTTTTTAATATTTATGAGAGGAGACTTGCCATGGGTGAAGAGAGTCTCACAACTGATGGCTTGAAATATTCAAAACACCAGCATATAAATTTTCACCTCATACAAATTACAATACTGGAGTTAGCCAGACACATTTAAATAGATAACTCATTAAAGACCTCAGCAGTGCTACTCAGCGAAAATTAACCTCATCAAGATTTAGACATCATATTTGTTACTGTTCTTTAAAAGCATGGAACCCTACAGATTACGCCCTGGCCCCCTCTACATTTGACCCCTCCGCCGCCGCCCACCCCGCCACCGCATCAGGTACCTTGTTTGCTGGCGGGGATGGCGGGGGTCCCCAATCCCCACCAGCCAAAGAGTCTTCTTCAACGCCGGTCAACTCCGATGCCTTCGTGTTGTGATCATCTGTTTCTGACACCTTACGTCCTGCACCATGCATGTAGCCCCGTGCAGGGATGTAAGGCATCAGAAACAGATGATCACACCACGTAGGCACCAGAGTCAACCAGTGCTGAAGAAGACTCTTCAGCTGGCGGGGATTGGGGCCCCTGCCAGCAAACAAGGTACCTGATGCAGCGGAGGGGCAGGGGGTGGGCGGGCGGAAGCAGTGGCGGGGGGGGTTGCGGTTGCGGTGGGGGGGGGGCAAAGTGGTGGTGGGGGGAGGCAGGGGGAGGTGGCTAAACAGTGCCCCCCCACCTCGGGCTCTGGCCCCCCCTCCCGCCGAGGTCTGGCTACGCCCCTGTTTAAAAGCATATATGAATATTAGCTAAAATTTACTTTTTCAATGGTATTTCATATATGTTCTTTAATTAATGAACTTATCTTGTGTTGGCTCAGGGGTAAAGTTTTAGCTAATATGCTTATATGCTATTAAAGACCAGTGATGAATATGGTGCCTAAATCTTGACGAGGTCAATTTATGCTCATTGAGTAGCACTGCTGAGGTCTTTAATGAGTTATCTACTTTAAATTTGTCTGGCTAACTCCAGTATTATCATTTGTATGGGTGAAGAGTGGACATGGAAGCACTAGCCAGCTAATGTGTTATACTTAACACATACTAACTGGCTAACACAGGAGATGGTAAGTGCTTCTCCATTAACTCTATGCTGGTACTAAACACTAATGACATTAGCACACGACCTGCAATAAATATATATTTAAAAAGCCTTAAAAGTGTTGCATTAAATCTGGGCTAAGCACACAGTAATATCCCACTTACAACCTGTTAAGTGCAGATTCTAGCACATTTTAATAAAAGGACCTCTTAATGATGTGGGGTGGGGCAGATATTCCACCATCATTCTCTGTTATATGTTTTTAATAGACACATCTGTGGAGCGGTTGTTTTTCATTGACCTTTTCTGTTCTTTATTCGGCTAGGGTCAATGGGCTCTCTCGGGGAAAATTGCATGATACTTGGTTGGTGCAAAATGTGGAGCTCTATGGGGGACCAAATTCTATAAATGGCACTAAAACATCAGCACCCCCCCCCAAAAAAAAAAACACACTCTAAACATTTTTCTATAAATGCAGTTCAAAATTAGGTAACACAATCACACACAAACTCCACTATGCCAGTGCTGAAAAAAATACTGCACCACAGTGAACTGTGATTCATATACTTTGTTAAAAAAAAGGGAGGAAAAAAAGCCTTAGATTTTAGTAGGTGTGTCATATACACCACCAGCTCTCAATCATCAGCTTTTCAAAAGAACCTCACACTTTCACTTAAATTTATAAACTTCAAAAGTTTTCCATTATTTTATGTGTAGACATTTCTATACATTGTTCACTTAACTTCAGTTAAATGTCAACTGGTCACCCCGAAGCTGGCCATTGTTTCATGGTGCCTTATCCTGCTGTTTCAGGGGGAATGATCTTTTCGTATTGAGAACAAAAACAAAACATGAATTTGCCATAAAATTACAATATCTTCTAAAAATCCTAAATAATCCAGGCACTCACAGTTCACCGGTTCACATTCGACCTTCACACTGTTTCAAATATGGCGGCTTGGCATCTGAGGGATGTTATTTATCCCTGTTTCCCCAATCAGTTATCTCTATTCAAAAAGCATGCTTGATAATTGGTTAAAGAATGATGATCATCTATGATGATTTAGCAATTGCTTAATAAAATTCAGAGAAAAAGTCAACCAATGGTCAATGTTCATGTCTATCGAATCTTGATTTTAACACGTCATATGGACTTCCCATAGCATTGAATTTAACCCCAAAGGTTCTAATGATTTTAATCTGTAGATCCAGTGTTGCTCCATGTGAAGGAGATGTAAATGCCAATCTTCTCACTGCACATCCGGCACAACACAGTCTATCATCACACATTTTAAATCAGTGAAAAGTTGCTTGTGCTATAGGCAATAGTTCACAATCAGTGCTTCCTTCGGTTCCCTCTTCAGGGCACTCCTATGTTCAATCAATCATGTTTTCAACTTTCTACTTAGTTCTAAGCAAATAACATAGAAAGAAGCCAGGTAATTACCTAGGAAATTACAATTAATAAATAGTATTAATTTGATAATACATATCTATGAAACAAATTTTGCCCAGCTATTCTCCCCAGAAACTTCCAACTGATCCTGAAGGTAGATATGCTATTTTAATATATACTTTAAACAATAATATGAGAATTGCAGATGTTTGTTTCACCTAAGGAGATCCCTTCCTTTTTTAGAAGTTTTTTGTCATTTTAAAGTTGCGTGCTGAAGGTCTTTGGCTGGTGATTTTAAATTATACTAAAACAAAAAAGAATTGGGCGTGGAATCACAAAAATCAATAAAGATAAAATGAGAACAAAGTAATCCACTCAAAATCACAAACCATACAAAAAAGGAAGGAAAAGCCTCAAAGAGCTCCAAATTCAGAGATTTATAGAGCTAATGTGATCAAACAATCTACTCTTCATCATTGGCAAAAGCCTTCTAATTAGACATACATATTTCTTTCATCATTTTTCATTTTTGAAGTTTCAATGTCCATTTTTCAAAATAACAAAATATAAAGCAATCAGCAAAGCTTTTCTTTTATCACTCAATAGCTCCACTACGAGTAAGCGGAACTTCAATGTTACTAATTCAAACATCAATTGCACTTATCTTTGAAGGGCAAGAATACGGCCAACTTTAAGCTTTCTTCAAATCACTGGACTAAAAATGGCCAGTGTTTCGCTTAGCTGCTTCAGAGGGGCATAATCGCACAAAAACGTCTATCTCCATGGGCGTTTATCTCCGAGAACGGGTCCGTGAAGGGGCGGACCGAACCGTATTTCGCAAAAAAATAGATGTCCATGATTTATTCGACAATGTGTGAGCTGGGCGTTTTTGTTGTTCAGCGATAATGGAAAATGAAAGCGCCCAGCTCAAAAACGAATAAATCCAAGGCATTTGTTCGTGGGAGGGGCCAGGATTCGTAGTGCACTGGTCCCCCTCACATGCCAGGACACCAACCGGGCACCCTAGGGGGCACTTTTACAAAAACACAAAAAAGGTAAAAGAGCTCCCAGGGGCATAGCACCCTTCCCTTGTGTGTTGAGCCCCCCAAATCCCCCTCAAAACCCACTGCCCACAAGTCTACACCATTACTATAGCCCTAAGGGGTGAAGGGGGGCACCTACATGTGGGTACAGTGGGTTTGGGGGGGTTGGACGACTAAGCATTAAGCAGCACAATTGTAACAGGTAGGGGGGGATGGGCCTGGGTCCACCTGCCTGAAGTCCACTGCACCCCCTAACAACTGCTCCAGGGACCTGCATACTGCTGCCAGGGAGGTGGGTATGACATTTGATGGTGAAAATAAAAAGTTGTGAAATATCATTTTTTGTGGTGGGAGGGGGTTAGTGACCACTGGGGGAGTCAGGGGAGGTCATCCCCGATTCCTTCCGGTGGTCATCTGGTCATTTAGGGCACTTTTTGGGGCCTTATTCGTGAAAAAACAGGGTCCAGGAAAAGTGCCCTAAATTCTAACTACAAACGCATACTTTTGTTCCATTATCGGTGAAATGCGCCCATCTCTGTTCAGCCGATAACCACGCCCCAGTTCCGCCTTTGCCACACCTCTGACACGCCCCTATCAACTTTGTCCGCATCCACGACGGAGTGCAGTTGAAAACGTCCAAAATCGGCTTTCGCTTATACCGATTTATTCATTTTTGGGAGATAAACGTCTATCTCCCAATTTGGGTCGCAATATAGGCGTTTTTCTCTTTCGATTATAAGCAGGTCAGGGTCCAAGATAACAGGGCAATTCTAAAAAGAGAAAAAAAGAATCGGATTTAGCTCACAATGCTGCATATGTAATCACAACTCTCTTACAGTCTCTCACTTATAGGGACAGCACTGTCACTTCTATTCCTCCTGGTTGTCTCCGGCTCTCAAAATCATTCAAAATGGCCTCCCTTATTTCAAAGCTGACGTCAGACATCTCCATTGAATCATCCAATCAACAAGTCAGAAAAAATGGCACCATTCTTTATGGGAATTCAGCCCTTTAGTTTCCAGGGATTGTAACTTAAAAATCAATTTTTGCTCCTGTTGGAGTAGAATCCTCTTTTGGTCTCCTCCTCTTGAAAGCAGTGCAACTCGCTGTAGAACCACGCAACAGAGATCTGATCAGCACAGTGCACCACAAGAGGTAGACCAATTCTATTAGTCTGCAATGAACTCTTATATTCAGTTAAACGAACCAATAGTCTCCTTGATGTATGGCCAACATACACCTTATTACAGGGGCATGCCAGACAATAGATTGCATAGTTCAATTTACATGAGGTCCTTGCCTTCAAGGGATATATGTTATGATCTAATGGATTAATGAATACAGATTTTTCTAACATAACACCACATAAGGTGCAGTCACCACATTTAAAATGTCCTCTTACTAACGTGACATCCAAAGAATCTTCAATAGGACTAGGTAACACTGCTATAGGGATTGTTTTCACAAGCTCCCAATGCTTCCTAACAGCTTTAGCAACTCTGGATGAAAACAAATTATCAAACTGGATATGACGAAGTATTTATTTAAGAAAAAGCTTTTATTGGCAAAAGATATATACCATGCTAGTACTGAAAGTCTAAGCAATTTAAATTTCCACTATTCTTCTATATAAAAAAAAGTTTGTGAGATATAACAAATCTATATCAAAGACGTCAATATGCATCATATTAGAGATCATATATGTCTCTGATTCTTTGAGAAGTATCACAGAAAAACTGTAAGGTCAAGTTCATTATTTAAGCCTGCAGGAGCTACAGTATCAAGCACAAATATCAAACGCTGCTCTTCCTGTAATAATGGCTGTTCAATGTCACCACCACGCCATGTTTTCTCAAAATGTCTGAAAATAAAAAACGTAATGTCTTCAAGACGTTGCCCTTAAATATTCCAGTGTTGTACCAACGGTGCATCCTGTTTACATCTCCTAATTTTATTCTTGTGTTCTGTTATTCTATTCTTAACCTTTCTAATGGTCTTTCTATATACAAGAGGAAACAAGGATATATAATGATGTATATCATATTCTGTGTGTTACAGTTTGATGTGTGTCTTAACTGATAAGTGTGACCAATACGGGGATGGATAAATTCAGTCAGAATGAGGGATGATGAACACACTGAGCAATTTCTACATAGGGCCTGATTCTATATATAGCGCCTAAAATGAACGTGCATTAGGCAATTGCTCATAAGCGTATTCTAAATACTGTGCATAAATCTATGTGTGGTATTGAGAATATGCTTAGGCATAGTTCATAAGACTAAATCTACACTCGTCCATTTACACCAATGAATAGCTGGTGTAAATCCCAGCACTTAGATTTATGCGCACTGGCCCATATTTAATAAGAACATGTGTATATTTTGGAACATCCACAAAATGCCCATTTCCATGGCTTTTTTCCTGTGTGCATTAGAATTTAGGTGCAGTGCATTATAGCATATGCTTAGCAATGCACGTGTGTAAATTCTAATTTTTGCCAATTAATACTTGTTATTGCTTGTTAAAAGCTGTTAACAACGCTTAACAGCTTGTTAAAATAATTAATCTACACACGCAGTTATAGAATACACCTAGATTTATACATGGAACCACGTGTAACTCTAGGCGTGCTATAAAGAATCCGGGGGATAGCGGTTCCTCTGATCTGTTTGTAGAACTTGCCACAAAAACAAAAATTATTTTCTGTCAAGGCTCTTCTAGCCAATTCAATCAAAAAAGAACTGGGAACACATAAATTATTAGTTCTAGTGTTCAAAATATCAAAAATGAGAGAGAGACTCTGGAATGTTAGAATAGAGGGTCTCAATATCAATGATATCTGAAAGGTCTGCATCAAAATCTTGTAACATACTGATGATGTGACTGAAGCCATGGAGAAAAGAACTAATCTGAGAGATAAAAAGTGGAAGGAAGAGTGGGACTTGGGAATGATTGTGTTTTTAGTGCGCCTACACTTTGCGTGTGCGCTAACCATGTGGGGATATTGTAGGCACATACATGGGTAACGCATGTTAAAAGTGTTAACATGCGTATAACGCTGCTTAGTACACAGGGCCCTAATTCCTTAAAGAGCTGGTCCTATGGGAAAAAAGCCAATCTTTCTTGGACACTAGAAACATAGAAACATGAGGGCAGATAAAGGCCATATGACCTGTCCAGTCTGCTCATCCTCAGTAACCCCCGATTCTAGCTGTTCCTAAGCGATCCCACATGCTTATCCCGTGCCTTTTTAAATTCTGGAGCAGTCCTCAACTCCACCATCTCCACCGGAAGGCCATTCCACGCCTCCACCACCCTTTCTGTGAAATAATACTTCCTTAGGTTACTCCTAAGCCTATTCCCTCTTAACTTTGTCGTATGCCCCCTCATTCCAGAGCTCTCCTTCATTTGAAAAAGGCTCTGTTCCTGTACATAAATGCCCTTGAGATATTTAAACATTTCTATCATGTCTTTTCTCTCCCTCCTCTCTTCCAGCATATACATGTTGAGGTTCATAAGCCTGTCCCTATAATTTTTGCATTCAAGACCGCTTACTAATTTTGTAGCCGACCTCTGGATGGACTCCATCCTGTTTATATCTTTCCGTAGGTGCAGCCTCCAGAACTGCACGCAGTATTCCAAATGGGGCCTCACCAGAGACTTATACAACAGCACTATCATCTCATTTTTCCTGCTGGTCATGCCTCTCTTTATGCACCCAAGCATCCTTCTGGCTTTGGCTGTCGCTTTTTCTACCTGTTTGAAATCTTTAAGGTCTTCAGACATAATCACCCCCAAGTCCCGCTCTTCCTTCCACTGCCCAAGAATAAATGTTTCCTCGTTTATAGTCTAATTCATGTCTTTTATATTTTTTGAATTTAGTTTTTTTGATCTCTCTACAAAATACTTCTAATTTGATATTCAGATCCTGTAAATACCTGTCATCATTTTTAACAATACTCTCTACCTTATTATTAATTTCTCCATTAAGATATCCTTACTTTTCTTTGGAAGTTTCAATAAGCAGTATCATAAGGTCAACAGAACATTCATTTATTGAGAGTGGCACACCATTCTAAAATGGCCACTGTTTAACGGGCTTAACTACCGTCAGCTCCACATACCATCGCGGAGCTGGCCCGTTGTTTGGCTGTATACTGGCCCGATTTTATACCTACCGGGTTCATTGGGCACCACAGAGGTTTGATTTTCTCCTCAATACCTGGTTCGGACTGGAAAATCGGGGAAGCGGTTTTCTTTTTCGTCTTGCTCATCATGTCGGCGGTCCGGTTACATCGGTGTGGCAGTTTTGGGTCCAGGAGTGCCAGGACCGGCTCCCCATGTTGCGGGCAGCTGTTGGTTGGCTCCTTCTCGGTGTTTGTTCGTCCCAGCTCTCCCTCAGCCTTTCAATCGGCGTGCTCCGGTCCGAGATGGACGTCTGTGCTGCTTGTGACTGACTGCTGTGCATCAAGGCCTTCATCGCGTTGGGGAGATATACTGCGCATAGCTGCATCTTGAGGGGAACTTGCCTCCTGTTGAGTCACCAGATGTTGCCTTTGGCTCCGGTAGACTGCGTCCTCTGTTCCTCAGCAGTGTTATTGCTGGACCTGTCGGCTGCTGTCATCTGCCTCCGGTGGCCGCCTCCACTCTCCAGGCTGCATGCTGTTTCTTCGGCACTTCGTCCGTGCTCGCTGGGACCCCCTACAGTGCCTTGTTGGGAGCTGTTCCAGCCACTTTGATACATCTCAACGCCTGGCTTTTCACAGTCCATTTTAGACTCTTTTCCCTTCCTCCTCTCCTCTCCTGTCATTGTAATTGTTTTCTCAGTTCATTGTAAACCGCTTTGGGGCTGGTCTCAGTGACAAAAAGTGGGGTATAAATGTTCTAAATAAATAAATAAATCATCTTTAAACATTTGTGGTTCTTTTTAGATTCAAAAACCTCTGGGAATACGCTGTGCTCTACAATACTGTAATAATCTAGCATAATGTAACTCATATCTAACAATGCCCTTTTTCAAAAAGATAAGATCTTGCCATGTGTCAATATAAGATTCATCTTCCATATATTTCAACAATAGAAGTGAATCTAAATATAGTTCACCAAACAGAAGGATAGATTTCAAAGAATTAAATACAACATCCAAGTGACTTGAGTAACTGATAATATTCTATAAGTTAAGCATGTCGCTTGGTGCCATGCTCATGGTCTTCCCACACTCCTACTTTTTAATACATTTTTAAAAAATGCATTTTAAAAATACAACCACAAAAAGCAAGTAGCAATTTAAATGCAATTAATAGTCACATATCAACCACCATCCTTCTTCCACCCTGAGAAATCTTGACCAGTAATCACTCACATATCTCCCGCAAAGCCAGCACAACATTAAGCCAATAACAAAAATAGGAAGCTCAATGGTATGAAAGAGTCCACCACTCAAAAGGCCACCAACTGACCTGGAATGTCTGAGGGCTGTTAATTTGCAAAGAAATTGCACAATCCATAGTCCCTTGAACAGCTGGACATGTACTCCACCTTATAATCGAAAGAGAAAAACACCTAGATTTCGACCCAAATCAAGAGATAGACGTTTATCTCACAAAAACGAATAAATCGGTATAATCGAAAGCTGATTTTGGACGTTTTCAACTGCACTCCGTCGCGGATGCGGACAAAGTTGATGGGGCGTGTCAGAGGTGTGGTGAAGGTGGAACTGGAGCGTGGTTATCGGCCAAGGAGAGATGTACGCATTAGGGCGATAATCGAAAAAATAAAGGCGTTTTTAGCGAACATTTAGGACACTTTTGTTGGACCCTTTTTTCACACGAACAGGTCTCAAAAAAGTGCTCTAAATGACCAGATGACTATCGGAGGGAATCGGGGATGACCTCCCCTGACTCCCCCAGTGGTCACTAACCCCCCTCCCACCACAAAAAAATGATGTTTCACAACTTTTTATTTTCACCATCAAATGTCATACCCACCTCCCTGGCAGCAGTATGCAGGTCCCTGGAGCAGTTGTTAGGGGGTGCAGTGGACTTTAGGCAGGTGGACCAGGCCCATCCCCCCCTACCTGTTACAATTGTGCTGCTTAATGCTTATTAGTCGTCCAACCCCCCCCCCCCCAAACCCACTGTACCCACATGTAGGTGCCCCCCTTCACCCCTTAGGGCTATAATAATGGTGTAGACTTGTGGGCAGTGGGTTTTGAGGGGGATTTGGGGGGCTCAACACACAAGGGAAGGGTGCTAGGCACCTGGGAGCTCTTTTACCTTTTTTTTTTTTGTTTTTGTAAAAGTGCCCCCTAGGGTGCCCGGTTGGTGTCCTGGCATGTGAGGGGGACCAGTGCACTACGAATCCTGGCCCTTCCCACAAACAAATGCCTTGGATTTATTCATTTTTGAGCTGGGCGCTTTCATTTTCCATTATTGCTGAAAAACAAAAACGCCCAGCTCACAAATTGTCGAATAAAACATGGACGTCTATTTTTTGCGAAAATACGGTTCGGTCCTCCCCTTCACGGACCCGTTCTTGGAGATAAACGCCCATGGAGATAGACATTTTCGTTCGATTATGCCCCTCACTGTGTTCCAACAATGGGTCAGCTCCAATCTCATCAGTGCCAAAGCAGCCTTTAAACATTTCTGCTGGTCCCTGATCAGTACCTCTGGAGGAACTTCCAATAGGAAAACTTTTATGTCAACAGTAATGAATGCCCCCATAATCTTAGACAATAACTAAGCATTCTACCTTGTTTTATGCCACCTTGGGTTTGTCTGCTATAGCACTATCTACTTTATATAATACTGCCTAGTGCACTCATGCACAAAACACCAACTGAAGATGCCTTTGATACATATATGTGGTGTATACCTTTAGGTGAAAACTTATAGAATTGTCCCATAATTGTTTAAATCAAACCTTTTCATTAAAAATGAAAATAAAATCAAATAAAGCCACCAATCCCATCAGCTCTGACACGGTATCAAGCCTAGTCAAAGCACCGATTGATTATAAATCAGCACCTTACCTATAATTTAATCAATCAAAGCTGAGTAAGAAGGAACATGAGCATAACAGTACACATTGAAAGACAACACAGAAATAATACGTACAAATTACATACCAATTAATAGGTGCGACCACGTCTCTCCTACCAAAAGTTCATTAAAAATGAAGTAAAAGCTGATCTCCAAAGATAATAGTCAAAGAGCATAAGTACATAAGTATTGCCATACTGGGAAGGACCTACAGGTCCATTAAGCCCAGCATCCTGTTTCCAACAGTGGCCAATTCAGGTCACAAATACCTGGCAAGATCCCAAAAAAGTACAAAACATTTTATACTGCTTATCCCAGAAATAGTGGGTTTTCCCCAAGTCCATTTAATAAAGCTGTCCAACCCTTTTTTAAACTCCGCTAAGCTAACCACCTTTACCACATTCTCTGGCAACGAATTCTAGAGTTTAATTACACGTTGAGTGAAGAAACATTTTCTCGGATTTGTTTTAAATTTACTACTTTGTAGCTTCATTGCATGCCCCCTGGTCCTAGTATTTTTGGAAAGCATAAACAGATGCTTCACATCTACCCGTTCAACTCCACTCATTATTTCGTAGACCTCTATCATACCTCCCCTCAGCCGCCTTTTCTCCAAGCTGAAGAGCCCTAGCCGCTTTAGCCTTTCCTCATAGGGAAGTCATCCCATCCCCTTTATCATTTTCGTCGTCCTTCTCTGCACCTTTTCTAATTCCACTATATGTTTTTTGAGATGCGGCGACCAGAATTGAACTCAATATTCGAGGTGTGGTCGCACCATGGAGCGATAAAAAGGCATTTTAACATCCTCATCTTTGTTTTCCATTCCTTTCCTAATAGTACCTAACATTCTATTTGATTTCTTAGCCGCAGCAGCACAATGAGCAGAAGGGTTCAACGTATCATCAACGACGACACCTAGATCCCTTTCTTGGTCCGTGACTCCTTGCATGGCGTAGCTATAATTCGGGTTCCTCTTTCCCACATGCATCACTTTGCACTTGCTCACATTAAACGCCATCTGCCATTTAGACGCCCAGTCTCCCAGTCTGGTAAGGTCCTCTTGTAATTTTTCACAATCCTCCCGCGATTTAATGACTTTGAATAATTTTGTGTTATCAGCAAATTTAATTACCTCACTAGTTACTCCCATTATAAATATGTTGAAAAGCAGCGGTCCCAGACCCCTGGGGAACCCCACTAACTACCCTTCTCCATTGAGAATACTGACCATTTAACCCTACTCTCTGTTTTCTATCTTTTAACCAGGTTTTAATCCACAATAGGACACTACCTCCTATCCCATGACTCTGCAATTTCCTCTGGAGTCTTTCATGAGGTACTTTGTCAAACGCCTTCTGAAAATCCAGATACACAATATCAACCGGCTCACCTTTATCCACATGTTTGTTCACCCCTTCAAAGAAATGTAGTAGACTGGTGAAGCAAGATTTCCCTTCACTAAATCCATGTTGACTTTGTCTCATTAATCCATGCTTTTGAATATGCTCTGTAATTTTGTTCTTAATAATAGTCTCTACCATTTTGCCTGGCACTGACGTCAGACTCACCGGTCTATAATTTCCCGGATCTCCTCTGAAACCTTTTTAAAAAATCGGCGTTACATTGGCCACCCTCCAATCTTCCAGTACCACACTTGATTTTAAGGATAAATTACATATAGCTCCGCAAGCTCATTTTTCAGTTCTATCAGTATTCTGGGATGAATATCTGACTCGTCAGCTTCGAATACCATTTCCGGCACCAGTATCCCACCCAAATCTTCTTTGGTGAAGACCAAAGCAAAGAATTCATTCAGTCTCTCCGCTACGTCTTTGTCTTCCTTGATCGCCCCTTTTACCCCTCGGTCATCCAGCGGCCCAACCGATTCTTTTGCCGGCTTCCTGCTTTTAATATACCGAAAAAATTTTTTACTATGTTTTTTTGTCTCTAATGCTATCTTTTTTTCATACTCCCTCTTGGCCTTCTTAATCTGCGCCTTGCATTTGCTTTGACACTCCTTATGCTGTTTCTTGTTATTTTCAGACGGTTCCTTCTTCCATTTTCTGAAGGCATTTCTTTTAGCCCTAATAGCTTCCTTCACCTCACTTTTCAACCAGGCCGGGTGTCTTTTGGACTTCCGTCTTTCTTTTCTAATTTGCGGAATATGTATGGCCTGGGCCTCCAGGATGGTATTTTTGAACAGCGTCCATGCCTGTTGTACAGTTTTTACTCTCTCAGTTGCCCCCCTAAGTTTTTTTTTTACTGTTCTTCTCATTTTATCATAGTCTCCTTTTTTAAAGTTAAACGCTAACGTATTTGACTTTCTGTGTACAGTTACTTCAAGGTCGATGTCAAAACTGATCATATTATGGTCACTGTTATCAAGCGGCCCCAGTACCATAACGTCCCTCACCAGATCATGCGCTCCACTAAGGACCAAGTCTAGAATTTTTCCTTCTCTCGTCGACTCCTGCACCAGTTGCTCCATAAAGCTGTCCTTGATTTCATCAAGGAATTTTATCTCTGTAGCGTGTCCCGATGTTACATTTACCCAGTCTATATTTGGATAATTGAAGTCACCCATTATTATCACATTGCCCATTTTGTTCGCGTCTCTGATTTCTTTATCATTTCTGTGTCTACCTGCTCATCCTGGCGAGGCGGACGGTAGTACACTCCTATCACCATTTTTTTCCCTTTTATACATGGAATTTCAACCCACAGTGATTCAAAGGTGTGATTTGTGTCCTGCTGAATTTGTAATCTATCTGAGTCAAGGCTCTCGTTAATATACAATGCTACCCCTCCACCAATCCGGTCCACCCTATCATTACGATATACTTTGTACCCCGGTATGACAGTGTCCCACTGGTTATCCTCCTTCCACCAGGTCTCAGTAATGCCTATTATATCCAATTTTTCATTTAGTGCAATATATTCCAACTCTCCCATCTTATTTCTTAGACTCCTAGCATTTGCATATAGACATTTCAGAGTATGTTTGTTGTTCTTATTTGCATGATGCTTAGTACCTGACACATCTTTTGTCTGATCTTTAGTTGTATTTAAGGGCACCTGGCCTACCACGGTCTGTTGTGCAACCTCACTATCCAGAAACCCTATCTTCCCTGTTTGTGAGGTATCTTTGCAAGATACCTTTTCCCGAACCATGCGCTTTTGAGCGACTGTCGGCCTTCCCCCTGTGAGTCCTCTAGAAAAGCCGTTAGGTCAAAACCTGAGGCTTCTAATTGAGCCACCTGTTGGTTAAGTGCAACCTTCTTTTTTACAGGAAGATAATATCAACTATTCAACTGGATGGTCTCAGAATTTTACAAACCTAAAATCTTGAGGTACTTCCTTAAAGGAATCTCAAGAAAGAGTATGTATAATGATGAAAACTTTAAAAACATAAATTGCAGAACCTATGGGAAATCTCCATTAATTCCAATCTAGAATTAAGTACCTGAGAGTCATTTATAAAGGAGACTGACATAGCCTGCAATTTGCCCAACTAAGCTTGCATGATAGCTGCCTATCTAAAACAACCAAATTAGCATCAGCATTCACTAATTGATCAACCACTTGTTCAAAAAAGGAAATGGTCTGAGATGTGACTGTTTTAAGCATCCCTTCCATACGTAGGTGAAGAGACCACAAGTCTTTCAAGTTAATTTCCTTAGCCACCTCCACTGATGAGGTCAAAGCTTGAGTTGGAGCTACTTGGATCTTCTCAGAAATTTTCTCAAAAGACAAAGAAGTCAAAGTGGTAGCTTCCTTCTCCTGCAGACCCTCAGGAGTATGGGGAACCTCTTGAGAGTCCCCTTTTCTAGGAAAGGAAACTGGAAGAGGAGGAGTCCTTTCTGGAGGGCTGAGTGAAACCTCCATAGGAGATGGTACTTGCACAACAGAAACGTATTTAACTCCACTAGGGACAATATGTTTATCAATTGGGTCCACCGCAGTGGGGGTGAAAACTTTTGGTTTCACTACTCCTTTTCATTTCCCTATAATAATAATAATAATAAGAAGAAGAAGAAAAAAACCAAACAGGGTAAATTAACTGAGCTCTTCGTCACTCCTCGCTGTTCTGCAGTGCTCTAAGGAGCTTCCAAGGGGCAGAGCGTGCCCCTATGGCCGCATGCCGCAAAGCCAGCTGTTTTTAGTAGCGCTTCAGAGGCCTCATGATGGTGTCAGAGGGGCTGTCCAATACAGTGCCTGTTGGAACTGTACCAGAGCTCCACTGAAGCTTCCACACACTCCTTCTGCACAAAGGACACCATGGTAGGGCACCTGCAGATCACAATGTGCCAAATGGTAATCCTTCTTCCAATAATACTTTTAAGTGCTTTTCCTTCCACGGGAAATTGTCATATCATTGATGTCATCAGGACTGGGAACATCTCAGAACAGAAACTCTTGAAGGCACTAATTTCAAGGGTATATCTGTAGTAATGCTACTGTTCATAAACATAGTGGGCTTACAACTAATACAAAAGATCTATGGGGCCTGATATTCAGACTGCAGGAGGCAGGTCACATAAGTGCTGTGATTGGTGCTGGACCATTTCTGGTGACTCGCATTGAATATTCAGGCTTTTTTTTGACCAACTCAAACTTAACCAGCTAAATGACTATTCAGCGCTGGCTAGTTAAGTTTATAGTGGCCAAACATAGGACTACTATTTAGGTGGTCAGATTTGGCTACTAAATGTGGCTAGCCAGTGCCTGAATATTCATGGATAGCTGGATATATCGTGCGATATAGCTAGTTAGCTACTATGGGTTTTATTCTATAAAGGTTATGCTCCTAAATTTGCACTCCTAAAATTTATGCTCCTAATTTATGAGTATAGTTTACGCTCCTAAATTTATGCTCCTAAATTACAAACATAATCTAGTTTGGAGCATAGAGTATGCTCGTAATTTAGGAGTATAAATTATGCTCATAAATTTAGGAGTATAAATTTTAAGAACATAAATTTAGGAGCATAACCTTTATAGAATAAGGCCTTATGCACTAAATGTGAATATTCAGCAGAGATAACCAGCTAGCAAGAAGAAAATTAGAAGTGAGTCAGGAGAACAATATGATCCTTTAGCCCCCCACCCCACCCCTTCCATGATCTCACAATCACAGAATAAAAACAAAAGGGATTTTTTTTATATAGAAGATATATGGGGAAAAATCACAGATAAAGGACCTCCATGACAGACAAATCAAAAGAAAGACCTTTTATCCAACAAGAAGGAGAGGACGGGGCTAAGGAATGTACATATGACTTCTGGTCAGTCGATGGATACAATCGTTAATCTATCTAATAAACCATCATTTAATATTGAAAAGAAAGTTTTAAGAAAAAGGTTTGTCATTTTTACTGACCCCTTCTTACAATGCCTGTAACATAAGAGTTGACCTTTTTAAATGTATAAAGAAACTTAAAATAATGCACTATTTTTCAAGGTAAAACGTAAACTAAGCTGACTTTTCTGTCGTAAAGTGGATCCCTCCAGTTCTACCCAATTTGTCAGCTTGAGAGAAGGAAAACAAAAGTATTTCTTAAAAATATAACTAAAGATGAGACTGTTGCTATATATAATCTAAAAGAAGACAATAATATTGTGATTAAGCCATAATTGTTGAGTTGAATAGGGATGATTACAAGCAAGACGTGATGATTCAACTGAGTGAGAATTTCTTGTGGGGCCCTTTTACAAAACGTCGGTAAGCACTAACACGTGCTTACCCCACAGGACATATTCGGGCATCCCATGGTACTTCTGGGATTGGAATGTGCAAGGGGCGTGTTTGGAGGCAGAGAGTAGGCATGCCCTGCACTAATCAGGTAACGTGTAAATTGCTGCAAACTGCCTGATTAGCACAGAGTTAGCATGGGAGCCCTTACCACCTAGTAAATAGGTAGCAGTAAGGGCTCACACGCTAAGGGGAAAATAGAAATTGCGGCCATTTTATTTCCCTGCTAAATGAGCGCAGATCAATTTTTTGCATGGCTTAGTAAAAGGCCCCTTTTTATGTGAGATTGAAAGCAGATCCTCTAATGTTCTGCAGAATAGAAAATGAGTCTGCTGTAGAGAGAGGCATTCTTACTAAAAAAGAAGCAGATTTATTTTTTTAAAGCTATACATCCAGTTACACCAACAATTTATATTCTGCCAAAAATGCACAAATCAATGGTGTCCCCACCAGGTAGACCACTAGTTTCTGCTATTATATCATTATTAGAAGCCTTGTTGGTCTTCACTGCAAATTTTTAACATCATTTGTACATCTGGCACCTTCATATATTAAGACTATGAATATGATCAATATTTTAGAAGCCTTCTCCAAGATTAATGAAGATATTATTATTGCTTTCATGGACGTAATGGCCTTACATACTAATATCCCTCAGCTAGAAGCAATCAATGTCATCAGGAAAACTTTAGAGAATAGGGGCACATTCAGTAAATGTTAGGCACGGTTAAGATTTATGCTAAGTGCCAATTCTATGAAGGTCACTTCACTTAGCGCTAAACAACCTTTATAGAATGGTACTCAGAGGCCCAAATTTGGGTGCAAAAAGTTATGCCTGCTGAAACCTGTAAATCCTCGTGCCCAACTGATAGCAGTTGGGTGTGCAAATCCAAGTATTCTATAACATCACACCTAATGTCTGGGAATGCCCCTGACCTCCCCATGTCCCTCTCATAACCATACCCCCTATTGAGTTGCACACTATAAAATTTAGGTGTGGATGTTATAGAACAGTGACTAGGCCAGTTGTGCATGCAAATCAAAACCGAAATTTGCACACTGAAGTTTGGGTGACCTATATAGAATCTAGATGTACTTCTAGGATACCTATAAATGTCATTATTGAAATGGTGAGCATAGCATTAATGGAGATTGCCCATGAGCAGAAAGTAGGTGTGCTTGTGTTAATGGGGTAGTGTGGGCACATTACCACGTGCTACCCAATTAGCACAGGAGTAGTATGGGAACTCTTATCATCTCCTAAATATGTGACATTAAGAGCCCCTGCAGTAATGGCTACACATTAATGGGGAAATTAGCATGTAACCATTACAAAAAAATATGACAAGGCAGCCATGTTACCGCCACATTAAAAGTGGCAGCAACAAATGGAAAATCCACATGCTGACAACAGCATTGGCCACATTTTAGCATAGCTTGGTAAAAGGCCTCCTTAGAGCACCATTTTATCTTTGATTTTAATACAGTTATTCCACATGGCCTTAATCAAGAGAACAAGGGGCCCTTTTACTAAGCTGCACTAAAAAGGGCCATGTGCTATAATTAGCACGAGGGTTTTCCCATGTGCTGAGGTCACTTTTAGTGTGGCTGTAAAATGGCTGTATTTCCATTTTTTTCTATTAATGGCCAGGCAGTAATTTCCCAGTTAACCCATGGCCATTTAGTAAGTGCAAAGGGCTCACATGCTAACCATGCACTACTCGGTTGGCCGCAGCAGTGTAGATGCGCTAACCAGGTAGCGCTGTGCACACCTACTCTCTGTCCCACCCCAAACATGCCCCCAATGCTAAAAAATACAAAGTGTGTTTTTGCACCAGGAAAGCATGGGCAGATGCCTGAACTACCACCGGGCACCTGAGCATGCCCCATGGTATGCATTTTGGCACAAAGGAGGCACGCATTATGCCTACTGCCACTTAGCAAAAGGAACCCCAAATTTGGCAATTTCCTATGATATTAAATAGTTTGGATTATAGATGTCCAGTATTTCTTTTTAACCTCTTTTTCAACCCAGCTACACCAGCTGCTTTTACCACATCCTCCAGTAATGAATTACAGACCTTAATTATGTGCTGAGTGAAAAAAATATTTTCTCCAATTAGTTATGTGTACTACTTAGTGACTTAGGCCCCAATTCTCAGAAGCAAATGTGGGAGCTAGTGGCCATTAGCACCGGAATTGTGCCCGCATTTGCTAGCACTGAATCCTCAGGGGGCTCTAGTGCAAGGAACAACGTGCACGCCAAAGGATAGCACAAATAGCATGTTAATCACTTATAAATTAAGTCATTTGCAATTCACTCCAATGTTTAAAGAAGAGCACCCTGAACAAGGGTGCGTTTACTGCTGGGAACCTAACGACAGCTTGGAGCTGGCATTAGGGTTGTTGAAGAGAGGATTATCTGCTTCTAGGAATGTGTTTGACTGCCACTTCTGCATAAACACTTACTGGACAGCAAAGGCGTAGCCAGACCTCGGCGGGAGGGGGGTTCAGAGCCTAAGGTGGAGGGGCACATTTTAGTCCATCCCCCCAGCCCCAACCTGGCCACTTTTGACCCCCCCCCCCCCCCCGCTGCTGCCGCCGTAAGGTACCTTTACTGGCAGGGGTCCCCAACCCCTGCCAGCCTTAGTCTTCTTCAGTGCTGGTGTCCGGCATGTTTGCTCACTTCGCTGATCTGTGCTGTGAGTCCTGACGTCCTGCACGTCCTGCGCGTTCCCAGTTAAAGGAACGTGCAGGATGTGCTGGACGTCAGGACTCACAGCACAGATCAGCGAAGTGAGCGAACGCACTGGAGACTGGCGTTGAAGAAGACTAAGGCTGGTGGGGGTTGGGGACCCCCGCCCGCAAAGCTACCTTGTGGCGAGGGGGGGGTCGAAAGTGGAGGGTGCCCAGACTAAATCTGTGGGGGCCCATGCCCCCTTGGCCCCACCTAGCTACGCCCCTGCCGGACAGCCAGAAAGACGACCAGGAGATTCCAACTCAGAAGTGCCTCCTGTGACTATACTCTGGGCTGCCTCTGCTGTACGAGGGGGTATGCGTTGCAGACTCCATGCTGCGGCTGCTGTACCTACACTGTGTAGGGGCATGCAGACTGCAAGCGGCTCCCAGCGCTTACACTGTACAAGAAGCAAGCACAAATTCCTGTGTCCTACTCCAATACAGAGCTATGTACGTGGGGAAGAGTGGTTCTGGAGCCAAAAAACAAGTGGTACAATAGCACCACTTTTAGAATATGCATCAATTTTTTAGGCACCATATATAGAATCTCCCCCTCTGTGTCACTCAAGATTTTATAGACCTCTAGCATATCTCCTTTCACCTGTCTCTTCTCCAAGCCAAAGAGCTCTAACCTCTTCCACCTTTTTTTCATAGGAAAATAGTTGTATTCCCTTTATCATTTTGGATACATTTTTCTAATTCTGCTATATCTTTCAAGAGACATGGCAACCAGAATTGCATACAATACTCACAATGTGATCATTGAGTAACACAGAGGTATGATAATAACCTATTTTATTATCCATTCATTTACTAATATTTCCAAACATTATGGGTCCTTTTACTTAGCCGTGGTACTGTGCGTCAAAAAGCACTGCCACGGGATGTGCTGAGGCATCTTGCAGTTGTGTGCCAATAACCATGTACTAATCCTGCACTAAAAAATAGTTTTTATTTTTTAGCGCGGGAGGCGTGTTTATGGGTGCAGAGTAGATGTGCTTTGCGCTAATTGGGTAGCATGTGTACTTTGCCACCTATTGCCCGATTACTGCCGTTTTAGCATGGGAGCTTTTATCACCTAGTAAATTGGTGGCAGTAAGGGCTTACGTGCCAATGGCCACAAACTAATTTATGGTTTGGATGCTGTGAGATTATATTACACTTTACAAGAAGCAAGCACAAATTCCTGTGTCCTACTCCAATCAGAGCCATGATTTAATAGATCTTCCAGCCAGAAACAGAATCAGTTCATCACGTACATATCTGAACCTTCACTATCCAAGCTGCATTGGACTCAGATACAAATCAACTTATGCATCCAATTTTTCTTACTTAAGTACGCAAATGTGGAATGCATTACTGAAGAGAGTGAAAACGACGCACGGCCATCAAATCTTCAAACAAACTTTAAAGACCTATCTGTTTTGCAAGGCCTATACTATTGAATCTACTTAAATGCCCCAACTCTATATATACATTACAATGAATATTTTATTTCTTATTTCCTTGTTCCTTATTGTATCCCTTTACCCCTACCTGACCCTTTTTCTAATTTGTATTTGTTTAAAACCTACCGTACTTGGCGTCCGCCATTACGGTCTTTTGTAAGCCACATTGAGCCTGCTAATATGTGGGAAAATGCAGGATACAAATGTTATAAATAAATAAATAAATGTTATTTGGCATCTGCAAGGATACCACAGTCATCTGAGGTCTTTTCCCCCACCATTCCTTTATGATGTTAGATTGTACAGAGGTTGTTCCTCACTCTACACTGTGAACTGCGTTTTTGACATTTATTGAATGAGTTTACTTTTGTCACCTTCACACACAAATTTGGGAATTAGCACATGGCCATTATGGGAAAAATACTAATGTGGCCATTTTACTGCTGTGCTAAAAGTGGCTTCAGCATGTGGAAAATCCACGTACTAAAAGTATTGCAGCTTAGTAAAAGGGCCCCTGTATTTGCTATTTTTTTTATTCCATAGTACATTCAGCAAAGCATTTCAATTTACTGCCAACTATGATACCTAGATCCTTTTCTTGGGTAGTGGCTTCTAATATGGACCCTAGCATACAATTTATATTATTCTTCCTTATGTGCATCACTTTACTCTTGTCTATATTAAGGGCCCTGTTTACTCAGCACGCTAGCGTTTTTAGTGTGTGCTAAAAATTAGTGCGGGCTAAAAGTGGGTGTCTCTAGCGTTACCTCGCGCAAATGTTTAGTGCACGCTAAAAACATTGGCTTGCCTATAGCATGGCATAGTAAACAGGGCCCTAAGTTTCATTTGCCATTTGGATGCCCAGTCTTCCAGTGTCTTAAGGTCCTCCTGTAATTTTTCACAGCCTGTATACAGTTTAATAAATGTAAACAAAGATGTATGTCATCTGCAAATTTGATCAGTTGACTCACAACTCCCATTTCAGATCATTTATATATAGGTTGTGAACCACCAGTCCAAGTATAGAACCCTGTAGCGCCTGACTATTGAAAAAATTGTTCATTTAAGCCTTCTTTTTTTTTAACCAGTTCCCAATCCACAACAAAACATTGCCTCTGTCAAAGTATAATTTGGTGATGCAAATTTATTGTTAACTGGATTATGGCACTGTATACCCTCTGTCTGTGTAGCACCCCCTAGGCTTCAGTGCTGTCTTGTTTCTATGCAATAGCTAAATTGGCTATTGGTCACAGTGGTCTGGAGTAGATTGATTTTCCCCTGAAACAAGTTGCAATTTCATCTGTCACACCACATCTGCTAAAACACCAGGGTTGAAAAATAGAGTGAGTGCTTCAGCTCCTACACGTATCAGGCAGAAAGAATATCCTGCAAGCTTTTCAAGTTAACAAGGTTACTTTCTGAGGTAAACTTTTAAAGTGCTCAAAGGTTTAAAACAGCATTTCAAATAGCATTAAAAAGCCACAGCTATAACAACAAATAAAGTGCTATCTCTATTTAACTATTCTATTACATTAAAGGTCCCCTTAAGCAAACTAGCTTGTAACAATTATCCCTACCAGTAAGTTACACCAGATAAGTTCAACTCAAATTTCCAAATAACATTCAAACGCTTTTAAAATTCACCCCAAAATTAGATTCTGTTCTCATGGTCTCTGTTTTCTTTTACAAGTGGATCCCTGCCCAGTTTCACAGGTACGTTTCTCAGTGAGCTGTATCTCCTTTCTATTTTCTCAAGAGTTAAATTCTTTTTCTGAAGTGTGTTATGTTTCTTTACAGGTAACCTCCTTTCGCTGAACCCTGTGTTCACCCTTGTGTTCTCACCATCTGAAATCTTTTTATCAGGAAAACACAAAATTTATAAAAATAAAAGTAACGTGCACACTAAAAAAAAAAAAAAAAAAAGCCGCCAAAACACTTTGCCAGCTCTCAGGTGCATCAGGAGCTCTTCTGTCCAGGAATCATCTACTATTCTCACTTGAGAAACACAAGAGGCAAAACCCTGTGTTTTCTTAGCACAAGCACTTCTACAATCAATGCCTTCTGAGGCGGAAAGGCCATGTATTTCTAGCTATTTTTGAAATAAAACCAGTAATCATCAAGCCTTATGCTAATCCTTCCCAGCAAAGGTCACTTCATCTCAAGGTACTGTTTACCAGCACATTTACACACTCAGCAGGCAGTGTCCCACTGTTATGGAATTTGTCATGTAACTATACTTCTTTGTGCTCTGTGACTGCTTGATTTGCAGTTTGTTACAACAGACTTCAGCACATCCTGTTCACTGTAGCCAGAGGCCTGATAATGATTTTATCTGCAAACTAGTACAAACCAGTTTTAGCTGGAAATATAAGAATAACTGTAGGTAAAACATGTGGTAATGACTATACACATGGGCGGAGCCCTGTGTATGAGCAGGATTGCTGATTGGGTGACATATGAGATGGTGTTCTGTGATTGGAGTTGTATATAAGTGACTGCAGATCTAGGGAACACTGGAATATATCCTTCTGGTAGGTAGGGCATATTCCCCGGGGGGGGGGGGGGGGGGCTTTCCTCCCTCCCCCCATGACTATAGGTGGGGACTTGGTCTTTGCAGCTAAGAATCTTTCATTCTTTCTTTCTTTCTTTCTTTTGTTTATTTCTCTCTCCTTTCTCTCAGCTTTGTGTCCTTCATATGATAGTTTCTATGTATCATACTCTGTAGAACTGCAGAAGCTCAGAGCCAGTGATATGTCCTGATGAGGAACAAACTTTCCTTCCTCTTTTTCCCTTGTCTCTGAGTTCAGACTGATTCTTTTACAACTACCAAAGTTACTGATGTTAGGTTTTGTGAGTGAGATTACTAATGTTTGCTACAGATACCAACTCCTGTTGTAGTGAGTAATAAAACCTCCCTTTTCCTGTCTTTAGGTCTCTGTCTGACTTTTTCTGAGAATAGCAGCAATACACCATTCACCCCTGGCTTCTGCTGCAGGCTGGACTTTGAAAAAATAAAACAGGCTCTGCAGTGATTCTAGCCTGTAGCCTCTAGAGCAGTGCTGTAGCTTCTCTCAGATACAGTTCTTCTCAGGATTCTAAGTATAACCAGAGGGTAAACTTCCATGTTTTTTTTTAACTTTGGGGGGAAGTCTGGACCCTTACCCCTACTAGGAGGCAGCAGAGGTGATGACTGTGATGGTTGCATGGTCACAGGCGTCCCAGGCCAGCAGGAATTGCAGGGAGCCTGGAGAGAAGCTTCAGAAAAGTCCCAGGCTTCCTCTGATGCTGTGAGAGGCTGCTGGTATCACAGTGATGTGGTATATCATGGCATCATCTGTACATGCACAGCATCCTTAGGAATGGTGGCCCTGAGCTCTAGAAAGTCCTGGAAAGGGGTTTGGTGGACCTAGGGTCCTGACATTAAATTATTTAAGTACTGGGGAGGTCCAGTGATGCCTATATCATTGGTGGCATTAATGAGCTGTGTCACCATGATTTGGCCTGGAATAATGCCTTGAAAGGAGAAGAAAGCAAACAAACTTTTATAAAGATAAATGCTGTTTATTTTACAGCTAGCCCTGATCTTTTAAAAGCAAATGCAATATATGTATAACTAATATCAATAATACATCACTGCAACAAAAGATGACATCCTAGTTCAGTCACTTTATTCAACTTAGGCTGAAGTCCCTCCAACCAGCAGCAAAGTCAGGAGTGGTGTCAAAGGAGGACACCAACAACTCTTCAACCCAGGAAAATGAGACTCTGACTTCTGGAACTTTGCAGCCTAGTTAAATAACAGTGTTTCTTCCTGATCCTGACTGTCTGGTTCAGCTGGCAATGACCCAGACAGGTTTTCCTGAGCATATAGCGATCACGCGTATACTGTATGTTCTGAACAAAACAATTTATATAACATAAAACAACAGAGCATGCACAAGATACAGAGGTCAATTAAAGGACAGCAAATGTTCTAAGTATCAGCTGATTTCTTTATATAGTGTAAGCCAGAGGACAATGGACAATAGTCTAGACTATTACCACTACATTCCATCCCTTTTCTGTTGTACTATGGCTTCATACTCCATGTTATGAACATCAAAGACACTTGATGTGGTGTGTCAAACATCACCTCCAATGCTGTGGTTCATAAGTGATTTTCAACTATGTTTTACTCCAAAATGACTTTTCCTCCATGAACTTACAAGGCACTGATACTACAAGCCTCTGGCTTGCACAGACAAAGACATTTGACATCCATGGATATTCACTGATACCTTTGTAAGTCACTTAACCATATTTCAAAACAATATTATCACATGCAATTTAATGTGCTTTGCTTCATTGCATATTCATATATTTAAGTGTTATACATTTTCATACTTTATACCTATTACTACCTTAGGCTATTGTTTGAAGCTTAATTACAATGTGTTCAAAATTCATTCATTAAACTAGCTGCATGAATGTAGTTTATTATTTTTAGCTGTTACATCAATGGATGAGACATTGTTAATGACATTTGTTGTAAGCGAGTAAACACACACTACTGTTTTTTTTTTTTTAGCTAGTATTTCAAGCCACTCAGTCTGTCTGTGAGCTGATCCCCTTGAAATAAGGGGAGACTGTGGGAGCACTGCATGGCACCTTCCAGCATTACCAATCTGATATTAAAATACAGACTCGGCTTGCTCATCTTTCACTGGTCAAACCTGTTGCCTGTTAGGCCTCAGACTTGCATGCAGTCTGCAAGTGCATTGCAAAACATCACCAAGGTTTCCAGTGGAGAGGGAAAATATCACCACAAAGGGAATTTACAAGCTCACAGTTGCATACTTGAGGCTCATCTTCACCCAAGAAAAACACTTCTTTACTTGAACAATGACTTTGTAGTTACAGTGTCCCTTCAATGTGGTGCCAGTGAGACAATATTATGTCCTCTGAAGTCACAACATCTGAGACAAAGTTGTTGTGCATCAACAAGGCCAACAGTGCACCAACCCAACTTCAGCCTGAAATCAAACATATAAACAGCAAGTGACCGACTCACCTGCAAATGCGCAGTAGAGACTTCCCTCTCTGTCCCGCCCTTGCGTCAAGACGTGATGATGTCAGAGGGCGGAACAGAGAGAGAAACAGAGTCGGAGTCACTGTCGGACACTGCCACCTGGAAAAGAACATTGTGTGCACCAACCTCCACCCTCCCCCCATCCCCGCCGCCGTTCCTGCCCTCCTCCGTATCGGGCCCCCTGCACTGACCTGACAGCGCCTCTCACCTCCGTGTAGAAGCGCTGCTGCAGCGCTTTCACATGGAGGTGAGAGGCGCTGTCAGGTCAGTGCAGGGGGCCCGGCATGGAGGGGGGAGGGAGCAGCGGCGAGGAGGGTAGCTGGAAATCTCGCCCGTTTTAACAGGCTTAACGGCTAGTTTCTATATAAAAGAGACTCGTATCTGAAGCAAGCAGCTGTTTGCATTCCATCTGATCTGAAGTGCAGCCCATGCTCTGCCTCCTGACTGGTCCATCTGAGGAACACTCTACCACCTGCTGGACATCTGACTTCATTTACATCCAGTTTGTATAGCTGCCCTGTAATTGCTTTATAGAGCTATGGGGTTAGGATGTGGCTGTACTAGAAGCCTACCTTAGGGTCTGATGGGCATTTTCTCTGATCTGTTTTCTATGATAAGATGCTTGTTGTCATTACTCTTGCCTTTTCATTTTGTTCATGCTGCTGTGTAAATAAATAAGCAATTCCATATCATCAAGCTGATCAATCCATAGACTGGTGGGTTGTGTCCATCTACCAGCAGGTGGAGATAGAGAGCAAACTTTTGCCTCCCTATATGTGGTCATGTGCTGCCGGAAACTCCTCAGTATGTTCTCTATCTCAGCAGGTGGTGGTCACACACAGCAGCAGCTCTGGCTAGGCCTCCAAGCCTAATCCTTAGGTTTTGTTGAGGCCTGGGGTTGAGGGCTCTTTTGAGCAAGTGCAAACCTGGTGGTGCCAGGTCCCTCCTTTTCTCCCCCCTCCCGCTGGCTCCGTTTAAAAAAAAAAAAAAAAAAAAAATTTTAAACGTCTTTAAAGGCGTTTAATTCGACGTTTCTTTAAACGTTCATTGCAGCTACTCACTGGGACACCAGTTCATTACAGCTCGGAGCGGCAAGCAGGTAATTTTACCTTTTTATAGCGGGCAGGGGGTTCCCCGATTCTTCTCCTCGTGGCATATGGCGTCGGAGGGCGAGGGCGCAAAGGGTCGCTCCCCGGATCGCTGGAGCGCTTCTAGAGGGGATGCGGGGGTTTTACAACCTGATTCGCCCTTGATGGGTGACAGTTTAGTGACCGATGAATGTCCCGGTCGTTCCTCCGGCGTGGCGGTTTTTTCCCGCCATAAACGCCCATCCCCTGCTCCTCGCCTCCGCCATCTTGGCCGGCCACGCGGCTCGGACGGCTTCTTCGTGGGCCGCCCTTGAGGTTGGAGACATTAATGCCATGAACACCCTTAATTTGGGCGACGGCACAAGCGGCTAAAGTTAAGCGCCGTTCTTCCCGCGCGGCTCCTTCGCGGAGTTTCGCGCCGGACGCCATTTTGGATGCGCAGCATGTCTCTCCCCCGCTATTGCGAGCGCCGGTTGAGAGTGCGTCTAGGGCTGTTGCCCAGGCTGCGGAAGTGCACAGTCTGGGGGGTTTCTCCCCCGAGTTTGTTTTGCTGCTGCATCAGGCTTTCCTCATGCAAAACGCTGCCCCTGCTCCCTCTTCTGATAAAGAGGTTGAGGTTCCCAGAGGTAAACGCCCTCGGGTTGATTTCCAGGCCTTGGAGGACTTTGTCTCCTCCGATGTAGATGAGGGCAGCGTGTCTGAGGTCTCCCAACGGTCCTTTGCGGATTCCTTGGAGGAGATAGATCCCCGCTCGGATGGAGCGGATGACCCCTCTGCAGCGCGGCTTTTTAGCCCAGAGGATTTCCCCAACCTGTTTTTACAGGCCATGGACACTTTGAAGATTTCCTCTCCGGAGGACGTCTCTCCCTCAGCCCCTGTTGGCTCTGCCATTATGCTGGGGACGAAGCGCCCGCCTAGATCCTTCCACGTGCATGATGCCATGCACACCTTAATTGCGGCTCAATGGGATGTCCCGGAAACGAGCCTTAAAGTGGCTAGGGCTATGTCCCGCCTCTATCCTTTGGCTGTGAGTGAACGTGAGGCCTATCTGTGGCCTACCGTGGATTCTTTAATCACTGCGGTGACTAAGAAAATGGCGTTGCCGGTGGAAGGTGGCACGGCCCTAAAGGACGCCCAAGACAGAAGATTGGAGGCGGCCTTAAGGTTGTCCTTTGAGGCAGCTGCTTTAAGTTTGCAGGCCTCAGTTTGCGGCTCCTATGTGGCCAGGGCGTGCCTGACTATGGTGCAGCGGGCTTCCCCCTCGGATCTTTCCTTGAGGGCTGATTGGCCGGCCCTGGAATCGGGCTTAGCCTATTTGGCAGACTTGCTGTATGATGTCTTGAGAGCCTCAGCTAAAGGCATGGCTCAGACAGTCTCTGCGCGGCGGTGGCTTTGGCTGAAACATTGGTCTGCTGACCACGCCTCTAAATCCCGCCTGGCTAGATTGCCTTTTAAAGGCAAGCTGCTCTTTGGGGTCGAGCTGGACAAAATCGTGACCGATCTCGGCACGTCTAAGGGCAAGAAATTACCAGAGGTCAGGGCTCGGGCTAGTACTCGTCCCGGTACCTCCAGAGGACGGTTGCTGGAAGCCCGTCGGTACCGCCCGGGCAAGTCGGGTTCCTCTGCCCCCTCTTCCTTCAAGAGGAATTTCTCCCCCAAGCAGCATTCCTTTCGCAGAGACCGCCGTCCCGGAGGTGCTCCCTCCGGTCCTCCCCCAGGGTCTCGTACCCAATGACGGGGCCTTGGTCCACGCCCCAGTGCAGATTGGAGGACGGCTGTCCTCGTTTCTGGGCGAGTGGACCACTATAACTTCAGACGCGTGGGTGCTGGAAGTCATCAGAGACGGCTACAAGCTAGAGTTCTGCCAACCCTTAAGAGACGGGTTTGTACTCTCTCCCTGCAAGTCTCCGGTCAAGCTGTGGCAGTGCAGCAGACCTTGGACAACCTGATCCGCCTGGGTGCGGTCGTTCCGGTGCCAAAAAATCAGATTGGCAAGGGACGTTACTCCATTTACTTTGTGGTTCCAAAGAAAGGAGGTTCTGTCCGGCCTATCCTCGACCTCAAAGGGGTCAATCGGGCCTGGAAAGTGAGGCACTTTCGCATGGAGACTCTCCGCTCTGTTATAGCGGCAGTGAAGGCAGGAGAGTTCTTGGCTTCCTTGGACATCAAGGAAGCGTACCTGCATATTCCCATCTGGCCTCCTCTCCAACGCTTTCTGCGTTTTACAGTCCTGAGACGACACTTCCAGTTCAGAGCCCTCCCTTTCGGGTTGGCTACTGCTCCGCGGACCTTTTCCAAAGTAATGGGGGTCATAGCGGCCTTCCTGCTAAAGGAAGGAGTACAAGTCCATCCTTATCTGGACGACTGGTTGATCCGAGCCCCCTCTTATGCAGAGTGCGGCAAAGCTATGGACCGGGTAGTTGCTCTTGTGAGCTCCCTGGGATGGATCATCAACTGGAAGAAGAGCCAGCTGCGCCCGACTCAGTCCCTGGAGTATCTGGGAGTTCGATTCGACACCCAAGTGGGCAGAGTGTTCCTGCCAGACAATCGGATTGTCAAGCTTCAGGCTCAGGTGGACTAGTTCCTAGTAGCCTCTCCTATTCGGGCTTGGGACTACGTGCAGCTGTTGGGCTCTATGACGGCCACGATGGAAGTAGTGCCCTGGGCCAGGGCTCATATGAGACCACTACAGCTATCTCTGCTGCTGCGCTGGACTCCGATGTCGGAGGATTATGCTGTGCGCCTTCCCGTGGACCCAGCAGTGCGCAAGGCGCTGAGCTGGTGGACGCAGACAGACAAGTTGTCTGCAGGATTGCATCTGGTGACCCCGGAGTGGATTGTCGTCACGACAGACGCCTCTTTGATGGGCTGGGGAGCCCACTGCTTGGGAAGGACAGCGCAGGGGCTCTAGTCTCCTGCAGAGGCAAGTGGTCTATCAACCTCCTGGAACTCAGAGCCATTCGGTTGGTGTTATTGGAGTTCATCCCGGTACTGGTGTTGTAGCCTGTACGGGTCCTGTCGGACAGTGCCACGGCTGTGGCCTATATCAACCGCCAGGGAGGTACCAAGAGCGCCCCTCTAGCCAAGGAGGCTATGAGTCTTTGCCAGTGGGCGGAAGCGAACCTGGAGCAGCTTTCAGCGGCCCACATTGCCGGAGTCATGAATGTCAAGGCGGACTTTCTCAGTCGCCATACCTTGGAGCCCGGAGAGTGGCAACTATCTGCTCAGGCGTTCTTGGACATCACGAAGCGCTGGGGCCAGCCGAGCCTAGATCTGATGGCGTCATCGGCCAATTGCCAAGTGCCGCGCTTTTTCAGCAGAGGACGGGACCCTCGATCCCTGGGAGTAGATGCTCTTCTCCAACAGTGGCCGACACAAGAGCTCCTCTATGTGTTCCCGCCCTGGCCCATGTTGGGCAGGGTGCTAGACCGGGTGGCAAAGCATCCCGGCAGGGTAATCCTGGTGGGTCCGGATTGGCCCAGACGTCCCTGGTATGTGGACTTGATCAGGCTCTCAGTCGACGATCCTCTGCGGCTGTCAGTGGAGCAGGGCCTGTTACATCAGGGTCCCGTGGTGATGGAGGATCCCTCTCCCTTTGGTCTTACGGCCTGGCTATTGAGCGGCAGCGTCTGAGGAAGAAGGGCTTCTCAGACAAGGTCATCGCCACTATGCTGAGAGCGAGGAAGCGCTCTACTTCTACTGCTTACGCCAGGGTTTGGCGTATCTTTGCAGCATGGTGTGAAGCAGGCTCACTTTCTCCCTTCACTGCTCCAATTTCTTCAGTGTTGGCGTTCCTGCAAGAAGGTCTGGAGAAAGGCCTGTCGCTCAGTTCCCTTAAAGTCCAGGTAGCGGCTCTGGCTTGCTTCAGGGGCCGCCTGAAGGGTGCTTCCCTGGCTTCGCAGCCAGATGTGGTGCGCTTTCTCAAGGGAGTTAATCACCTGCGCCCTCCTCTGCACTCAGTGGTGCCTGCGTGGAATCTCAACCTGGTGCTAAGAGCATTGCAGAAGCCGCCTTTTGAACCCTTGTCGAGGGCATCTCTGAAAGACCTGACGTTGAAAGCAGTCTTTTTGGTGGCTATCACTTCAGCCAGAAGAGTTTCCGAGCTCCAGGCGCTCTCATGTCGAGAGCCTTTTCTGCAGTTCACTGAGGCAGGAGTGACTATTCGCACAGTGCCTTCCTTCCTGCCCAAGATTGTTTCTCGCTTCCATGTGAATCAGCAGCTCTGTCTCCCTTCCTTTCGTAGGGAGGACTACCCAGAGGAGTACTCTGCTCTTAAATATCTGGATGTGAGACGAGTCATCTTCAGATACTTGGAAGTGACCAATGATTTCCGGAAATCGGATCATCTGTTTGTCCTGTTTGCAGGTCCTCGTAAGGGTCTGCAGGCTGCTAAGCCTACAGTGGCAAGATGGGTCAAGGAAGCCATTGCAGCGGCTTATGTGGCCGCGGGGAAGGTGCCGCCTATCCAGCTGAAGGCTCACTCCACGAGAGCTCAGGCGGCCTCGATGGCAGAGGCCGGATCCGTCTCCTTGGAAGAGATATGCAAGGCGGCAACTTGGGCTTCGGCTCATACATTCTCCAAGCATTACCGTTTGACTGTGGCTGCACGGGCGGAGGCCCGGTTTGGAGCTTCAGTGTTGAGGTCAGGGATTTCAATGTCCCGCCCTGGGTGAGTACTGCTTCGGTACATCCCACCAGTCTATGGATTGATCAGCTTGATGATATGGAAGGTAAAATTATGTATAATCATACCTGATAATTTTCTTTCCATTAATCATAGCTGATCAATCCATAGCCCCTCCCAGATATCTGTTCTGTTTTTATTCTGGTTGCATTTCAGGTTCAAGTTTAGTCTTCAGTTATTTCAGAAAGACTTCGTGTTCAAGTTCTTTCACTTGGATTCTTCAAGAGTTAAGACGAGTTTGTGTTACAGTGAGCTGCTGCATTCCTCTCCCCTCCGTTTTACGGGGCTGGATTGAGACTTAAAATTCTGCCGGCACTCCCTCCCGCTTCGTGCGGCTGTAGGGCAGCTTTGTACCCCTCCCGCTTCGGCGGTGTTAGGGTCAGTCAGCTCCTCCCGCGGTTGCGGTTGCAGGATAAGCCAGATCCCCCCGCATCGGCGGGTGTGGTGTCCCTCCCCCGCTCCGCGGGGATGAGCTGGACGGATTCCCCTCCCCCACTTGTGTGGGGATGAGCTGGGTTAATTCCCCTCCCCCGTTTCGGCGGTGGTGAGCTGGGCAGAGTGTCCCTTCGTGGGTGTAATTCTCTAAGTGCTGAGTCCTGCGGATGGAGCTTTGATATCGACATACTGAGGAGTTTCCGGCAGCACATGACCACATATAGGGAGGCAAAAGTTTGCTCTCTATCTCCACCTGCTGGTAGATGGACACAACCCACCAGTCTATGGATTGATCAGCTATGATTAATGGAAAGAAAATTATCAGGTATGATTATACATAATTTTACCTTCACTTTTATAATACCCTTGGGTATGGAGCTAGTTCTGTTATTATTTGAGTATTATGAATTCAAGTCTATAGATAAAGGGAACATAATTACTCTGTGGCACATTTTTTCTATAAATGTCATGTTCCCTACCTATAAATGTATGCCCCACACATTTCTCTAGTGAGAGCACTTTCATTTTGCAGGCACCTGTGACTCCACTGCTCACCAAAAACAGCGCTGCTTGCAGCCCCTGACCTCCCTGGTGAGGAAAACTTTTTTTTAACCTGCTTACATCTGCATCTGTATCTCAAAGCATGATTACAGGGTAGCAATTTTTATGTTAAACTCTTATAAATCCAAGGAAATTAGTTCCAGTTCATCACCTTATGAAAGTTCCTTACTAGTGGAAGTTAATACTTCCCTTCCTATCCTCTGCCTTCTGGTTTACCTCACCCTCTCCCCCCTTTCAGTAGAATGATTTCAACATTTGTTTTTGCTGGGTGTGAAACTATCTGGTTTACGACCACTGTAAAATTATGTTGTCTAATGTGACCTCTGTTTTTGCCATAGTAACATAGGATTGTGTTCCAGAACCTCATAATTTAGAATATTGTACTTGCATGTGGTGTGTATTTTAAATTCAATCTGCTTATTAGCGGAATGTGCCACAGAACTGAGATTTCTCTTGCTTTGAATGATGTTAGCTTCCTAGATTTCTGGAAAATGTAGTTACTGTCACTATTTCTAATTTGTTTCTAGGGCAAAGAAGGGGACAAAAGAGGGATCTTCTGTTTCTGTTTATGTAACCTGTAATTGTTTGTTTGTTTGTTTGTTTTTTGCATTTATTTTTGCACTTATTTATTGAGCGAAAGTACCAATTTGTCTAATCTATGATTTTTCCCTAGTTTTAAATCTGCTCTCTCTGTGCTTTGAGTAAAAGGAGTATATTCAGCCATTTGTTCCAGCTTGACTAAGATCTAACTTGAAGCAGATTTGAGGTAGTCCTTTTTGACCTTCCTTTGACTGAAGCAAGGAAGGAGGGAGAAATGGAAGGGGAGCTCACACTGAACTGATTTAAACATAGTTTGAACTGTGTAATGACAAGAGCATTAGACATAAATTTTTAACTTGCTCTGATAAACTTGTACTATTTGTTTCAAATAAAGTTTTCTTTGTATGTTTAAGTAATAAATAGTACAGTGGCACCAAAAGTTGTTGTCTAACATTGTTGTTTCAGAAATGGAATGATATCTTACATTAAACCTTTGGGTTTTTTTTTAAATATATCTCAGTTTTTAAATTTAATGTTATTGTTTGTATCCTGCTTTTAGTGACTGGAAATATAACTGATAATTGTAGCACTGACTGCTGATAGAGTTCTTTTGGAAAAAAAAGATTTAAATATTTAAGTGTTGTTCAACTTTAGAGGGATGTTAAATTCTAAACTATATTGCGCTCTTTATATTAAGATTCTAGTTTTCAGTGTCTTGTTCTATTGCTGTCCAACTGAAAAAGTAAAGCAAATTACAGAAGGAGATGTAATGGGAACTAGATTTAAGAGAGAAGTCTGTAAGGTGTCAAATTTGTTTTAAAATTATATTAAAAAATTGTCAATATATAACACCACACTGCAAATATTTTGTTAAATTAGAATGCTTATATGCTTTTTATATTTTTAATTTGACTTTTCTTAATTGAGGTTATAAATATATAATGATTGTTCTAATGTGTTGCTTTCTTGTGGCATTTCCTGAGTACAGTTGTGTGATTTAGAAAGCCACAATGTCAGAGGTTTAAAGTTGTGTTTTGAATTGTATGGATTAGAGCTATGAAAGGGCTGGAGAAATACAAGGTTAAAGGTTAAGGATTAAAGAAATGTATTTGTAATGAGGAAATGTATTGAAATTTAGCTGTCATTGTAATAGCTGTGTTAACAGTCACATAAAGGGATAAGATGAATGGCAGCAAAAGACAAGTGACACTACTAGGCAGTACATTTAGTGAGAAATGAACATGCATGTAGACAAAATGTATGTGTAAAGTGAATATATGAAAGTATATGAAGAGAGGTGTCTCACATAAATTCTAATGTGCATTTTCAAGATAGGTAAGAATTGAAGCTGATTTATTTCAGATATATAGTATGAAAATGGAACTTTTATAGCCAGCGAACCGAAGAAAAATTATGAAAGAGAACCATGTAAAGCTTAAAGATCAAAAAAAAAGAAAAGAAAAGAAAAAAGAATGAGGAAAAAAATGACTAATGGATTTTTTTTAAGGCACTGGGCTGCTACAAAGGTCAATAAGACACTAAGGACTAGATTCTATATATGGCATTACAAAAAATAAGTGATTAGCACTATTCTGTAAATGATACCGAGTTGGGCGTCATTTATAGAATAGCATCAGGAGCCATGCCTAAAAATTAGGCATGAGGATTTCCACCAACTGAAACCCAGTATAAATCTCTGGGCCTAAATTAAGTGTGAATCATGCGTATTCAGTAACAGCTTACACAAATTCTAGGAATGCCTATGATCCACCCATGCCACGTCCATGACCATGTGCACTTTTCAGATCCACAAACTAGAATTTACGTGCGGATGTATAAATTCTAATTGTTGCCAGTTAATATCAATAATTGATTATTAACACCCAGTTATTGGTGCTAATTGGTTCATTATTCAATTAAATTGCACACACCCCAAATTTACTTGCACAATTTAAATCACTGTTAGAGTCTGGGGGAAACGGGATTGAAATCAGAGGAACAGGGATAATAATGATAACACTGACAGTAATAAAAATCTTGCTAGATATCATGCAGAGACTGACTGATCTGTGCCCTAAAAAAGTATGAGGCTCACATTGCAAACAGTGATGAGATTGGTTAATGTGTTTTAATTGATTGACTGTTCTGAATAATTTATTTTGAACTATTGCAGAACCTTTATTTAAAATTCATTGAAGTCTTCCATTCAGTTTAATCAGAGGAGGGATGACCTCCCACAACCAAGAGACTAGACTACATGAGAAGTGCCTCAGCATAAGTTTCCACATGATGTACTGCACCAGGACCTTCTCCTCATCAGCCATCACAGGGAACTGAATAACTGTTGGGGCTCATTTTCCACCAGGATCACTGTCCCACACTTGAAACAAGGTTTTATTAGACTGGATGTAATGCTTATAGCTTGTTTTTGTTTTTCTTGAAATTAAGGACTTATTCTCAGTGTTGCATTAAGGATTTATTCTTCTAATTAGCACTGATTAAGTAACGTCCTGTGTGAATTACTAGAATTGTTATTATGTTTGTACAAAAATTGAAAAAAAAATGATAGGCCAGTTGAAAGAAATATGTATTTTACTCTATATAATTTTAGAGAGATGGATATATTCATCCTGTCTTGAGTCTTATGTCTATTCCTTATCTATTTATTTTTTATTCACTTCAAGAGATTCTCTCCCTGTTCTCCTTGCTGCCCAGCTGAAGAGAGGCCTGGAACATGTGCAGTGAAGAAAAGAAGAAGTCATCTGATAATTAGATGAGGGCCATGGCTACTGCAATATAGGCTACCTCATGACTGAAATTCTACCACTTTCATCATCCAGAGATGAAAATTCCTGAATTAGGGAATAGAACCTTGAACTCGAAAGCATGAGTGGTTCTAGCATGGCCACCCAGATTCCAACACCTCTACCTGTGAGCATAGCCTGAAGATGTCCAGAGAAACCTAGTCTTTCTTAGGAAAGCATGAGGATAGTAGTTCTTTTTTGAAGGTAAAAGATTTATTGACTTGTTTCCTCAGGTACAGTAAGCTCTTGGTAGGATGAAACCTTAAGTGTATTCAAATATATATGTAAGAAAGAGCAGTATTTTTTTGAGGATAAGGTGTTTGAATAGGACATCGTTTCACCTTTGTTAATGCAGTCACTCATTGTAGAGCAAACTATTACCAATATCTCTTGTACTCCTTCTCAGAATTGGCTCACTTGGGGCAAATTACTGATCACGCATAGGATTAAAGGGGGGTATGAAGGCCAGGAAGAAATATATGAGAATAGGATACAAATGGCCCAAGAGGTGTATCAAGGGATAATGTTCTAGACAGAAGAAAAAAATATATCTATCTTTAGTATAAAATGCCATATTTGTTTAGCATGAAACTTAATGTGCATTAATGGTATTTACTACATATTATATCTTTTAAAAGTCATATTAAAACCTTTTTTAAACAACTAACACACTTTAGAAAATAGGCCTCTTAGGGTTTCTTGTAGAAAGCCACGCTAGCGATCCCTGCGCGGCAAATGAGTGGAAGCCTATTCAGTTCTTATGAGCTTCCTCTCATTTTTCGCACAGGAATCACTAGCGTGGCTTTGTAAAAGAAGCCCTTAGTGACCTGAGCCAACATCTGAATTGGTGGGATGTGGGTCAGTATGTGCTTTCAGTCAAAATCAATTCACTCATCCCTAGTATATTATTGTTCCCTTATCTAGTAGGAGTTTATAGTGTTCTTGGAGATTCTGTCGTAAAAATATCCAAAGGGACATCATTGTTTAAGGATGAGAGGACCAAATAGTAAATAAAGTTGTACTAGTGATCTTGGTCTTCCCCACCATTTGTGCTGGCATGGGTCAGAATTTCTAATGTACAATATAATAAAGGACTAATAATCTAGAATAGTTAAAAGAACATGGTGCTCTATATCATCCTTGATTATGCAGGATTGATCGATGGCTTTACACGTATATTTTGAAAAGGTACATATTGAAGGACAGAGTGGCTATTCAAATGTTAATATCCATAATTGTTACAGAAAAAGTGGGAGAGCGACCAAGGATGCCAGAAACTGGAGGATGTTGAATGATAAACAGTTTTATTGATAAATTTGAAGACTCGACACAACGTCGTGTTTCGGCCGTCAGGCCTGCATCAGGAGTCTATAAAAACATACATTTATATAAAGAAATGGAAACAACAAATATAATACACGCAAAAAAAAAATATATATATATAAAACAATAGATTTGTAAATTAAATAAATTTATGAATTATAAAATTTATATATATAGAGGTCTTTTCAAAAAAAAATTTTGAAAAATGCACACAAATATACAACCATAAAAACGTACTATATATAGAATAGTGATGTAATAGATGTGTTAAAAAAGCAAAAAACATGCAAAAATGCACATAAAATTGAGCGAAGAATAGCAAATAAATATAAAGCAAACATATGTGTTAATTAGAAAAACAAATGAATTAAAAAGTCTTGACATCTTAACATAAAAACTTAGGTGCCATTATATATGCCGCATGAAAATAACATACATATTTAAAACTATTTGATATAAAATACATATGGTATGATGTCACTTGAGCGACAAGATACAAAATTGGTGGGTAAAATTATGTGGAAAATGGCAAATTTAGATATCTAAGATGAGGGTGACATCTGACAAAAAATAATAGAAATTGCAGATCAAAAACACCAAATTTTCATTTAAAGCTAAACTGCTTTGCGCTGTACTGCGTAGCAATGGACCTTTTAAAGTTTTACTGTCAGAAGATATGAAACGTGAAATATAGAAATGAATGACACCTGGTAATTTGATATAAAATTACCAGGTGTCATTCATTTCTATATTTCACGTTTCATATCTTCTGACAGTAAAACTTTAAAAGGTCAATTGCTACGCAGTACAGCGCAAAGCAGTTTAGCTTTAAATGAAAATTTGCCATTTTCCACATAATTTTACCCACCAATTTTGTATCTTGTCGCTCAAGTGACATCATACCATATGTATTTTATATCAAATAGTTTTAAATATGTATGTTATTTTCATGCGGCATATATAATGGCACCTAAGTTTTTATGTTAAGATGTCAAGACTTTTTAATTCATTTGTTTTTCTAATTAACACATATGTTTGCTTTATATTTATTTGCTATTCTTCGCTCAATTTTATGTGCATTTTTGCATGTTTTTTTGCTTTTTTAACACATCTATTACATCACTATTCTATATATAGTACGTTTTTATGGTTGTATATTTGTGTGCATTTTTCAAAAAAATTTTTTGAAAAGACCTCTATATATATAAATTTTATAATTCATAAATTTATTTAATTTACAAATCTATTGTTTTATATATATATATTTTTTTGCGTGTATTATATTTTGTTGTTTCCATTTCTTTATATAAATGTATGTTTTTATAGACTCCTGATGCAGGCCTGACGGCCGAAACACGACGTTGTGTCGAGTCTTCAAATTTATCAATAAAACTGTTTATCATTCAACATCCTCCAGTTTCTGGCATCCTGGGTCGCTCTCCCACTTTTTCTGTAACATTGTCTTTACCGTGGGGTGTTTGAGTTCTCCGCTTTTCTGGCGGATCTTCTCCCACAATATCCATAATTGTACTATAAAAATAATGATAAAATAAATACAACTGAACTAAATTCAAGGTTTTTATTTGATTACACTGTAACTACATACAAAAGCTAAATCCACTGCTATGATACCGAGTTCTAGCTTTTTAGTACTTAAAAATATCAATAGAAATCAAACAAAATAAAACATGGAAAAGAAAATAAGATGATACCTTTTTTATTGGACATAACTTAATACATTTCTTGATTAGCTTTCGAAAGGTTTCCCTTTCCGATCTGACAAAGAAGGGCAACCTTCGAAAGCTAATCAAGAAATGTATTAAGTTATGTCCAATAAAAAAGGTATCATCTTATTTTCTTTTCCATGTTTTATTTTGTTTGATTTCTATTGATAACCTTTAAGAGTGGACTAACACGGCTACCACAGTCCTCTACTTAGTACTTAAAAACAAATTCTACAGTTGGATAAAGGATTTTGTGTTTGATAAGTCTACATTGCAGAGTTATTCCTGTATGAAAGTAATTTTCTAATGTAAAGAAGGACATGTGCCGAGTTTTTTCTATTAAAGTCAAGATAAAAAAAAATTGCTAATTTTGTAACTCTGCTGGTGACCCTGTTCCTGCTTTGCATTTAATCAGGTACAAGTTAATATTTTCAGTGGAATGAAAAGAAATTGTGCAAATATCATTAGCTATTCCTTAAGGAAGTCTCCCGTACTCTGCCATGAAGCAACTCTTTATCGTTCTTCTATAGCATTAAGCCTTGCAACACTGCCTCACATATAACCTAGTATTCAGAAGAATGTTTCAGTATGCAGAATTAGGATTTATGTTAAGACTAAAACACTGTGATATATTATCTACATAGTGTCTATCAATAAATTAAAAAATATATATATTATATATGGCTCCTGAGAAGGACTCCAGCCAGTCTCTTCCCAGCACCCTGAGCACACCAACCTTCAGGATCCTAGGTCCCTTGTTCACTCAGGGTGACCTTGTTCTTAATATGCAAATTAGATGTGAATTAGACAGTTCTCAACAACAGCCTATTCATCAGGCAGCTCTTTATTCCAGCCCCTGAACACACTTCTTCCAGCTTAAACACTTTCACAGGTCTTCCCACTCAGCCCTCACACACAGACACCTGGGCCCAGTGCTAACAGCCCCTCTGGCCTGAACAGGACGTTCTTCCCTCACTCTGAGGGTACAGCTCTGTCCTCCAGCCCCTGGCTGCTAGTTCCTTGTTCTTAATAAATAGCTCTATCTACACACAGTCCAGCAAAAGGCCACAGAGTTCAGCCAGTATCTTTAAGGGGATCTTCTTCCTCCAGCTGCCAAGTCTCCAGCTCCTCTCTCATCTCTTTTCTTTCCAAACTCAGGTAGGTATAAGGTGGTTGATTAGCTTATCCACCTCTTTAGGCTCTTCCCCCTAATTCCAGGCAGCACGCAGCCCATAACCACCTACACCTGTTTCCAGCCCTCGATTCTTCTTGGTCCTAGAAACCTCCACCAGGACATTCCCCTACTGGCTCCCTCTAGTGACTCATCCTGGGCATTTTCCCCCATTTCTATGGGAACAGTGCCATCTAGTGGCCTACCCAGGATAGGACAGCCCCTTATTCTTCACTGGGAAGAAGTGACATCATCAGCACCGATGGCAGCTTGAGCAGATAGCTCCAGAGCCACCCCATTTAAATTGCGTCTGTGCTCTCTTATTTGCTTTGTAACTTACTAGACAAGTTGTGTGAGGTGGTGGAGATCCCAGGCATGATGTTAACATGCAGGCGGCAAATGGATATAAAGTCGTTCTCCAGTGCTTCATCCTAGTCAGCTGTGCGCCATGAGACCAACATGGCTGCAGTGGACGCCAGCAGTTCCAGTCCTTTGGCTCCGCAGGAGTTAGATCTTACCCTGCTGCCCTCTGAAATGCGAGACTGGTTCCAGGAGCTGAAATCAGGCCTGACTATGGTCCAGTTAGAGCTGCAGGAAACTTTGGAAGTGATGAAGGCAAGCATTGGGGACATCGATCACCAAGTAGTGAAGACTGAGGGGCCTTTGGATTCCCATGAAGGAGATCTAGAGCAGCTGCATGAGAGGGTCACTGGCTTGGTGCAACATCAGGAGGACATGGCCTTAAAGCTGGAGGATCTGGAGAACTGCTCCCACAGGTTCGATATGTGCCTGCGGGGGGGGGGGGGGGGGCCGTCCCAGAGACTTATGCAGAGCCATGCAACATGGAGGTGGCTGGGCTTATTATTGAGGATAACATTGAAGGCCCTCCGCCGCTGGACCATGCACATTGGGCTTTGGGTCCTGTAAGGACTCCACCACCGGGAGACTCTTGGAAAAGTCTCCTGCACCGGGAGACTCTTGAGTCCCTCGGCCCTTTAGCTGAGCTGTGTGCTGTAATCCACTGCTAAAGAGCACATGGCAATCCACCAGGTCAGATCATTTTACTTTATTGTAATCCCTTTGTGTCAACTGCTCCTCCAAAGGTAGTTCCCACCACAGCATTTCTCAAAAAGCATAGCAGTTCAACAGCATAGTATTCAAAACAAAACAAAAAAAACCCAAAAGGTTCCAAAGTCTCAGCACTTCATATAAAGCGGTTATGCAAAGAAATTCTTAAAAAAAAAAAGTAGCTCAAAAAAGGCTCAAACTCTCAGCAGTTCATGTATAGCAGGTATGCCAAGTATTTCTCCAAACACGGTAGCTCCAGAAAAGGTGCAAACCCTCCCCAGCAGTTCATGTCAGCAGTTAGGCAAAACAATTCCTCAAACACAGCAGTTCAGAAAGGGTTCAAACTCCCAGCAGTTCATGTATAGCAGTTATGCCCCAAACCACCACTCCTCCTCTCTCCCTTTCAAAAGAAATCAACCTAGGAAGAGTGGCAAGGGTCCCTCCCCAACCAGGCCAGCATTATACCCTGACCACCACCTGCATGACCCTTCCGTGGTAAACCTGTTCTCTCAGCTCCCCTCGTGGGATAGCCACCTTTTCCCTTCTTCTACCAGGCTCTCCTCCAGAGCAGCTCTCTCCTGTTTCACCTCCTTTCCTTCCAGTTTAGTCAAAGCAGCAATCTCCATCGGCTCCTCTTGCTCTAGTTCCTCCCCTTTTTCTTCCCTTTGCCAGACCATAGGTTCCTCCCCACACCCATTGCTCAGCTGCTCTTCATTTGCTTGATTGGGCAGGTTCAGAACTCCTTTCCTCATCCTGGCTCTCTGGGACAGGCTTTTCCAACTCCCTTCTCTTGCCCTTCTCCTGACCTCCTCTGGGGGCTGTTGGGGATTGAAGTCCGTTTCTACCATGGGACCTACTCAGGGGCTGCTGGGAATTGTAGTCTTTTCCTTTTCTCCAATCCCCCAGGGGAAAAGACTCCTTCCTTCCTCTACCCAGTCTCCCTTCCTCTCGAGCCTCCTCATTCCTCCATGTGCCTTCATTCTCCCTCTCACCCTCATATTCCTCACAGTCCCCATGAGGAAAATCGACCCCAGTATACTATCTGCTTTCAGCAATATGGAGATAGAGTGTTTTGTGGACCGTGCACTGCGCAAGTGATACAGTGTGATGGGATGAGATAGATATTGAGATTTATCTGGATGTGGCTGCTGCAATACTGATTAGATGCAGAGCCTATTGTGACTGGACCACTTTGCTGCGGGATAAGCAGGCTTGCTGTAGGTGGCTTTTTCCCATTGGTTTGGCCTTTATTGTGAGTGGCAGAACCTATTTCACAACATCCATTGCTAAAGTGTCGGAGAACCTGATCACAGTGGGCTTGCTGAGCTGGGCTGATGCTGGAGTCTCTGCTTCCACACCGCAACCTCAGCAATCCCCTCGGGGGTCTGACAGGCAGAGAGTATCCAAGGCAGGGCCCTCCACCTGATGGATGTGCTAATTGCCTAGCCCAGGTGTTGGGATTTGGGGTTCCTTTGTGTCCAGTTGGAATGTTTTTGCTTTTATTGGGGTGCTGAGGACCTTTGGGCTACGTTCGAGTTATGTGTTCTGGGTTTGGGGGTTGACTCTGTAGTTCTGCTTGCTGCACTGTCTACATAGCAAGCTCTTTTAGGTAGTGCTGGTTTTTCTACATTGTTTGTTGGGGGGAAGGGGGTTATTGGTTGGGGAGGGCTTGAGAAACAGGGTAGTTTGGGAAGGTGGGGGTATGTTGATGCTGGTTCTAGGGGTGGAGAGGGTGTGGGCTTCATTGGGGTCTGGTTGGATTACTATCTTTTTGGGTGTTTTTGTTCTTTATTTTGCTTTTTTCTATTTGGGGGTTCCAATGTCTTGTCTGCAGTTTTTGTCCTATAATGTTAAGGGTTTGAACTCGCCCCAAAAGCAGAGTATTTTTTTCAAGGAAGCACAATGCACTAGAATGTGGATTGGGTTTGTCCAGGAGCAGCAGCTTAGAAATCTCTTAATCAGAGCAGAAAATATGTAATTTAAAAGAGTGTTCTAACAATTAGTTAGGCCCAAAAGCCTGAATTTCACTTAAAATATGGCTATAGTTTACATCCTGTATCAACTAAACACAACTTAATTTCTCTTCCTGGGCACAGTGGTTGCTGATCCTGCATCTTTGGGTGTACAATAATTGGTTCCTCCTCATCTCTTCTTCCACTTCCAGGGCTGCATCCCAGTTCTTCAGCTCAACTGAAAGTGGAACTGAGGTACTGATTTTACTTGCTCTATTAACTGTCCAGCTGTCATCTCATGATAATTTTTCATCTTGTGCTGGAGAGCTTAAATACTCCACCTATGTAGTTTTCATTGCCATGGATGCTTCTAAGCCCTTCTACATTCTTTTCTTTTCTAGTTCTACCACCTATTTCCTGAGAGAGCTGGCCTGCAGTAATCTTTCTTAATAAATATGTTCCTCACAATTAATCAGGATATCCATCTGGACTGAGGCAGAACTAGTCAGTGGTGACAGCTTTGGCCATATGATGATCCCCAGTCATCTGTTAAGAGTGCTATGTATTTCTAACTTTATTTAAGTAGGTATCAGAAAAGTCCCTACAAACTGCCATAAAACTACTACTACTACTTATCATTTCTAACGCGCTACTAGACGTACGCAGCGCTGTACACTTGAACATGAAGAGACAGTCCCTGCTCGACAGAGCTTACAATCTAATTAGGACAGACAAACAGGACAAACATGAGATAAGGGAATATTAAAGTGAGGATGATAAAATAAGGGTTCTGAACAAGTGAATAAGAGGAGTTAAAAGCAGCTTCAAAAAGGTGGGCTTTTAGCTTAGATTTGAAGATGGCCAAAGATGGAGCTTGACGTACCGGCTCTGAAAGTCTATTCCAGGCATATGGTGCAGCAAGATAAAAGGAATGGATTCTGGAGTTAGCGGTGGAGGAGAAGGGTGCAGATAAGAGAGATTTACCCAGTGAATGGAGTTCCCGGGGAGGAGTGTAGGGAGATGATCCCCAGCCATCTGTTAAGAGTTCTGATACCTACTTAAATAAAGTTAGAAATATATAGCAAAGTCCCTACCAACTGCCATAAAAGAGAGAATCTTAGCAGCCTCTATGGGGAAAAAAGCAAGTCAAAGTAGAAAGGAGAAAGAGGTTTGGGATGGAGAAAATGAGAAAAGAGGAATGGAAGAGAATGCAGAATTCGGAGACAAAATTAAAGAGACTGCAGGAGGATAGAGAAAGAATGCAGAGAAAAAGTGTTGATGAGAAAGCTTTGCTGATAGAAAGTGGGAGAAACATTCAGAAGAGGGACAGAGGACAATGCACAGGGAAAATGAAAAGTGCAAGGATCATTCTGTCTCTGGTAGAAAGCAAAATAGCATGTCACTTAGCAGAACTCCCCCAAACATTACATCTGTATTTCAGATCATCATTAAAAAGAGCCATAGAAAATCTCAATACAGAGAGAAGAGAAACTCTCATAACATATTATATAATTACTGATGTTTTTGTTTTACTAAGAAATAAAGATGAGGCACACAGCAGTAACCAATTTATTTCTGAGAGAAAGTGAAATAGCAACAAATCTACATAAGCCTCTCAGTTATCACATTTGCATTTTTACTAGGGATTAAACAAGAAGAGCCATAAGTTTAAGAAAAATCCTGACTTTAAGACTAGAGAAAGTCCTAGAATGATAGAAACATCAAGATGCAAACCAACCCAATTTCTAACACAGAATCAAGATGAGGCATTTAGATAACTTCAGCTTAATTATATGAACTTATGCTAGATACAAATCAGACCACTCTTGACAACAATATTACTGTTTTAGACCCCCCCCCCCCTCAAATAATAGTGTCCTTTTACCAAACAGCGGTAAAAGGTGGCCCACAGTGGCATCGGTGCAAGGGATCGCCACACACTGAGGCCACCTTTTACAGCTGCGGGTAAAAGGTAATTTTCTATAAAGGACCAGTAAATAACCATGTGCTAACAAAACACATTGGCACACAGCCATTTGCTGGGAGAGCCCTTATCATCTTCTATTTAGGAGGCAGTGAGGGCTCCGGCGCTAACCCAGCAGTAACAGGACAGTGCACGGCACTGCCCAATTACCACCGGGCACACCCCTGGCATTAGAAATTTTTTTTTAAATTCATAGTTCTGGAAACAACGCATGCAGAAAGCCGGAATTACTATCAGGTTCCTGAGCGAGCCCGGCAGTTGGGCCAATTTAGCATGCACAAACCCGGCGGTAGCCCTACTGCCAGATAGTAAAAGGCTCCCGATATTTTTCTTAACTGTTAAGATCAAGTAAGGCCTAGTCAGCTAAGAGTCTGCAGATTAATTTTTACTTGTCCTGTTGAATTATGCAAGAAAACCCCACAGACTGTTTCATTAACAAGCAATGCAAATTGTTGGTATTTTCTGTTATTGTTTAATTATAACTGTTCTGCAGCTCTATTTTTATTATGTTGTATATTTTTAATTGATTTTATTGATGTGGTATAGCTTTTATTGTATTGATGGAAGGAAGTATTTTTGTCTACGTTTGTGAAGTGGCTTACTGTTTCCCTAGTGAACATAAGGATGAAGAGTGGCCTAGTGGTTAGTGCAGCAGACTTTGATCCTGGGGAACTAGGTTCAATTCCCACTGTAGTTCCATGTGATTGTGGGCAAATCACTCAACCCTCCACTACCCCAAGTACAAAAATAAGTACCTGCATATATGTAAACCACTTTGTATGTAGTTGCAAAATACCAGAGAAAGGCAGTATATCAAGTCCCATTCCTATATGGTAAGTCTAAATTTTTGATGTCAGCTGTTTTTGGTTCTCATTTTTGGCAATAAAGTAATATTTAAGTGTAAGAATAGAATAAATAGAAAAGAAAAGGAAGACTCACATGAAAATACTGAAGAGTGAGTAGAATGGAGAAGGACAGGAAGAGGCAGACAGGGAAAAGGTTATAAAGAGGCAGAGGGAAGGCAGAGCACTGCTAGGGGCTGCACTAGGATTGAAATAAATGAGACAAATATCAAGTTCATAGAAGTTTGAAATCAGAAGATCATAATAATGCAAGAAAGAAAACAAGAAACTGACTTTCAAATTATGGCCACTCAGGGGTCAATATTCAGAGGCAACCATCCTGCTTATTTTCGAAAGAGAAAAGCTACACTGGCTTCCAATCAAAGAATGGATCACCTTCAAGATCTGCACCCTTGTCCACAAAATTATCTACGGTGTAGTCCCAGGATACATGATAGACCTCATAGACCTACCAACCAGATACAGATCCGGATCATCTCGCACATACCTAAACCTTCACTACCCAACTTGCAAAGAACTCAAATACAAAACAACCTATGCATCAAGTTTCTCCTATATAAGCGCACAAATATGGAACACACTTCTAAAAGCTGTGAAAACAATCCACAACCACCTAAACTTCAGAAAATCACTAAAAACCAACCTCTTCAAAACAGCCTACAATACAGATCCAACGTAAATCCCCACATCCGGCCACACAACTAAACCAAAGACCGTACTAGACAATGTACAACCTCCCTCCTTGCGACCCTAATGGAGCTTGGAATACATCTACCTTACTCGAACACAACATAACCTTGTATCTGTTCTCTACCGGATTTGGCAAACGGCTTACGATATTGTGTAAGCCACATTGAGCCCGCAAAAATATGGGGTACAATGTGGGGTACAAATGCAACAAATAAATAAAAAATGTGATTAGGCGCATGTACAAGTCATGAATATGGATGAATAGATTTGCATATGATGTAGTGCAAAATGCTGATCTTTGCCAGGTGAATATTGACCCTTCTGTTCTCAATCTCAGGTTGCCATAGAAAAGTTGGAAATAAGTAAGTTACTTCAAAGCTAAACAAAGGGGCTCTTGTACTACAGTGCGGTAAGATTTAGCATGCATTAGTTGCAAAATCTACTGCAAGGTAAGTGCAAAACCTGTGTAGTAAATTCAAGGGGCACGTTGGGCATCTGTGCTGCATTTACTTCATAGGGAAGACATATGGCACCACTGTGCCAGACAGCTTGCACTATCTGCTACTGTTACTGCTCAAAGCCCACCTCTTCAATGTCGTCTTTGGCACCTAACCACTACACCTCTATTCAGGAAATCTTGACTGCCCCAACTTGACATTTCGTCCTTTAGATTGTAAGCTCCTTCGAGCAAGGACTGTCCTTCTTTGTTAAACTGTACAGCGCTGCGTAACCCTAGTAGCGCTCTAGAAATGTTAAGTAGTAGTAGTAGTAACTACTGCCCATGCAACAGTTTTTTTTAAAGAAAGGAAAAACATCACACCTCTCCTGCCGCCACAGTGCATCCTTTCCCCATAATCTCCCTGGCAAGCTTCTCAGTATCATCCAATTCCCACCCTCAGGTTCGAAACCCTATCTAGGCTTGCCTTCTTGTACTCCCCATCACCCCCCTCCAGACTTACTCAAGGGCCTTCTCTGGTGGTCTAGTGGGTCAGGGAGAGAATGTCCCCCCTCTGTTAATGCCCTCTCTGGCTGCAGTTACACAATGATACCCCAGACTTCTTTCCTTCTCCTCTCCCCCCCCCCCCCCCCCGGCACACACGTGCCTTTCTGCCAGCAGCTCAATTACTGGGGCAAGAATCTGCTTTGGGAGCCACTGAATTACAACTTCATAAATAGCCAAATGCCTGGTTTGTCTATGTCTTAATATGTCTTAATCCTACTCTGGTTTCAAGGAGATGAAGACTAACCACTGCTTATAAAGCATGGATAACAGAGAGCCTGCCTTGTAACTTTTAAAGTCATCAGCAGGTTTTCAATGTTTTGTAATTGCAATGACTTTCACATTTGTTATATTCATTAAGAAACTTACTGATGTGTATATTGCTGAATGAAGGTGGACTCATGTTCCTGAGAAAACATTATAACCTGAAGGTCCTGTTTTGTGGAATACTCTCTCAGCTGACCTTCATAATAAAGTTATTATTTTTAACTATTTAGATGGAAGGTCAAATTATTTTTGTTCAAGCAGGTGTAAGCCCCTTTTTTTTTTAAAGTGCCTAGGCAAATATCTAGACACAGCCCGGAAAAAGGGAGAAGGGGCACATAAGTAATTTATTTGGAGAGAACAGGGCCAGGGCCAACCTTAAGGCTGGAAAGCCAAGCAAGCAATGTATCAGACTGTCCATCCACATAAAAATCTAGACCACACCATGAGGTCACTTAAAACTGGAATCTTTACTGTACTGTCAATTAATGAAGCACAGAAACAATGAGTACAAAAGTCAAGTCAATCATCAACTTATTTACATCAGATATGCATTTCTTTTGCTCATACTTCTTATATGTTAAGGCTACTCAGGGTAGGCCGATGCTATTCAGATAGTTGGTAGCACAGTTACATAAATACATAAGTATTGCCATACTGGGAAAGACCAAAGGTCCATCAAGCCCAGCATCCTGTTTCCAACAGTGGCCAATCCAGGTCACAAATACCCAGCAAAATCCCCAAAATGTACAAAACATTTTATACTGCTTATCCCAGAAATAGTGGATTTTCCTCAAGTCCATTTAATAATGGTCTATGGACTTTTCCTTTAGGATATGCAAAATAAAAATATAAAAAAGCAAATTTTATCAACTAATCTCCATAGTCTTTCCCCTTAGTTGTAAAAACTTTGTACACAGCATTAACAGATAGACTCTAGCAGGCACTGCAGAATCTAGTTTAGTCTTGTTTCTTGGTCCAATTAAAAAAAAAAAATCAAATAAGTGCAAAACATATTCTCATGCAATTGGGATATAGGAGGGACCAGCATTTTTAGTAGACTAGTCACACAGACATCCCAGAAGAGCAATGGAGCATCCTAAAGGGCACTTCTGTGTACTTCATAAAAATGTTCCCAGGTACACATCTCACCTTTGCTCCCTTATCTCATCCCCTAAGCCCTCCAAAATCTATCTGAAACCCACTAACCCCCACTGTACACCACTACCATAGCCCTTATGGGTGAAGGAGGCACCTATATATGAGTACAGTAGGTTTTTGTTGACTTTGGGAGGGGGTCACAGTTTCCACCACAAGTGTGACAGGTAGAGGGAGATAGGGACCTGAGTCCCCCACTGCATAATGCACTGCACTGACCACTACACTAGGGATCTGCATGCTGCTCTAACAGACCTGACTTTAATATCTGATGCTGTCATAGATGCTGGTAAGTCATAGTTTTATTCACATTTTGGGGAGGTGGGAGGGGGTCAGTGATGACGCTGGGCACGTGTAGAGCCTTACGTGGCTTATTAAAAGGACCCCTGTATTAATTATTTTTCTTAAACTTGAATTTTCACTTATCTATTTTCCCAGCTTTGCTTGTCGTTTATGAACTCCATTTTTATCCTTATCTATTCAGTTACTTCTTTCAAAACCATAGTGGTGGCTTTATCCTCTTATGTTTGTTTTCTTTATTATAATACTAGTAAAAAAAGGCCCGTTTCTTACACAAATGAAACGGGCGCTAGGAAGGTTTTCCTCAGAGTGTGTATGTTTGAGAGAGTGTGTGTGAGAGTGACTGTGTGAGAGAGAGTGAATGTGCGAGTGTGTGTGTGTGTGACAGAGAGAGAGAGAGAGTGAGACTGGGTGCGAGTGTGTGTGTGAGAATGAGAATATGTGCCAGTGTCCCCCCTCCCTCCCAGTTCCAGGGTCTCCCCCCCCGGTCTGTCTCCCAGTTGCAGGGGGGTCCCCCTCCCTCCTTCCCTCCCTCCTTCCTAGTTGCAGGGTCCCTCCTCCCTCCCAGTTGCCTGCATACGGTGTGTGGTTGTTTGAGATAGAGAGATGTTAGTTGTTGTTGTTGTTACACTGTGTGTATTCAGGGATATGGGTGGGGGGGGGAGTCTGTGTGAGTGAGAGAGAGAGAGAGATGTTGTTGGGGTGCTGAGTGGGTGTGTAGCGTGGATTAGTTTGTGTATGTTGTGGAGGAGGGGGGGAGAGCGTAGGGGGTTTGTTTGTGTGAGACTGTTTGTATGGGGGACAATTAGTTCCCTTTCGTGAGCCTTGTAGCAGAAGAAGAGTTGTGGGTAGATTTATCTTTTTGTTTTCTTATGTATTGTATGATTTGCATGAGCAATTAGTGGTGCCTTCATTTTCCCACATCATTTTATGTTGCTGCAAAAGTAAAAGAAAAAATAAGCAAAGACCTTGAAAGACAAATTGAACGTTACTATAAATAAAAGCGATGCGCCAAAACGCTTCGCCCAGTACATTCCTTGTCGCACAGCCCTGACTGAAATACAGTTTTCCATTAAGCGCTCAACTACTTGCCTTTTTGTGTGCGGAAAGAATAGTTTGACTGGCTATCCTCAGCGTAAATGAAACAGAGACTCCGAAGCATGGAGCGGAGCCGACACTGAGTCACTCACAGCAGCAGCGGCGAATATGCAATTTTGTGGTCTGGAGATCAGCCCCCAAACACCGCCCTTCAGGTCCTAGTGCCTGCCTCAGCTAACATACAGAACATGGCACCTCCAGTCCTCCCTGCATTCACCTGTGTCCGGCACAAAACGATACCAGAGCTCTGCCTTTTTCCTAGAAGCACTGGACTGGACAGCTTCGTGAAAAAGCTTTACTGTTGGCAGAGGTCATTAATGTGGGAACTCGCTAGCAGTTCTGTTAAGTACTAATAAAGTTGTTTTATTTGTTGGGGAGGGGGAGATTCGTTGAGTGTCATTGCTTTGTTCTCAATGTGATGATGTTTGAGCAGCGGGGTGACGTCAGACGGCCTAAGTCTGTGTAGTGGTGTACTGTTGTAGATCAATGTCTGCCCCGCCCTCGCGTCAAACGTGATGATGTCGAGGGCGGAGCGAGTGACGTTGTGTCGCTTAGTAACGACTGCGCAATGCAATTTGTTGAGTGTCATTGCTCTGCCCCGATGTCATCATGCTTGACGCGGGGGCGGGGTGAACACTCATGGGCAAATTTTGATCTACACCACTATGCAGTTAGAACGTTGGGACTTGTGGAGGCTTCATTAGAACGTTGGGGTTGTGAATTATGTCTGGATGGGGCGTGGCTGAGGGCGGGTCTATCAGTGACAGTGAGTGTGACAGTGAGTGGTACTGACAGCCTAGCCGACCAACAGTACAGGGCTTCAGTGTTTCCCTGCCACACAGTGAGCTTCAGAACCTTGGAGGTGAGAATTATTTATATAGATATTCTTTCTGTCTTGCCCACTGGTTGTCTGCTTCTTCCAGATATTCCTACCCAGCTACTGACTCATTGAGATACTCCTCTGTGTTGACAAAGTTAGTGTTCCTGAAGTCTAGGATCCTTGCATTTGAATGTTGACTATTTTGGGCACCTTAACTGAGGGAATCTGCATGACTGAAAAAGACTGTTGCAAAGCAACTTCCTCAAGTTTCTCTCTCTCTCTCTCTCTCTCTCCTGTGTGAGCTTTTTTCTGTACTGTATATTTTAACTGAGGGGACAAGGGGCCTGAATCACTGTACGAATACTCTAGTCCATCTCTTTCAAGTTTCTCTCCTTTTAATATAATAGGGGTCTTTTACAAAGGTGCGCTAGCATTTTTGGCACGGGCTAAAAGTTAGTGCGCACTAGCCATATAGATGCCTATAATATTGCCAGGGGCATCTACATAGCTAGCACCTGCTAAAAATGGTAGCACACCTTTGTAAAAGGGGCCAAATGTGCCTTAACTGAGGACCTCTTTTACCAACCTGCATGTTTTACACACACGCCGAGGCCCCCTTTTACCGCAGCTGGTAAAAGGGAAGTCTCATTTTCCTACAGGAAATGGCCAGGCAACAAGTAAAGCACTTGCCGCATGTCCATTTCGGGATGGGGGGAAACCTTACCGTCACCCATTGAGGTGGCGGAAAGGGCTCCCGCGTTAACCTGGTGGTAACCGGGCAGCGCATGGCACTGACCAATTACCACTGGGTACACTCTGGCGCATACAAAAATAACTACATTTTTGTATTTCCAGAAATGACGGTGCGCTAGGAGTGGGAAGTACCGCTGGGCTGCTGTGATAGCCCGCCGGTACTTCATGTATAGTGAGCGGTAAACCCGCATTGGGCTTACCACCGCTTAGTAAAAGGAGCCCTGAGTGACTCTGAAGTACTTTTCATCTTATTGAGGAAATTTGCTTATTAAAGGACACTGCCAGTGCAGCTTTTCCAAGTTACTGCTCTGTTAGTCTGCCACTAAACCATGCTGGCCTTGTCCAGCCAATATCATTGGGCCACATGTGAAGAGATAAATTATGGAACCTCAGTGGTAACAAAGATTTTTTGTTCTTGCAGAGTAATGTTAAGGTCCATTTGATTTGCTGATGCAGCATGCAGCAGTATTTTGTGCTATGAAACGCTGGCCATCATCAGGTGGACCAAGAAATGAGCTGTCTGAACACTGAAAGTTATGTTTCACTGCTTTATTCAAAAGATTTTTGAATGGTTTTTGCACTTCTATTTCTGATATAATCAGAAGGGTTTTATGCAGATGATAGACTACTTTAAGTGCCTGATATACTTCTGAGGCTTCTCCTTCTGAGAAATTAAAATGTATTATTAATAATGTTTTCATGCTTTGCTTCTGGAGCACTATTTAGTGAAGTTGTATGTTTTGGGTTTTTTTTTTTTAAATGAGTAATGAGGTAAATGCCAGTTAGAGGCATTAGGCCTTTGGTATCCTGTCAAAGGACTGTGTATACTTAGGGCCCTCTTTACTAAGTCACGCTGTAGGCACGCTAATGTTTTCAGCGTGCCCTAACACTAGAAACACCCATAGGAATATATGGGGTGTCTCTAGCATTAGCATGCGCTAAAAATTAGTGCATGCTAAAAACGCTAGTGCATCTTAGTAAACAGGGCCCTTACTGCTTTGTGCACAACTTGAGGGCATTCTTTAAAGGTTTTTCTTAAATTATTATTGAGTTTTGTATACTGAAATGATCATTTTCATGAAGATGTGGCTTCCTTACATTGATCAATATTCTTTACTAACCTCATGCTACTGTCCTTTGTTTATCTATATATTCTTATTTTCAGAATTTCTGGATATACATAGACTGCCAAATTCAATATAGCGCGCCTAGCGTTCCGCACTGAAATATAAGCATATTCGATAACAATGCATATAACACAATTGGCTTAACAAGCTAATCAGCATTGATAATAGCACCTAGCAAGCAATAATGAGCACTAATTGGCAATAATTAGAATTTACACACATAACTCGCTAAGCGTATTCTGTAATGAACTGTGCTTAAATTCTAATGCACACAGTTCATAAGAGGCATGGTTATGGGCGGAGAAATGGGTGTTTTGTGGGCATTCCAAAATTTACGTGTGTGTAGTTGTAGAATATTGCTCAGTGTGTGTAAATCTATGTGCAGGGATTTACACCACATTTTTGTTGGTGTTAATGGAGACGCATAGTTTTAGGCACTGGGATATCAACTAAGTATATTCTATATACTGCACCTAAATCTAGGTGCCACTTATAGAATACACTTAGCTGGAAATGTTTACTGCACCAATTTTGTAGACACCTTATATACAATCGGACCCATAGTGTATTTATATAAAGGGGCACCCTTGCTCAACATTTACAATAAACTTCCAGCTTCATCTCTGGTACCAGTTCTGAGCCAAATTATAAACCGATTATTATTACAGTGGATAAGATGATAGAGAGACAGCAGATACATCAATTCGGTAGATTCCAGTTAATTGGGATATGTCATGACCATTCAGCAAACACAAAAGTTGAACACAACGCATATGATTAAAAAACAAAATTTGCAAAGCACTGAAAAATAATAATTGAAAACATTATGTTGCTTAAAAACAAAGCTGGCCACCACTGCCCCCTCAGCACTTACTGGGAGTCTCTCTTATTTGGCAGTTTGACCTCTAGTGGTAGGTACCACAAAACAACTGCTAGGAATTGATAGGCACCATTTTGATCCCATGAGCTGGCAGACGGGAGCAATAGGAAATAGTTCTCGTCTCGCTCCTCCTCCTGCTATTTACCAGGAAATGGTGCTGGACATCTTGTGCTTTTAGTTTAGAAACATAGAAACGTGACGGCAGATAAAGGCCATATGACCCATCCAGTCTGCCCATCCTCTGTAACCCCCAATTCTATCTGTTTCTAAGCGATCCCACATGCTTATCCCATGCCTTTTTAAATTCTGGAACAGTCCTCGACTCCACCACCTCCACCAGGAAGCCATTCCAAGCCTCCACCACCCTTTCTGTGAAATAATACTTCCTTAGGTTACTCCTAAGCCTATTCCCTCTTAACTTTGTTGTATGCCCCCTCATTCCAGAGCTCTCTTTCATTTGAAAAAGGCTCTCTTCCTGTACATAAATGCCCTTGAGATATTTAAACGGTTCTATCATGTCTCCTCTCTTCCAGCGTATACATGTTGAGGTTCATAAGCCTGTCCCTATAATTTTTGCATTCAAGACCGCTTACTAATTTCGTAGACGCCCTCTGGACCAACTCCATCCTGTTTATATCTTTCCGTAGGTGCGGTCTCCAGAACTGCACGCAGTACTCCAAATGAGGCCTCACCAGAGACTTTTACAACGGCACTATCACCTCCTTTTTCCTGCTGGTCACGCCTCTCTTTATGCACCCAAGCATCCTTCTGCCTTTGGCCTTCGCTTTTTCTACCTGTTTGAAAGCTTTAAGGTCGTCAGTCACAATCACCCCCAAGTCCCGCTCTTCCTTCGCACTCTGAAGCACTACATCCCCTATACTGTACCGTTCCCTCCTCTTCTCTGCCCTTCTCTTGCGCCCTATGGAATGCCCGCTCTATCTGTAACAAACTCCCCTATATCCAGGACCTCTTTATCTCGCGTCACCTCCATCTGCTCGCCATAACAGAAACCTGGCTCTGCCCTGATGACTCTGCTTCAGTTGCAGCCCTGTGCCATGGCGGTTATCTATTTTCACATACTCCTCGCCCTGCTGGCCGTGGGGGCGGTGTTGGACTACTTCTCTCTCCCTCCTCCAGATTTCAACCCCTTCTTCCACCTCAATCTCACTGTTTTTCCTCCTTTGAAGTCCACTCTATCCGCCTTTTCTCTCCTCTGCCTCTTCGAATAGCGGTCATTTATCGTCCCCCTGGTAAGTCCCTTTCATCCTTTCTCAGTGACTTTGACGCCTGGCTTGCCTTCTTCCATGATCCTTCCTCCCCCTCTCTCATCCTTGGTGACTTTAATATTCCTGCTAATGATCCTTCCAACTCTTATATTTCCAAGTTACTCGCTTTAACGTCGTCCTTTAATCTCCAACTATGCTCCACCTCCCCCACTCATCAAAATGGTCACTGTCTTGATCTCATCTTCTCCTCCAACTGTTCACCTTCTAGTTTCCTTGCCTCTGATCATCCCTCCTCTGATCACCATCTTATAACTTTTACACTTAAATCTCCTCCCTCCCAGTCCCGTCCTATCCTATCTAATTTATCTAGGAATCTTCACGATATTGACCCTTCATCTCTATCCTCCCATGTTTCAAACCTCCTCTCTACTGTGGCACCATCCACGTCTGTCAACGAGGCTGTTTCTTCTTACAACAATACTCTATCCTCTGCCTTAGACACTCTTGCACCTTTGATGACCCGCCCTGTAAGGCGTACAAAACCCCAACCTTGGCTGAATTCTAATATCCGCTACCTACGTTCCTGTACCCGCTCCGCCGAACGCCTCTGGCGGAAATCTCGGGCCCTTGCTGATTTCTTACACTTTAAGTTCATGCTGACCTCCTTCCAATCTGCTCTTTTACGTGCCAAACAGGATTATTATATCCAACTGACCAACTCTCTTGGCTCTAATCCTCGACTTCTCTTCACCACATTGAACTCTCTCCTCAAGGTGCCCCCTCCCCCAACTCCCCCTTCATTATCTCCTCAGACCCTTGCTGAATTCTTTCACAACAAGGTTCAAAAGATAAACCTTGCTTTCTCTACCTCACCAGCTCTCCCTCCACTAGTCCGTTCCCCTCTCTCTCCTTCCCCTTCATTCCCTTTCCTCCTTTCCTGAAGTTACTATTGAGGAAACTACACTTCTCTTTCTTCCTCAAAATGTACCACCTGTTCCTCTGATCCCATTCCCACCCACCTTCTTAATGCCATCTCTCCTACTCTTATTCCTTTTATCTGTCACATTCTCAACCTCTCACTTTCCACTGCGACTGTCCCTGCTGCCTTTAAACATGCTGTGGTCACACCTCTCCTTAAGAAGCCTTCACTTGACCCTACTTGTCCCTCTAATTACCGACCCATCTCCCTCCTTCCTTTTCTCTCCAAATTCCTTGAGCGTGCTGTTCACCACCGCTGCCTTGATTTTCTCTCCTCACATGCTATTCTTGACCCATTACAATCTGGTTTTCGCCCTCTCCACTCAACCAAAACTGCGCTTACTAAAGTCTCCAATGACCTATTACTGGCTAAATCCAGAGGTCAATATTCCATCCTCATTCTTCTTGATCTTTCTGCTGCTGTTGACACTGTCGATCACAACATACTTCTCGATACCCTGTCCTCACTTGGATTCCAGGGCTCTGTCCTTTCCTGGTTCTCTTCCTACCTCTCCCTCCGCACCTTTAGTGTTCACTCTGGTGGATCCTCTTCTACTTCTATTCCTCTGCCTGTCGGCGTACCTCAGGGTTCTGTTCTTGGTCCCCTCCTCTTTTCTATCTACACTTCTTCCCTTGGTTCATTAATCTCATCCCATGGCTTTTCCTACCATCTCTATGCTGATGACTCCCAAATCTACCTTTCTACCCTGATATCTCACCTTGCATCCAAACCAAAGTTTCAGCGTGCTTGTCTGACATTGCTGCCTGGATGTCTCAACGCCACCTGAAATTAAATATGACCAAAACCGAGCTTCTCATTTTCCCCCCCAAACCCACCTCCCCGCTCCCCCCGTTTTCTATTTCTGTTGATGGCTCTCTCATTCTCCCTGTCTCCTCAGCTCGAAACCTTGGGGTCATCTTTGACTCTTCTCTCTCCTTCTCTGCTCATATCCAGCAGACCGCCAAGACCTGTCGTTTCTTTCTTTACAACATCCGTAAAATCCGCCCCTTTCTTTCCGAGCACTCTACCAAAACCCTCATCCACACCCTTGTCACCTCTCGTTTAGACTACTGCAATCTGCTTCTTGCTGGCCTCCCACTTAGTCACCTCTCCCCTCTCCAGTCGGTTCAAAACTCTGCTGCCCGTCTCATCTTCCGCCAGGGTCGCTTTACTCATACTACCCCTCTCCTCAAGACCCTTCACTGGCTCCCTATCCGTTTTCGCATCCTGTTCAAACTTCTTCTACTAACCTATAAATGTATTCACTCTGCTGCTCCCCAGTATCTCTCCACACTCGTCCTTCCCTACACCCCTTCCCGTGCACTCCGCTCCATGGATAAATCCTTCTTATCTGTTCCCTTCTCCACTACTGCCAACTCCAGACTTCGCGCCTTCTGTCTCGCTGCACCCTACGCCTGGAATAAACTTCCTGAGCCCCTACGTCTTGCCCCATCCTTGGCCACCTTTAAATCTAGACTGAAAACCCACCTCTTTAACATTGCTTTTGACTCGTAACCACTTGTAACCACTCGCCTCCACCTACCCTCCTCTCTTCCTTCCCGTTCACATTAATTGAGTTGATTTGCTTACTTTATTTATTTTTTGTCTATTAGATTGTAAGCTCTTTGAGCAGGGACTGTCTTTCTTCTATGTTTGTACAGCGCTGCGTATGCCTTGTAGCGCTATAGAAATGCTAAATAGTAGTAGTAGTAGTAGTAGTAGTAGTAGTAGTAGTAGTAGTTTGTGACCCGTGCATGACCCTGCATTTTTGGGGATTAAACCTTAGTTGTCAAATATCGGTCCATTCCTCCAGCTTCGCTAGGTCCTTCCTCATGTCATTCACACCCTCCAGGGTGTCCACCCTGTTGCAGAGTTTAATATCATCCGCAAAGAGACAAACCTTACCAGACAGCCCTTCCACAATATCGCTCACAAAGACGCTAAAAGAGCCGGCCCTAGGACCGATCCCTGCTGTACTCCACTGACGACCTCCTTTTCTTCAGAGCAAGCTCCATTTACCACCACCCTCTGTCTTCTACCATTCAACCAATTTTTTACGCAATCCGTTACTCTAGGTCCCACACCAAGGGCACTCCCACATCCAACTGTTTGGTCACCCAGACGAAGTAGACAGTCAGATTCGTCTAACATGACCTGCCACTAGTGGAGCTATGCTGCCTCGGGTCTCGCATTCCATGTAGTTCAAGAAATGTCACAATCCTCCTTTTTAGAAGTGTTTCCATTAGCTTACTCACCACCGAGGTCAGACTGACAGGTCTGTAATTCCCAACCTCTTCCTTACTTCCACTCTTGTGCAATGGAACCACGTCCGCCCTTCTCCAGTCCACCGGGACCACTCCAGTTTCTAAGGAAGCATTGAAGAGGTCCGTCAGCAGAGCCGACAGAACTTCTCCGACTTCCTTAAGCACCCTCGGGTATATCCCATCAGGCCCTATCGCTCTGTCTACTTTTAGTTTGGCAAGCTCCTCACGAACACAGTCCTCCGTAAATGGGTCTTGGTCTACCATACATCCATCCCCTGTAGCCTTTGTTTTCTGCAGCCCTACCCCCGGTCTTTCATTTCATGCTGACATTATCAGCCATTGGATTAGGAAGAAGTGAATCTATGATAAGCTTGTTTGACTGCTTGTCAAAAAGTTTCAACATGTTAGATCAAGTGACTCCTGCTCTTTCATTGTCCTTGCACACTACAGTTCTACTCTGTATAAACAGTGCTGTTTTTCTGGTCCCATAGGCTATAATGGTGTGGAAAACAAATTATTTTTAGTTCATTTGGAATCCCTCTCATTTTGTTCATTTAAAGGGAAACCAAAAAATGTCCTTATTTGTTGTATTGTGCAGTCTGTTTTCCAATGAATGTACATTCCTACTTATGTAGCATAGACCAAGGCTAAGTAAAACAATTAATTTTGGAACTGAGTTTATGAGAAATAAATGAAGTAAATAAGACTGGTAGTTTGAACTCATGTTAAGAAGAGGTTAAAGTTATGCAGACTGGAAGGCATTACAATAAAGTAGGAGGCAATAAGACTAGATTAAAAAAAGGGATTTTGGATCTACCCTTTGCCAGGATTTTGAAGTCTATATTGTAAGCAAAAGAGCCACACTTGTAGCATGGCAGATGGTGTTTTAGACCATACATCCCTACATGAAAGGGTAATATTCAGAGGGGACAATTCATGAATATCAAATTTCCATATCCACAGAACTACTGCTGTAGACTTTCATGAGAAAATTCCCATATAAGAAGCACAAAAAAAAAAACCAAGCAAAATTTGCCAGCTCCTCAGCATGTTGACATTAAAAGGAAAAGGCAGACATTGGGGAGAAGTTGAAATTTGCTTTTTTATTTGCCTGTTTCATAAAAATCTTGCTAGTTAACTGTCATGGCCCAAAAAAACTGTCAGGGAAAGAAACTCAGTTATTTATTATTCCCCAAAAGCAATAAGCCTAGCTTTTGTTTCTAAGTTTCTGTGGCTAATCATTTTTCACATTTCTATAACAAACATATAATACTCTCCTAAAGGACTCTAATCATGAAATACCCAATAGAGCTTGCATCATTCATAAGTTCCAGAGAGATTCTCTGGTTTTATGAACTCTATTTAAGTAAACACAAGTGAATCCAAATTATTTTAAAAATTCAAGACAGCAAGCAGTCTTTCTCCAGTGAGTTATCAAAGCATGTTTATACTGATAAAATAAACATGAGTGATGAGTGTATTTCTTAGGAAAAAATATATATAAGTGTGTGTGTGTGATACTGCTAAGCTAATGATTCGGGATTCTTTACAACCCAGCGCAGATGACAAGGCTAGGTTTTTTGAGACTAAGGTAAAGAAGATTAAGCAATGTTTTTTTCTGAGGTTAAGATAAGTAATGTACTGGTTCCTGTTTCAGAAAATCAGAACTGTCTTTTAGCGACAGGTTATGGGATAGTTTTAAGAAGGTTCCATTTGAGCTAATAAGTAGGATTGTGGCCAAAATATCTAAAAAGTCATGAATTTTGGAAAAATGTCCATCATATTTATTACAAGAAGCTCCAGATAGGATTAAAATGTAGCTTATTGAATTTGTGAATATGTCTTTGCAATCATTATATTGACTCCTCTCCCTAAAACTATAGGGGCTGATTTAACGTTAACTGAGAATTACTGTCCCGTATGAAGTATTCCTTAGATGGCAAAACTACTTGAAATTTCAGTAAATGAGCAACTACAGAATTTTATTGAATCATATGACATCTATCATAAGACACAACATGGATTTAGACCAAGGCACAACACAGAAACATTGATTTTGATTCTAACTTCAGAGGTAAAATATTATCTAAATAGATGACAACTGGTCCTTCTGCTTCAGTTTGATATTTTTCCAGCATATGATGCCATTAATCACACTATCTTAGTGCTTAAATTGAGTGAACTAGGAATGACAAGTTCAGGGGCCAATTTACTAAGGTGTGCCGAAAAATGGCCTGCTCTGGTGTAGGCGCGTGTTTTGGACGTGTGCAGGTACATTTTTCAGCGTGCCTGGAAAAAGGCCTTTTTTTGTGGCCGAAAAATGGACGTACAGCAAAATTTAAACCAACACACATCTATTTTTGGCCTGAGACCTTACCGCCACCATTGAGTTAGCGGTATGGTCTCACGCACTAACTGGGAGGTAATCATCAGCGTGCATAAACTGCAAATTACTGCCGGGTAAGCGCCATGTGGTAGAAAATAGAAAATATTTTCTACCGCATGTTTTGGATGCGCATAAAAAAATGGAATTACTCCACAGGGCACTCGTTAGCTGGGAGGTAGTTCCAATTAGACACTGCGTAGGTGCCTATGTGCCTTAGTAAAAGGGCTCCTCAGTGCTCCCCTGGTTTAAACAGTTTTTAGTTTCTAGATTGTACAGTGTGAAAGGTAAAAATGGATGACACCTAGATTCATTTCCTGGGCTGTGATTCTTAATATAGAATCTTCAACAAGTAACTATGGTTTTGGGTTCCTCTTTCCCACATGCATCACTTTGCACTTGCTCACATTAAAAGTCGTCTGTCATTTAGACGCCCAGTCTCCCAGTCTCATAAGATCCTCTTGCAATTTTTCACATTCCTCTTGCATTTTAACAATTTTGAATAACCTAGTGTCATCAGCAAATTTAATTACCTCACTAGTTATTCCTATCTCTAGATCATTTATAAATCTATTAAAAAGCAGCTGTCTCAGCACAGACCCCTGGGGAACCCCACTATCTACCCTTCTCCATTGAGAATACTGACCATTTAACCCTACTCTCTGTTTTCCATCCTTTAACCAGTTTTTAATCCACAATAGGACATTACCTCCTATCCCATGACTCTCCAATTTCTTCTGGAGTCTTTCATGAGGTACTTTGTCAAACGCCTTTTGAAAATCCAGATACACAATATCAACTGGCTCGCTTTTATCCATGTTTGTTCACCTGTTCAAAGAAATGTAATACATTGGTGAGGCAAGATTTCCCTTCACTAAATCCATGTTGGCTTTGTCTCATTAATCCATACTTTTGAATATGTTCTGTAATTTTGTTCTTTATAACAGTCTCTACCATTTTGCCTGGCACTGACGCCAGGGTCACAGGTCTATAATTTCCCGGATCCCCTCTGGAACCTTTTTTAAATATTGGTATTACATGGCTACACTCCAATCTTCCGGTATCTACACACCTATATGCTTTACCTTCTAGGAATCTGCTTACCAATCTTTTTGTGGCCGTGATCCCATGATCATAGCCAAATAAAATTGTAGGACCCTCATGGAGGTGTAGAATAATGATGCACCTAGGAAGAATTCACCCAGGTCATGACCCCAAACACAATTTTTGTGTCTCCATTTGGGTTCCCAACTCACAGTTTGGAATAAGAGCTATGAAGTCACTTTTGATACATTCAGAGGCATACATGGCAGAATTATTTGTGAATCAGCTGTATCAGATAATAGCAGGCTTTCTATCAGCAAGTGCCCTGTAATGTCTTAGATCTTGGCACCAGGGAGATAGCATATTTTCTGGGACATAGTTAGAGTTTATAGTTGATTATTAGACCACCTTTCTGAAAACAAGCCAAGGCAGTTTTCATTCTAAAATGGTCAACAAATAGATTAATGGAATTACTCAGAAGGTTTGCAGCTGAGACTAAATACTGAGTGACTGGCAAATGCCAAATGCCACCGATTAGGAGTCATTTGATGTTGGTCCATTATGTCCGGGACATGTAATAAGTTTGTGGTGAATGGACTATATGCATGGTTTTCTGATAGTATTTTGCTGTAGAAAAGGAACTGGTATTAAAATTACTCTTTGAGTCATTTGACTCATCAGTGGCTTTCTGTGCTAGTACATATGGTGCTCACCAATGATTTCTGAATGAAACTGCATTTTTTGGAATTACTATGTGCCATATTTAATGAGTTCATTGCTAATGCCTGCTAATTTGTCAGTTGCAATGTCTTTAGAAACAGAACCATAATTAATTAGGCAATCATGTGTTGAATTTGCCAACTTAATTTGTGTTTTCAGAACACAATTTCTGGTTGGTTGCTGTGCTGAGCAATTCTACTTTATAAATATTCTTCCACACCAATTTTTCCTCAGAAAATGTTTAATTTGAAGTGGGCTTGCATCCTTTTGAGGATTTGCTGCCAGTACAGCCATGAAAAACAAATATATGATGTTTTGATTAATCCCCATGACACATATCAGGGTACTAACGTGCTTATTACTTTTTTTCCAGTTCCAATTAAACTGTATGCTTTGGGAGGAAGGGATGTGTGCATTTTTCAGGCTTATTAATTTTTGCTAGGCTTTTTTTTTTGCTGACAATTAAAATTGTGGACCATTTGTGTTGCAGCCAATAATTTGTTGGAACACATGAGGCCCTTTTACTAAAGTATGGTAAGATTTTGCATTTACAGTGCTTTAGTTGCAAAACCTAGCACATGATAAGTGCAAAGTCTTTGTGGTAAATGCATGGGGCATATCCAGCATCCAACCTGCATTTCTCGCACAGGGCAGACACTTACCACAGGGCACCAATTTACATACAGTGGCAGATAGCACAGGTGCTCCCGTGCAATCTGCCACTGCATGTATTGCAGTGCAGGCCCAGTAAAAAATAAATAACCCACAGCTTTTTTTACAGTGGTGCGTGCTCCTCCTCGACACATCTCTCCCCACATCAATCCCACCCCTTGCCCCCAAGGATACATCTCCCACCATATCCAATCCTCAATGCCCTCCCAATCAAATCCCCCACCTCCATGACACCCCCCATCTGATATCTCCTGGCTCAAAAGTGGCTACCCCTCAAAATTCCAAATCCTCCTCTCTGGGCCTAAACACCTTCACATACACTCTCCAATCGGACCCTTCCCCCCACCTCTGACCTTCCCCCAGATCTTACCCAGGGATCTTCATTAGTAAATCAGTGAGCCCAGGCAGGAATGGTACTTTTCTGCTCACATTGGCACTCTGCTGGGATGTAAAATGGCCACCAAGACCTGTAGTTGTAGTTTTACAATATACCCCTGCAAACTGATGTGACGTTTTCCTTGTGTGCTGCATGCTGAATAACCTTGCCTCATTCACACAAAGCCTGAACCAGAGGGCCCTATGCTGCCAAGCTCAGAGATTGATGACAATAGTGAGGCAGTGGAACCTCATACCCCCACCCATCATTGTGCAGTGGCAACTAGGAATGAACTTGAACACACATATTTCTTGCCTTTAAGTGATTGCTGTTGTTTAGGTTCAGATGATAATCATTTGATTATGCCACCTGAGGAAGCACTAGGGAATTGTTTCATGGACAAGGTGCCTACACTGAGGGTCTCTTTGGAAGAGGAGGCACATGCTATGACAGTGACTGGTATCAGAGAGGCAATGGTAGTTAGCAGTTCGGTGGAAGCCCCAATGCAGGACGTTGTAAAAGGAGTTTTGTTTATGTCCATTATGTTTTATCTAAATTATAACAAAAGAGAGGGAACGAAGTACAAACTAAAGTCCAAACAAAAAAAACAGCACCACGGGCCTTTAAAAATGGAACACAGTTCTTTAATGAATGAGCCTTGACAAAAAGGGTCTTTTTGTCAAGGCTCATTCATTAAAGAACTGTGTTCCATTTTTAAAGGCCCGTGGTGCTGTTTTTTTTTTGTTTGGACTTTATCTAAAATTATGACACCTATGAAGAAAATGTGCTATATATTGAATCCTGTACCAACAAGTTGGATCACAGTTTCCAGGCATGGGATACTACCTTTGTTATTGCTTATGAGGAACCAGACTCTATCAAATTGTGAACTCCCTTCTTGATGGAAGCAGGTTGTTGTACAGTCAGTACTAAAAGCAATGACTTTGGATCCTCTGGTTCCCTTGAATTATAGGCCCATATCAAAGTCAGCTAACATATTTTGTAGAGCCCAGTAGGGTGCTTCACCCCCGCCACTCGAGGTTTAGGAGGGGCTGCAGCACAGATGCTATTCTAGCATCCTTGGTAAGAAAGGTGCATTTTTCATTGGAAAGGAGCTTTGTTGTTTTCATAGTTTCCCTGGATTTGGCCTCCTCAGCCTTTGACTTGATTGACAATTGTTGTTAGGCCATTTGGAGTCTATAGGTATAACAGGGAAGGTTTTGGAATGATATATGTCATTCTTAACTGTGTGCTCTTTTGTAGTGCAGACTGCTGGTGGTATAAGGAGATAGCTCTTTCCCTTTGGCTTATGGGGTGCCTCAGGGTTCAGTTTTATCACCTGTTCTGTTTAATATTTGTTTAGCCTCCCTGATAGGGATGATTTCTGGTTTGGGGTTATCTGTATATTGTCATGCAGATGGTATTTTATTTTTGGTTAAAATCTTGCCATCTTGCCCCAATTTGTCTCCACTAGAGGCCTGGGTGGAATCGGATCTCTAATAATAAATTGGTGTTAAATACTGTTAAACAATTGTGTGCTGGCTTACAGCACATAAGGAGTGCCCCTCTTTAAGAACATAAGAACATAAGTGTTGCCATACTGGGACAGACCAAAGGTCCATCAAGCCCAGTATGCTGTTTCCAACAATGACCAATCCAGGTCACAAGTACCTAGCAAGATCCCAGAACAGTACATAAGAATATAACAATAGCCATACTGGGTTAGATCAATGGCCCATATAACCCAGCATCCTGTTTCCAACAGTGGCCAATCCAGGTCACAAGCACCTGGCAAAATCCCAAATAGTAGCAACATTCTATACTACAGTATAACAGATTTTATGCTGCTTATCCTAGAAATAAGCAGTGGATTTTCCCAAGTCCATCTTAATAATGTCTTATGAACTTTTTTTTAGGAAATTATCCAAACATTTTCTCACAAAAACATCCAAATCAGTATTTTCAAAACCTATTTGTAGACGTTTTTCTATGACGTCCGTCAGAAGTATGTCCAAATCTCAAGGGGGCGTGTGAGGGCATGTTCAGGGCGGGACTTGGGCGTTCCCAAGACTTAGACATTTTTCAGGCATAATGGAAGAAAACAAAGCCGTCCAGGACTAAAACTTAGATGTTTTGAGCTCGATGCATTTTTATAACGAATAAGGCACAAAAAGGTGCCCTAAAAATAACCAAATGACCACTGGAGGGAATCAGGGTGACCTCCCCTTATTCCCCCATTGGTAACTAACCCCCATCCACCCAAAAAAATGAAAAACATTACTTGCCAGCCTCTATGCTAACCTCAGATGTTATACTCAGGTCCATTAGAATAGCATGCAGGTCCATGGAGTAGTCTAGTAGTGGTGCAGTGCACTGCAGACAGATGGACCCAGACTCCTACCTCCCCCTACCTGTTACATTTGTGGAGGAAACTGAGCTCTCTAAAACTCACCAGAAACCCACTGTACCCACATATAGGTGCCCCCTTCACCTGTAAGGGCTATAGTAGTGGTGTACAGTTGGGGGTAGAGGATTTTGGGTGGGTTTTGGGTGGCTCAGCATACAAGGTAAGGGTGCAATGATGAGATGTGTACCTGGGAGCATTTTATGAAGTCCACTGCATTGCCCCCTAGGGTGCTCTATTGCTGTCTTGGGATGTCCCAATGGCTTGATTTTGTGCGTTTTGCACTTTGATGTTGTTTTTTCGAAAATGGACCAAAAAAAAAAACATGTCCAAATCACAAAACGTCCAAAAAACAAAGCGTCCACAGTATTTTCAGAAAAAAAGATAGTTTTTCTTTTTTGAAAATGACCTTCTTCCCAATTTAGATTTTGGACGTTTTTTTGCAAACGTCAAAAGTTGGACTTAGACGTCATATCAAAAATGCCCCTCCACGTTATTATAACCCCTCAAGACAGAATAACAAGACAAATAAGAGATTCATTTATTATGGCAAATGATTTAAAACAACACAAGTATGAGTAGAAGAATAAAGGGTTAAAAGCAGCCTGAAAAAGATCAGAAGAAGACCAGAAAAGTTCATGATATATAGTGCAACAAGGTGGAAGTAATGGAGTTAACAGTGGTTGCAGGTAGCGGCAAAAGGCATAGAAAACATCTCACCCAATGAATGGTATTCCCAGGGAGAAATTCAAGGAGAGATTCTGAGAAACTGCATAGTAAATGCAGTTGTAAGAGAAATTTAAACTGTATGTGGAAACCAATAGGAAGTCAATCAAGTTATTTAAAAGGAAGAGTTATGTGAATTTAGTAACATTGGCAGAAAAGTTTTAAACAGATTGAAGGGGAGAGAGGTTCTTCAGTGAGAGACCTATGTGGAACAGGTTGCAGGGAGGGATAGATTTTAGTAGTTACAAATGTAACTCTGGCTTCATCGCACAGTTCTGGTTAGCAGATAGCTCTTCAGGTCAGCACCCAAAACCAGGATTACAGCAAAAGTTTTAGTTTAATACTTCTGAACTGGGCACAGGCTGGGACCAGACCTATTCTGCCGTAGGGATTTAAGTCACACTTTAATCTTCACTGCTGCTCCACTCTCTCTGCTCTCCGATGTGGTCAGCTCAGGGCCCAGCTCCCCCAGGTCCCTGACTTGCCCTTGGGCTTGCTCTCTTCAGCAGTTCTGCTCCAGATACTTCCATTCTCTCCGGGCCTTCCCCCGAGGAACTCACAGCCGAGGACCCAGCCTTCATCTGTTCCCAGATCTGAGTCCAGATGTAACTCCGGTCGCTGCTGGATCGCTCTCCCTCCTTGGTCTTTTTAAGGACTGAGGGTTCCACTGGGGAGATCGGCACACTGTCCTCCCTCTGGCAGAAACCTGTGCTGCAAGCCTGAAAGCACAGATGCACTGGGACCGGCTCGCTCTGATGGATGCACCTTGGACAGACGACTTGCCCGACGGTTGTCCCGTCTTCTACTGCCAGCTCAATGACTGCTCGCAACCGATGAGCCATTTACTTCACACAACTGTAACTCTCACTGATAATGAATGCCAAATCCTCTGCACAGTCCTTGCACTCCATTTCTCCTTTTATCTCCATGTGCGCTGCCATGGGCCCTCATGCTTGACCTCCGCCCTCCTGCAGTGTGCATGACATCATTCATGACTTCCCCCGATTGGGGACCGCTCCCAGTATTCCATGCATTGATCATGAATTTGGCATGCTCTTCTCTATCCCTTCGCTGCAAGCGTGGGAACAGCAGCCATCTTAACTACATAATTTCTTCCCGTCACTTCCCAGGTACTCACAGTTCAGATGGTATCTTTTAGGCACTGTCCCGGCAGCTGTTTCCACCAGATCCGCACTTCTTCAGTATCGGGGAAGGTCCCACAATATTTGCTCAAACGTCTCTCCAACTTAAACCCTATCACTCCACGTTACGGGCACCATGTTGTGGAACCCTGGCTCCACTGCACAGTTCTGGGCACCAGATAGTTCTTCAGGTCAGTACCCAAAATCAAGGTCACCACAAAATACAAAGAAAGAAAAGGCAAGTTGTAGCAGTCTGTTAGATATGTGCAGAAAAAGAGAAAGAAGAGTCAAAGATGACCTCTAGTTTACAAGATGAGGGAGACAGAGAGGATGACAGTGTTATCCACAGAAACAGAGAAAGGAGAAAGGGGAAAGGTCGGTTTAGAATGAAAGATAAGAAGTTCTGTCTTGGCCCAGTTAAGTTTCAGATAGTGGCAGGACATCCAGGCAGTGATGTCAAACAAACAGACTGAGATTTGAATCTGGTGAAATTTCTGGTGAAAAGAGTTACAGTAGATCTGGGAGTCATCAGCATAAAGATGGCACTGATCCCCCTAGCAGTCAACATTTTTTGACAAAAATGATTGTTTGATTTACTTCTTCCACTCAGTGGGCCTGGTTTATTAAAAATGTCAGCTCCCATCAAAGCTAATCCTAAAATTGTCATAATTACAATCATTTTACTCTATCTTAGGTAAATGTCTTCCTGAACGTGATTAATAAATTTGAATAAATATGATTTAAAAAGAGCTAGAAAAGGATTAGTTCATGCCAGTATCAGCAGATTTACAAACTAAGCAATATGAAGTCAATTTACCCATTTTGCTGTTGGAAGGGAAGCTGTGATGAATTTCAAAAAATGATTTAATATTCAAAGCCGGAGCATAGGTTGCATGAAAAATTGAACAGGGACAAAAATGGATGTTTAATGATACATTTCAGGTTCACTCTGCTCAGGGCCTTGAAATGCATTAGCTGCCTCATTTCCTTATACATCAACCACATGCCACATGCATTTTTCAACAGTTGAATACTTGTTTTGATGATTGAACTTCAGCTTGACTTTCTTGATTGAATTCAGTGATCCACCATACGGTCACTGTGATTGTGTTCATATTGTTTTTGGTTATTGAAGAAGCAAGAACAAGGATTCAAAGCTTTTCCTGTTACAGTTGCGAGCCCTGACGCAGGCTTTTTGCTGAAACATGGCCCGTGTTGGGTCCTGGGTCCTCCAATAAACTTATTGATGCTTCCTAACTCTGAAGGCTCATCATGCTTCTTGTACGTGCTCCACGTGCCTTATCAGACATGCAGGTAACATCAATCTTATAGACAAAATGGAAGAGAAACTGCACTGAGCATGCTTAGCTTATGATGTCAGTACAATGTTCAGGGAAAGAAGGCAAAATGTCTACCTGTACTTCTAACTCTGTATCGGTATTAATGATTTCTGATTGTGCCAGAGGGATGTAATATATATGTGTTGGGAACAGCACCAACCTGCACTGCAAAATACTTAAGTAAAGTACACTAAGAAAGTTAAGAAAGGACTAGATTCTTATTCTATAGGTGCAGAGCAAGTTTATTTACAGATATTTACAGGCAAGGCATTCATTACAGCACTCAGCTTTGGGAATCGCATGCAAGGAGAATGTCCATCTAAATAAATATTGATTGAAACCCTGATTTATTAATTATACTGGATCAGTGTGAATTCACTCTGATTAGTAAGTGTGCCAGGCTCTGGGTCCAGATGTTCTTTTATACTATTACTGGTCAGCATGCTTTATTTTTCTGGAGTATCTGGAGATGGTACTATAGTGATGCTCTTATGCTTGCAGAGGGGAGAACATATGGAGTGAGTTCACGCTGATTCAATATAATTAACTAGCCGTTGAGCCCATGAAAACGGGCTACTTTTGGAATGGGGAGGGGGTTTCCGACCCCCCCCCCCGGAGTCGCCGCCACCGCCCCCCCTCCACCCGGCCTGAGCAGCACTATAAACTTACATCAGTTACAGCAGCAGGCACATCAGCAAAGCTGCCGTCAGGGCGGGCTTCCTTCTCTGCCTTTGTCCCTCCCTCGTGTGCTGATGTGCCTGCTGCTGCGAGCTGATGTAAGTTCACAGTGCTTGGGCCAGATGGAGGGGCGGCGGCGACTCCGGGGGAGGGGGAGCGGTTCCGACGTCTGTAGCATGCCAGTAGAGACTTCCTTCTCTGTCCCGCCCCCATCATTACGTATTGAAGCGGGGGCGGGGCAGAGAGGGAAGTCTCTACTGCGCATTTGCGAGTGAGTACGGTCACTCACCGTTTATATGTTTGATAATTCAGGGTTTCAACCAATATTTATTTAGATGCACATTCTCCTTGCAAAGATCCCAAAGCTAAGTGCTGTAATGAATGGTTGTAAATAAAATTGCTCTGCACCTAAAAAATAGGAATCTAGATCTTTCTTAACTTTATTAGTATATTTTACTTAAATAATTTGCAGTGCAGGGAAAGCTTTCTATTTGCAGAGTGGAAATATCTGAGAATGGAAAGGGTCTTGCTCTCTGCGTAGGTGAAAAATGAGAAAGAGAGAGAGAGAGAGAGAGAGAGGGAGAGAGAGAGAGAGACATTATAATTGTCTTGTTGGGCTGAGGTCACATGTTGGGTAGTAATCCAATAACAATACAAAAAAAGTTGAAAACTAGCTGGTTATTTCTGGTTCTGGAAATAGAAGAGAAGCCGGAGGTATAGGTTACTGTTATAACAGCACTTATTTTTCAAGCTTACGGATGTCCCAAAATGCTGCAATGGACATCCATGTGCTTGAAACGTCCAAATCCGAATTTTGCAAAGGCAGGATTTAAACATCCAACACTGCCGTACATCCAGATAGCAAGGAGGAATGTTGTGGGTGTGTTCTGGGCAGGACTAGGGAGCGTTCAAAATCAGGACATCCAACAGAGAATACCGAAGGGGAAGAAAAAGTCTAAAAAGAAGACATCCTTACTTAGACCGGTTTCAGGAACATCCATGGTACAAAATGATGCTCTGATTGAGCAGCTGTCCACTGGAGAGATTAAGGCATAATACCTCCTTAATCCCCCAGTGGTTGCTGTTCCCCTTCCCTGAAAGTGAAACTGAAAGGGAACACCAGGCCTCATCAGGCAAATACATTAAATCCCGATCAACTGCATGCTACCATCAGCTCAGCAGTTGTTTCCCAGAGATTACTTCTTCCAGGATGACAATGTTCCATGCCACTGAGCAAAAACAGTGGCAGACTGGAAGAAAAAGAATTGTACAGTCTCTAGATTTCAATCCAATTGAAAATTTATGGGATGAGATGATACTGGAAATAGCTAAGAGACAGCCAGTGAACAAAAGGTAACTTATTAAGCGGCCGATGCACTAAAGTCCCGGAGACAACTGCTCGCTATTTCCACCTCAATAAAAGTTACCAAGAAGGAAATAGTGAGCAATTTCAAAAGGAAGTTGCATGCAAAGGAGCTGCTCATAAAATCAGCGAGCAACTTGGTAGGGGAAAGCGCCAGCACTTTCATGGAGCAGCCACTCGCTAAGTGTGGCTGCTATGCACTTGCCCAGAACAGCTGAACAGCCTCCCCTGCTACACACGGCTTTCATGCATGCCAGCTTTAAATGCCAGAAACAGATGAGTGATCTGATGTGTAAAGCCGGTGTGTATGAAAGTCATGTAACAGATCTGTATCACGGGACACTCCACCTCCTCCAGCGATGACATCGGCAGTGGGAGAATGGCAGCCAGATTGCTTCACTGGCTGTGGAGGCTGGCTGTGCAGGGTTTCCCTGGTTAGGGCTATGATAGGACTGCTCTGGAGCTGATGGGTTTAGACAGGACATGGCAGGTTTCATCTACAGGCGGCTGCAGAACCATGAAAGGAAGGAAATGGAGAGAAATCCTCTCCATCTTGGGACTACCTCACAGACCGTTCTTACCCAGAAAGCAGGCTTCCTCTGCTTCTCTTTTTATGCTGGACATGTACAATGCCATGACAAATGAGCGAATCAGAGAGGGAGGTAGTCAAGGGCTCTGACGCAGGTATCTCTCAGCTGCCAATGGCTATTCCTGCAAAGCGCTGCTCCAGCTTCCACGATGCTGTGCATCAGACTGCCCCGCAGAGAAGCTACTGCTAAGGCTTTCTCCATGTCCCCCAACATTTTGGATCACTTCAGCTTGTCCCTGCTGCCGCTCACCTTCCACATCAGCCTCCACGATGCTACTGTGCAGCAGACTGCTCCACTGAGAAACTATTGTTAATAATATTGGCTGCTTCAGACCTCCTGTAAAATTTCTTTTGGTAAAAGTAGGTGAGCCTTTCTGTGCATCGCTTAACAGCTGTGCATGCCTCCGAATGCACATTTGAATATTGATCAACTCATTTAAATAAATTAGCATACCATTCCCATTGTCTAGATTTAACTGCTCTGCAGCATATTTTCATCCCATGAGATCTAACAAGCTACATATTAACTAGCTAGATACAACTTAATATATTGGTGATAACAAAGGCTGATTTTTAACCAAGCAATGTTAAGAAAACTTATCAAAATCGTGGTTTTTACACAGGTGAGGGATTTTTTTGATGATGTCCATGTTTTTCAGTATTGGTTTAAAAAGCACCATAATGCGTAGTCTCTCTTGGTGGCCATAATAGGCGGAATTAAGTGGAATTAGGATAAGAATTGAGATTCTCTTTTGTTATTATTAGATGTATCTGTTTCCTTCAATACAGTAGACCGTGCTTTCTTGATTTAGAGACTGGAAGGGGTAGGAGTTCTAGGCACAGTTCTGGGTTGGTTCCATACTTTTTTGGAAAATAGGTCTTACAGGGTGAAATGGGGCTATACCTTTCCAGCAGAGCATCTTATATGTGATGTTCTATAAAGATCAATTCTTTCTCTAATCTTATTTGCAAGTCAGACCTTTTGTTAATGTTATTGATGCAGAATTTCTTTTTCACAAGCCACTTCAATATTTGTTGTAAGTTATGGAAGGTCAAGGGAAAATGACACAATATTTATTAGGGATATGCAACCAAAACATTTCTGTATTGTATTTTTCTGGGTTTCATTTTTTCATTTCAGAGTGAATGTTGTCAAGAATGTACATTCTTTGCAATAGAATGCACACTAAAGCCCTTACTCTAGAAGCATCCTGAGGTGTACAGTAAATGGCAGCATTTAGGGCCCCTTTTACTAAGCCACGTAGGCGCCTACATATGCTGAATGTGCGCCAAATTGGAGTTACTGGCCAACTACCGCATGGCTTTTGCGGTAATTTCATTTTTGGCATGCATCCAATATGCGCATCTGAAAAATATTTTGTATTTTCGGGCACATGTAATGGATGCGCACCAAGTGGCATTTGACGCACATAGGTCATTACCACCCAGATTCTTTACCGCTAGGTCTATGGCTGGCAGTAAGGTCTCAGACCCAAAATGGACATGTGGCAATTTTGACTTTGCCACACATCCATTTTCAGCCAAAAAAAAGAGGCCTTTTTTTTATAGGCGCACTGAAAACCCGCACCTACAGTACCGCAAACCATTTTTCAGTGCGCCTTTGTAAATGGACCTCTTAAACATCTGGAGTGAATCGATTTTTCACTCTTTCAGAAAGTACAAAGGCCAGGGGACACTCAATGAAATTAGATGGAAATACTTTTAAAACAAATAAGAGGAAATATTTTTTCACTCAAAGAATAGTTAAACTCTGAAACTCGCTGCCAGAGGATATGGTAACAGTGGTTAGTGTATCTAGGTTTTAAAAAGGTTTGTACAAGTTCCTGGAGGAAAAGTCCATAGTCTGTTATTGAGATGGACATGGGGGAAGCCATCACTTGCTTCAGGATTGGTAGCATGGAATGTTGCTACTAATAGGGTTTCTGTCAGGTACTTGTGTACTTGGATTGGACACTGTTAGAAGCAGGATATTGTGCTGGATGGACCACTGGTCTGACCCAGTATGGCTATTCTTATGTTCTTATATTTGCAGAGCACTTTTCTTAAAGAGGGTGCACTTTTCTTAAAGAATGAACACTTTTTCCCTAATAGTGAGCACATGCACATACATGTGTACACTATCAGGAAAAGAGTGCACCCTCTTTGCACATACTGCACACTTTTAAAGAAAAAGTGTGCCCTCTTTGAGAAGAATGTGCACAATTATCAGTGAATGGCATTTTGTCGCAAGCAACAGCCAATGCCTGATTTGCATTCCAAGACGAATGAGGAGAGACTTGCTGACCTGAACATGTATACCTTGGAGGAAAGGAGGAACAGGGGTGATATGATACAGACATTCAAATATTTGAAAGGTATTAATCCGCAAACAAATCTTTTCCGGAGATGGGAAGGCAGTAGAACGAGAGGACATGAAATGAGATTGAAGGGGGGCAGACTCAAAAAAGATGTCAGGAAGTATTTTTTCACAGAGAGAGTGGTGGATGCTTGGAATGCCCTCCCGCGGAATGTGGTGGAGAGGAAAACAGTAACGGAATTCAAACATGCGTGGGATATACATAAAGGAATCCTGTGCAGAAGGAATGGATCCTCAGAAGCTTAGCCGAAATTGGGTGGCGGAGCCAGTGGGGGGAAGAAGGGTTCGTGGTTGGGAGGCGAAGATAGTGGTGGGCAGACTTATACGGTCTGTGCCAGAGCCGGTGGTGGGAGGCAGGGCTGGTGGTTGGGAGGAGGGGATAGTGGTGGGCAGACTTATACGGTCTGTGCCCTGAAAAAGACAGGTACAAATCAAGGTAAGGTATACACATAAGTTCATCTTGTTGGGCAGACTGGATGGACAGTGCAGGTCTTTTTCTGCCGTCATCTACTATGTTACTATGTAATATTTACTTGAGTGTCTGGACAATGTGTCTGTGAGGTTGAAGTCAGGTAGTCTTAATCTTTTAAAAACAGAAATGGTGTGGCTAAATTGGTTTGAAACCCTACCTCAGCATTACCCATTATTGGATGATGTTTCATTTCAGCCATAGCCTGTAGGGCATGCTTTAGGTGTTCTCAGGAATAATCTAAGGAAGTATGTCTTCATAGAAAGAAATTCACAAACTTTGTATGGTTCGGCCCCAATATACATGCACAACCTCACTGAATTAACTTCACGCAATGCCTCTTTATCATCTAGACAATATCTTATCCTACATTTCCTGAATTGCAAGAAAGTAAGGCATATCATAAGAAAGTAATATATCATAAGAAAGTAATCTATATCATCTAGAGAATATCTTATCCTACATTTCCTGAATTGCAAAAAAGCATTTCTTCAAGAAATTCACAAAAGTTTGTATGGTTCAGCCCAAATATACATGAACAACCTCATTGAATTACCCACACATAATGCCTCTATTATCATCTAGAGAATATCTTATCCTACATTTCCCGAATTGCAAGAAAGTAACCTACAAATCAATCCGTACTGCTAACTTTTCATACCAAGGCACTAAAATATGGAACTCCTTACCTAAAACCATGAAACGCACTGGTGACTGTCATTCCAAAGTCTACTAAAAACTCACTTCTTCAGTATAGCCTTTCAGGAAATAAGAACTCTTTATTTTATTTATTTATTCATGGCTTGATATACCGCTTTAACTGAGATGCAGATCAAGGCTGTTTACAAATTCAAAAATTAAAAACAAAGAAGAACTAAAATATCCAATAGGAAAGTAAACCATTCATTCAGGAGAACAGTAAAATATAGTTAACCGCTAGGCATGCATACCCTTTCCCAAGATGCCAGTGTCCAAACGGAACTCCCTCACTCACTAGAGTATGCCTGCCTGAATAACCTTGCCTTCAAAAGCACCTTGAATTTCTTAACATAGAGTTTGCCACGCAAAGACAAGGTTATAGAATTCCACAAATGTGGAGCCATAAAGAAGAAGGTGCTATGATGTATGCTTTCCATTTGGGCCACTTGGGGCCCTGGAAGGACCATATGAAGGTCGTTAACTAAGTGCAGAACAGGAGGAGAAGAGTATGGGATAGTTAACTTGGAAAGATATGTAGGGGTACCCTGACGAAAGGCTTTAAAAGCCATCTGTTGTGTTTTGTAATGAACACGGTAAGGAACCGGCAGCCAGTGATGGTCTTTTAAAGCAGATGAAACATGATGACATTTCTGTAAATGACAAAGAAGGTGTATTGCCGTATTCTATAATGTTTGCAAGTGTTCAAGCAATGAATTAGAAATACCCAAATAGATAATATTACAGTAATCTAAACGAGTCAAAAAATGAGAAAGAATTAAAGGATGAAAGTAATCCTGATCAAGAAAAGAGCAAATGGATCTAAACTGACGTAATAGAAAACACTGTGATTTACAGAGTGCAGAAACGTAAGGCTCAAAAGAGAGGTTTAAATCAAGAAGTACTCCTAAATATTGAAAATTAGATACTGGCACAATCAAAGTATCAAATAGTAAGAGAGAACGGGTCTGGATCAAAAGATGACCAGACAACTAACAGGCCACCATCTTGGTAGGGTTCAGCACAAGGCAGTGGTCTGTGAGCCACCAGGAAATTGCACATAAGCAGCGTTGGAGAGGGAGGAGATCTTGATTAAGAGGGTGAACCTTATAGAGCAACAGAATGTCATCAGCATATATATGAAAATAGATACAGAACTCTAGAATAATAGTGGATAAAGGACTTAAGTAAATATTGAACAAAGAGGGGAAAGAATAGATCCCTGCAGTGGTATAGATCCTGCAGGCAGTAGTTCTGGATGGAGTACGCACCATTTTTGGCACTCTGGAATTTATTTTCCCTAGTGCGGCGCTAATCCAGCAGTAGTCAAGCATCGCTGTGCACTGCCTGATTACCCCAGGTTACTGCTGGAGCCCTTACCGCCACTTCAATGGGTTGCGGCAAGTGCTCCCCGCCATATGGCTATATAGTAAGAGTTATCTTACAGCGTGACCATTTGGGGGATGGGGGAATTTTACCAGCTTCGCTGAAAAGGGCTCTGGCACAGGGGAACAACAGCCCCCACTGCTAACGGAGGGCCCTATTTCCTGCAACTTAGTAAAAGGAACCCTAAGTATTTAATTACATCCATTCCTAACTGAAGTTTCACTAGTCTAATGTTATATGATGCATTTTACTTTCTGTTAACATATTTGAACATGTTCATGGTTTTCTAATTGTTATTATGTAAGCCACATTGAGCCTGAGTTCTACTTGGGCTAATGTGGGATATAAATGTCATAAATAAATAAATAAAAATGAATGCTTTCCAGCAGAGGTTGTGAAGATGAGGTTTGTATCTGAATTTAAAAAAGAATGGGACAAGCAAAAAGGATCACTAAGGGAGAAAAAGGGATTGTAGAACATACTAGTTGATATGGATGGCCAGACTAAATAGGCCATATGTTTTTTATCTGCTTCTGTAGAGTTGGTGGTGGTCCCGGAGGACTGGAGAAGAGCAGATGTGGTCCTTCTCCACAAAAGCGGAAGTAAGGAAAAGGTTGGCAAGTCTGACTTTAGTAGTATGTAAATTAATGGAAATGCTTTTAAAACAGAATAGTAAACTTTTTGGAATCCATTGGATTATAGGACCTAAAGCAACATGGTTTTACTACAGGCAGATCTTATCAGACAAATCTGATTAATTTCTTTCACTGGATGACCAGTGTTGGATTGAGGGAGAGCACTAGATGTGGTGTATTCGATTTTAGCAAAGCCTTTGAAATGGTTTCACATAAACGACTAATAAATAAACTGAGTGCCATCATTATGGGCCCTAAACTGACTGGCTGGGTTAGGAACTGGTTGAGTGGAAGGTGACAGAGGTAAACTGAGCTCATTTTGAGAAAAAAGTTGTTACCAGTGGAGTGCCACAAGGTTTGGTTCTTGAGATAGTTCTTTTTAACATTTTTGTAAGCAATATTGCTAAAGGGCTATCTGGTAAGGTTTGCCTCCTTGAAGATGGTACCAAAATCTGCAATAGGATAGGCACCCTTGATGGTGTGGATACCATGAGGAAAGACTTAGTGAAGAGGAATGGTCTGGAATTTGGCAACTTAGATTTAATACTAAAAAATATGCACGGTCATGCATTTGGGCTGCAAAAACCCAAGGGAACAGTACAGTTTAGGAGGTCAAGAATTTTTGTTCATGAAAGAAGAGCGGGACTTGGGTGTGATCATATGTGATTATCTTAAGTTGACAAAACAGGTAGAAAAGGTGATGGTGAAAGCTAGAAGGATGTTTGGGTGCAAAGGGAGAGGAATGGCTAGTAGGAAAAAAGAAGTTTAAGACTCTGGTGAGACCTCATTAAGAATATTGGGGCTGATATTTAGACCATGGGAAGGAGCCCGGCTAACTCCCATGGTTTGCGGTCATCCTGAATATTCAATGCTAGCGCACCTTAGTAAACAGGGCCCTATAAAAGTAAATATATAAATATAAGGGCCCTGTTTACTAAACCATGCTGTAGGCGTGCAAACCTTTTAGCACATGCTAAAAATTAGCACATGCTAACACTAAAGACACCCATAGGAATATAATGGGAGTCTCTATCATTAGAATGAGCTAATTTTTAGTGCGTGCTAAAAAGTAAGTATGCCTACAGCGCAGCTTAGTAAATCGGGCCCTAAGTGCAATAAAATTCACTGCTTGCACTTTGAGTATTTGTAAAATCTTGTTTGAGTGAAATTTTGTGACGTTTATTGATTCTCTAAATATCTCATCACTCATAATTTATATATATATATATATATATATATATATATATATAATAATTCTCACCTCCAACATTCTAATGTGCCTGGGACTGTGGCTCCCTCGGAGGTGGTCTGCTAGGCAGTTTAGAATGCACTGACGTCAGTGATGTCACTGGTAGCTGATTCCAAGGCAAGGGGAGGAGTAGGGAAACACGCTCCGCGTGTTTCCCTACTCCTCCCCCTGCCTACCAATCAGCTCTCAGTGCCCCCCCTCAGTGCAACACCCAAGCCCCTCCGCCCCGGCGCAGCACCCAAGCCCCTATCCCCCCCTCGATGCATCACCCAAGACCCTCCCCCCGGTGCATCACCAAAGCCCCTACCCCACCCCTCTCGGGCACATCAACTCCCTCGCCACCCACAGCCACCAATACTAATGCTGTCCGGCCGCTGCTGCTTCTCCTGTGGAGCAGCAGCGGCTGGTACAAAAAGAAAAAAAGCCAAAAAAAGATTTTTAACCTGAAATGCGGCTCCGTAGACAGCCATCTAGCATTGGCTGTCGTCACTGCAGCCGCTCCTCCTCTCCCCTCCACGTCACTGCTCCTGCAGGAAGACCCCGGAGGAGCGCAGCGACATCAGAGGGGAGAGGAGGAACGGCTGCAGGATGACAGCCAAAGCCAGATGGCTGTCTACGGAGCCGTGTTTCAGGTTTAAATCTTTTTTTTGGCTTTTTTCTTTTTGTACCGGCCACTGCTGCTCAACAGGAGACGCAGCAGCAGCCGGACAGCATTAGTATTGGCAGCTGTGGGTGGCGAGGGGTTTCATGTGCCCGAGGGGGGGTATGGACTTGGGTGACGCATTGGGGGGGTAGGGGTTTGGGTGATGCGCCGAGGGGGGGGGGAGGGTCGCTGGACATGGGTGGCCTGAGGGGGGCAGGGGGAGGGGAGGGTCACTGGACATGGGTGGCTGCAGTGGGAGAGGAGGGTCGCTGGACATGGATGGCTGCGGGGGGGGGCAGGGAAGAGGGAGGTGGGGAGGGGGTCCTGAGACCAGATGGGTGGCTGCAGGGGAGGGCAGGGGAGACAGAAGGGATGCTGCAGGGGAGGTAGGGGGAGAGGAGGGTCGCTGGGCATGGGTGGCTGCAGGGGGCGCAGGGGAGAGAGGTGGGTCGCTGGACATGGGTGGCTACAGGGGGGGCAAGGGGAAAGGAGAGGAGGGTAGTTGGACATGGGTGGCTGCAGGGGGGCAGGGGAGAGAAGGGTCGCTGGACATGGGTAGCTGCAGGGGGAGAGGAGGGTTGCTGGACATGGGTGGCTGCAGGGGGGGCAGGGGGAGAGGAGAGTCGCTGGGCATGGGTGGCTGCAGGGGGAGTAGGGGAGAGAGGAGGGCCGCTGCACATGCGTGGCTGCAGGGGCAGAGGAGGGTTGGTGGGGAGGGGGTCCTGAAACCAGATGGGTGGCTGCAGGGGGGGCAGGGGAGACAGGAAGGACGCTGCAGTGGGGGGGATTACCTTGCTAGCGCCCGTTTCATTGCCTACCGAAACAGGCCTTTTATACTAGTATATAGATAGATAGATATTTCCATCCGGTGTCATCTTATAGGGTGGAGTAATTTCTTTTTGTAGTACTCTTTTCCTGAGAGTTGAGCCCAGACTGAGGGAATTTAGCAATGACGATTACACAAAGGGTAAAAGTAAGTTTGGATTCTTCACTCAGTTTAGAGTGGTCACATTCAGAAGTTACCTGAGGAAATACTTCTTCATGGAAAGGATAGTGAATTCATGGAATGGCCTCCCAGTGAAAGTGGTGGTGATGAAAACAGCATCTGAATTCAAGAGAGCTTTAGACAAATACATAGGATCTCTAAGGGAGTGATAGGGAGAGTAGGTGGCATGGATGGGCAGACTGGATAGGACTTATGATCTTTATCTGCCTACATTTTTCTATGTCTCTATTTTCCATTTTTTTTTAAGTCCAGAGTCAGCCTGTTTGCCTTGATGGTTTGTAAAATCTGAAAGTAGTCTAATTTGTGGCTTTTGCCAGGAGCTGTCTTTCTGTGCGAAATGGCTGCGATTACTGTACGTCTGTTAAATCTCTTTGCTGAGAACTGACTCCCTAGTTATCTTGCCAGAAACTGCAGTCGGACTATGTTTCCCAAAGAGATTTCTCTGTGTTGAAATCTGTGCTGAACATCATTCACTGTGAAATGAGGACCGGCTTTAAGAAACTGTGATTTTATCAGAGAACTGTTATCTAAACTGTTCCTGTTGCTCTAATATTGACTAAACTCAGCCAGGGTTTGGAACGCCCATCTGTGTTCAGAATTCATTTTTTCTTATCTCCCCTTCCCATCTCTGGCCCTGGCATTCCATTCATAGCTAGATGGATTATTTTGACAGGAGTAGCAGTTGTGTGACCATCTAATGACCAGCTATGATGGGATGCAAAGATCATAGCTCTATCTAGTCTGCATATTCATCCTTCCTGCTGTAATAACAGAGACTAGCCTAATGCCAATATTTTCATTGACTTTCAAATTTGTATCCTGTGTTCATTCCATATTTTTTAACAATTCAATAAAGATTTTAGCATCACATATCTATACCCCCCTGCTTTGTAATCCCCTGCACTGACAGCTTCCTTGGACTCATTCCTCCTTGTTAATACCCTCAACACTCACAGTCCTGCATTATCCCTTACCACATTCAATTATTCATGTATTTCTTTATTTATTTAAAATATTTATAGCCCACCCTATCCTCCTATCCTATATAATAATTCTCACCACCAACGTTCTAATGTGGGACTGCCTGTGTCCGTGGCTCCTGGAGTTGCTGAGCTAGGCTCCGTAGCCAGGATGATATCACTAACAGCTGATTCCCAGGCAGGGGGAGGAGTAGGGAAACTCCTCCCCCTGCCTGGGAATCAGCTGTCAGTGCGCCGCTCCCTGCCACTTCAGAGCAAGTGGCAGGGAGCGGCGCATCAAAAAACTATAAGCGTGGCACCACAGAACCCCCCCCTCGGCGCATCACCCAATCCCCCCCCCCCAGCACATCAAACACCCCCTCCCCCCCAAGTGCATCAAACACCCTCTACCCCACCCGAAGCCCAACAACACCCCACCCCCGGCGCATCAAACCCCATTGCCACCCGCAGATGCCAGTAGTAACGCTGTCCGGCTGCTGCTGCTTGCCAGATCATGTTTGAAGGGGATGTATAATGTGACGTCATCAGCGTAGATAAATGGGTTAAGGCCTTGGGTGGATAAGGTCTTGGCTAGTGGAGTCATCATGAGGTTGAAAAGGATCGGTGATAGTGGTGATCCTTGCAGTACTCCGCAGCCTGGTTTCCACGGTGACGCTATGCTTGTTTTTTATTTCACTTGATATGTTCTTGTGGTTAGGAAACCCTTAATTAGAGTGCCACCACTGATTCTGAAGTATTCTAGGAGTCTTAGCAATATGTTATGGTTAACTATGTCGAACACACTTGACATGTCAAATTGGAGGAGGAGAATGCTCTTGCCTATTGCTATTTCCTGCTTGAATTTGTTTAGGAGTGAGTAGTACTGTTTCGGTGCTGTGTAGGGGTTGAAATCCTGATTGTGACTCATGTAGTATAGTGAATTTGTGTATGTAGTCATTGAGTTGTTGGTCACCAGTCCTTCCATTAGTTTGACTACTAATGGGATAAATGCTACTGGGCGGTAGTTAGTAATGTTGTTCATTTTTTTTCTTGGTGTCTTTTGGTATTGGGGTGAGCAGGATGTTGCCTTTTTCTTTGGGGTAGATAACCTGTTCAAGCATGAAGTTTAAGTGGGATATAAGATCTATTATGAAGTGGTGGGGGGCAGATCGTATTAGGTAGCTGGGGTAGGTGTCCAGTTGAGAAAGGCTGTTAGAGTATTGTTTTATCGCTTGGGTAACTGTGTCAGTGCTGAGGAGAGCAAAATTGGACCATATTCGGTCAGCAGGGTATTCACCAGGGGTTGGGTCTAGACCATTAATGAAGTTTTCTATGTCCATGTTGTTCTGAGGTAGGGTTTTGTGTAGGTTTATGATTTTTTTTCATTTAAATATTTAGCAAGGTTGTCTGCAGATGGAATGTCAGTGTTGGTTGTGGTGACCGGCGTTGTGTCTAGTAGTTTGTTCATGAAATGGTATACTTTCTTTGTGTTTTTGTAGTCCGGCCCAATTTTAGTTTTGTAGTACGACCTTTTGGTCTGTCTTATTTCCCACTAACGTTTGGCTGACGACTTTAAAACAAGAATTCCACCTTGAATAAATTTCTTGCTCTTTTGTCATATTTTCCTTTATTAAGACTTTCATTAAGTAGTTGACCTTATTGAAGTCAAGAGAATAGAATACCTCTTGCAGTTTACTTTTACAAAATTAAGTATTTCATTAATGTTCAAATGCTTAGGGAGCTGTAATAAAATCTTAATAGAGAAGTACCTGCTTAATTGTTTTTGGAATCTTAGTGTAGGAGCAAAAATATCCACAGTAGGTACTGAACTAAAGGAAAAATACAGTGTTTTCTGCCATACTAGATTTAATAGTGGCCATCCTTTTCCCTGACGTTAGAAATAGATCACACAAACTTTGCCCATTTATTAATGCAGCTCTTTCTGTTCCCTCATTCACCACAGGGAAGTGGTGAACAGTTTTCTTATCGTGTTTATGTTTACTAAAACGTTATATACCGCTTAACTGTAGTAGAAGAAAGCGGTTTACAGAGATATATACATAATGCAGATTAAAAATTAAAATACAACTAAAATATTTAAAAAGAACTCCAATAATAAACAGAAAAGCCTTCAGCATTCATATGAAGACCATTCACTCTCTCGACCAGATTCCTTGTAAAATGTTTATGTTCAGCAAAACCACTAGTGTAGTCTAATATTATCCAAATCGACCTCAAAAGATCTTTTAGCAAATTCTTAAACCTTTTAAAATTTACTTCTGGTAGACTATTCCACAGATGGGGAGCCAAATAAAAGAAGGTCCCGGCTTGAGTTGAGGCCCATCTGTCAAATTTTATTATGCAGGAGCTTCATTATCTATCTGTGATATTCCACTTAGCCATGATGTCAACAATGCCACTAATATGGTAGAGGAAACACACTGCATTTGCATGAGTCTAAGAATGTCAATACATGTGAAAGCCTATTTTAGATAAAATGTAGAAATCAAAATTGGCATGTCCTGATCAGGATATGTACAATTCCAGTACTACTTTAGAAAAGGATCTGCCTAAGTAGAGCACCAATTAATTCCAATCATCGGCAATTATAGTTAGTGCCAATTTGTGCCTAATTTTTCAATTAACTTATGTGTACAACTGGCGTTACACTATAATCTATGCATGCAATTTTGCCACTAAGTGTGAAAATGTGCATGCAAGATTATAGAATGAGGGGGCTAGAGGGTAATTTTATAAAGTATTTATTTTCACATGTAAAATATTGATTTATGTGAGTAACTGAATTTTATAAAATTAGGTCATGCATAAAAGTACACCTGATACAAGATAAAGCATACAGTAGGACGCCGAGTAGCCAAATGCCGATCATCCAGATGTCCAATTATCCGGACCGGCATCACCCCCAGTCTCCATGTCCCATAGATAGTTGGAAAACTAAAATTGCTCACCAGAAGGATGCAGAACCATCTGGAGGTGGATAGCAAGAAGTCCCCGTGAAGCTCTACTGTGTTGCGAGTGCCTGCATGCCTTGCATGTTCATATATATGTGCATATGCATCAATATGAGGCTGCTACTCAGCGGAACTTCATAAGTACATAAGTATTGCCATACTGGGACACAAAGGTCCATCAAGCCCAGCATCCTGTTTCCAACAGTGGCCAATCCAGGTCACAAATACCTGGCAAAAAGCTTCACGGGGCCTTCTTTCTATCCAGCTTCAGGCAGTGCCGTATCCTTCTGGTGAGCAATTTGAATAATCCAAAGTCTTTTTCCAGTTATCCGGATTTATGATTATCCAGACCAACCCCTGCAGAGGATAGTCCAGATAATCTGCGTTGTATTTGTACAGTAGACATGCTCAGGGTCAGCATTTGGGTGGAGCATAGGAGAGAAGTCATGATTTCTATGGCTTCCCACAGACTAGTTCAAAACATGCAGGTGTACCCACATCATCTAGCAGGTTCAGATAGAGCATACAGACTTGTGCTGTATTCTATCATCTCTTTGTGCAACTCCTACAATCCATTATTTCTCTATTTCCACCAGGTGGAAGACATGTGATCTGTAGATCCTAGAATGGACAGGCATGCTAGCTTCGAGTCCAGCCTGTCAGCTGGCTCCCAGAGCATACAAGTGATACCGCAGGCTGTAAGGGGCAAACATAGAGGCCAGTGGGTCTGTACCCCCCTCCCCCATAATTGCTCTTATCTCAGCTTAAAAAGAGGATGAGTTTTAAATGCCACTTGTCTGCACTAAGGGGATGGAACTTTGATTGGAATACAGGGTGAATAAGTCTGCTTCTTGCTTTCTACTAATTCCTCAGTGATTCTTCCTCTTCTCTTTCAACAGCTCCTGCTTTGCCTCTCCAGAGTTCCCCTCACTGACCCTTTCTGCCAGCACTATACTTTTTGTTTTCCTCGTGGCTTGTTTATCATGGCTCTGCACCAGTGGTGTGCTGGTAAATGTTTAACAACAGGCTCTCTCCCCGGTCCCCCTCTGCACCCCCCCCCCCCGTCACCCTCTGCGCCCTCCCCCCCAAATTGCAGAGCTGGCTATAGCTGGGGAGAGAGCCTGGGGGTGGGGGTGGCAATGCATTACTCCAGGAAAAAAAAATTAAACGATCCCAGGTTCCAATCTAATTCATGTTTAATGTGCGATAAAATGCCATAAATAAGTAAATAAATATAAACTTTTAATGTTGAGCACCTGATTCTCAAAGTGAACATATTCCAAACACTATAATGAAAATAAAATGATTTTTTTCTACCTTTGTTGTCTGGTGACTGCTTTTCTGATCATGCTGGCCCAGTATCCGATTCTGCTGCTATCTGTCCTCTTAACTCCGTTTCCAGGGCTTCCTTTCCATTTATTTCTTTCCTTTCCTCCTTTCTTCTTCATTTCTGGTCCTCAGCTTCTGCCTATTTTCTTCACCCATGTGCAGTTTTTCTCCTCTCTTCCTTTTCCCTCATCTCATCTCCTTCCTCACTCTTCCCTCCCCTCCATCCATGTCCAGCATTTCTTCTCTCTCCCCTCCTCTCCCCTGCCCTCCATCCACCCATGTCCAGCAACCCTTCTCTCCCCCTGCCCTGCATGCACCCATACCCAGTGACCCTCCTTTCCCCTGCTCTCCATCCACCCATGTCCAGCAGTGACCCTCCTCTCCCCTGCCCTGGATGCACCCATACCCAGCAGCTACCCTTCTCTCCCCTGCCCTGCATGCACCAATACCCAGTGACCCAGTAACTTCCCAGTGACTTCCCTATGAGGAAAGGCTAAAGCGGCTGGGGCTCTTCAGCTTGGAGAAAAGGCGGCTGAGGGGAGATATGATACAGGTCTATAAAATAATGAGTGGAGTGGAACGGGTAGATTCGCTTGTTTACTCTTTCCAAAAATACAAGAACTATGGGGCACGCAATGAAGATACAAAGTAGTAAATTTAAAACGAATCAGAGAAAATATTTCTTCACTCAATGTGTAATTAAACTCTGGAATTCGTTGCCAGAGAATGTAGTAAAATCAGTTAGCCTAGTAGGGTTAAAAAAAGGTTTGGCTAGCTTCCTTAAAGAAAAGTCCATAAGCCATTATTAAAATGGACGTGGGGAAAATCCACTGCTTATTTTTAGGATAAGCTGCATAAAATGTATTGTACTGTTTTGGGATCTTGCCAGGTACTTGCAACCTGGATTGGCCACTGTTGGAAACAGAATGCTGGGCCTGATGGACCTTTGGTCTGTTCCAGTATGGAAATACTTATGTACTTTTGTACATTGTTTCTGCACTGCCTGGCCAGTGGTTCATTATAGCTGGATCATTGCTTCTATACTGCTGCCTTGTTTAGCCATTCATATTGCTTCCTGACTGTTGAACCAATGGTTTGGTATAGCTTGGTCACTGTATTCGCATTTCTTGGTCACTACTCCTGCTCTGTTTAGCCAATGTTTCTAATTATTTGTACTTGATTGTGAATTGCCCTTTGATGCTCCCAGGAAGGACAGTATAGAAAGCTGAAATAAACCATAAACCATAATCATATTTTCTTAGAGCAGAGATGTAGAACCCTGCCTCTTGAGTGCAGCAAGCAGGTTTGGTGCTATGCTACCAAATGTATGCCATTTGAATTAAATTTTATTCAAAGTAGAAATACTGTCTTAGCATTTCTTAGTTTACATGAATGTAGAGTTGGTCTTACCAGCCTGGATGTCAGCAGTGGAAGAAAATGTTCTCATGTTCTTACGGATGTCATATATAGTGAAACGCTGTACTGCCAGGCAGGGGTAAAGCCACAGGTTGTCTCAGGAGGGCCTGAGTCTGTCCTACCAGCGCTGACTCTCCCCTGCTGGTTCGCGCTTCAAAATGGCCGCCGAGACTTCAGCAGAAGTCTCGCAAGGCCGCCTCTGGAAGTCTCGGCGGCCATTTTTAAAGTGCAAATCAGCAGGGGAGAGTCAGCGCTGGTAGCGGGCAGGCAAGACTGCCTGCCCCGAAGAATTAGAAGAGTCAGGTGAGGTCGGTGACGTGAGGGACCGGATCAGGCAGGCGATCGATCGGGCGGGCGGGAGGGAGGAGAGCCGGCTCGCACTAGGGAACAAGCGGCTCGCAAGTCGGTACAAAATTCAACAACCGGCTCTTGCGAGCCGGAGCGAGCCGGCTCCAGCACACCACTGCTCTGCACTATCTGCTGCTTTTGTTAGGCATGGAGTCATGGCAGTACCCTTGGAGGTGGATAAGCATTGTTCTTACTATAGAGCCAGACAGTCTTATTTGGACAAGTGGAGGAGTAGCCTAGTGGTTAGTACAGTGGACGTTGATCCTGGGGAACTGAGTTCAATTCCCACTTCAGCTCCTTGTGACTCTGGACAAGTCACTTAACCCTCCATTGCTCCTGGTACAAAATAAGTACCTGAATATATGTAAACGGCACACTTATCTCTCTCAGAGAGTCTAGAAGAAGGCACTTTGAGTGGATCCTTGTAGGTTAATAACCCATCTCCTGCTGATATTTGTTGGATTATTTGTAGTAAATAATTAGCAGATTTTAGTACACACAGCTTCAGCTTTAGAAATGTTAATTTCTTTCTTCATCTCTCTCTCATTCACCCCTGAATAATTCACTGCTGAGTCACTTTAAAGTTGAAGTAACAAAACATCTGTTTACTCACAGTTTGTAGTTAGATTATAATCAGACAGGCTTATATATACATATTACTATACATTTGTCTTATCAGCTCCTTCCATGTGCTTAGATGGTAATGGATGCTCACACCACCATAGATCCTCTCAGGTTAGGAGAGATCATGAGCTCCATGTGCTCCATGTGCTGCATCTGCTGCATCTATCCCCCACAGGAAGTTGCATAGCTGTGTGACCTCTCTAAGTAATTCACATCAGAGGTCACAGAGTAATCACAGAGAAATAATAGGTGACAGGCAATGCATGTAAAATACAATTACATTCCAACAAACCCCTTCTCATGCATAACTGTCATGCAATTATTTATTCATACAAAGTCCAAGCTTTATACGCAGATTCACAAAATGTTCTCTGGGTAACGGTTTGGTCATGATGTCAGCTGTCATCTCACTGGTGTGACAATAGTATAGACTGATGACCCCTTCTTTCGCCAACTCTCGCACGTTGTGGTATTTCGTTGCGATGTGCTTGGTGCGTGACTGAACCTTGTCATTCTGTGACAGTCGGATGCAGCTCTGATTATCTTCCATTATCTGGATTGGTCTCTGTTCAGCTATTCCAAAATCCAGCAAAAGTTTTTCAATCCACATCAGTTCTCTGCACGCTTCCGATACGGCCACATATTCAGCTTCTGTAGAAGACAGACTCACAATACTTTGTTTATGACTGGCCCATGAAATTTGTACATTTCCATACATAAACACATATCCACTTGTGGATTTATAATCAGAATGATCCCCTGCCCAATCTGAATCACAGTAACATATTAGTTTTGGATTACTATTGGCTGAAACCTTTAATTTACAATCAATGGTACCCTTTAAATACCTTACCATCCTTTTAACTGCAGTCCAATCTGATTTGGTAGGTGAGCTGACCCTTCTGCTCAAAATTCCTACTGCATTTGCTATATCAGCCCTGTATGTGGTAGCTAGATATAAAAGCTTACCTATGGCTGATCTATATTGGATGTTATCTGGTAAAGGTTCTCTTACTGTTTCATCCTTCAGAAAATCAGTGATCATGGGAGTGCTTACAACTTGGGCATCTTGCATACCTAAACTTTCAATAAGCTCATTTATTTTCTGCTTCTGGCTTAGAAGATAAGAACCATCATTTTGTTTCTCAATTTCTATACCAAGATAGTATGACACATTACCAAGTTCTTTTATCTCAACATTGAGGTTTAAACACTTTACAATGTCCTTGTACTCTTGCTCACTTTTGCTTGCAATGAGCAGATCATCAACAAAAGCTAAAATGTATGCATATTGTCCATTTCTGCACCTAGTGTACAAGCATTTATCTGCTTCACCTTGCTTAAATTCTAAATTTGTCAATATTTCATGCAATTTATCATTCCAACATTTTGCACTTTGCTTTAATCCATAAAGACCTTTGTTTAATTTACACACTAGCTGTCTTTGTTTTGTATTTATGAAACCTGTTGGCTGTTCCATGTACAAGTCTTCAGTTATATCTCCGTGAAGAAATGCTGTTTTCACATCAATGTGGTTGACTTGCATGCCTTTTGAGACTGCAATGCTCAGAAGTGTTCTTATTGTCGTGTGTTTCACTACAGGTGCAAACACTTCATCAAAATCTTCTCCATATTTTTGAAGATATCCCTTTGCCACTAATCTGGCTTTATACCTTTCCACTTTTCCTTGTGCATTCCTTTTTAACTTGAATACCCATTTGCATCCTATAGCTTTCTTGCCAGGAGGTAATTTTGTAAGAATCCAAGTATTATTTTTATCCAATGCATCAATTTCTTCCTGTGCAGCTTTATGCCATTCAGCAGCTTCTTCTGCTGGCATTTTCTCAATCTCATCCCATGTTAAGGGCTCTTGAGCTTCTGCTGACTTTGTTAGGTAAGACAGTCTTGGGGGTGAAACACCTTTGTTTTCCCTGGATGAGCGTCTGACAACAGGTTGGTCTGACCTTTCCGCATCCTCTAAATCTGAGAGTTCTTCTCCAATTGATTCCCCTTCTCCAACTGTACTGTCTTCTTCAATGATCCTTTCTGTGTCTGCTTCCTCTGCCTGTTCCTCGTTAGATACAGATGAGTTGCTTTCAGACATCTGCCTTGGTATGGCATTTATATACACTGGCATGTCTATTATGGTTCTAGTTTCATATTCTGGATGATAAGGCTCATCTGGGATAATCCAGCCTTTATCAACCCTTTTGTTTTCATCAAAATATGTAACATGTCTTATGCCAACAATGCCAGTTTTCAGATTCAAAATTCTATATCCTTTGTGTCCTGGAGCATAGCCAACTAAAATGCCCCTTTCTGTTGTGGAATCCAGCTTATGCCTTCTTTGCTTTGGTATATGAGCATATGCTGTACTTCCAAATGTTCTTATGTGTGACAGGTTTGGCTTCCTACCATGCCATGTCTCATGTGGTGTGCGCTCAGCGCCTTTAGTTGGCATTCTGTTTTGTAGGTACACTGCTGTGAGAATGGCTCCCCCCATAGTCTTTTAGGGAGATTGCTATCTGACAGCATACACCTGGTCATTTCCACAAGTGACCTAAATTTTCTCTCTGCAACAGAATTTTGCTCTGGTGTATAAGCTACTGTTGTGATATGCTGAATGCCTTCTTGTTCTAGAAATGTGCGCATGCTTTGTGAAGTGAACTCACCACCATTGTCGATCTGAAGAACCTTTGGTTTTCTTTCAAATTTATTGCTCACCATGGCTACGTATTTCTTCAGCATGTCTGTGACTTGACTTTTCTCTTTCAGCAAATAGGCCACACAATATCTAGAGAAATCATCCAAGAATATTAGCACAAATCTGTTATTTCCCAATGATGGGATATTAAACGGTCCACATAAGTCACTGTGTATTAAGTCCAGCACTTTATTACTCCTATTTCCTGTGTATGCAGGAAATGAGGGTCTCACACCTTTTTGAGTAACACAGTCTATGCATTTCTCCATTTTACCAGCATCTGCACTTATCTGAATGCCAGTGGCTAGTTGCTTACTGTAAAGATCCTGGATCACCTTAGAATCACGATGTCCCAGGCGGCGGTGCCAGATTTCCAGACTACATTTACCATCATTCTTCCTTACTTGCGCCATATGTGAGGCTTCACCTGAAATGCTCAGTTTATAAACATCATTATGCATAAAAGCTTCAGCATACACTTCATCATTTTTAGAGATTGTGCACTTACTGTTTTCAAAATGAATCACAAATCCCTTCTTATCTAATGTAGATACACTAAGCATATTGCAAACTGCTTGGGGAATATACAAGACATCACTTACAGGAATTTCTTTAACTTCATTAGACACTTTGCATTTTAAGAATCCAATACCTTTTGCTTGGATCTTAGCAGTCCCTGCGTTTGCAGTTTTAAGAATACCTTCCTCTGGACACATTTCCTGAAAGAAATCCTTACAATTGGTTAAATGGCATGTGCTCCCTGAATCCAAAATCCAAGTACTTTCATTTGAATTATTATTTACCATAGTCAAAGATTTTTCTGTCATTAGAAAGCCCTTGTGTTTATCTTTGTCCTTCATACATTTCCTGGTTTGAAAATTCTTTAGTTCCATTGGCTTAGGTGAGCTAGAGGGAGTGTTTTGTGTTTCCTTACACCATTTAGATACATGTCCCTCCTTTCCACATGAGTAGCAAATCAGCTTGCCCTTGGGTGGAGTTTTCCCATAGCTCCGCCTTCCTCTGTTCTTTGCCAAGAAATTTGTTTCATTTCTCTCTGACTTGCTTTGAGAACACATCTCCTCAGAATCATTTATTATGCATTCCTGCCTTAGTTTTGATGTTGTCTGTTCAAAAGATTGCCCTTCAATGGCCTCATTTACAGACCTAAAAACATCAAACTTCTTTGATAGTGAGGTAAAAAGAAATGCTCTTTTCAATGCATCACACATGGGAATTCCAGAAAGTTCTAGCTTTTGAAATGAAGACATAAGATGCATAATGTGATCATTACATTTACTTTTATCCCTTAATTTGGTTTCATTCAACTCTGCTAACCAAATTGGTTGCTGCTTTGCATATGTAGTTGCATACATAGTTCTCAGTTTATATAAAATGTCCTTTGGTGTATCTTTTCCCTCCACTAATATGGCTTGTTTCTCTGAGAGAGCTTCCAAAAGCATGCACTTCACATAATAGTTTGCATTGTCCCATTCAGCCATATTTTCAGCTGTTCTGTCTTGGTCTAAGCATATATTTAATCCTTTTGCTCGAAGGAGACATATGAATCTTAGTTCCCACTGCCGATAATTAAACTCAGTTAATTTAGGCACCTTGAGAGAATAGAACAATGGTGAATTTCTTCCCTCAGCCATTTTCTTAGCCTTCTGTCTGCTGTGTGGGGGGAGAGAGAGACAGACTGAATCTTTCCTTTAAAACTTAAGAGAAAAATGTGGCCTTTTTTTCTGCCTGGTAATATTTCTCTTCTTTTTCAATTCCTGGACCCTGGGCCCATAACCCTTTTGTTGGATTATTTGTAGTAAATAATTAGCAGATTTTAGTACACACAGCTTCAGCTTTAGAAATGTTAATTTCTTTCTTCATCTCTCTCTCATTCACCCCTGAATAATTCACTGCTGAGTCACTTTAAAGTTGAAGTAACAAAACATCTGTTTACTCACAGTTTGTAGTTAGATTATAATCAGACAGGCTTATATATACATATTACTATACATTTGTCTTATCAGCTCCTTCCATGTGCTTAGATGGTAATGGATGCTCACACCACCATAGATCCTCTCAGGTTAGGAGAGATCATGAGCTCCATGTGCTCCATGTGCTGCATCTGCTGCATCTATCCCCCACAGGAAGTTGCATAGCTGTGTGACCTCTCTAAGTAATTCACATCAGAGGTCACAGAGTAATCACAGAGAAATAATAGGTGACAGGCAATGCATGTAAAATACAATTACATTCCAACAATATTGTCCACGGTTCTCTCACAGAAACCAGGGGAGCAGCAGAACTGACTCCATTTCAGTACAGCAGATTTCCAGTTGCTATGTTCCCTGATATGTATACTTTGCTTCTGTCTCAGAGTTCAGTTGCTCATGAAACGTCTACTTTTTTTCTGACTAGAATTTGTGTTGTTAATACACCAAGCTTATCTTTTAAAGTGGGGTCATTCTTCTGGGATTTCTTTCAATCATTCTCTTCCTGAGGATTCTTTGCCTCAAAAATAAAAACCACCTTAGACTGGAAAATTTAGAATGACTAGAAACACAGTTTGTTCCTGTGCTTCAAGATCTTAAGATAGCCCTTAGAAAAAGGAGAGATTCCTATTGAGGAAGGGGATGATCCTAAAATTTTCAGATTGTTTCATGAGGAAGAGTTGCCTGGTTTAATTATTAAAGGGCGACTAAAATGATAGCAGGGATGGGATGACTTCCCTATGAAGAAAGATTAAGGAGGCTAGGGCTTTTCAGCTTCGAGAAGAGACGGCTGAGGGGAGACATGATAGAGGTATATAAAATAATGAGTGGAGTGGAACAGGTGGATGTGAAGCATCTGTTCACGCTTTCCAAAAAATACTAGGGCTAGGGAGCATGCGATGAAACTACAGTGTAGTAAATTTAAAACAAATCGGAGAAAAGTTTTCTTCACCCAACGCATAATTAAACTCTGGAATTCGTTGCCGGAGAACATGGTGAAGTTGGTTAGCTTGGCAGAGTTTAAAAAGGGGTTAGACGGTTTCCTAAAGGACAAGTCCTTAAACCACTACTAAATGGACTTGGGAAAAAGCCACAATTCCAGGAATAACATATATAGAATGATTCTACCTTGTTTCCTGATAGGTATCTTTTTCATTTTGTTTTGTTTTGTTTTTTGTTTTAAATGGCTAAACTGTATTGCAAATAAAAGTTAAAATTCTAAACTAGGATTCCCTGTGACTATCAGCTCTGTATTTCTTATTTGAGCTGCGCTGCAAAACTAAAGTTAAAAATCTAAACTGTTGTTTCCTCTGACACTGATACTATGGTAAACTAGAATAGTCCCTTAACTGCTAGCCTATGAAACTGTAATAGAGACTTTAAATGCTAAACAGAGAGAACCCTAAATTCCTTAAACTGCCTTTGCTAAATAAGTAAAGTAACTTAAAAATAAAGACATTCAGATAACCTATATGTACATCCAAAAAAAATCAATAAAGTCAATATCAAAGGTTAAAGTAAATTGTAAATGAGAATTTAAGAAATTCAACCAATCAAAAAATGCAAGAGGGATTCCTGTGTCCTTTCCCAAAAAACAAAATATCATCTATAAACCTTTTCGAAAAAAGGATATATTGAAACCAATGAAACTAATACAATAATTCCTCTTCAAATTGTGCCATAAACAGTTTGGCTACAGAGGGAGAAAGGGACACCCCCAATGTCATGCCCTGTACCTGCTCACAGAAATCTCCCCAAAACCAAAAGTAATTTTTCCGAATCACTAACTCAGCCAACTTATATAAAAATTTAGCGGAAGTTTTCTGTCGTTCAAAAGGTTCACTCAAAACCCAAGTTATAATTGCTAATGCTTCATGTTGCGGTATCATAGTATGTAACGATACCATCTCTAATAAAACCAAAATACTTGGTATTACAGGCAGTTACAGGCACCTTCTGCAGTTCTCTCAACAAATGAATGGTATCTTGCAAGTAAGATCACACAGATAATACTTTAGGTTTCAAAAATAAATCTACAAACTTTGGGGCCCTTTGTTTTGTTTAGTTTAAGACAAAAAAGGCCTAGTGGATTTGAATTTGCAGCAGAAAACCAGCTGATAAATTTTAAGCTGCAAGGACAAAACCAAAAAGAAAACAAGGAAAAAATGATGAGCTTTAAAAGATAAAGGGATTGCCAAGTGTGTAATGACTAAATGTAGTCAAAGGCCGGGAAATCTCCCTGTTTTAAAACAAGGGAGCTGAATCAATCATCAACAGTCGGGCTGTCACCAAATGTTTTGTTTAGGGTGTATTTATCCCTCCCAATATGGCAGTTCTCCTACCAATACATAGGAATGGAACAAATCACTCAAGGCTGAGATTGAGAAAGCAATTAGACACTTTTATTTCTTAACCACCAAGTATAATTACAATTAGCCATTGCCCAGTAAGTGCAGTTTACAGAACACTATTTGTGATGAGAAGTACAACTCAAGTCAAATCAGCAGTTCTCATCGGGAGGACAGCAAGCAATACAACCATTGGTATTATCAGAATCTGATTCTCCAACGTAATGCTCTATTTCAATCACTTATATACACTTCACTTAACATACAAGTCTATGGACTTCCTGAGCTTAGGCCTGCCTTTTTTTTTATCTTCCTCAAAACACTTTCTGTGGCACCTGGTCATCTTCCTGTGGAATTACCCAGTTCTGTCTTTCTGAACATCTGTTACCACCATATTGCCATATTCATGCAACTCTGCAAGTTAAACCCCCGCCCTTGGGGGTTTCTGCTTGCTCTGCAGTGTCCCAATAGCTCATGAGCCTTTGAGCAACACTGGAGTTCAAGTCAGAGTCATAGGCCTGTAAGTTTTTCTCTCAGTTTAGATCCTGAACCAAAGTCAGGCCTGGAACCAAATAATAATAATATTCACCTTTTACTAAGCTGCATAAGCGCCTACTTGCGCCTATACACGCCTAATGCACATCAGTTCTGAGCTACCACCCGGTTACCACTGGACATGCAGCTCATATGCACGTCAGAAAATATTTTTATTTTCTGGCGCATGGGCGGTAATCAGCATTTGGACGTGCATTGACCGTTACCGTCTGGTTATTGCATGAGACCTTATCTCTAAGTCAATGGTTGGCGGTAAGGTCTCAGACCCAAAATGGACCCTGCACCAATTTTCATTTTGCCGCACGACCATTCCCCCCCCCCCCCCCCCCCCCCAAGGCATTTTTGACAGGTGCGCTGAAAAATAATCCTGTACACGGCCAAAACATGTGCCTATACTACTGCAGGACATTTTTCAGTGCACCTTAGTAAAAGGACCCCTTACTGAATGGTTCTAAAAAACAGCGTTGAATAGACACTATGGGACGGCCTGGTAAAGACTGAATACTTTTGTGGATTTTAGGAACAAAACATATCCTAGAAGTTACAGGATGTTCACAACATAAATAACTCATTTATTTCATAGTTATCATATTAATCAAGAAAGCTTGACCCACCACCTCTTTAACGGCTTTTTGTACTGACTTTACACTGTCATGATCTAATTTCCTATAAGCAGTATGATCTAACAATTGTCTCTCAGCTTCCCTGATATACGTTATAGGTGGTTGTATACAGGGGCGTAGCCAGACCTCGCAGAGGAAGGGGGCCAGAGCCCAAGGTTTGGGGCACATTTTAGTCTGCCGCCCCGCTGCCTCACCCCCCCACCACCACCTCGCCGCTCTCTCTCACCTCCTCATCACTCCCCCTCTCCTCCTCGCTACTTCCCCTCACCGCCTTGTCGCTCCCCCCGAAAAACAAATACCTTTGCTGGCAGGGGTCCCCCAACCTCCGCCAGCCGAAGTCTTCTTCAGTCTCTGGCGCAGCCACGTTCACTGCCCTGTTCTTTCTTCTTGTGGACGTCCTCCTGTGCAGTGCAGGCTCCTTTACGTGAAACTGAGCATGCTCAGTTTCACGTAAAGGAGCATGCACAGGAGGACTTCAGCAAGAAGAAAGAGCAGGGCAGCGAACGCAGATGCACCAGACACCGGCACTGAAGGCTTTGGCTGGCAGGGGTTGGGAACCCCCGCCAGCCAAACCATTGGCCCGGATGAAATTTGCGGGGGCCCAGGCTCCCGTGGCCCCACCTAGCTTCGCCCCTGGTTATACAGTCATGGCTCCACCTTTATCTGCCTTCAACACTATTAAATTCAAATTGGAGCATATTTCAAACAATGCTGTACCCTCTTCCCTCATGATGTTAAACCAAACCTTAGAATGTCGAAAAGTCAATCCTAGTTGTTCAAAATCTCTCAAAAGTAACCTTTGAAACATCTGTAAAGAAGTATCTACAGCCCAGGAGAAATCAGATAATTGGCTTTGCAATAAAACAAAGAAACATTCTATAAGCATTGGGATTATTGACTTTGGATCAAGTTCTTTCAGCAGCACATACTGCATGAGCACAGAATATTCAGGCAGATTTTCTTATCAGATATGACCAGGATATGGGAGAATTATAACTTTCCAACAGGATCTTTTAACTCATAGTGAATCATTGGGGGCTGAAAATTATGGACCTAATGACAACCAGCCCCAATGTCAAAATACACTGATATGTCAGCTATTGCAAGGAGTGAAGCTCTCAGGGCATGGATGAATTGGTACAATCCTAGTCTCTGGAAGGCCTTCTGTATGTGTTTCCTCCTTTTCTAATGTTGGGTCATCTTTTGCATTGCACTGCCTTACACCCAGGCCCAGTGGTTTTAGTGGCTCCAGATTTTTCAAGAAGTTCACTGTATGTGGGTCTGATCTAGCTTCACGTGTCTTGGTCCATCAAACTCCTTTAATGCAAAGGCCTACTTCATCAAGGCCCAATTATGATGGAGGATGTCTATCATTTTGGTCTTGAAAGTCAAGATTAAGGAGTTCTCAGAAGACATTATTGCCAATACAGGTGGAAGGAGGGTCAGAGTATTTGGTCTGGAATGGGCACATTTTATTGTTAAGCACATCAAGACAGAGGGAGACAGATGAGGGTTGTGATTCTCTTTTCTCAATATTAGTGTAGCCACCCTCTGCCGAGAGATGACATCAGTCTTACTCTTTTACCTTTCTGTTATCGTGGCTAGCTGAGTTACCTCAGCCTGAACCTAAATCTCAGGAGGGAGGTGTTACAACAGAAATTACTCCATCCATATGAATAAGAAATGGATGAAAACTAATATAAGTTGTTTTTAGAGTGAGTGAATGTGATGTTAAGAATCAGTTGATGGTACAGGATTCTAATTTTCTCACTCAGGTAAAAATGTACATACACTATACTAAAGTGCAAATCAGTTAGTTTTATTGCACTTGCTATTTAAAAACTAATTAAAATGGATTAAAATGTTAAAATTGTACAATAAATAGATTGCAACATACAGCAGAGAGGGTCAAAGTACACAGAAAAAGAAAAGCACAAAGGGCTTTCAAGAATGGAACAAGTGAGCTTTATTGATGACCCGACAAGGGCCATGTTTTGGCATAACTAATACCTGCTTCAGGGGTCTATTCAAGCAATACTATGTATATGAATTATTGCTCAAATAACAGCTGTCATAGCTCAATGTAGTGATCCACTCTGGTGATGAGCAATTAAAGACTGAAGCGGATGAAAACGCTGAAGAAAATGCACCATTTTCCTCAGAGTCCTGCTTTCTGATGTTCTTCAGTGTTGTCCACATTCATACTTTTATATATCTGAGGAAATTCTGAATAAATAATATTTTCAACAGAGAAGTAAATATTCTCTTTTTATCTAAGATCAGAGAATTCCTTTTTCTCTTGAGAAGCTTTATGAGTTCTGCGTTTTTCTCATAAATATCTCAGAATAAATTATTTCTCAGTCAGAATTTATATTTTCTTTGGAAACTGAATTTTTTTTCACTTAAATATTAAACTTTAGGGTGAATATCACTTGGCTTCACAACAGTGAACTGCCCTCAATAGGCCTCCTGACAGAAATTTATCCTTAAATTGAGACGTGATTATCTAAAACCTTTTAAAGTTCTTTCTATAAATGCTCGTTGTCTCAATATTTAAGATATCTTCCAGTAAATTATCCAATATGAAGATTTCCGATCTGAAAAAGAAGGGTTACCTTCAAAAGTTAATAAAAAAATATAGTTAGTCCAATAAAAAAAGTTATCTTCTTTATTTTCTTTTCTCTGTTTTAATTTATTTCTATTTATTACCTTCACTAAACTTAAAATTTCTCCACAAAATATTTTAATAATTCTAGTATTTACCTTCACATACACTTAGAATTCACACTTATATTTATTGTTTACCAACCAACTCTTACTTTCATACTCAAAACGTTCTCACATATCAATTCTTTCACACCTCAAGCAATGCTTCTGCTTTCTTCAAAGGTGTCCGTTGCTCTCCCACTGTTGCTTGCAAGGTTCCTTTACAGAGCAGTTCTGCTAATCAGAGCTCAACTTTCACTGAAATCCCATTAACATTCCTTACTCTATTTTATATTAAATTAACCCAGAAGTAAGTAGGTCCACCCATTGTTACATTATTATTATTATTATTATTATTATTATTATTATTGTTAGCCTTTGTATAGCGCTACCAGACGCACACAGCGCTGAACACCTGATACAAAGAGACAGTCCCTGCTCAAAAGAGCTTACAATCTAAGTAATACAGACAAACAAGACAGTTACGGGTGAGGGAAGTAATGGGTGAGAAGGGATGAAGGGACAAGGGGAGGGCAATTGTGGCTAGGAGCCAAAAGCAGCAGTGAAAAGGTGGGTTTTCAGCATAGATTTGAAAACAGGTAGAGATGGAGCTAGACGTATAGGTCCAGGAAGTCCATTCCAGGCATAAGGTATCGCGAGAGAAAAGGAGCGAAGCCTGGAGTTAGCAGTGGAGGAGAAGGAGGACGACAAGAGAGACTTGTCCAGTGAACGGAGTTCACTGGGAGGAATGTAGGGAGAGATGGTACACGTGGAAATAGTGGCTTTCTAAAATTACTATTTGCATGTGTATATGATCTAGACCTATAAATGTTGCAATTTACACACCTAGATAATTCAAAAATGACTCCATTATCTACTAATTCAAATATCTACTTAGCAAATTTCCTGAATTTTCAGCTAAAAACCAATCTGGTTATGTTCAGCTAGATATTCACCTAAAATAAAGTAGGGGTAGGTATTTAGCGCACTATTAGTTTGATTAATTTTTTTAAATTTTAACTAGGATTACATTTTTTTAAATCATGATCAAAATTTTTAATTCGTGTCTGTTGTCCAGTATTGCTTTCTCTCTCCCCTGCCTATCCTATTTCATCTTGGCATAATGTAACAGAGGGAAGCCATCAGCATCAGTTGCAAGTAGCATGTGGGAATCGATGACGGAGACCCTATGAAGAGCCAGATAAATATTTAAAATAAATATGTGGGAGTAGTGCTGCACTTGGGGGGGGGGGGGGGGTAGCAGGAGAAGAGAGAAATGGGTGTCTGTGTTCAGGGGTAACAGGAAGGAAGGGTTAGGACAGCTGTTGTAGTTGGTGATTCGATCATTAAGCATGTAGATAGATGGGTGACTAATGGGTGTGAGGATCGCCTGATCAATTGCCTGCCGGGTGTGAAGGTGGCAGACCTTACGCACCACCTAGATAAGATTTTAGATAGTGCTGGGCAGGAGCCTGCTGTCTTGGTACATGTGGGTACCAATGATATAGGAAAACGTGTGTGTGTTGGGGGGGGGGGTTCTGGAAGCCAAATTTAGGCTCTTTGGTTGAAAACTGAAATCAAGATCCTCCAGGGTAGCATTTTCAGAATTGCTCCCCATTCCATATGCAGAACCCAAGAGGAAGGCAGAGTTCTGCAGTCTCAATGCGTGGTTGAGACAATGGTGCAAGGATAAGGGATTTAGAATTCTTAGGAGCTGGGCAAAATTCTGGAGAAGGGGGAGCCTGCTCTAAAAGGTTGGCCTCCACCTTAACTGAGATGAAACCAGGCTGCTGACACTAACTTTTAAAAAGGAGATAGAACAGCTTTTAAACTAAGATGGGAGGGTTGGGGAAGCCAACAGTCACCCAGGAGCTCATGGTTCAGTGTGGAGTATCCTTGAAAGATGCCATTGAAACAGGACATTTAGGGGATCCCAATATAGAGGTTTCAATAACAACGAAACTGTACAGGGCACTGTACCAGTGACTTCACAGTAAGAATCCTGAAAGGTAACTTTAAAACCATACAAGAACGTAAGACCTTTGAAGTCAGAATGATTGAATATTTTAACACCCAACAGAAAGGACTTAACAAGGATCTGGGGTTCTTAGCCCATTATAAACCATAAAGCTGTATTTCTCTGTTGATCACCCCACCCCTCACCTCTCCACACCCATCCTGTTAGAATATCAATGATATGCTTTGATGTCCCCATGCATACCTCCTACCCACCCCCATCCTCCCACCCTGTCAGACTGTCATAGTAATGCTTGAATGTTTTCACTTATATACACTGTCAGCTAGCACATTTGCTTATTTCCGATCTGACAAAGAAGGGCAACCTTCGAAAGCTAATCAAGAAATGTATTAAGTTATGTCCAATAAAAAAGGTATCATCTTATTTTCTTTTCCATGTTTTATTTTGTTTGATTTCTATTGATAACCTTAAGAGTGGACTAACACGGCTACCACACTCCTCTACTTAATAACAATGAAAGAAAGCCAGAACTGTTAATGGGAGAACTGAGTAAAGCATGCAAATTATCCCTGTCAACTTCAAAGCAGATTGCAGATGCTAGGAAAAAACAAACTGTCTATATACAAATGCTAGAAGCCTAAAACATAAGATGGGAGAGTTTGAGTATATAGCACTAAATGAAGAGGTAGACATAACAGGCATCTCAGAGACCTGGTAGAAGAAGGACAATCAATGGGTCACTGTGTTATCAGGGTACAAATTATATTGCAAAGATAGAGATGATCAAAATAGAGGGGGGGGGGGCCTGCGCTATATGGTAAAGAAGGAATTGAGTCAAACAAAATAAACATTCTATATGAAACAGCAGTGTGGAATCCTTGTGGACAGAAATTCCATGTGTGAAGGGAAGGAATATACTGGTAGGGCTGTACTGCCGTCCGCCTGGACAGAATGAACAGACAGATGAATAAATGTTTACGGAAATTAAGAACGCTGGCAAACTAGGCAACATTATAATAATGGGTGATTTTAATTATCTCAATATTGACTGAATAAATGCTACATCAGGGAGAGCAAAGGAGGTAAAATTCTCAGATGTAATAAATGACTGCTTCTTCGAGCAACTGGTCCAAGAGCTGACAAGAGGGGGAGCTATTTTAAATCTAGTCCTTAGTGGAATGCAATGTATGGTATGAGAGGTAATGGTGTTGAATCCACTGGGAAACAGTGATCATAACATGATCAAATTTGAGCTGATATCTGGAGTGAAGACACTAAAGAAATCTACTGTAGTAGCATTTAATTTTCAAAAGGATGACTATGACAAAATGAGGGAAATGGTTAAAAAAAAAAGCTGAAAGGCTCAGCCGCAAAGGTTAGGACTTTAAATTAGGTGTGGACATTGTTTAAAAATACCATCATGGAAGCCCAGATCAGATGTATTCTACATTATTAACAAAGGTGGAGAGAAGATCAAATCATAGCCAGGATAGTTAAAAGGTGAAGTGAAAGAGTCTATTATAGCAAAAAAGCTTTCTTCAAAGAATGGAAAAAGGATTTGAATGAAGAAAATAAGAAGCAACATAAGCATTGTCAAGCTAGATTCAAAGCATTAATAAAGAAGACTAAAAGAGAATATGAAGAATAACTTGCCATTCAGACAAAAACTCATAGAAACACCTTTTTCAGATACATCAGAAGCAGAAAGCCTGTGATGGAATCCATGGGACTGTTAGATCATGAAGGAGCAAAAGGGGCACACAGGGAGGACAAGGCCATAGTGGAGAGATTTAATTGCTTTGGTTTTTATGGAAAAAGAAGATGAAAGAGATCCACTTGTACCGGAAATGGTTTTCGTGGGTGACAATGCAGAGGATCTGAATGAAATATTGGTGACCTTGGAAGATGTACTGAGCCAAATTGACAAGTTAACGAGTGATAAATCACCTGGACCAGATGACATATACTCTAGGGTATGGAAAGAACTCAAACATGAAATTGTTGATCTGTTGCTAGTGATTTGTAACCTGTCATTAAAATCGTCATTACTACCTGAATATGGAGACCCTCACAGTTTAAACTGGGGGGGGGGGGGTAATAACATTGACTGAGGCCGAGGGCAGTAAAGGTATGGAAAGGAGAGGGTGACAGGGAAAGTAAGGGTGGGAGGGGGGAAGAGTAACTAGGTGAATGGTAAGGTTTAGGCATTAGATATGGGTTTTACATGGGGAGGGGTGGGAGGGAGTGGAGGTCGAGTGTGGGAAATCGGTAGCAGCTTTTGGGTGATTGGGCCTGTTCTATGGGAATAAAGAGGCATCAGAGGCAGATAAGTGGATATTTGTTAATGATATTGGATGGAAAATAACTCGGGGTGGAACCACCACGAGTAAAATGTGGCTTGATGGCACTGTAAGTCACAGGGGTTAAAGGGGGTAATGTGGGGAAAGTCAGAGCCAGTTTTGTTACCGAATGGCTTAGCCCTCTTAAACCGCTCTGGGAAGTTTAATAGAGTGATAAAGGATTTGTATGTTGTTAAGGAAAGTTAAGTTGGGGAACTGAGTTGTATATTGCTATGTGGTGAATAAAGCTGCAGCCAAATTTTATTACAAAATAAAGTGTTGTTGTGTTATTTAAATATGTAAGGATTTTGAATATATAAGGATTGCAAATGTCAATGTTATGGAGAGTGGCCAATGTAACACTGATGTTTAAAAAGGGTTCAAGGGGATCTGGGAAATTACAAAATGGTAAGCCTGACTTCAGTGCCGGGGGAAATAGTGGAAACTATTATAAAGAATAAAATTATGGAACACTTAGATAACATGGTTTTATGGGTTCAGCCAAGGGAAGTCTTGCCTCACCAATTTGCTTTATTTCTTTGAAGGCATAAATAAGCATGTGAATAAAGGTGAGCCAGTTGATGTAATGCATCTATATATTGAGAAAGCTTTTGACAAAGTTCCTCATGACAGACTCCTGAGAAAGTGTTTTGTGCTGAATTGTTTTCCTTTTGCATCAATACGTCATTTTGCATGGATATTCTCTTTGGCATTTGCCTGTTCCTCTAAGAATCAGAACTGATATTTTGACAGAGAGTTTCTTAAATGGATATAGGATAGCTAAGCAGAGAACAGGTATTTTGTCCTGAGCTAGAATAGTGGAAGTCTTGCCCAGTATTTTAGATGAGAGTGAAACATGATCCAAAAGGAAACCATAAAGAATATGGGGGCTGATATTCAAAGCAGTTTAGGTGGCCGTAGACTGGTTGAATCACTTGGCTGGGGCTAGTCGCTAATTTTCAGCTAAGTGCCATTGAAATTTATGGTTAGCACCTAACTCGAAGCCGGCTATGTTGGGGGCGTTCCAGGGGTGCAGTCAGCACTTGGTCATTTAAGTGCCAATATTAGCCCTTAACCTCTGGATTCTATATAGTGCGCTTAGATTTAGGCGCTGAAATCAGCACGGATTTTATAACACTGCGCATAACTTAATTGGCTTAACAAGCTAATGAGTGCTGATAACAACACTTAACAAGCAATAATGAGCATTAATTTGCACTGATTAGAATTTAGGTGCACAACATACTAAGCGTATTCTGTAACCAGGGGCGTAGCCAGACTTCGGCGGGAGGGGGGTCCAGAGCCCAGGGTGAGGGGCACATTTTACCCCCCGGCGCCGCTGACCCCCCACCACTTTTGACCCCCCTCCCCCGGCGCAGCCACCGCCACCACTTTTGACTCTCCTCCCTCCGGTGCCGCCGACTCTCCCCTTTTGACCCCCCCTTCCCGCCGCCACAAACTGTCCCCTGCTGCTGCCGCCGTCAGGTACCTGTGCTGGCGGGGGTCCCCAACCCCCGCCAGTCGAAGTCCTCTTCAGCGCCGGTCTCCAGGCCGGTGTGTTGCTGCAGCTGATCTGGAAGCATTCTGTTTCTGTGTGAGTTGTCCTGACATCCTGCACGTTCCTCCGTGCAGCCTGTAGGAACCTAGGAATGTGCAGGAAACCAGGAGGACACAGACACAGAATCCTTCCAGATCAGCTGCAGCAACGCACTGGCCCAGAGACCGGCGCTGAAGAGGACTTCGGCTGGCGGGGGTTGGAGACCCCTGCCAGCACAGGTACCTGAGAGCGGCGGCGGGGGAGGGTTGGCGACAGTGAGAAGGAGAGGGTCGAAAGGGTCAGCGGGGGGGCAGGGCCAAATCTGGGGGGGGGCCCATGCCCCCATGGCCCCATGCAGCTACGCCCCTGTCTGTAACGATGTGTGCTGAACTTCTAATGCACGGAGGCAAAAAGGGGTGGGGAAATGAGAATTTCATAAGCATTCCAATATTTAGGCACCTAGTTATAGAATCCACGCGTGGAGATTTACGCCAGGTTTTTGTTGGCTTAAATAGTGTGCACAGATATCGGTGCTGAAATATCAACTAAGCATATTCTATAATCGGCACCTAAATCTAGGAGATTCTATATATGGCGCCTAAAAAATCGGCACTGATTTCAGCACTGATTTTTTAGGCGTCATATATAGAATCTCCTAAGTGGCCAGGTTTAGTGCATAAATGGGACCTCATAAAAGTCTATCCTATTTTTATGCACTTGTCCATGGCCACATACTCTTGAATTCTATATAGCATGCCTAGAGATCGACACTGACATCTGTGCGTATTCTATAACAATGCACGCAATTTAACAAGCTTTAACAAACTAATGAGCACTGATAACGGCACTTAGCAAACAATAATGAGCACTAATTGGCACTGATTACATTTTAATTTAATTTATTGCATTTGTATCCCACATTTTCCCACCGATTTGCAGGCTCAATGTGGCTTACACAGTACCGTAATGGCGATCGCTGATTCCAATTCATTATTTTTATTAGTTTTAAATATAACATCCATCCCAATACATTACGAAATATAGTATAACTTCCATTCCATTAGAAGAACCATATGAAACAAACATATAACTAGATTACTGTCAAAGTTCATAAATTCGAAGTAAGTATACAACCGGTATACAAAAAGGAAGTAGTATAAAAAGAAATGATAACTTAAAGGGAAAGACTAAGGACAGAGGGGAAAATTAAGAAAGGGAAGAAAGGGGAAAGGGAGATCATAATATTGTGCTCAGATGGCTAACTAGTAGAGGTGGCGATCGCCGATTCCGATATAAACAGCTACACAGTGATGTTATGGTAGAATAAGGTTCACGTGGAACAAACATATTAGGGAGTTGTATAGAGGAAGAGCCTTAGGCGCACAACTCGCTAAGCATATTCTGTAAGGATGTGTGCTGAACTTCTAATGCATGCAGGCAAAAAGGGGCATGGTTATGGGCGGGGAACTGAGTGTTTCATGGGCATTCCAAAATTTAGGCACCTAGTTAAAGAATATGGCTAGTGCGTGTAAATGGATGCGTGTAGATTTAGGCACTGAAAAATCAACTGAGCTTTTTTCAATAATTGACGTCTACATTTAGGTGCTGATTATAAAATATACTTAGTCACTCAGTGCCGATCTTTTAGGTGCCATATATAGAATCTCCCCTTAAAAAGCCAAAGCCTGCACAGGTCCCGGCTTTGAATATCTGAGAATATCTCCATCAGTGGTGAGCAAAACGCTCACTGCCACCAGCTGAATATCAGACCATTTATGGGGATTAATACATTCCGTTCTTAAAAATGCACAATAAGCCAGGGCCTGTTTATGGGTTAGAAAGGCAATTGATTACCCAAATTCCAGGGAGTGTGATGAGAATTTATGACTCCTATAATGATATTGGTTCTTTCATACTGTGATTTCTTTGAATCAAGATCAAGAGGATAGTATGTAATACAGGAACCCTGTATTGTTATAATTCATCTTCCACTGGTACTCGATGAATTGTAAAAGATGTTACAATATCAGTTGGTGAAATGCACTTTCTTTTCATCAAAAATGCACCATTTTGGCAGTGTACCAGTATTTAATTATGTGACATGTCATTTCCCAACTCGTAAAGTATTCTTTTACCATTTTGATTCAGTAACGTAAGTATTCTGAAATAATGGGAAATAAGTTTTTCTGCAAACAATGGGAGAACAAAAAAGGCACAAAATGAGTTCTTCTTTGGCTCTGCCATGCAAATCAATACACGAGACATGGTAATGCTCGAATTTTGCTGGTGTATGCATGAAAGAGATAGACAGGCTGTGTGTCCTTTTCCAGTTATCATTAGAGAACTGTTTGTGCATAGCACACATTTCTTAGTCTAGTATTTACACAGCTTAATGGGGTTTTGAAAGGTCAAAATCAGAACTATAGACACTGCAAATTGCATAAAGCAGTATTGTAGCATTCCTGGTGCTGAGGATAAAAGATTTGCACACAGTTTCTTTCAAAGGAAGTTTTCATTGGACTTAATTCACTCAAGTTTGGGACTTACAAAAAAACTGGTCTGCAGAAAGATGCCAATAGCTTGAATGAATGAAAATAATTACATCCTAAGTGTAAGAAAATATTGAGAGGCCCTGTATGTATCGCACTGTTTTAGATTGGTTCTCACTCTGAATAGCATAATATATTATCATTCATTCCACTAAAAGCAAAATGTTTGACTTTCACACTTAAAAAAAAAAAGACACAGAGGGGAGTGATCTGCATGAACTGGGAGGAACACCTCCAAATAAAGGCAAAGGTGGGTGTGTGTGTGTTTGGGGGGGAAGGGGGTAATCTGTATAGAGTGACAAATGCAACCCTAGCCATCTTCCTGGGCAGACTACATGAACCATGCTGGTCTTTGGCACATGTTGCTATGTTATGTAGATCAGTGAAACAAATTCATATGTTACTTCGTTTTGAACTATATTGTGAAAAATGTAGAAGGGTATGAAGACTTTTCCAACACACTGTAATATAATAGCAAGGCATGCACAAATAAAGCCATACAGATTATACAAAAATGACCTTAGCTCTCTCAGACTGATACATTTATCAAAGTCACCCTGGAATAGTGATACTTTACATAATTCTCTGAATATAGTCAGATCCTTCTCTACCTAAAGTTCATGTGAGATGCAAGTCCAATGTATTGCTCGTATGCAGAAGAAAGCCTTTTTATTATTTCCCAGAAATATGGTTTTAGCCTGAATCTCAAGAAGTGAATGTTGCAAAAATCATAGTGTTCTCTTTGGTACTTGTGGGGGTAAATAAAGGGGTATGCAGCCTGAAAATGTGTCATTTCCTGTCTCAATGCCAGGATTTTTTTTTTTTTTTGGGGGGGGGGGGGCGGTTATTGTGTCATGGGAGTAATCTTTGTTATCAGGCTCTATATTTCACCAGACCTCAGCAGTACCACTCCAGCAGCTTACAATCTCATTGTTGCCTAAGCTTAATGCACCACATCATCACTGGTCTATTGTTTACTGAAAATTGTCCAACAGCTTATTCAATAGTTTATTAACTCCAAATTACTGCTCTTCTTATTCATTAACTTTAAAAAGTAAGATACTTTCACTTAGCATATTCTGGTTCAAAACTTCATAATCCAAAACGGTAAGGGGACTCAGTCATGTGTGTGTAGTTCTTCTCTGGGTTTGTTCAGAGAGCGGTGGTTGCAGGCTCTTTAATTGCTTTGCTTCCATGCACCTGTGTCTGCTCTCCATCTGCCTGGCTTCCCATGCTTCTCTCCTAATGGTCTTCCGGTTCCTCCTTCCCCTGCTCTTGTCCTATGGCTGTGCCCCTTCTCCCTGCTGATGTCAGATGCCAGCACTTTATCAGCTGAGCTCTTCCTGGACTCCATGCTTCAACTTCTACTTTGGTAGGTGTTACTTGCTCAGTAGTTTGCTTCTTATCTACTTGTCCCTCGTTGCTGACTTTGCCTGTACCTGGATCACTCTCTTGCTTTCTGCCTGCCTACTAACTTTACCTGTACCTGGATTACTCTCTTGCCTGCTGCCTGCCTATTGACTTTACCTGTGCCTGGATTACTCTCTTGCCTGCTGCCTGCCTACTGACTTTACCTGTGCCTGGATTACTCTCTTGCCTGTTGTTTGCCTATTGACATTGCCTGTACCTGGATTACTCCTCTGTCTGCTGATTGCCTGTTGACATAGCCTGTTCCTGGATTACTCCCCTGCCTGCTGCCTGCCTATTGGCTTTGCCTGTACCTGGATCAGTCTCTTGCCTGCTGCCTGCCTGGCCGATAAGTTCACCACCCCGCTTCCAGCTTTGTCTCGTAAGTCCTGCAGGCCGCCCGCACCTAGGGGCTCAACCTCTGGGGAACGGCAGTCAGCGCAGGTGAAATCTGGGGGTGTCCGTCCGCCAAGCAGAACCTGGTCCGAGTACCAAGCTCAGCAGCACTCTACTTGGTACAAGAACTCACAAGTCTGACAGTAAGCCGAAGCCATGAGTTTGCTGGACAAACCCGACCTGTCTGAATTGGCCCAGGTTCTTCAGCAGCAACAGGCCCAGCTACACTGTCTGTCTGGAGTTCTACAGGATATGTGTTCCAAGATGTCAACCCTTCAATCCCAATGACAGCCTCCTGCTGCGTTGTCCGGATCTGTGTTGCTCTACTCAGCGCCACTCTCAGAGACCATCTCCTCGGACGCCGCGCCCTTCTTCTCCCAAAGGTGCAACAAGCTCTACTTCTTGAGTTCATGAAGAGCCAATGGTTATCAGATGGCATTGCCTCTCTGAAAAGGAGAGGGCTCAACGTCGGGACAATCAACTTTGCCTCTACTGTGGGCAGGCTGGCCACGTCCTAAGATATTGTCCAAATAAACCAGGAAATGCCTCAGGGTCACTGAAGGGGGTGGCTCTGGGTCGTTTTTCGCCTCTTCCAGATAACCTTGTCTCTGTTCCAATCTCCTTGCATTGGAAAGAATTTTGTGTTAGCACCAAGGCTTTGATCAATTCAGGAGCAAGAGAAATTTTATTGACTCCGGTCTCCTGAACCAACTAGGAGCTCCTTCAATTCCTTGCAAACCTACGCTACAAGTGACCTTCATTTAAGGTTTAACTCTTCCCTACTCCATCACTCACGTTGCCCAGCCCTTGCAGATGCAAGTTGGAATTTTACATAAGGAGGAGATTCAATTTCTGGTGCTTCCCCGGGCCATTCATCCCGTTATTTTGGGCCTACCCTGGTTATGACAACACGCACCAAGTATCAACTGGACTACTGGTGATATCAGCAGTTGGGATTCTCAATGTTTCGCTACATGTCTCACGCCGGTGGTGCCATCCCCTAGGACTATTGCTGCCTCCCCGGGGGGTCTTGTGCCCTTGTGATGTTTCTCTCCCCAAGGTATACCATGATTTCCAAGATGTCTTTAATGCGCATGAGGCGAACTCCCTTCCTCCACATCGCCCTTTTGACTGCCCCATTGAGCTACTCCCAGGCAAAATGCCCCCTCGGGGCCGGCTCTAGACCCTTTCTCGGGAGAAATCTAATACCATGCGGGAATATATTCAAGAAAACCTCCGTAAGGGCTTCATCAGACCCTCTTCATCCCCGGCGGGGAAGTGTTCTTTTTTGTTTCCAAGAAAGATGGCTCGTTGCAACCCTGCATTGACTACCGAGGTCTGAACAAAATAACCATCAAAAATTGGTATCCGCTTCCCCTCATTCCAGAACTTTTTGATCGTCTGCAAGGTGCATCTATCTTCACCAAGTTAGATCTCCAAGGGGCATACAACCTAGTCCAAATTCGCCATGGGGAATGAATGGAAGACCGCTTTTAATACCCATGAGGGACATTTTGAGTATTTAGTTATGTCGTTTGGCCTTTGAAACGCACCTGCGGTGTTCCAGGAATTCATCAGTTTTATATTTCAAGATCTTCTGTACTCCTCGGTCATAGTTTACTTGGATGACATCCTAGTTTTCTCTACTTCTGTTAAGGACCATGTCCATCATGTGCGTACAGTCCTTCAGTGCCTCCGGAGCCACCGTCTATTTGCCAAGCTGGAGAAGTGCTCATTTCATCAACGGTCTATCCCATTCTTGGGATATATCGTCTCCTCAAATAGCCTCCAAATGGAACCCGATAAACTCCGAGCCATCCAAGATTGGCCCGTGCCCCAGGGTCTCCGGGCCGTGCACTGATTTTTGGGCTTTGCTAACTACTACCGGCAGTTCATCCATCAATATTCCATCATCACTGCCCCTCTCACCGCGCTGCCCAGGAAGGGGGCAGACATGAAGAACTGGGCACCGGAAGCCCAAGACGCCTTCACCACCCTTAAACAAGCCTTTCTGACCACCCCTGTACTTCAAAGTCCTGATGTCAAAAGACAGTTCATTATAGAGGTTGATGCCTCTTCCCTCGGGGCAGGGGCTCTTCTTTCTCAAGCCTCAGAGTTTGGCAAACGTCACCCCTGTCTTTTCTTTTCTAAAAAGTTTTCTCTAGCTGAACAAAATTATACCATCGGAGACCAGGAACTGTTGGCCCTTAAATTGGCCTTTCAAGAACGGCGCTGCCTCCTGTAAGGGGCCCTGCACCCCATCTCGGTAATCACAGAACACAAGAATCTCCTATACCTTCAGGGAGCCAGAAGGTTGAACCCACGACAGGCACGCTGGTCATTATTCTTTGCCCGTTTTAACTTCCGCCTGGTGTTCTGACCGGCCGAGAAAAATACGCAAGTTGATGCCCTGTCCAGGACCTTCAATCCTTCTGAAGAACCCAAAGAGTGTTACCCCATGCTCAATCCTGCCTGCATTGCCTCCATGACCTTGGTCTCGCCCAAATCTATGAGAATTTCCGTGCCACCTCAATCCAAGAAGAAGGTCCTCAAATGGGGACACTCCTCCACTTTTGCTGGTCACCCCGGTTTCCATAAGACTTTTCATTTAATATCTCAGTATTATTGGTGGCCCCGCATGGCTCAAGATATCTTACATTTTGTTTCTACTTGTCCCACTTGCACCCAGAACAAGTTCCCTCCTGGCAAGCCGTGGGGACTCCTGCAGCCTTTACCAGTTCCGCGACTCCCATGGCAGGAAATATCAATGGATTTTGTTACTGAGCTCCCTGAATCCCAAGGGCACACAGTATTTTGGGTAGTGGTGGACCGATTTTCCCGGATGGCCCATTTTATCCCCATGAAGGCCCTTCCTTCTGCTGCCACCCTTGCCACGGCCTTTATCCAACAAATTTTCCGCTTACATGGTCTCCCTCTGCAGATCATTAGTGATCAGGGCTCTCAATTCACTTCAATGTTCTGGAGAGCACTGTGCTCTACCTTTAAGATTCCACTCACTTCTCGTCCGCCTGTCACCCACAGACCAATGGCCTCATGGAACGAGTCAATCAAACTCTCAAGGCCTTCCTACGGATTTACACTAACAGGATGACTGGTCTGCATTGCTCCCCTGGGCAGAATTCACCTATAACAACAGTTTTCATACTGCCTCTCATACCTCACAATTTTTTACAGTGTATGGACGCCATCCTCATCTGCTGCTTCCAATCCTCAGACACAAGCCTCACTTCTGCTCCACTGGACTCTCAATGACATTCAGGATATCTGAGCCAAGGTCCAGCAACATCTCCAGCGAGCGTCGGCTAAGTACAAGCTCTTCGCGGATCGGAAAAGACGAACTGTGGCTAGTTTTTCAACCTGGACAGAAGGTCTAGCTCAGCACCAAATACTTGAGGCTTCACCTACCCTCCTTCAAATTTGCTCCCCAATTTATAGGGCTATTTCCAGTACAATCTTGGGTGGGGGCGGTCACTTATCGCCCCCAGTTACAAGCTAACCTCAAGGTTCACAACACCTTCCATGTAGCCCTGTTTAAACCATTTTTAACTTCCAGATGGCATCCGAAACCCAAGAAGATCATCGTCCCTGATTCTGAGCCTGATCCTGAATTTGAGGTGGAGGAGATTCTAGACTCCAGGCATCAGAGAGGATGACTATTTTATCTGCTGTCATGGAAACATTTGGGCCAAGAGGACAGTTCCTGGGAGCCCGCTGCTAACGTCCACGCTCTTGACCTGATTTGAGATTTCCATGACCGTTACCCACTGAAACCTGGACCTAGGCAGAGGGGGGGTCCTTAAGGAAGGGGTACTGTCATATCCCCTACCTCAACGCAAGCAGCGTTCTCAGGCTGCGTGGTATCCCGTCGACACGCACACTTGACTGGAACTGCCCTGAGCCATGTGTGTGTAGTTCTTCTCTGGGTTTGTTCAGAGAGCGGTTTAGATGTTTTTCTATGAAGTCCATCAGAAGGCATGTTGGGGACAGTGCCATAGCGAGGGCGGCTGACACCCGGGGTGGGTCGCCGCTGCGCACCCCCCCTGGATGCAGCATGGCGCCCCGCCTCGGTGCGCACCCCCCCTCCAGCGCGCACCATCCCCCGGAGCACATTCTTACTTCGTTTAGAAGCAAGGGGCGGGTGGGAGGGCCGATCCGCCCCCGAGTCCACGTCGCTGGGAGCTGCGTCGGCTCCATTGGTTCCTTGCTCTCTCTGCCCCGGAACAGGAAGTAACCTGTTCCGGGGCAGAGGGAGCAAGGAACCAACGGAGATGACACCCCCCCAGCGGCGTGCACCCAGAGCGGACCGTCCCACTGCCCCCCTTCCTACGCCACTGGTTGGGGACATGTTAAGGGTGAGATTTGGGCATTCCTAAGACTTGGACATTTTACAACCATAATGGAACAAAACAAAACTGTACAGGACTAAAACTAAGATGTTTTAAGCTAGACCTGTTTTTATAACAAATAAGGCACTAAAGGGTACCCTAAATGACCAGATGACCACTGGAGGGAATCAGGGGTGACCCCCAATACCCCCCAAGTGGTCACTGACCCCCCTCCTACCATCCCAAAAAATGTGAATAAAAATATGACTTTCCAGCCTCTATACAGCCTCAGATGTTTGAGCCATGTCTATTAGAGCAGCACGCAGGTCCATGGAGTAGTCAGTGCAGTGCACCAAGGCTTGGGGGACTCAGGTCCCTATCTCTCTCTCTACCTGTCACATTTGTGGTGGAAACTTTGAGTCCTCTAAAACTCACCAGAAACTCACTATACCCACATACTGTATAGGTGCCCCCTTCACAATAAGAGCTATTGTAGTGGTATACAGTTGTGGGCAGTGTGTTTTGGTTGGGTTTTGGGGAGCTCAGCAGACAAAATAAGGGAGCAGTGGTAAGATGAGTTCCTGGGAGCATGTTTTTGAAGTCCACTACAGTTTCCCCTAGGGTGCCCCATTTATCTCCTGGGATGTCTGGGGGATCAGTCTACTAAAAATGCTGACCCCTCCTATATCACAGTGTCTTGATTTTCTACGTTTTTCACTTGGACTTTTTTTTTCTCAAAAATGGACCAAAGCACAAAACTTTGTTATAAACAGCATTTTCAAAAACAAAAGATAGACGTTTTTCTTTTTTGAAAATGACCTTTTCCATTCGGATTTTGGACATTTTTTGCAAAACGTCCAAAATCAGATTTAGACATCATATTGAAAATACCCCTCCACATGAGACTTATGTTTTTGTAATTGAAGCTAATGCTAGGGTCCACTTTAAGAGTCAGCACTCAAGAAAAAGACCTAAGTGTCACTGTAGACAATACGCTGAAATCTTATGCTGGGTGTGCGGTTAAGGCCAAAAGAGCAAACAGGATGTTTGGAATTATTAGGAAAGGGATGCAAAATAAGACCAACAATATTATAATGCCTCTGTATAACTCATGGTGTTCAATTCTGTTCAATTCTGGTCACCATATCTCAAAAAAGATATAGCAGAATTAGAGAAGGTTCAAAGAAAAGCGACCAAAATGATAGAGGGGATGAAACTGCTCCCGTATAAGGAAATGCTAAAGAGGTTAGGGTTCTTCAGCTCGAAAAAGAGACAGCTGAGGGAGAATATGATTGAGGTCTACAAAATCCTGAGTGGAGTGGAACAGGTGGAGGTGAATTGTTTTTTTCTCATTCAAAAAGTGTAAGTACCAGGGGATACTCAAAGAAATTGCATGGGAATAATTTTAAAACAAATAGGAAGAAATATTTTTTCAATCAAAGAAAAGTTAAGCTCTGGAACTCATTGCTGGAGGACATGGTTACTGTATCTGGTTTAAAAAAAGATTTGGAGGAGTTCCTGGAGGAAAACTCCATATCCTGTCACTGAGATGCACATGGGGGAAGCCACTGCTTGCCCTAGGATTGGTAGTGTGGAATGGTGCTACTAATTGTGCTTCTGCCAGGTACTTGTGACCTGAATTGGCCACTGCTGGAAACAGGATACTGGGCTGGACGGACCATTGGTCTGACCCAGTATGGCATGTTCATACAGGTTTACTGTTACAGCCCACATAAACCAAATTTCAGGGCACAAAATAATATAGACCACATTTTTCCAAGAACAAGACGTCACATGTCTGGAAAAAATTTTAATCTTTGCTTGTCCATCCAGCTCAGTCCAGTTATGGAATATTGGCACCATTGTCATTTGCCACAAGTCTTATGTAAGAGATATTCCTCATATAATATCTCTGGGATGTGAACATCTCAGCTGTAGTTTCCCCATGTTGATATGCTATAAGCAGAAAACTAGCAAACACTGGACACAATTGTAAATTATGCCAATGGGTCTCATAATATTGACCAATGCATGCACGGTTACTGCCGGGGTAGCGCAGAAGCCCTTACCACCACCTCAATGGGTGGTGGTAAGTGCTCCCACCTGAAATGGGTGCACGGCAAGTGCTTCACTTGTCACACATCCATTTCTTTTAAAAAAAACCTGCCTTTTACTCGCTGCGGTAAAAGAGGATCTCGGTAGACATCAAAAACAACACAACGACACTAGCACAAGTTCCCTTTTGCTGCAGCTTCATAAAAGGACCCCACTGTTAGCAAATTCCAGAACCAAAGATCATATATTTATGAATATTTTTATAAGCAGATAAATCTCTTTCAGCTATTCTGCATTCATATTGTTATATATACAAACATAATTCCACCAATGAGAAATTGAGCATGCAGATGTAGATTTCCAATGCCATAAAACCATTTTAATTGTGGATGCCATAAGGATATCAAAGATACAATGGTTTTGTTTGGATATTTAGTCAGACAACAAAAGTAGAATGCATAATTATTATTGCATATGATAATGGTATATTGAATCTGAATATTTGTGTCATAATAGACCAAACATCCACCCAATAAGGCCATATTAAAGAACAATCATATAACATATGTTGAAGTGTTCCTTTTTGAAGTATGACACCTCCAGCAGTTAGGAGATATGGATGTTTTTATTGCAGCAGATTTCTCTGGAGTCCAAATTGTTTTGTGCAAAACAAAATATAGAGATTGTACAACTGAAGCAGTATAAAGGGGTTTATTGCAGCATGACTATAAGTATTTTCATTGATGTGCTGTTAGTGTTGTGTTTGAGTCGTTTTCCCCATCTTCATTGTAGAGGTAATGGGGCTTTTGCAGTAAATCCAGTTAAATGCTTGTAAAGTTTTGAAGCAGCATGTAGAGTAGTTGCTATAGTTGATAGAATAATTAGGATCTCTGGAGTATTAATGTCCTGTAATGACGAAAGTGATGAACCATAAGTTTTTGCTATGCTACTTTTAACTTGTAAATATCTGTAATATTGAAAATCAAGTAAATTATATAGTAATTGTAGTTTTTGAAAAGTGTATATAGCACACGTACTGGTATTTTCTATAATGTCTTTTATAGTCCATATGCCCGCCTGGGCCCATTCTCTCCAAAAAATTAGTTATTTGCCAATATGTGTACTAGTATTTCACCAGATCAGAGTGTATATAGTATAATATAAAGATAAAGACAATGTGGAATCTGAAAATGTTAAGCTTTGCAATGTTGTAGATATTATTGGCCATTCTTGTAGTGGAATAAACTGTGATAGTCCTATTAAGCAGGAAAGAGACAGTGCTGATAACAGAATAGTTTCTAAAGTTAGCCAGAATGGTGAATCCTCCAATGATGGTTCTTGCAGCCATTGACTAGCGGATCGAATAAGCATTACCTTGGCGTAAATAGCAAAATCAGGAAAGGCAACTCTCCCTGGCTCTTTTGGTCTTTTTAGCTTTGCATGTGATATTCTAGGAATTTTTCCAGACCATAAATAAGAGGTTAAGATCTTATCTATAGATTTGAAAAAATGTTTTGTAAATGGTAATGGTAGCATTTGCAATACATACAAGATTTGAGGAGCAATAACCATCTTTATCAAGTCTAAACGACCCCACCAAGTTAAGTGTAATGGGGACCACTTGGAGCATGTATTCTTGATTTGATTAAGAACAGAATTAATATATTGTAAGGTTTCCTCCCATGTTTGTTTAAATTTGATACCTAAGTATTTTATTTCAGATGCACACCATTTCAAACCAAATTATTACCATATCTGACATACAATAAATGTTTAGACTCATTAACTTGGTCTTATCCCAATTAATAGAATAGCCAGATAATTGGTCAAAGTTTTTGAGTGTTGCTAAGACTGATGGGATGATGTATCTGGATCCGTAAGGTATAGTAAAACATAATATGCAAAGGCAGTTGCCTTTACATTTATTGTTTTGGAGGTCATTTTACTAAGAAGTGGCAAAAGGGGGCCTGCGCTGACGTCAGCGTGTGTTTTGATGTGCACTGAGGCCTCCTTTTACCACAGCAGTTAAAAGGCTAAATTTTTTAAAGAAATGGCCGTGCATCAAGTGAAGCAATTGCCATGCAGCCATTTCAGGAGGGGGGAGCACTTACTGCTACCCATTGAGGTGGTGGTAAGAGATCCCACACTAACCCGGTGCTAACCGGGCAGCGCACGGCACTGCCCAATTACTGTCAGGTAAACACCAGTGCTACAAAAATAAAAATATTTTTGTAGCACTGGACATGGTGCATGTTGGTGGCGGGAACTACTGCCAGGCTGCTGCAGTAGACCAGCAATACTTCCAATTTAGCAAGAAATAAGCCTGCATTGGACTTACCACCGCTTAGTAAAGATCCCCTTAATCTCTATTCGTTTTATGGATTTGTGGTGTCTAATATACCTTAACAATGGTTCCAAGGCCAGATTGAACAGCAGAGGGAATAAGGGACAACCTTGTCTGGTACCTCTGGCTAAAGTAAAAATAGAAGTGATATGTCTCTCCACTTTCAATCTGCCCTTCTGTTCCAAGTACAATAATTTTACTTAATTTATAAAATTGTTTCCTAGTCCAAACCAATGATGGATATAAAATAAGTATTTCCATTCAACAAAGTCAAATGCTTTTTCAGTGTCCAATGACATAACACACATTGGTTTATGACAAAGTTGTGCCTGATGTTGTATATAGCAGAAAACGCTGGTGTTATCTGATGTCATTCTACCTTAAACAAAACCACATTGAGTAGGATGAGTAAGTTTCAGCATGACTTTTACAAGTGTGTCACCTAATATTTTTGAGAACATTTTACAGTCATAGTTGATAGAGATTGGTTTGTGTAATTTTTTACTAATAGAGGGTCTCTTCCTGGTTTAGGAAAGACCATAATTATTGCTTCTGTGAAAGTCCCTCCACTTTTTTGATATTCAAGAATTGATTGATATAAGCATATCAATTAAGGTGTTAATAAATGTTGGAAAGAGTGATAAAATTCAATGCCAATACCATCTCCACCTGGAGATTTATTAATTTTAAGTTTTGATTACAGCCAGTATTTTAGTTGGAGAAATTGAAGCATTAAGAGCTGCAATTTGATTTTGTGACAATTGAGGTGGTGATAATTTATGTAAAAAATCAGATATCTGATTATCAGTAGGATGAGCCACAGATGTATATAATTTCTCATAGTATTCTTTAAATATAGTTGTAACATCAGGTGTTTTAGTATATAATTAGGCATATTTTCAAAGCACTTAGCCTTCCAAAGTTCCATAGGTTTCTATGGAACTTTGGAAGGCTAAGTGCTTTGAAAATATGCCTAAATATATTGTTTGATTTGTATTGCTTTTATTTTCGCCATTTTACTTTTCTTTTTTAAATAATTAGCTAGTAATTTTCCCGCTTTATTTCTATGTTCATAATATGATGTATTAGTATTTCATATAAAAACTCAAGATTTTTCCACCAAAATAGCATTATATCTAAATTTCAATTGACATTGAGTTTTAATTGTTGAGGTAGGAGACAATAAACATTTTCTTTCTTTTTTTTTTTTTCTTTTTTTATAATTTATTATTTATTCATTTAAACAATTTTTACAAGAAACCATCTTGCTTAAGAAAGAGTCAAATTAACAAATAATTTTTAAACAGGGAAAAAAAAAAAAGGAAAAGAAAGAGTAAATAAGTCTTTACACTTTCAACAATATGAGACACTCAAGTCCATAATTGGAGATCCAAGAATTTAAATTTAGAGAGAACTATAACTCAGGAACTAATACAAGGTAATCCTTCTCTACTAGGAGACTGTACTTTATCTTTAATGCTTCTCCATCTTAGCTGAGACGATTAGCGAAGACAAATGTCCAGGTTCAGTAAACACATACTTCTTTCCCCCTAGCCTAATTATGCACATGCAGGGGTATCTTAAAAAAAAGGTACCCCCCAGGTGCAAGATTCCAGGTTTGAGGAGCAAAAATTGTTTCCTCCGTTGTCTTGTCTCCTTGGAGACGTCAGGAAATAACATTACTTTAAAACCCAAAAAGGGTTTATCCTTATTACGGAAAAACAAACGGAAAATCCAATTCTTGTCAGGCATCAATGCGACAGTTGCCACCAAGGTGGCAGCTGTCGCCAATTCAGAATCAGAGGTCTCAAGCAAAAGAGAGATATCAATAGGTTTTTCAGATTCTGGATTTGTGTTCTTTTCTGGGATATAATAAACTTGTGAAAAAGGTGGAAAATCTTTTTCCAGAACATTCAGGGTTTCAAGGAAATAACGTTTCAACATCTCAAGTGGAAGAACATTTTGTAATCTGGGAAAATTAACAAATCTCAGGTTGTGATTCTTAGTATAATTGTCAAAAACCTCCATTTTTTGCCTAAGATTTGTTAAATCTTTTATCATCATGGTTTGTTGCGTTTCCAAATTCATAACTTTTTGATCAATTTTCACCATTTTTTCATTTAAAACTTTAGTCTCTTCCTCTTGTTTTTGCAAGCCACTTTCAATATTATTCACCTTAGGTAAAACCTTATTAAATTGTTTAAGAAAAAATTGTCCCAGGTTGGACATCAAATTCCACAAGGAGTCTAGAGTCACATGTTTTGGTTTAGTCACTAATTCGGTAGGAAAATCAAACCTTGCTGAAGACTTTACATTCGTCTTACTTGGTCTCTCAGCTTCTCTCATCCCTTTGCTCGGCGTCGATATGGGCAAACTGCCCTCTATTCCGTCCTCTGATGAAAGCGAAACTTCTCCTCGAATCTCTTCCGGGTCTCCTACTCCTTCTGAGGGAGACCCCGTCGGGTCAATGAGGAACGAACTCGCGCCGAGCGGTTGAGGTGGTGGAGTGCGTGCAGCAGGGCTCAATGTTGTTTCAAGTCCGGGGGAAGCCAAAATCTCTCATTCGCTGGCATTCCCTACCGGAGGCGTTCCGCCATCAGGTACAGCTGCTCTTGGTCTCATGTAGCGGTCGATTAGACCCGATATGGGGGGTGGAAGCGGGGAAGCTCTGCCCGCTACTCTCCCTCTTCGTTTAGGCATCTTCGGGAATGAGGCTCAGAGCGTCCTAGCAGAGCAACGCCATCTTGGATCAAAGTTCAATACCACCCAATAAACATTTTCTTTCAACTAATTTAATTTCAGAATCTAATTGATGTAATTTTTCTTTTCTTATTTTATTTTGTTTAGCAGTATAAGCAATAATTTATCCTCGTATATAAGCCTTAAAGGCATCCCAGATAACAGTATATTTCATATCTGATGTTTTGTTATGCTCAACATATTCTGTTATCCATAGTTTAGCAGTGGTGAGAAATGTGTCATCGTGTAGTAAAGCATTATTGAGTTTCCATGTGTCTGTTTTTGTTGTTGGAGGTCCTAATTCAAGTAGTAGGGCAATACAGACATGATCTGATACATGAATTGGTTCTATTGTAGTCGTTTTTAATGTGAGAGAAAGAGTGGTAGATTTTAAAAAGTAGTCCATTTTCATGTGAGAATTATGTGGATTGGAATGAAATGTAAAGTCTAATTTATTTATTTATTTGTTGCATTTGTATCCCACATTTTCCCACCTCTTTGCAGGCTCAATGTGGCATACATTATGCTGCAATGACAATTGTCATTAACGGTGTAAGAAGAGCAAAGTATTGATACAATTAATACAATTAAGGTACATTAGACATCAAGAAAATTAGAAACAAAGAAATAATTAATACATCTCAGATAAGCAAAATATAAGGTAGAGTATGGTGTTAAATAATAACAATATGGTTGCTATAGGTTTTTCCCCCATTTTTTGCCTTTTTTTGATTGGGTGGTGTTAATTACATTCAAAGTCTTTGCTCGTTTTTTGTAGTACCAACCAGGTAGAATACAAAGAGGGGCATAATTGAACGAAAACGTCTATCTCCATGGGCGTTTATCTCCGAGAACGGGTCCGTGAAGGGGCGGACCGAACCGTATTTTTGCAAAAAATAGACGTCCATGTTTTATTCGACAATTTGTGAGCTGGGCGTTTTTGTTTTTCAGCGATAATGGAAAATGAAAGCGCCCAGCTCAAAAACGAATAAATCCAAGGCATTTGTTCATGGGAGGGGCCAGGATTTGTAGTGCACTGTCCTCCCTCACATGCCAGGACATCAACCGGGCACCCCAGGGGCCACTTTTACAAAAACAAAAAAAAAGGTAAAAGAGCTCCCAGGTGCATAGCACCCTTCCCTTGTGTGTTGAGCCCCCCAAATCCCCTTCAAAACCCACTGCCCACAAGTCTACACCAATTCTATAGCCCTAAGGGGTGAAGGGGGGCACCTACATGTGGGTACAGTGGGTTTGGGGGGTTGGACGACTAATAAGCATTAAGCAGCACAATTGTAACAGGTAGGGGAGGGATGGGCCTGGGTCCACCTGCCTGAAGTCCACTGCACCCCCTAATAACTGCTCCAGTGACCTGCATACTGCTGCCAGGGAGGTGGGTATGACATTTGAGGGTGAAAACAGTTGTGAAACGGCATATTTTGTGGTGGGAGGGGTTTGTGACCACTGGGGGAGTCAGGGGAGGTCATCCCCGATTCCCTCCAGTGGTTATCTGGTCATTTAGGGTACTTTTTGGGGCCTTATTCATGGAAAAACAGGGTCCAGGAAAAGTGCCCTAAATTCTCGCTAAAAACGCATATTTTTTTTCCATTATCGGCGAAAGGCGCCCATCTCTGATCGGCCGATAACCACGCCCCAGTTCCGCCTTCACCACGCCTTCGACATGCCCCCGTCAACTTTGTACGCTTCCGCGATGGAGTGCAGTTGAAAACATCCAAGTTTGGCTTTCGATTATACCGCGTTATTCGTTTTTGGGAGATAAACGCCTATCTCCCGATTTAGGTCGCAATATAGGCGTTTTTGTCTTTCGATTATAAGCTGGAAAGTCTATCAAAATCAATGTGGATGGATGTTGTAATCGCCAGGCATCAAGTAAGAAATGATCTGATAATAATTGTGTTAAATCTTTGGAAGAGTTTTGCGTTCTGTAATTTGCCTGTGATCTTCTATCTATTAAAGAATCTTGAATTATGTTCCAATCACCTCCTGCTATAATAATTCTTGATTCAGTGATAATAATTTTTGATTCAGTTTTGGAAGAATAAACAATTATCCATATTAGGTCCATGTACAATGAGTAGTGTGTAAGTCTGAGCTTACAATCAATAGAACCCATCTACCTTCATATTTGTTAATTACAGTGTAATCTAAAGATTTAGGGCCCTTTTTACTAAACCACATTATAGACACAGTAATGTTTTAGCCCACGCTAATGCTAGAGACACCCATAGGAATATATGCATGTCTCTACCATTAGCACATGCTCATTTTTAGCTTGCACTAAAAATGCTAGCGCACCTTAGTAAACAGGGCCCTTCGCTAATAATATCGCTACACCACATTTTTTACTTTGTACTGCAGATTATACACAATCTTGAATCCATTCGCTCTTCAGCTTTGTAAAAGGACCCTTTAAAAGCAAACATTATATTTTTACAGGAAACCAGACTTAATGATTTTGAATCTTCTAAACTGACTGAGCTTGACTGTATGCAGTTATCCCGAATTTCAACCGAGACCATTCGGGATAACTACATACAGTCAAGCTCAGTCAGTTAAGCTGAACCTTTATTTATTTTTATGTTTGGCAGTGTGATGCGCTGGTTACACAGTTATAATTCTTTTTTTTTTTTTTTTTTTCTTTTTTTCAAATTGATGCATGATGCAATTTTTTAAAAAATTCAGAAAAAAATAAACAAAAAGAGATACAAATAATTTTGCACAACCATTGTGGTTGGCTGGGGGGGGGGGGGGGGGGTTGACCGATGATTATAGAGAGCAGACACGTGACCAGGATGGTCTAATTGCTATAGGCTTGCAGTAGCAGGTCATTAGTCTCTGAGGTCTTTTCCCCTATTTTTTTGCCTTTTTTTTGATTGGGTGGTGTTAATCACATTCAAAGTCTTTGCTCACTTTCTGTAGCACCAACCAGGTAGACATATAAAGTCTATCAAAATCAAGCCACTTTTTTCTCATCTGGTCTGGGATAAATGAATCTTTTGTTTAAGGTCTGTGTGATTTATGTATTTTATGTATGTTTATTTTGTACCTCACCCTGGATAAGAGTTGGTTATAAATAACTAGTAAAATAGGCCCGTTTCTGGAAGAAATGAAACAGGCGCTAGCAAGGTTTTCCTCGGAGTGTGTATGTTTGAGAGAGTGTGTGTGAGAGTGACTGTGTGAGAGAGAGAGAGAGTGAATGTGTGCAAGTGTGTGTGTGTGACAGAGAGAGAGTGAGACTGGGTGCGAGTATGTCTGTGAGAGAGAGAGTGTGTGTGTGAGATTGAGAGTGTGTGCCAGGGGCGCCCTCCCTCCAAGTTCCAGGGCCCCCTTCCTCCAAGTTCCAGGGTCATCCTCCATCCCTCCCTCCCTCCCAGTTCCAGGGTCGTCATCCCTCCCTTCCTCCCTCCCTCCCTTCCAGTTCCAGGTCCACCTCCCTACAAATTTTAAATCATCTTCACTTACGTTGTTGGGGTTACATTGGCTGATTTAAATCCTTTTTTTTTTCTTTTTTGAGCAGCGTGTCAGACGCCTGTGTCATGGCAGCATCAGTTGTCTGTTCTGTCATTTTTGTTTCGGGAGGGCGTTCTGACAGCGGAGCAGGTTCGGGACGGTGGTTTCTGAGGCAGTCTCATCAGCTGTTGTTTTTTTTTTTTTTTGAGGGCGGTAGGTTCGTGAGGGCGTCAGTCTGGTCAGCATTTTTTTTTTGGAGGACGGCAGGGTCGGAAGGGCGCGTCGGGATGGTGGCAGTCTCCTCAGGTGCTTCGTTCTTTTTTGGAGGGTGGCAGGTTCGGGAGCGCGGCACTCTCGTCAGCTGTTTGTTTTTTTGAGGGCGGTTGGTGTGCGTGGCAGGTTCGGGAGGACGGCAGCCAGTGTCTTTTTTGTTTGTTTGTTTGCGCATGCCACTTCATTGGATTCTCTCAGCAGTATGGAAGTCATGATGTCACTCTGATCTACCGATGGAAGCAGACCACCTCCAAGGGATCCACGGTCCCAGGCAGCGTCAGAACGTTGGAGGTGAGAATTATTATGTAGGATAAATCTAAATGTAAGGCTGCATGCAATCTTCAATATTTATTGAAACGTGTACTTTCTCACCGAGACACACATATATCCACCATGTACAAATTCATATTATTCATCATAGTTAGAAGGGAATCAGATCACATTTTCTATTTAATTTTTTATTGAAATTTTAATTTGTAGTCCAATCATTTGTATCAGCCTTAGCCAAAGGTCCTTAAAATCCCTTTGATATTTTTTGAATTTGATAGGGAAATGCATGTTTGGAAGGATAGATGGTAAGTAATAAGGGTATATATCCTTCTGCAGCTTCCTTTCCACAGCAGGGATCCTCATTTCCATCACCCCAGTAGTCTCAGTCTATGTACACAGAAATTAGGTAGATTCTGACAAGCAGCTCTGACCTCTTTTACAGCTCTGTCAGACTGTAGCAAGCAAACTGAAATGTATTATCAGAGTTTGAATTCCAAAGCCTTCCTGTGTAAGCACTCACAGCAGCAGCCTGACCCACTCTGGTGGACATGCATCAGTAAAGCAGAAAGCAAGCACACCTGTATAGCTCTGGTGGTCTGAAACAAAAGAGTTGTTCTCTGTGTGACTGTGAATAAGAGAATCCAGTTTCCTTTGCTTCTTTTGGATAGCAAGATATTGTTTTTAGGTTGAATTCCTTGCACTTCTTTCTTCAGATAGTTTGGAAGATAGGAATTTGGGGTTGATAATTTAGAAGGTTTAGAGAGAGAAAGAGATGCGCATAAAATCAGCACATACTATCCCTCTCCTCCTTCCACCCCCAAAGGTGTATAGCAGTCAGCTCATGGAGACTGGAGCAAAATGGCATGTATGACAACACTATTGTATATCACTCCCTGCACTGACCTACATTCAAATAGAGGCATATGTGCATGCTCTCATTGCACAGTTAACTACCAGTCTTGGAAAGTGCTCTGTACATTCAATGAATGCTCTGAATCCACACAATGTCACAGTGCCTCTTGTCTCCACCCTAGGTGATAGGTACTCTTCTATGAATCAGTGGAGTAGCTAGGTGGGGCCACAGGGGCCTGGGCCCCCAAAAAAGTGCTCTGGGCCCTCGGTTGGCTGGCAGGGGTACTCAACCCCCACCAGCTCAAGACTTTGTCCAGCGCTGGTCTGCGGCAGCGCCGCATTGCCTGGGTGGGGGAGACCAGCACTGGAGGAAGTCTTCAGCTGGCTGGGGTTGGGGACGCCTGCCAGCCAAAGTATTTGCGGCGGCACTGCTTCAGATAGCGGGGGTTGGGGACCCCCGCCAGCCAATATATTACAGTGGCGGCAGTGGACAATGGAGAGGAGGTGGCGGCAGAGTGGTGACTAAAATGTGCCCCCCCTTGGGCTCTGGCCCCCTCCCACCTCAAGGTCTGGCTACGCCCCTGCTATGAATACCTGGTCCTGATCAAGGCCAGGTGTTATAGGTGGGCAAACAGGACTATTGCCCTAGGCTGCCATATCAATGGGGCCCCCAAACCTGCCTGAAGTTGAAAGAGGGACAATCTGCAAGCAAGCCTTGGGCCCCATCATATCTAGCACCGGCCCTGGTCCTGAGTTCTGTGAGGTGGCCCATGACAGCACAGAATGAGTGATGCTGTGTGTACCTATGATAGAGTGCACCTTTGGTCTCATGAAGAGCTGCTTCATGTGCCCTGACAGGACTGGAGATGAGCTTTTATACTGCCCTAAAGATATATGCAGCATTTTTGCTGCCTATTGCATTTTGCACATTATTGCTACCCAAAGAAAGCTTGCTCTTCCTGATCAAGAGACAGTAGAAGACCAAGACAGGGCTTTGTCTCCAAGGATGATGATACAGCATTCACTGCTACAGACATCCAGAGACAGGCACCCACTGCTTCAGCTATACGTGCCAGACACAGATTGATTCAAGAGGATTTTTAGACATAAAAGTGGGTATTTATTTTAATAATGGTGGGAATGCATAGTTCAGGGAGTTCTTACACATTGCCACCCCCCCTTCCGCTCCTTCCATATGGCCTTTTCAACATCATACACTTCTTATGAGAGGTGCTATGTCACATGTGGTGCTTGCCTCATGCTTCAACCTCCAACCTCCTCACCACCCCTACCCACAAGCTACTTGAGAGGCAGGCAGTAGGACAGGATTGTTCTCTGACTGAGCAGCAGGTGCTATGGCTTTAGCAGACTGTTATGATGTTGTTTGCTACATGGAGATATTCAGTCTGCTAGGCCTGAGATTGGGTCTGCACTCTGCTAGGCCAAATGGTCCCTCATCACTCCCACATTTGCCACCACCTGACAGGTGAGGGTGACCACCTCCCTCTATTCCCTCTTCAAGTCCTCAGTCTCCTTGTTGTCCTCTTCCTCTTCCTCCTGTAGGGCTTCATTAATGGGAAAGCGTGGTGAAGCTGGGTTCACTGGGTACGAGTCCAGCAGGCCAATAAGTATGTAAGTATTGCCATACTGGGACAAACTGAAGGTCCATCAAGCCCAGCATCAAGCTTCCAACAGTGGCCAATCCAGGTCACAAATACCTGGCAAGATCCCAAAAAAGTACAATACATTTTATGCTGCTTATCCTAGAAACAAGCAGTGAATTTTCCTGAAGTCTATTTTTATAATGGTCTATGGACTTTTCCTTTAGGAAGCCATCCAAACCTTTTATAAACCCTGATAAGATAACTGCTTTTACTACATTCTCTGGCAACGAATTCCAGAGTTTAATTACTCATTGAGAGAACAAACATTTTTTCTAATTTGTTTTAAATTTACTACTTTGTAGATTCATTGCATGCCCCCTAATCCTAGTCCTAGTATTTTTTGAAAGAGTAAACAAGCGATTCATGTCTACCCGTTCCACTCCACTCATTAGTTTATAGACCTCTATCATATCTACCCTTAGCCATCTTTCCTCCAAGCTGAAGAGCCCTTGCCACTTCAGCCTTTCCTCAGAGTGAAGTCATCCCATCCCCTTTATCATTTTTGTCGCCTTTCTCTGTATCTTTTCTAATTCCACTATATCTTTTTTGAGATACAGTGACCAGAATTGAACACCATATTTGAGATGCGGTCCCACTCTGGAGCGATACAAGGGCATTATAACGTCTTCATTTTTGTTTTCCCTTCCTTTCCTACTACTACCTAACGTTCTATTTGCTTTCTTAGCCACCGCCGCACACTGAGCAGAGGGTTTCAATGTATCATCAACGATGAAGCCTTGATCACTTTCCTGATCGGTGACTCCTAATGTGGAACCTTGCATTACGTAGCTATAATTCAGGTTCCTTTTTCCCACATGCATCACTTTGCACTTGCTCACATTGCACGTCATCTGCCATTTAGATGCCCAGTCTCCCAGTCTCCTTAGGTCCTCTCATAATTTTTCACATAAGTACATAAGTATTGCCATACTGGGAAAGACCAAAGGTCCATCAAGCCCAGCATCCTGTTTCCAACAGTGGCCAATCCAGGTCACAAATACCTGGCAAGATCCCAAAAAAGTACAAAACATTTTAAACTGCTTATCCCAGAAATAGTGGATTTTCCCCAAATCCATTTAATAATGGTCTATGGACTTTTCCTTCAGGAAGCCGTCAAGACCAGTGCTCTGACCACTAGGCCACTTCTCCACTCCTGTACTAGCTGAAATCATTTAGAACATAAGAATAACTATTCTGGGTCAGACCAATTGTTCATCTAGCCCAGTATCCTGCTTCCAAAAGTGGCCAATCCAGATATGAAGTACTTGGCAAAATCCCAAATAGCAGCAAGATTTCATGCTACCCATCAAAAGGGTAAGTAGTGACTTTCTCCATATCTATCTTAATAGCAGATTATGGACTTTTCCTCCAGGAACTGGTCTAAACCAGTTTAAAACCCAGAAACTGCTGTTACCTGATCCTCTGGTAATGAGTTCCAGAACTTAACTATTCATTGAGTGAAAAATTATTTCCTCCTATTCATTTTAAAAGTATAATCATGTAACTTCATTGAGTATCTCCTAGTATTTGTACTGTTTCAGAGAGTAAAAAATTGACTACCATTTACCTGTTCAGCTCCACTCAAGATTTTATAGACCTCTATCATATCCCCCTTAGCTTTCTCTTTTTGAAGCTGAAGAGCCCTAGCTTCTTAAGCCTTTCCTCTTATGAGAGAAATTCCATCCCCTTAATCATTTTGGTTCCTTTTCTTCGAACCTTTTCTAATTCCGCTATAACTTTTTTGAGATACAGCGACCAGAATTGCATACAATACTCAAGGTGAAGTTGCACCACAGAGCAATACAGAAGAATTATATTATTCTTTGTCTTATTTACCATCTCTTTCCTAATAATTCCCATGATTTTGTTTCCTGTTTTGGTCGCCACCACAAACTGTACCTTTTCTTACTCTACGTGCAGTTTTTCTTTAAGTTTGTCCTCCTCTTTTATCTTGACTCTTGTTACTTAGTCTCAGAGATGGGCAATCTGCAGCTTGTGGGCCACGTGTGCCCCCCTCTATTTAAATTTTGTGACCCGGGACACCATGGGAAGAAAACACAGAAACTGTCATTGACCAGAGTTTTGGCCATTTAAAATACTGTATTTCACAAATATTTTCAGAATAGCCACTGTAATAGTTTGTTTCCATCATTTTTATTTAACAATAGAAAAATATAGGCAGATAAATACCAAGGTGCAGTCTCCAGAATTCTACACAATATTCTAAATGAGGTCTCACATCATCACCTCCTTTTTCCTACTGGCCATTCCTCTCTTTATATAGCCAAGCAGACTTCTAGCTTAAGATCATCACATACGATCACACCCAAGTCCCACTCCTTTTTTGTGCACAAAAGTTCTTCACCCCTAAACTATATTGTTCCCTTGGATTTTTACAACCCAAATGCATGACCCTGTATTTTTTAGCATTAAATCTTAGCTGTCAAATTCCAGTTTCTTTATGTCCTTCCTCATATTGTCCACACCATCAGAGGTGTCTACCTTATTGCAGGTTTTGATATTATTTATCTCAAAAGGTCTATGGAGCTTTGTACATTTCTGGTTCCAACATTACGTAATGTTGAGACTCACTAGGGATTGTACAGGCATTCATGCAGCCCTCTGTATATAAAGGTTGTCCACCCTTTGCTCTATCTTATCTGCCTATATGTTCCACCTCCACTTATATTATTTATTTATTATTAGGATTTTTTATTTAATGCCTTTTTGAAAGAATTCACTCAAGGTGGTGTACAGTAAGAATAAATCAAACATAAGCAATAGACAATTACAGCAGTAAAAATATTCAAATAACAATACAAAGTATGGCGTGGAGGGGCATAATCAAATGGGGACGACCATCTCTAAGGGCATCCATTTCTAAGGACGTTATGGCGAAGGGGCGGGGAAACCCGTATTATTGAAACAAGATGGACATCCATCTTCCGTTTCGATAATACGGTTGGGGACGCCCAAATCTCAACATTTAGGTTGACCTTAGAGATGGTTGTCCTTAGACTTGGTTGTCCCCAGTTTTTGGCGATAATGGAAACTGAGGACGCCCATCTCAAAAACGACCAAATCCAAGCCCTTTGATCATGGGAGGAGCCAGCATTCGTAGTGCACTGGTCCTCCTCACATGCCTGGACACCAACCGGGCACCCTAGGAGGCACTGCAGTGGACTTCACAAATTGCTCCCAGGTGCATAGCTCCCTTACCTTGGGTGCTGAGCCCCCCAGCCCCCCCCCCAAAACCCACTCCCCACAACTGTACACCACTGCCATAGCCCTTAGGGATGAAGGGGGGCACCTACATGTGGGTACAATGGGTTTCGGGTGGCTTTTGGAGGGCTCACATTTACCACCACAAGTGTAACAGGTAGGGGGGATGGGCCTGGGTCCATCTGCCTGAAGTGCACTGTACCCACTAAAAACTGCTCCAGGGACCTGCATACTGCTGTGATGGAGCTATGACATTTGAGGCTGGCATGGAGGCTGGAAAAATGTTTTTTATTTTTTTTTTAGGGTGGGAGGGGGGTTGGTGACCACTGGGGGAGTAAGGGGAGGTGATCCCCGATTCCCTCCGGTGGTCATCTGGTCAATTTGGGCACCTTTTTGAGGCTTGGTCGTAAAAAAAAAAGAGACCAAGTAAAGTCGACCAAATGCTCATGAAGGACGCCCTTCTTTTTTCCATTATCAGCCGAGGATGTCCATCTCTTACCCACACTCCCGCCTCGCCTTCGGTACACTGCCGACACGCCCCAGTGAACTTTGGTTGTCCCCGCGACGGAAAGCAGTTGAGGACGCAAAAAATCGGCTTTCGATTATGCCGATTTGGGCGACCTTGGGAGAAGGACGCCCATCTCCCGATTTGTGTCGGAATATGGGCGTTCTTCCCTTTCGAAAATAAGCTAGATATTATACTACTTACAATCTCAACACAATATGTAATAGAACATTTTAATAGACAGCATAGGATATAAGCAAAGATAGAACATATAGATAGGTAAGAGAGTAAGAGGAGTTAGAAAGTAAGGTGACTAATTTAAAGAAATTTGCTCATGAGGTCAGAGAGATGATTAAATGGAGTGGATAAACATGTCCTGCTGCAGTGTGTGCAGCATTTGTCAGTTACTTCTTCCATTAAAGGCCTGGTTGAAGAGCCAAGCTTTCACCTGCCTCTTGAAGTAGAGATAGTGTTGTGTTAAGTGGAGCCTTTCAGGGAGCACATTCCAGAATGTGGGAGCTACTCCGGAGAAGGCTCGCTTGCAGGTATCGCATCATGTAATGTCTTTTGGAGAGGGTGTGGTTAGGGATATGCCTTGGGAGGACCTTAGTGTCTTTTGGAGGTGTGTAGAGGGTCATCCTATTCTTCAAGTACTCAGGGCCATTTCATTTAAGGGCCTTGAAGATCAGACGTAGAGTTTTAAATTTAGCCCTGTATTGTACTGGTAGCCAATGCAGTTTTTGCAAAAATGGTGTGATATGATCATGTCATTTGCAACCTTCTATGAGTCTAGCTGTAGCATTCTGAATCAATTGGAGCTGGTCCAGACCCTTTGTAGGAGAGCAGAAGTGGGAAAAGAAGGACAGCTAGGCAAGCCTCTAGTTCAACCAATCCACTTTATTCATCAAATATATATGAAGACTCGACATGGCAATCTTGTTTTGGCATACAAGATGCTTGTCTCAGGAGTCTACAAACAAAGAAAATAAACTTACATATATATACAAGGAATAAATAAGGGATAAATAATAAACTCATATATATAGGCTTGCTTGCTGTCCTTCTTTTTTCCACTTCTGCTTTCCAGTCGGTTTTTCTGTGGGATTTCTCCTGTTCAGCTACCGCTGGGTTCCAGACCCTTTATAATCAGACCATTGTAGAGTGCATTACAGTAATCCAGTCTGGATGTCATCATGGCATGCACAACTGGGATAAGACTTTCCTTCTCGATGTAAGGAGAGAGGCAGCGTAGCTTTCGCAAATCGTAGATGCAGCTCTTGAAGGTTGCTTGGATTTGGGGAATCAGAGTAAGTGTTGAATCTAACTGTATTCCAAGGTTCCTGACTTGTGATTTGAGGGAGAGTTCGTACTTCCCAAAAGGGATTTTGATGTCAGGTATATATCCACTTATGTTAGGGACCCAGAGAAGCTCAGTTTTACTTGGGTTCAAGCAAAGTTTGTTGTGTTTAGCCCATTCTTGAATTGATGTTAGACAGGTAATCAGTTTATTCAAGGCTGTAGGCAATCAGTGGGTATGAGTGGCTGCACCTCATCCGCATAGATGTAGAACTGAATGCCAATTGATCGAATCAGCTCAGCTAGTGGTTTGAGGTAGATATTGAACAGAATGGGTGACAGTATCGATCCTTATGGTACCCCACAGGTCAGTGCCCATCAGGGCCGTGCCAACACGGTAAGCGAGGTAAGCATGGCAGGGGGGCGCCTCCCTCTGGGGGGCGCCGCCGCACCATGCTCACCTCGCTCGCCCTCCCGCTCCCATTATTCAACTTCCCGCCCTCTTCTCTCCCCCCCCCCCCCCAACCTCCCTTTTCTTTTTTTTTTCTTTTTAAATTTACCTCCGTGGTGGTCCAGCAGCGCAGCGTCAGTGAAGGAGGCGGCGCTCCCGACGTCTCTAGCCTTCCCTTTGCTGTGTTCCGCCTTCTTCTGACGTCATTCCTTGACATCAGAAGAAGGCGGAACACAGCGAAGGGAAGGCTAGAGACGTCAGGAGCGCCGCCTCCTTCACTGACGCTGCGCTGCTGAACCGCCATGGAGGTAAATTTAAAAAGAAAAAAAGAAAAGGGATGTTGGGGGGAGAGAAGAGGGCGGGCAGTTGAACAATGGGAGTGGGAGGGCAGGGGAGAGACGAGATCATGGATGCGAAGGGGGAAGGGAGAAGAAGGCAGGCCAGGCCAGGCCAACTGGGACATGATGGGACATGAGAGCGAGAGGAGAGAGAGGAGCATGGATGCGAGGGGGGTCATGGAAGGGAGAGAGGGGAATTGCTGGATAGGGATTAATGGAGGGTGACAGAGGAGCATGGATGGGAGGGGCAGGGCTCAGGGAGAGAGGGGAATTGCTGGATAGGGATGAATGGAGGGGGCAGGTGACAGAGGAGCATGGATGGGCATGGATTGGGAGGGCAGGGCTCAGGGAGAGAGGGGAATTGCTGGATAGGGATGAATGGAGGGGGCAGGGGACAGATGGGCATGGATGGATATGGATTGCAGGGCAGGGCTCAGGGAGAGAGGGGAATTGCTGGATAGGGATGAATGGAGGGGCAGGGGACAGAGGAGCATGGATGGGCATGGATTGGGAGGGCAGGGCTCAGGGAGGGAGGGGAATTGTTGGAAAAGGATGAATGGAGGGGGCAGGGGAAAGAGGAGCATGGATGGGCATGGATTGGGAGGGCAGGGCTCAGGGAGAGAGGGGAATTGCTGGATAGGGATGAATGGAGGGGGCAGGGGACAGAGGAGCATGGATGGGAGGGCAGGGCTCAGGGAGAGAGGAGAAATTGCTGGACATAGATGGGAGGGAAGAGAGATGAAGGAGATGAAATGAGGGAAAGGAAGAGAGGAGAAAAACTGCACGTGGATGAAGAAAATAGGCAGAAGCTGAGGACCAGAAATGAAGAAGAAAGGAGGAAAGGAAAGAAATAAATGGAAAGGAAGCCCTGGAAACGGAGTTAAGAGGACAGATAGCAGCAGAATCAGATACTGGGCCAGCATGATCAGAAAAAGAAAGTCACCAGACAACAAAGGTAGAAAAAAATCATTTTATTTTCATTTTAGTGTTTGGAATATGTCCACTTTGAGAATTTACATCTGCTATCTTATTTTGCAATGTATAGCAATTTGTTTCTAAGAATATTGCTGACAATTCCTGTCAGTGTGGCAAGTGGTGAGCGATCATTTTCACGAGGGGGGGGAGGGCCGCCGCCAACTGATAGTCTGCAGGGGGGCGCCAGAGACCCTAGGCACGGCCCTGGTGCCCATGATGATGATGAGGTGCTGCCTGTCTGATAGATGGGATCTGAACCATGCATTTCCACCACTGTTCCACTGATACCTATTTCTGCCAGTCATGCTAGCATGATATCATGATCCACAGTGCCAAAAGCTGCTGAGACATCTAGCAGTACTAACACTGAGGCAAACTCCCTGTCTCAATTTCTGTGAAGATCATCTAATACGAGGACCATTTCTGTTCCATGTGATTTTTTTATAGCTTCATGCCATTCTTTGTCAGTACTGTTTTCTTTATTTTCATTTCCATTACACAACCTTTTTTCCTCAAGAGAGTATATCCATTGGCACTCTGTACCCATGCTGTACTACAGTTTTACGACACAGATGCCTTCTCCTCACATTTGCATTGTAGAATTCTTGTTACCATATTACTTCTTTGATAACCTTTTTAATAGCTATTTTTTGTCATTTCAATCATTCGTATGCTATTCACTGCACCTGTACACTCAGTTTTATTTCAATTTCATGTTTGAGCTGTGGTTCTCTTGTCACTGCTGCCTTCTTTAGTTTTAATGCATATTCATGCACGTTCCAGCATGATAGACTTCCAGCAGGTATTTCTGAGCCTGCTTTGTTTTTGGTATCTTTTCAGGCATTTGGAGGGTTGATCACTTGATAAGTAATCATGGTTTGATTGTTACCATTAGCTCAGTATGGTTTTTATCTTCTATTATTTATTTGCACTTCATAACTTCACGGAGCTTTTAAGATAATAACGTACTGCTTATAATTCTCCATTTATGCACATTCCTGTTAATGTTTAGTCTTATACCTAGCACTCAGTTCCCCTATGGTTGTCTTATATGAGTAACCTTGCAGCTTTCCTGCGTTTACAAGAGCACTAGTTTTTATCGGTCCAGCTTGTATTTACTCTTCATTTACAAGACTCAGTACACTTGTCTTTTAGATTGTAAGATCCTTGAGCAGGGACTGTCCTTCCATGTTAAATTGTACAGCGCTGCGTAACCCTAGTAGTGCTTTAGAAATGTTAAGTAGTAAGTAGTAGTTGGCGTTTTTTCTTCATTTCCCTGCTCCTGTGGCTGTGGCAAGTATGCGATAGACTTTTATTCACCACGCATTTGACCATTTTTGTGGAGCTCCCTACCACTGTCCCTCTACGCACACAGTACTATTTACATATAATGCACAACACTGAATTGTCTAGCTGAATTAGCGTCTTTTCACATGACATAGTAACATAGTAGATGATGGCAGAAAAATACCTGCATGGTCCATCCAGTCTGCCCAACAAGATAAACTCATATGTGCTACTTTTTGTGTATACCTTACCTTGATTTGTACCTGTCCTTTTCAGGGCACAGACCGTATAAGTCTGCCCAGCACCATCCCTGCCTCCCGCCACCGGCTCTGCCACCTAATCTCGGCTAAGCTCCTTAGGATCCATTTCTTCTGAACAGGATTCCTTTATGCATATCCCACGCATGTTTTACTCACGGTTTTTGTGCTTTCCTAGAAAGGACTGCTTGTTACTAAGTGGCTTTCCAGGTCTAGTTTAATTCCCGTTGCTTTCCGTCCCCCTACACAGCATTGCATGTAGCACTCTTTTTGCTTTCATCATGGTAATCTCTTTTCAAATTAAGGGCCCTGTTTACTAAGCCACGTTATAGGTACGTTAGCGTCTTTAACACATGTTAACCATGTACGTGCCTTAACTATGTATGTGCCTACAGTATCTCTATAGGCACCTACACGGTTAGCGCATACGCTAATTGTAGGCACATTAAAAACGCTAACGCGCCTTAGTAAACAGGGCTCTGTGTGTTCTCTTTTGAGTTAGTTAATTTTCTCTTATTTTCGTTTGTTTCACGTGGAGAGGCATTTTCAATAGGGAAGTCCAAGTTGCAATTTGGATGTCCTTGCAAAATGGTGAAATCCAGGGGCGGGGAAACCCGTATTTTCGAAACAAGATGGTTGTCTATCTATTGTTTTGAAAATGCCATCAGAGACGTCCAAATCCTTAAATTTGGACGTCCCTAGACATGGACATTTCTGACTTTCGGTGATTTTCGAAACCAAAGATGTCCATGTCAAAAACGTCCTAATGGAAGCCATTTGGGTGTGGGAGGAGTCAGCATTTGTAATTAACTGGACCCTCTGACATACCAGGATGCCATCCGGGCACCCTAGGAGGCACTGCAGTGGACTTCATAAATTGCTCCCAGGTACATAGCTCCCTTACCTTGTGTGCTGAGCCCCCCAAATTCCCCCCAAAACCCACTACCCACAACTGTACACCACTACCATAGCCCTTACGGGTGAAGGGGGGAACCTATATGTGGGTACAGTGGGTTTGTGGTGGGTTTTGAAGGGCTCACTGTTTCCTTCACAAATGTAACAGGTAGGGAGGGTTTGGGCCTGGGTCCGCCTGTCTGAAGTGCACTGCAGTACCCACTAAAACTGCTCCTGGGACCTGCATGCGCTGTCTTGGACCTGAGTATGACATTTGAGGCTGGCATAGAGACTGGCACGACATATTTTTAAAGATGTTTTTTGAGGGTGGGAGGGGGTTAGTGACCATTGGGGGAGTAAGAGGAGGTCATCCCCGATTCTCTCCGGTGGTCATCTGGTCATTTCAAGCACCTTTTTGTGCCTTATTCGTAATAAAAACACATCCGGGTAAAAACGTCCAAGTGTTCGTCAGGGACGTCCTTGTTTGTTTCGATTATGGATCGAGGACGTCCTAGTGTTAGGCACACCCAAGTCCCACCTTCACTACGCCTCCGATATGCCCCCTTGAACTTTGGCTATCCCTGTGATGGAAAGCAGTTGGGGACATCCAAAATTGGGTTTCGATTATACCAATTTGGACGACCCTGGTAGAAGGACGTCCATCTTCCAATTTATGTCGAAAGATGGTCGTCCTTCTCTTTCAAAAATGAGCCCAATAGTCTCCATGCAGCACTTTCACCAGGATTATTATTTCCCATTTAAATCCCGCCCATTATTATCTTTTGTGTTTTCCTGCAGTATGCATTTATCACTCATTTACAGATGCAATCTCAGATGCTCTGCAATATTCATTGTTTCCTACAAGCTTACATAGAACACTGTTCACCAGTAAGTTTATAATACGTTTGTTTATTTAGATCATCTTTCTCTCTCTGTTTCCCATTTTTTAGTCACATTAGGTTTTTTTTATTTCAGTCACCTCTATTTGATATATAGTAACGCCTTTTTCATGGCTCTCCTCTTAGCATATTGTAATAATAGTTTCACACCAGATAATTCACATTTTCTTATACTTTCTTTCCACATGCTTCATTGTCTTTTCATATTTATTTATTGGGATTTTACTCACACCTTTTTTCAGCAGTAGCTCAAGGTGAGTTACATTCAGGTACACTGTGTAAGAGCATCAAATACATAACTCATTGGCATTCCTTTTCCCTTTATATAGTGAATATGCATATTATTTGGTTCCATTCTTAGAGCTATTAATGACTATCATATGGTCCTACCCAGACCTCGAATGGCCCAGTTAGAGAGTACCAGGCATTCTACATTTTATTACATGGCTCCGGCCTCATAGAATTCCCTACCTTATATGATCCGAGAAGAATTATCCTTAAAACGCTTTAAGCTGGCAGGCTGTTGTTGCATCTCCAATGCCATGGAAGATGAGCGGTGCTCATATTGAGGGTGCTTGGAGGATGCTGGTGACTTTGGTACCTTGAAGATCTAGGCACCATGCAATTTTGAGCCACTCCAGCCTCCGCTTGCTGATGAGCATCGTAGCCTCTCAGTGCTGACGATGAGGTTGAATCATTTCTCTTCAAGTGAGCATTGGGTAAAGACTGATCTTGATGGCCTTAATCAAGATATTAATGCATCGACATTTTCTGTTGCAGCTCCAGGATCCATGGAGACAGACACTTCCAATGCTGATGTTCATTGACAATCTTGCACTGTTTTTCACTGTCTGTCTTTGGCATCTATAAGAGGGATCATGGTTGGATCCCAGTCACTCCAGATACCAACTGTGAGTATCCATAACAGATATGGTCCTGTTGCACTGGAAGCACTTTCTGAAACTTATGAGGGCATCTTTTGGGACATTTCATCTGGAAAAATAGCTGCAGTGAAATAATAAAAAAAAAAAACTCAGTGATGAAAAAGAAACGAACAGGAGCTCAAGGTCTAAAGTGGCCTACATAAGCCATAGCAGATAAAGGAAACTTGAAAAATGACCCAAAAACCTCCTAATGAGGCGAGCTATTGGGGAAGAGAACCATACTTTTGAAGACCAAATATTTGGTAAAACAAAAAAACAAGTGCTGGGAAGATCAGGGGAGAAATGTGTCCTAAGAGCTCTTCCACAATTTAAGATTGGCATGGTTCCATGTGACAGTGGAAGGTGAGAAATAGCACGCATGTACAGTTGAACTGGCTGAAAAGATCTGAAAATTCATTCTGTATAAAAGTTCCTTTACTGGGCTTGGTTAGATGACATCACCCATGTTAACATAGTAACATGGTAAATGACGACAGATAAAGACCTGAACGGTCCATTCAGTCTGCCCAACAAGATAAACTCATTTTGCATGGTATGTGATACTTTATATGTATACCCGAGTTTGATTTGTCCCTGCCTTTCTCAGGGCACAGACCGTAAAAGTCTGCCCAGCACTGTTCCTGTACTAAATGTTCTGAAGCTAACATCGAAGCCCCTTAAAATTTAAGAGGATTTTAACATTCTGTGTGTCCTCTGAGTGCACAAATTTACAGATTACAAATGAGCTCAGCTATAACGAGTATAATTTTAAAATTTTAATTAGGAAGAGTTGGAAAAGAGGCAGAACAAAAATAGCTACTTAACATTTTAATTAGATCATTGTTTACTCAGTGTAAATGTCTATACTGTAAGTCATCTTTGTTTAAAAACATGTCATGTAGGATTTCGTTGACTATTTGTAAGTTGTGAACATTACACTTAATATGCTCACTGAATCTGTTTAGCTTGCACAATAAATAGCTTCTATTCAAAAATGATGGAAGACATCAAAAGATTTTAGGTGGAAAAACACATTTATCTTTATAAAAATGACCCTCCCCCTGCCCACCCCCCTACATGGCTAAAGTATGTGTACTGTACTTTTAACTCGGTGAAAAAGAGGCAGACTGGTGTACAGCAATGCACATAGATATGATTTTTCAGTCTCTGTATGTGTTTTCTGTCATGTCCTCTATACTGTATATGCTTCATGCTGGCAGTAGTGTGGTTTAATTTTGTTTCTTAAAACTTGACATACCACTTAGCTTAGCAAATATATAAAAACAAATATTATAAAACATTCATTTAAAGAAATCCATAATCAGATATGCCCATGCATCACCACGGTGCAGGAAGCCCACTCAAGAAAGGGACCCAGCAATCCCTGCACAAAAGGATGGGGGTAGAACATAAAATCATTCTTTTTACCTTTTAACTATATTGTCATGTAACCTCACAATGTCTGTATCCCCTTAAGGGGCCCTTTTACAAAGGCGCGCTGAAAAATGGCTTGCGGTAGTGTAGGCGTGGATTTTGGGCGCGCGCAGATCCATTTTTTATCGTGCCTGTACAAAAGGCCCCCTTTTTTGCCGAAAATGGACGTGAGGCAAAATCAAAATTGTTGCGCGTCCATTTTGGGTCTGAGACCTTACCGCCAGCCATAGACCTAGCAGTAAAGAATCTGTGTGGTAATGACTTACACGCGCCAGGAAATAAAAAATATTTTTCAGACGCACGTAGCGGACGCGCGCCAAAACTGAAATTACCGCAAGACCACGTGGTTACTGGGCAGTAACTCCAATTTGGTGCATGTTTGGCGCGCGTAGGCACCTACGCGGCTTAGTGAAAGGGGCCCTAAATTAGCTGATTCTTCCTCTACAGCAGCCACAGAAGAACTTATATGCGCATCATTTCTTGCTGCCAGTGAAGTCTCACAATAAGAGTGCAGTGATTTTGAGGCTCTTTATCCTGAGATATATCCTACCAGAAGGAAATGGTGCATTTAGACACCTTTCTGGCTGCTGGAAGTGGATGTGAATCGGTGATCTCTACCTTTAAGATTTTAGAGAGGGAAAAAACAAAAAGGGTGGAGTTCCCTCCCCCCTTTCCAAGCAAAATGTTACTTGAGGGCTCCAAATTTGAACTTATGTCATTGTATTGTAGACATAGGCGGTCGGTGGCCCAACTGTTTGGGGAGGCTAAAGGGGGCAGGGTTAGGGGTGGAGCCAGGGGCAGGGTTTAGCAAGCCGGATGTGCTCCCGGCAGGGCAGCCACTTCCGCCCCTCATTTGTCTGATATACTGCTTTGTTGTGCTCCATCCCTCCGGCCTCACTCTATCCCCTATTAAATGTCTTCTGGTGAGTAGAAATAATGTGGGGCGAGTACGAATCCACTTCAGCCTCCCCCTCCCCTGTCAAGGTGCAACACAAAGAGTGGAAACAGAGACAGCTCAGCCCTTCTTGAGGAGATGGGTTCTGCCTCCTCTGCCACTCTGAACTTAAGCTGGGCTCCAAGTAGTGTATGAGAAGGGAAGGAGTGCTGGAACCACCCCTGAAGGGTGGCAGAACATTGCACACTGCTCTCCTGGACATACCTTGGTAGGCAGTCCCGGCGGAAGCCGTCGAACAGGCCGCGGCTCTTGAGCTGCTCCTCGATCAGTGCGATGAGCTGCGAGTCCCCGGGCGGCAGGGAAGCGGGGTTCATACCGCCACCCCCGGCTGCTGAAGGGCCGCCGCTCGATGCACTGCTGCTGCCGCTGTCTGCCATCTTCGCCCAGTACCGGCTTCAAGACGCGAGGAAGCGGCACAACAACACAACCTTCCCTCAAATAATAGCGACCAACGGACCAACTCACTTACACAGCAGCACACCTTCCGCCCTAGTGCATGCCGGGATGCAGAGTCACAAAGACTTGAGAGAGCGCAAGACCGGAAGTCTGGAGCCTTTGCACTACATGCTGGGATGTAGAGTCACAAAGGCTTGAGGGTGTGAGACCGGAAGTCCGTAGTCTGAGATGAGAGAGAGAGATCTTATACCGGGCGCCTATGAAATTTGTAGATTAAGTGCAAAAGCATCTATGGTGTATAATCATGGGTGAATTTTCAAAGGGAAACTCTGCAGTGGCTCTGTGTAGTTTAGGGAATTGCTGATTGCAGGATCCCAGTGGCCTGTTGCATTGTTATTCTGATGACACTGCCATATGCTCGTGTCTATTGTTTTAATGGTATGTGGAAGGGATATGTGTGAATTCCCAATTTAAATAAGCATAATTTTACTAAAAGCCCATTTTCACAGGTAAAGCACTCTTATATCTGTGCAAATTCAAACATGATCCTCTATGAGGGAAATTTTGTAACAGGCTGCCTAACATTTATGCACTAATTACACATGTACATGTTTAAAATAATAGCATATACCAGTGAATATGTGCACGTATGCACATAAATGCCATAAATCTGCTTATGTGTTATTGTATAAATACACATATATCTTACATAGAGCTTATTTTATGGGTAGGCATACACATAGGAAAAATTTGGGTGGAGAATGGGTTAACACACACATACCTGCGTAACTTATACAATACTACAGTCTCTGGCATGAGCGCTGGCATATGTGTCCATGCCTAAATTATAGGTTTGCATTTCACTGGTTGCACTAGTCCACACTAGGGCACCTCGGGGTCCTTTTACTAAGGTGTGACAAAACGTGGCCTGCGCTGGTGTAGACACGTGTATTGGACGAGCGCAAGTCCATTTTTCAGTGCACCTACAAAAAAGATCCTTTTTTTTTGGCTGAAAATGGATGTGTGGCAAAATGAAAATTGGCGCGTGTCCATTTTGGGACTTAAGACCTTACCGCCACCCATTGACTTAGCGGTTAGGTCTCACACCTTAACCGTGTGGTAATCATCAGTGCACGTACAATGCTGATTACTGCCCGGCTAGCGCCATGTGCTGGAAAATTTCCGGTGAGCATAGTGGGTGCACATAATAAATGAAATTACAACCCGGGCAATGCGGTAACCAGGCGGTAGTTCCGAATTGGCACGCATTGGGCGCACTTAGGCGCCTTTGCGGTTTAGTAAAAGGGCACATGCCCCCGATAGTCAGCGTTATTTAACTGGCCAGAAATGACTCCTGGCTGGTTAAATAGCATTTAAATGACTATCTGCAAACATTCAGTGGGAGATAGCCGGTGATCTTCTGCTGAATATTCACAGTCAGAGCTTAGCAGCTAACTGGCTATCAGGCTTATTTTCAAAGCACTTTGGGAGCCTAAGTTCCATAGGTTTCTATGGAACTTTGGGAGGCTAAGTGCTTTGAAAATATGCCTCTATATCATGCGATAAAACCAGCTATCTGCCAATATTCAGTGGATCACCAGCAAAATTTGGTGGACAAATTGGGCCACCAAAATAGCAGGCCTATCTGTGGCTGGTTTGAACATAACCAGCCAGCGCTGACTATTGGCTTGGCCGGTTACGTTTAAACCAGCCAAAAATAAACTGGATATTCAATGACAGCCACTAGAAATGGCCCAGCATTAAATATCCAGTCTCACCGCCGACAGCGGGAGTTAGCCCGGCTGAATCCCACAGTCTAAATATTGGTCCCATTGTTATATCTCATGAAGGGCAATTCTATAACAAGGTGCTTAGGATAAGAGAGTAAACTACCTATTTCAAGCCTGTTCTATAAAGAAAAGCTGGCACCTACTTTTACTTAAAGAATACTAGAACAAGTGGCAGAAAGCACTCTTACATTTATTTATTTATTGCATTTGTATCCCACATTTTCCCACCGATTATAACACAATCACTACACCTAGGTTTAGGCAGAACCCCCCCCCCAGATTCTATATAGCGCAACTGAAATTGAACGCACAAATCCGGTTATATTCTGGATATTTGCACACAATTTAATTACTTAACAAGCCAATAAGTGCTGGTACTTGCCACTTAACAAGCAATTAGTGACGCTAATCAGCATTAATTAGAATTTACACGCACAGCTTGCTAGATGTATTCTGTAAAGTGGTGTACTAAAATTCTAATGTATGCTGCCAAAAAGGGGACATGACTATGGGCATGGAATGGGCGGGTCATGAGCATTCCAGAAAACTATGCACAGGGTTATAGAATACATGTGCTCTGCACCTAACTAAGAGGTCCTTTTACTAAGCCGTGGCAAAAAGTGGCCTGTGGTAGTGTGGGCATGATTTTGGCGTGTGCTGGGCCAGTTTTTATCGCTTCTGGAAAAAAAGGGCTTTCTTTCAATGGGCCGTGAAAAGGGCCTGCTGTAAAATTGAAACCAGTGTGCACCTATTTACAACTTGAGCCCTTAGCGCAACACATTTATCTAGCGGTGAGGGCTCACGCACGGTAACCGGTCAGTATGTGCCACCTGCTGATTAATGCTGGAAATGCCTTACGTGGTAGAAAATAAAAAAATCATTTGTCCCAGCGGTATGAGCGTGCGCCAAATCCAAAATTACCACCTTGGGGCATGTTAGCCTGGTGGTAGTCTCGTTTTGGCATGCGCTACATGCGCATAGAGCTTACCATGCCTTTGTAAAAGGGCACCTTAGGCATCGGGGTCAATATTTAGACCACAGGAGGGAGCCTGGTAACTACCGCAGTCAGCGGTCTGCCCGGATATTCAATGCCATGCTGTTTCCAGTTACTGGCATTGAATCTCCAGTTTATTTTTAGCCGTTTTAAATTTAGCCGGCTATGTTGATATTTGAAGGTAGCCAGTTAACTTTAAACTGGCTAAAGATATACTAGCTGTTTAAGCAGCCCAATGTGGCCACTTAGAATAGCCAGATATGACTTGAATATTCGGGGATTCCCGGCTATATTGCACGATATAGCCGGTTCTCTCCTAGGCGCTACCTGGGAATATTCAGTGGGGGTTAACCGGCTATATCCCGCTGGATATCGCTAGATAGCCAGTTAAATGCCATTGAATATCGGGGGGGACCAAGTTTTAGTTTGCGTAAATGGCTGCACCTAGACATAGGCTCTGTCATATTCTACATACTGCTTGAAAATTTAGGCTTATTCTATAAAGTACACCTAAACTAAGGTGTACTTTATAGAATGTGCTTAGGTGAATTTCTTTTCAGCGCCAAATTTTTAGGCGTGATATATAGAATCTAGTCCTTAATGAATAGCTTTTGCAGTTACCACATGGTTCTGGAGGTATAGTTTCTGTGCTGTTGGCTTACCACAGGAGTTCTGAGTATCGGGAAAGTAGTTCTTAAGTACTAGGCAAGCCCCTGACCTGTCCATGCCCCTCCCTGGTCCACTCAAAAATGGGTACACAAGATTATAGAATTAGGGGGTGGCTGTACAGGCCTAAGAAGAGACCACTTGAGCTGGGGCATCATAAAATGTACCCTGCTTGAAGTCTGTTGCTGTGTTGCTGTTGGTCTGAGGGAGGACAGAAAGTCAGAACAGGTAGTCTGCTTTGAGACACTCTCCAGAGACACAGCCCTTAAAGGAACATGTGGAGTGTAAGTTTATTTTACTTCTGTTTTGGGTAGCTAGATAGGACTGTTTGTTTTGTTACATGCAAGTAATGTAATATCATTTATAGTTCTGAAAGAAATATATCTCTCTCATCCAAATTTTGATAGTAACTTTATTATTGTATATGTTGATCATTGTTTGATGTCAACTTGGACATCATAAAACCTTTGAACCTACTTAAGCTCAAGGTAGTCTCTTATCTGATAACTAGAATTGGTAATTGGAAAGACTAATATTTGAAGTCCTGATATTTATTTATTTGGATTTGCTCACACCTTTTTCAGTAGTAGCTCAAAGTGAGCTACATTCAGGTACACAGTATTTCTCTGTCCCTGTAGGGCTCACAATCTAATTTTGAACCTGAGGCAGTGGAGGGTTGAGTGACTTGTCCAAGATCACAAGCAGCAGCAGTGGGATTTAAACTGGCCACCTCTGGATGTCAACACTGGTGCTCTAACCACTAGGCCACTCCTAGGCCTGAACAGGGACAATGAATTCATGGCTCACAGCAGGTGTGAATAGACTTAACTATTCTGAGGTCATCCTATCTTTGTTTTCTCTCATTCACCACAATTGTTAATTAACAGTACTATGCTGCTGTTATCACTCCCTTTCCACACCCTGCCCTGCAATTCAATATTTTCTCTTTAAGCTATATCCCACCTCCTCCTCCCTACATCTTCACATCTTAATTACCAGTCTCCTGAATTTTACTTCCAACAAGTGACAACATGGGCTCTGTCCTAGAAAGCTCATGCCTCAATAAATTGGTCAGTCTATAAGGTGCCACCTGCCTCTGTCTCAAGCACTTTGAATAATTTACTCTGGAGTCTCCTACAGAATGATCCACTGTCCTCTATCCTGCATGTTTTAAACTATCATAAGCTTCAAGATGAACTAGAGCATGCTCTGTAAAGCTTCATCTTCAGACACAATGCAGACCACCCAAGTTGCTGATTCTGGGCTAGCTGAGGTCTAGAATCTGAGACAAACTATATGAAAAATGTGAAGGGTTAGAACAGAAAATCAAAGGTTTAGAAGATGTAATTAGAAAACAGCAAATAAAGATCCACCAGCTGGAGAAACCTGTCCCGGTTTTGGAACAGCTAAGAGCAGAGAATGCTGATTTAAGAACTCAACTACAGCCCCTAACAAAACATTCTGGCAGAAGGAACAGATAGCAACTGATAGACATGCTCAGATCATTACCTTAAAAAGGAAAAGTCAGTGAGAAAATTTATCTCTGCAGAAATAAAGGATAAGAGAGTGATACCAGACACCAGAGTAGGGGAATAATTTACTGCACTTGAGGCTTCGGATAGGCAACTAAATCAGACTTTAAAAGAACTGGAAGAGATAAAAGATACAGATCAGGAGAGTGAATTTCGATATGGTGAAAAGGAATACCTTTTACACCAGGCCATAGACAGGAAGGATGCTGTCTTTCTTCTATTGAGCTGTGACCCAGAGTACTTGGACAGTGATAGCTGAGGGAAAAGGCTGCTTCAACTTTCATGAGGTTCCTGGTTTCATCCTTCTGAGCCAGTTACCAGGGATCTTTCATTGCCAGTGCACCTGACCCCACCCCCCTTGCTGGGGAATGACATAAAAAATGACCAGCACCTACCTAAAAATGGGCAGATCCATAGGCAGGAAGAACATTGCATTTCTTCTAAGGAAACTTGATCCAGAGTACCTGGGTAGGACCAATCCCCGGTTGCTCCTGTTCCAGCCAGCACTGGGTTCAAAATGACATCAGTAACATCTAGGGATAGTCTCATGTTACTATTGTTAGGGGTTAAGCTGCAGTCATTTTGAACCCAGTACCTGCAAGGACAGGAGAGAAGGCATATTGTTCCTGTCCCAACCCAATTAGACCCCACTACAAATCACTCAGTTTCACCCCTGAACTTTTTTTTTTGTTACATTTGTACCCCGCATTTTCCCACTCATGGCAGGCTCAATGCGGCTTACATGGAGCAATGGAGGGTTAAGTGACTTGCCCAGAGTCACAAGGAGCTGCCTGTGCCTGAAGTGGGAATCTAACTCAGTTCCTCAGTTCCCCAGGACCAAAGTCCACCACCCTAACCACTAGGCCACTCCCCATACCTGAGCTAAGGCAATACTAGAGAAACTGTCAATTTAATTGTTGCTGTCCATTAGAATAGTCTAGTGGTGGGTGCAGTGCACTGCAGACAGGTGGACCCAGGCCCATACCTCTCCCTACTTGTAACACTTGTGGAGGAAACTGTGAGCCCTCCAAAACTCACCAGAAACCCACTGTACCCACATATAGGTGCCCCTTCACCCATAATGGCTATGGTAGTGGTGTACAGTTGGGGGTAGTGGGGTTTGGAGGGGGGGTTGGAGGCTCAGCAGACAAGATAAGGGAACAATGGTCAGATGTGTACTTGGGAGCATTTTATGAAGCCCACTGCAGTGCCCCTTAGGGTGCCCTGTTGCTGTTCTTGGATGTCAGGGGGACCAGTCTACTAAAAATGCTGGCTCCTCCTATATCCCAATGGCTTGATTTTGTGCATTTTGCACTTGGATGTTTTTTTGTTTGAAAATGTACCAAAAAAACAACACATCCAAATCACAAAACTTTGTTCAAAACAGTATTTTCAAAAACAAAAGATAGACCTTTTTCTTTTTTGAATTGACAGCGCTGTGTCAGTCTAGTAGCGCTGTAGAAATGTTTAATAGTAGTAGTAGTAGGAGGAGGAGAGCGCCTTCTTGACCTGGGATTGGTAGCATGCAATGTTGTAACTATTTGGGTTTATGCCGGGTACTTGTGAACTGAATTGGCCACTGTTGGAAGCAGGATACTGGACTAGATGGTCTGATCCAGTATGGATATTCTTCTGTTATTATGTAACTTAAATATTTCATACCTGGCTGAATAGTTTGGATAAGAACTTAGGGACCCTTTTACTAAGCTGCGGTAAAAAGTGGCTTAGCACATGCTTACACTTGTCATTCCAGCATGCTAAAGCCATTTTTTCGCATAGGCAAAATGTCCGATTTTTCTGATTCAGCATTAATGGCCAATTGCTAAGTTTCTCTTTAGAAAGTTATAGTAGAACTGGAAAAGGTGCAGCGAAGGGCGACAAAAATGATAGCGGAAATGGGACGACTTCCCTATGAAAAAAGACTAAGGATGCTAGGGCTTTTCAGCTTGGAGAAGAGATGGCTGAGGGGAGACATTATAGAGGTATATAAAATAATGAGTGGAGTGGAACAGGTGGATGTGAAGCGTCTGTTCACACTTTCCAAAAATACTAGGACTAGGGGGCATGCGATGAAACTACAGTGTAGTAAATTTAAAATAAATAGGAGAAAATTTTTCTTCACCCAACCCATAATTAAACTCTGGAATTCGTTGCCGGGGAACGTGGTGAAGGCGATTGGCTTGGCAGAGTTTAAAAAGGGGTTGGACGGTTTCCTAAAGGACAAGTCACTAGACCGCTACTAAATGGACTTGGAGAAAAGACCACTATTTCGGGAATAACATGTATAAAATGTTTGTACATTTGGGTAGCTTGCCAGGTGCCCTTGACCTGGATTTGCCGCTGTCGGGGACAGGATGCTGGGCTCGATGGACCTTTGGTCTTTTCGCAGTATGGCATTACTTATGTACCTATGTGGCCATTAATGTGTGTGCCCTTACGAAGACCTGTGTTGAAGGCGTTAAGAGGTCATGCACTAATCATGTGCTAATCAGTTAGTGCATGGTTATATAGCTGTGCTTGCTGATTAGCACCAAACATGCCTACTCTCCACCTTTCAACCCACCCCCAGCATTAAAAAAGATATTTTCATTTTTAGCGTGTGGGTGGCGCGTCCAGATGCAAAAATAACCATGGGATGCCTGAGCATGCGTTAGTGTTTACTGCAGCATAGTTAAAGGGCTCCTTAGTTTTTTTAAATGGATTTTAGCAGTGTATCTGTATCATTTTTAGATATTAAAATATTGTACAGTGGAGGGAAATTTATTGCAGACAATTTCAGGAAACTGACAGCTGTAAATACATTTCTGGATTACAAGAGCTGTCATAGCAAGTCTCTAAACAACAACCTTCCACAGAGTCAATTTTTAAGACGCAGGAGGTTATGCTCTGACATGAGTATTCTGATTTTTTAAAATATGTATTTACCAATAAAGTCTTCTGTGTTATCACCACTGTGTCTGCTCCTACGCCTTCATTCTTAAGTGAGCATTATTTCTTTTTCAAAACTATTTCTTTGGAGGGGTCATGGAAGCGTTATTCAGATAGCACATTATGATTAGCAGGTGCTACCTGAATAACACAGACTTAACTTGGGAACTTCTAAAAAGGAGGTAGTAAGTGCTCCTACATTATTTATTTGCAGTTCTGGTGTGCTGACAACATTAGCGTACAACCTCCAAATAAAAAAAAACATGAAAAACCTTAGTTTACTGATGCATTGTAGATGGGCTTAATACACAGGAACGAAAAGCACTCGGGGCCCTTTTACAAAGGTGCGGTAGGCTCTATGCATGAGCAGTGTGTGCCAAAATGAGACTGCTGCTGGGCTAGTGTGCCCCCTGGTGGTAATTTTGGATTATGCATGCGCCTATACTGTTGGAACAAATTATGTTTTTATTTCCTACCATGCACGGCATTTCCAGAATTAATTGGCAGTTGGCATGCGCTGACCAGTCACCGCATGTATAGCATGTGAGCCCTGACCACTAGATCAATGAGTGGTGGTAAGGGCGCACGCTGGTTTCAATTTTACCACAGGCCCTTTTCCCAGCCCATTGAAAAAAAAGCCCCTTTTCCCAGCCGCGGTAAAAACTGGCCTGGCGCGTGCCAAAAACACGTGCCCACACTACCACAGGCCACTTTTTACCACAGCTTAGTCAAAGGACCCTTAAGTCCACTGTTTAACTCATTTTAGTAAAAGGGCCCTCCTATATGTTGGTATTCCAAAATCTACACGTGTAAATGTCTGCACATTTTTGTCACATTCAGGTATAATAGGTATTTTTCTGTCCCAGAAGGCTTACAACCTAAGAGGCCCTTTTACCAAGGCATGGCAGGGTTACCACGCAGGTAGCGTGTGGCAAAACTGCATTGCCATCAGGTGCACCCAGGCACCCTGCAGTAGTTCTGGGTTTGCCGCGTGCCATTTCCCATGCTAGCAAATATTTTTTATTTTCTACTGCAGGGAGCGGGGAGTAGGCATCCCAGTGGTAATCAGATAGCGTGGACACATTGCCACATGCTGCCCAATGACTGCAAGAGTAGCGAATGAGCCCTTACCGCCTTCTAAATAAGAGACGGTAAGGGCTCAGGCAATAGTGGCTGCATGCTAATTTGGAAATTAGTATGCGGCCATTAATGGAAAAAAATTAAAATCCAGCCATTTTAGAGTCACGCTAAAATGTGGCCAGAGCGTGCAGGAAATCCACACGCTAAAACTACCGCCAGCCACTTTTTAGCACAGTTTAGTAATGGAGTTATGTGACTTACCCTTTATCAGAAGAAACCGCAGTGGGATTTCATCCATATCAACAAGGTGTAAGCACTAATCTCAGAAACCTACAAAATAGACAGGAAAAACCATACTTCCTGGATTCGGTATCATCTATGGCCGAGTTTTAGGCAATCTGATTGTACAACTAATGGCATTTGGTTGTAGAGATGCCTTTAAAATTGATTCGGGGCACATCCAATAGTAATTTGCTAGGACACATACTAGGGTATTGTTCAGTGCTTTCCTCTCCAGAGCCCAAAGGTACGTTTGAACAGACCTGGGGTCAAGTAGAATGCCTGGTCCAGTTTGTTGACCACCAACTACAAATAGATGGAGTGCAGCTTTTCAGTTTTTATGAAATTCAGTGGTAACCTTTTACGTTGTAATGTGCCTGCAAAAGGTGAGAATCACAAAAGGACTGGAAGAAATGCTGATTTGGGTGTTCTGTGTGGGACTCGAGAAAAAATCCTACTGAAAGAAAGAATGGCATTGTACACAGTCAGGACCAGATTCAGAGTGCTCCAGGCTGAGTGACCTCTATAGAATCACTTAGAGCAGATTCCTGAGACCATCTTTGGGTGCAAGTACTTAAATTCTGGTACGTAATTTGGGCAGGTAACCCCAGTATTCTATAGCACTGTGCCTAAATATTTGGAACACCCCTGACTCAGTCATGCCCCTGCAATGATCTTTTGAGTTACGCACAGGGCTTTTTTTGAGGGGGTACTTGGGGATACTGAGTACGGCACCTTTTCCATTGTCTGCTAAAATTGACCCATGGTCTCCAAGTTTTAATGAAAGAGCTCAGGCTCTGCACAACAATTCTGCCTTATCATAGGTTCTGTTACTGGTTGCAGGGGGGCCTGGCTATTGTGGGGTGGGTCCCTCAGTGATCACTCGCACCCCTAAAGGGTGGCCTGCCATTTGAGTACCGGCACCTTTTTCACTAGAAAACATGCACTGGTTACGCATAAAGTACTCCAGCCACACAGCTTTATTGAATAGTATGTAGGTAGATGTACACATAAATCCAAATTAATGGCAATTAACTCTAATTAACCTTAATAATTGGTGGTTAGCAACTCTAGGCTGTGAAAACTGTAAAGCTGTTTAGAGCTATACTGCATACTGTTTTAGATTCTTTAATTTGTAATTTGTATTTTGTATCTATCTTTTTATTACTTTTTATTCTTTAATTTTTTTAGGGCTGCATTTTGATTAAAAATTGTAATCATGATTAATCGAGCGATTAAAGATATGTTATTCATTTATTTTTGTTCCCACTGCAGCTCCTTGTGACTCTGGACAAGTCACTTAACCTTCCATTGCCCAGAGTCGCAAGAAGCTGCAGTGGGAAAAAATAAGTAACATACGTTTAGTCGCACAATTAATTGTGAGTAAAATTTTAATCACAATGCAACCCTTAATTAGTGCATATGGGCTCCATGCCCAACTTTGGGTGACCTGTACAGAATCCAGGAGTCAATACAGTATAGAGATTCCCAATCTCACTGCTACCTGTTTTATGCAACCCCCTCCCCCCCAAAAAAACTATATTTGTTATGAAAATTAATGGTTTAACTTCAAGCTTCATGTACCCACCTACCCCACTTCCTGTTCTCATTCTATAGATTTTAAGAAGGTAGATATTTGGGGGAAGAGTTAAGATGGCCACCTCATAGAGGCTGGTCGCTGAGCTCTGGAGCTGTAGGTGCGAGTTGGAGCTGGAAGAACGTGGTTAAGACGCAAAGGGAAAACCCATTCAAACCCATCTGAGTCAGGTGTTAACCCTTCTCTAGTGCAGCAGTCCATTTTGAGCTACACAGTCTCTGTTCCCAGTTTTAAATCCTCAGGACCTGCACTAGAGGAGGGAACCCTCACGCAGAGCATCTTGGACATGTCTCTCAGCCCAGAGGTTCACAAGATTCCACTCAGACACGGAAGAGGTGATGCACCACCACTTCAATGAATGCTTCTGGATACCAAAGTGGTTCCCCGATTATACCCCTCAGGTGGAGCAGTGGCAAGCCCTGTAACAGAGATGGAACTAGGTGCAGTTGGAGGTGGTGAAGTGATGGGTCAGGCTCCGGATGGGCATTTAGAGCTTGGCCAGCCCCAACAGACTGTTCCAGGAGAAGAGCTCTGCATCAAGGGTAGGAAGAGACCTGGGAAAATTACATTAGAGAAACTGTGGAATGCTATTGGGCAAATGGATGATTCCTGTAGTGTATCTAAATTTTTAGAAAGCTTTTGACAAAGCTCCTCATGAGCCTCCTAAGAAAATTAAAAAGTCATAGGATAGGAGGCAATGTCCTTCTGTGGATTAGGAATTGGTTATTGGACAGAAAACAGAGGGTAGGGTAAAATGGCCATTTCTCTCAATGGAAGAGGGTGAATAGTGGAGGGCCGCAGGGATTATATGTTAACTGGAATTACAAGTGAAATGACTCATTTTGTAGATGAAACAAATCAATTCAAGGTTGTTAAAACACAGGTGGACTTTGGAAAAATTGCAAGGAGACCTTAGGAAATTGGAAGACTGGACATCCAAATAGCAGATTAGCATGCGGTAAGCCTAATGCGGGTTTACCGTATGCTAATCTGGAGCTACCGCTGGCCCAATGCAAGTGCTGGTGGTAGTTCCAGCTCCAGTGTGCATACTGGGGAAAATAGGGCTGTAATTTTTAGTGTGGCGCTAACTCGGGTTAGTGCGGGAGTCAGTGCTACCTCAATGGGTGGCGGTAAGTGCTCCCCCTCGCATGGCCACACAATAAGAGCAATCTTACCATATGGCTATGGCTATTTTCAGCCCTTTTCTGTAGCTACTATAGCTTCTCCTATGGCCAGGGATGATAAAATACCTCCTCTCACAGACCATCATGAGCCTGGTAAGCAGGAGTGCGTTCTACTCTGAAAAGTTTGGCTGCCTTCTGCCCTGCACACATGCGCCAATGTCAGTGCACTGATATCAGTGCTGAAAAATGGCACCAAAACATGTGAACTGATCGATCCAGCACCTTTCTTTAAATCCTCACAGAATTTTCCATGCTGAGGGATATTCTATAAACAGCTGCGCGCAATTACTTCTGCTCAGCGTTATTCTATCAAGGACGCACAAATTAAACAGTGTTTTGCCACTTTTGTGAATATTCTAGTGTGTTGTTTAAATGTGTAGGTTACTGACAGTGTATCATATTGTTATTACTATAATTTTAATTTGCTTATTTCCAATTTTACCTCAGTGTTCTAATTGCATATTAGACTGGCAGTTGGTCATGTTGCTATAATTATATTGTTACTACCATGTAAGTTGCCAATGTGATGCTACACCTGTTGTACACCACCTTAGGTGAATCTCTTCATAGACTCAGTTCATAAATCTTAATACATTTAAAAAAAAAAAAAAAAACAGTTCATATTTGTATCTTTATTCAGTCAGTTGTATAATTCTTTAATTAAATCCTATGAAAACGTTCTATTTTAACCCATGCTACTTATTCATTTGTCTGTCTTCTTGAATAGTAAGCTCCATAAAGCAGGTCAGTACAGGGCTGTATATCATTATGCTGTATAAATAGCAGGGCGAGCAAATTTTAACATGATTTAAGTGGGTAAACACATTTACTAATGTAAAAATGAATTTTGAAAATTTTACCCACCTGTCATCCTCTTCGTGTGGATAAAATTTAAAATATGCTATTTTGCAACACACATACTGTATGTTTGACTGTAGGGGGGAAAGGAGTGGGTTAGATCAGAGAAGGTAAAACACACATGTCCCGGGATTCCATATATCGCGCCTTAATTTCCACGTGGAAATCGAAGCATATTCTATAACAGTGCGTGTTAATTAATTGGGTAACTAGCTAATCAGCACTGTCAATTGGATGTTCACAAGCAGTTATCAGCACTAATTGGTATTAAGATTTACATGCAAAACTCATGAAAGGACCTGTTTACTAAGCAGTGCTATAGGGCACACTAGCATTTTTAGCACGCGCTAAAAATTAGTGCGCACTAACGCTAGAGATGCTCATAGGAATATATGGGTGTCTCTAGTATATAACGCATGCTAATTTTAGCAACATGCTAAAAAAGCTAGCACATCTTAGTAAACAGGATCCTAAGAGGGGCATAATCGGACGGCGCCAGACAAATAGCTGGCCAGCAAACTATGTGGCCAGCGCCATAAAGGGGCGGAGCCAACCGTATTATCAAAAAAGATGGCCGGCCATCTTTTCTTTCAATAATACGGTTGGCGTCGGCTAAATCTCAACATTTAGGTCAAATGTTGAGATCACTGGATTTAGGGATGACCGGCTTCGGTTTTCAGCCATAATGGAAACCGGGCCCGGCCATCTCAAACCCGGCGAAAAGCAAGCCCTTTGGTCATGGGAGGAGTCAACATTTGTAGTGCACTGGTCCCCCTGACATGCCAGGACACCAACCGAGCACCCTAGGGGGCACTGCAGTGGACTTCAAAAATTGCTCCCAGGTGCATAGCTCTCTTACTTTAGGTGCTGATCCCCCCAAATCCCCCTCAAAACCCACTCCCCACAACTCTACACCACTACCAGATCCCTTAGGGATGAAGGGGGGCACCTACATGTGGGTACAGTGGGGTTTGGGAGGGGTCAACAATTACCACCACAAGTGTAACAGGTAGGAGGGATGGGCCTGGGTCCACCTGCCTGAAGTGCACTGCACCCACTAAAAACTGCTCCAGGGATTTGCATACTGCTGTCATGGAGCTGGGTATGACATTTGAGGCTGGCATAGAGGCTGGAAAAAAAAATGTTTTTGTTTTTATTTTTTTAGGGTGGAAGGGGGTTGGTGACCACTGGGGGAGTAAGGGGAGGTGATCCCCGATTCCCTCCAGTGGTCATCTGGTCAATTGGGGCACTTGTTTCACACTTGGTCCTAAAAATAAATGGATCAACTGCAGCCGGCGAAATGCTCGTCACAGTTGGCCATCTTTTTTTCCATTATCAGGCGAAGCCGGCCATCTCGTAACCACGCCCCCTCCCGCCCCATCCCACCTTCTGTACCCTACCTTGACATTTGCCCGGCTCCGCGACGGAAAGCAGTTGGTGTCGGCCAAAATCAGCTTTCGATTATACCGATTTGGCCAGGTTCGGGAGATTGCCAGCCATCTCCCGATTTGTGTCGGAAGATGGCCGGCGATCTCTTTCGAAAATAAGCTGGTAAGTGTATTCTATAACGTGTGCGCTTAAATTCTAAGTCGCATAGTTGAAAAGGGGGCGTGGCCACAGGTGGGGCGTGGGTGTTTCTAAAATCTATGCGCTTTGTTATAGAATAAAACCTGCTGTGCACCTAATTTAGGCATCAGGACTTAGCCAAGTAAAACATGGCATAACCTCTATAGGGAACTAATAAAAATAATGGACATGAAAACACTTGTTCTATGGATGAGGCCTGTCCCTCCAACCATCAACTCCCAAACTTCTGCTTGAATCTCTGTATCTCTGTGGTAGCAGAACATAACCTTGGGACCTTCAGTGCAGATATAGGCCAACAAAGACAGATGAGATGGAAGAAATTCTTTGATCACTGTTTGGTCTGCCTCTGGCATGACCATCTTTAAGGGTCTGAAAGATAGTTTCTTTTTCATCAGCAATTCTTCCTTCTGACCCAGAGGCATTCAGTACTGAAGATTAAACAGAAAGTAGTATTGTTCAACTGATACAGCTTGCATGCATTCTCTCAGATAATACCTTTTCATCAGACAACATGTTGTTCATGCATTAACGTAAAATCTTACAAAGACATTTATGGCACGCTTGTGAAATTTCGTTTTGGACATATAGAGATACATTTTCAAAAATCAAGGTGCTATTTAAAAAAAAAAAAACAATATTATACATAAATAAAGGAAAACAGTAGCATACAAATGTTTGGGCTGAACATAAAAAGTCAGAGCTAACAAGGTCTTGCTGCATATATAAAAAACAAACTGGGACAATTGTGCAATAGACACCAACAGGAGCTCTAAGGTATAATCCCAATTTTCATTTTTCACCTTGCAGGCATCACTCAATCCCCCCCCCCCCCCATTCCCCATATCACGAAGGGGCTCTTTTTCTAATATGTATTAAATTATTGCATTAACGCAAGTTATTAACAAAAAAAAGCCTGCTTTAGGTACACAGGTTGAATGCTAACTATTGGAGGCACACCCAGCAAGTTCTCTGTAATACATGCATGAACATATGCATTAGCAACCTGACCACAATTACCCCCAAATTCTATATATAGCACCTGAAGTCGTACACATTAATTTGGCCGCAACTTAATTAAAAAGCCAATCAGCACCAATAGTTGGTACTTAAAAAACACTTAGCGGCACTAATTGGATTTAATTAGAATTTAAGCATAGAACTTTCTAGGTGTATTCTATAATGTAATGCATGTAAATGCAAATGTGCACAGATAAAAAGGGGGCATAGCCATGGACATGGAAGGGGTGGGTTCTGGGCACTTCAAAAATCTATGCACACTATTATAGAATACACCCGATCTGCCCCTAACTTAGGCACAGGTATTTATGCCTGGTTTTAGGTAGCCTAAATTTTAGGCACAAGAACGACATGTAAATTTAGACATATTTTATAAAATCACACTATCTGCATGGTTTTACGGCCTAGGAGTGGCCTAGTGTTTAGGGTGGTGGACTTTGGTCCTGGGGAACTGTGGAACTGAGTTCAATTCCCACCTCAGGCACATGCAGCTCCTTGTGACTCTGGGCAAGTCACTTAACCCTCCATTGCCCCAGGTACAAATAAGTACCTGTATACAATATGTAAGCCGCATTGAGCCTGCCATGAGTGGGAAAGCGTGGGGTACAAATGTAACAAAAATAAATAAATAGAATTTCCCCCTTAGTGCCTATGGAGAAGAGGCGCTAAGTGAAGTCATAATAACTATACAACTGACAGTAATTATGCGGTATGTGACACCACGATATCTACTGAATGCTATCCAAACTCATTCCCCACTCATGAATCACCTAGTTCCCTTCCCTGACACAAAAAGCACTTACTGCTGGATTCTATATATCGCGTCAAGCATTCCGCGCCTAAATCTAAGCATATTCCATAACAATGCATGTAACTTATTTGGCTTAACAAGCCAATCAGCGTTGTTAACAGCACTTAACAAGTAATAATAAGCACTAGTTAATTAGAATTTACGTGCATAAATTGATAAGCATATGCTGTAACTCATTGCGCCTAAATTCTAATGTGCACATCCAAAAACGGGTGAGGTTATGGGTGCTGAAATGGGCACTTCGTGGGCATTCTCATATTTACGTGCGCTGTTATAGATTATTTTCCAGTGCGTGTCAATCTACGCACAGGGATTTACACCAAATTTCATTGGTGTAAATGGATGTGCGTTGTTTTAGGTGATGAGATATCAACTAAGTGTATTCTATATACTGTGCTTAAATCTTATAGAATATGATTAGATAAAAATGATTTCCACATGGATTTCCAGGCACCATATTTAGAATCTCCCCCTTAATGCATGATTTAGCGTGCGTGAACTGCAAACCCACTGCAGTAACAGTTGGCACACTTGTGGAATAGCTGTTAACAAGTACTAATTTGCATGTTAACCCCCAGATTCTATAAATGGCAAACAAATTTATACACACAAAATTGCATGCTATTCTGAGATGCGCACATAACTAAGGGCTCCTTTTACTAAGCGGCGGTAAGCCGAACACGGGTGGTACTTCCCACCCCTAGTGAGCTGTCATTTCTGGCGCTATGAACATTTATTTATTTTTGTAGCGCTAGAGTGTACCCGGCGATAATCAGGCAGTGCCACATGCTGCCCAGTTATCTCCGGGTTAGTGTGGGAGCCCTTACTGCCACCTCAATGGGTGGCGGTAAGGGCTCGCCCCAAAATGGCCATGCAGCAAGTAAAAAACACATGCTGACACCAGCGTAGGCCCCCTTTTGCCGCAGCTTGGTTAAAAGGGCCTTCAATTGGCTAATGAGCCAATTAGCATCAATAAATGGGAGCTAACAATCAAGTATTGGCATTAAATGGCAACAATTTGGATTTGTGTGTGCACATCTTGCTAAGCACTTAAAAATCCGTGTGCAAATTGTTTAGTGCACAACACAAAAGGGGGCATGGTCATGGGAGGGGCGTTCAGTAAAGATGCGTATACTATTATTGAATACTGCGGATCTACGCCTAACTTATGTGCAAGGATTTACACTAGATTTCAGTTGATGTAAATCCTCGTACCCAAAGTCTGGCACAGATATCGGCTCTAATCTCTGTTCTGTAAACAATGTGCAATTCAGGACACCATTTATAGAATAGTGCTGTACATGGATCTTTTGGGCATATTTACTAAATCTAGTCCTAAATTCTTAACCTACTTTAGTAAAAGGGCTCCAAAACAAAGGGGGGTAACTTCCCAAAAGAATTCAAGAACATACAAGCATAACGAGGAAGTTCTATGCCAATCATTCAGTTCAGTAATCATTTTCTCTATATCATACTCATACCAAATCTAAGCAGTCCATCTATTAATTGAAGGGACTCCCACTTTTTGCTATTCACTTGCCAGCACAAACTTGGTAGTACTGAAACAATATCTTAGAAAAGTATTCTGAGGTAGAGTTAAGCCAAGAGCCAATCTATTAAGTGGCAAATACCCTAATTTCAAGAAATAACCCATTTAGTAGAAAATTGAAGTTTTTATTGGAAAGCTTTAGCCTTGGGAGAGGACCACCAAATGAAACCTGTCATACACCTACCCCTACACTGATGCCCACACAGAGCTGGGTAACCTGGAATGCACTTACTTTCCGACACCAAGGTAAGGTAGCATTGGAACAGAACTTTCACATTATCTTCTTGTATTAACTGCTACTGAAATCTTTGCCAAAGCCTCTTCCATTTTGGCCCAATTTCTGGAGGAAAAGTCCATAAAAATTATTAGCTTGATAGACTTGGGAAAGCCATTGCTCAGACTGGAAAAGAACTATAGGAAATAGATTTTTTTTGTGTGTGTGTGGGGGGGGGGGGGGGGAGGAGGAATCTGCTGGGTATCTGCATCCCAGACTGGCCACAGTCATAGGCAGGATCAGGGGCGTATCTGCGTGGGGCCATAGGGGCCTGGGCCCCCGCAGATTTCGCCCTGGACCCCCCTACCACAGACCCTCTCCACCTCCCTCTCCCGCCCGCCCGCCACCAACCCGTCGCCGATCTTTGCTGGCGGGGGACCCCAAGCCCCCGCCAGCCGAAGTCCTCTCTTCCGTGCAGGATGCAAGTTTCAACGCTTCCTGTTCTTCTGAGTCTGACGTCCTGCACGTACAACGTGCAGAACGTCAGACTCAGAATTTGGAATTCAGTCTGACGTCCTGCGCGTTGTACGTGCAGGACGTCAGACTCAGAGAAACAGGAAGCGTTGAAACTTGCAGCGGCGCAGCCTGCATGGAAAAGAGGACCTCGGCTGGCGGGGGGTTGGGGTCCCCCGCCAGCAAAGGTAAGTGACAGCAGCGGGGGAGGGTGTCATTGGTGGCGAGGGGGGGGTCCGGAAATGGCGGGGGGGGGGGATCGGTGGCGCCGGGGGGGGCTAAAATGTGCCCCCTCCCTCTGGCTCTGGCCCCCCCTACCGCCCGAGTCCAGATATGCCCCTGGGCAGGATGCTAGACTTGGCTTTTTTTATGCTCTAGTCCTTGCAGGGTAGGACTCTTCTCCTTGCATTAGTCTATAAGTGTGATTGGGGAACATGATAAACATAGACATTTACAGGCATGTATTTTAGATTAGAACTTATCTAGAGGGAAAACATTTTATTATAGAGATGGACCTTATCTGTCTTAGGAGGGAATCAAAATTCTAGGTGATGTTTCAGATTATACATTGACAGGTGTATAAATTAGAAAAGGGAACTGTTATGGGAGTTGATTGAATTGAGAATTTGCTCCAAAAATAAAGGGACCCTTTTTCCTAAACTGTGTTAAACACGTAAAGGATTCATTTCTAGTGCAGAGCCATGTCGAGGGGCTTTGCAGTATTTTCTCAGCACGTGATAAACCAGGTGCTAAGTATTTTTTGTTTCAAGGGGCATGGCATGGAAGGACAGTGGAAGCGAAATGAGTTTGGCAGTTAACGTGTTACAATTACCAAGTGCTCACTGCCTAACTTAAACCTAAAGCGAGATCACTTATTGCCTCCTAAATATGAGGCACTAACCGCCTAATTCTATAAAGGTTGACAAGAATTGTGTGCATAAATTTGGGTGCATGACCAACGTATGCACACAATTTCATTGAATAATGAGCTAATTAATGCCAATAATTGACTTTTTAACAAGCAATTATTGGCACTAATTAGATTTAATTAGCAAAAGCACACAAACCCCTATCTAAGGCCCCTGGTAGAGGTGTTTAGGAGTTATAAGCCCTGATGGCCCACTTCCATGAGTTTTGAGAGATGTTTTGAACCCCCAGTACCATCTCCCTTCCAAAACCACTATATATATCGCTTATTCTAAGCTGAGTTGATGTTCTTTTCATGTAGAAGAGTGTCAGATCACCTTCCATCATTTGAAACATTGGAATGAGTAGGCCAGAAGCAAGTGAGGATTTTCTCCTATCTGCCCCTTCTGTCACTTTTGATGATGTAGGCAGCAGGATGAAGGTTGGATGATGTGGTATGTGGAAAGAAGGATGTATTTGAGCTTGAAGCTCATGATACCTCTGGTTGTGATTTCCTGCAGGAGAGGTGGCTTGCTCCATGCTTGAGAGATGGGTTATGTGTATGGAGGCTGCAAAGGCTTTACTTCAGATTTCACATGGTCCTATACAAGGAATGGTGGAATTAGGGCTCAGACACTGGCAAATGCTCTCAGAGAAGACCAAACCAAGGGGTAAGAAGATCTTGTACACAAGGTCCAAATGAAAAGAAAGTGAGATACACTGTAGTCCACCAAACAAGCCTGCCATGGCCACATTTTGCCCTTAGGCTGTTTTCAGAGGAAACCAAACAGATACAACAGGAACTTTCAAATTTTTACCAAGATACAATTTCTCTATCCAAGCCTCTGAATATTATGTGAGCAAAATCTTGTGTACAGCACCACCTATTGTCAGAAGAAAAAAGCCCAATCACTCTAATATGAGGAGGAAATTAAATTGAAGAGCTACAGACCTTACATTTAAGTTCTCTTTTGTTATTCCTTCTTTCTTTTTCACAAGCAGAATAAAAGAATGGAAGAGCCAATACTGTGAACATTAAGATGCTCAAATTTTCTGTGTGCAAAACAACTCCTTCTGCTGGACAAATGTATCCTTGTACAATCAGCATACAGACCACACATTAAAATGTAACATAGAAGATATCAATTAAATAAAGACCACCAATTGTAGAATTCCTCAGAATTATGTTTAACGTATAATGTACAGCAAAGTTCAAAACAAAGAAATGCAGCAGAAGCAGTCCAGATTGGAGGGTGTACAAGTCCAGAAGCCAAGGTAGGCACAGCCATGAATAAGTCCAGAGGAAAAGGCCAATGGAGGAATCTGACAGAGCAGAAAGCATTGACCAGATTTTAGGACTTGCACTGGGATTTGGGTTAAAGACTGAGTGGGTGCCAGGGGAGACAGGAAGGAAGTTAAAGTATTTCTGTGATCATTGTAAGAAAATAATCCAGGTAACCAAGTGGTGCTGAAAGGCTGGTGATTGGATTCATTCTCTGCCTGGCTCCTGAAGTACCAAGGGTTAGGGACTTTGTTGCTAGATAGATAGATAGATAGATAGATAGATAGATAGATAGATAGATAGATAGATAGATAGATAGATAGATAGATAGATAGATAGATAGATAGATAGATAGATAGATAGATACAACATTAAGAACTCATGGAACAAAGATCTAAGATCAATACCACAGATGAAAAGGAGTTCCTACCAGAGTACTACACCATGCCCTGAAAAGATATATAGGCTAGCACCACTTCCACTGAATGGGTAAACTGGTATTGTTACCCAGTGGAGGAAGGATTGGTCTCATCCATGAATGCACAGAGGATCTATGCAGGGACTCAGCAAAGGCCTTGAATTCTGTACAGAAGGAAGGCAGTGTGTAATAGTGGCATTCAATGGGTATAGACTGAACTCTACAGTATTCATGTAAAAGGCCACTGTGCCAGGGATGCTCAGCGTGTGATAAAATGAAATGTGCAAAAGAAGCCATCTGTTGAGGTCCCACACTGTTTTGCAAAAGGGAAGCTTCAATAGAATCCACAACCTTCAAATTTGGAGGATTCTTGGTTCAACCCTGACCTCTGCCAGATACTTGCTGCTTTCAAATATTTAAGATTCAAAAGATCATTTTATTCCAAGTCATTTAATATGCATCCCAGGACACTGAGTTGCTTTATGTTTATGTTTGTTTATTTAAAACTTGATCTATTTCCTTTACATAGCAATTAATCAAAGCAGTTAATAATAAAATATCAACATAAAATCAAGAAAGGAACGCCATTTCAATAGGAAAGAAAACAATCATTCCAACACAAATTAGGAAGGGTAATGATACACAAAGAAAACCACAAAACCCAGTTAAAAATCGTCAGTCACAGTGTGTGCAACCCAAATCAGGAAGATACAATTATTCAGAATTAGTTTGGAAAGCCAATTGAAAATAAATGAGCCTTTAAAAGTTTTCTAAACTTTGGAAGGGAAAGTTCTGATCTGATATCCACTGGTAAATTATTCCATCTATACTTCTTCCCTTGGTACTCTGATCTCATCCCATGGTTTTCAATATCACCTTTACACTGATGACTCCCAGATCTACCTCTCCACACCAGAAATTTCACAGGAATCCAGGCCAAAATATCAGCCTGCCTGTCTGACATTGCTGCCTGGATGTCTCACCACCATCTGAAACTAAACATGACCAAGACTGAGCTTCTTATCTTTTCCCCTAAACCAATCTTTCCTCTTCCCCCATTCTCTATTTCTGTGGATAACACTCTCATTCTCCCTGTCTCATCAGTTTGTAACCTTGGGGTCATCTTCGACTCCTCTCTCTCCTTCTCTACACATAAGCAGACTGCTAAAACTTGTCGTTTCTTTCTCTATAATATCAAAATTCGCCCTTTCCTTTCTTAGCACACTACCAGAACCCTTATCCACACTCTTATCACCTCTCAGTTAGATTATTGCAATTTGCTTCTCACAGGTCTCCTACTTAGTCATCTCTCTCCTCTTCAATCTGTTCAAAATTCTGCTGCATGACTAATATTCCACCAGTGTCGTTATGCTCATATTAGCCCTCTCCTCAAGTCACTTCACTGGCTTCCTATCTGTTTCCGCATACAGTTCAAATTCTTCTTATTGACCTATAAGTGCATTCACTCTGCAGCTCCTCAGTACCTCTCCACTCTCATCTCTTCCTACATTCGGGAACTCTGTTCACTGGGTAAATCTCTCTTATCTGCACCCTTCTCCTCCACTGCTAATGCCAGACTCCATTCCTTTTATCTTGCTGCACCATATGCCTGGAATAGACTGAGCCGGTACGTCAAGCTCTATCTCTGGCCGTCTTCAAATCTAGGCTAAAAGCCCACCTTTTTGATGCTGCTTTTAACTCCTAACCCTTACTCATTTATTCAGTACCCTTATTTTATCATTCCCACCTTGGTAATTCCCTTATCTCTTATTTGTCCTGTTTGTCTGTCCTAATTAGATTGTAAGCTATTTAAAGCTTGGACTGTCTCTTCATGTTCAAGTGTACAGCAATGTGGCACTATAGAAATGATAAGTAGTAGTAGTAGTATTCCATAAATGTGGTGTCAAAAAATAAATTGGCAGAACGCCGAATCGACTCGTGTCATTCATGTTTAGGAGATAGAAGCAACAAACAATTCATCTTTTATTAATGCTCTTAGAGGCCCTTTTACAAAGCAGTAGTAAGGCCAATGCGGGCTTACCATATGCTAATCTGGAACTACCACCGGCCCTAGTGGTAGTTCCAGCCCCAGCACATACCATTTGCCGTGCTAGGGGTGCCAACCCTGTGGTAATCAGGTAGGTTAGCGAGGGAGCCCTTACCGCTACCTCAATGGATTGCAGTAAGTGCTTCCTCGTATGGCCATGTAGTAAGAACAATCTTATTGCATGGTCATGGTTATTTTCAGGCATTTTTACCCACTGTGGTAAAAAGGGCCGCAGTGCATGGCAAAAATGGCCCCCACCGCTAGAGTAGGGCCATTTTTACCACAGCTTAGTAAAAGGACCCCTTAATCTTTTTCCTCCACTTACGCCCTTCACTATGGGGTGCAGCTCAAAACTTTTCATGTTGTGCTGTTTTCCGTATTGTTTTGGGGAATTTTTGTTCTGTTCATGGTTTTATTTCCTATTTTTTGTAACAGCAGCGGTATTGTTAAGAGTGTGCACTTTTTCAGAAAGAGAATGCACTTTAAAAAAAGTATGCATTCTTTCAGGAAAAAAAACGTGAAAACAAAAATAAAGAACAGTGTGCACTTTCCCTCTAATTCTACATATGGCACTTAAAATTGCATGTGCAAATCTGGGCGCTCATCTAATTTGCACGTGCAATTTAATTGAACAATGAGCCAATCAACACTGATAATTGGGCACTAGCAATCAATTATTGGTGAAAAATTGGCAATAATTAGAATTTATGTGCACATCTTTGAGGTCGGCATTCTATAAAGATGCATATATAAGTTTTACACATGAATCTGAAATGGGGGTGTGGCTATGCGATGAACATGGGCTAGTCATGGACGTTTCAAGAACTGACATGCAGTGTCACAGAATACAGCAGATCCGCCCCTAATTGAGGCATAACAATTTACACCAGTTTTCAGTTGATGTAAATCCTCACACCCAAAATTAGGCACTGATCCTGGCGCTACACGCTATTCTTTAAATGGCATCCAACTCAGAACGCCATTTATAGAATAGCACAGTGCTCATTTTTTTTTGGTGCTGATTTTTCAGCACCACATACAGAGGGTCTTTCACTAATTCACAGTAGCGTTTTTAGCTTGCGGTAGAAATCAGCTGGCGATAAATGCTGAGACACCCATAGGAATATATTGAGCATCTCAGCATTTACCGCCAGCTGATTTCTACTGTGAGTTAAAAATGCTACCATAGCTTAGTAAAATACCCCCACAGAAACTAGCCCTATGTGCATTGGTTAGTGATGAGTGTGCATTGCAGTGGCTTAGCTACTATGGGACCACGGGGGCCTGGGCCCCCATAGATTTGGCCCTGGACCCCCCTGCCGATGACCTTCTCAACCCCCCTTCCGCTGCCAACCCACCGTCAACCCGCCATCTGCTACCTTTGCTGGTGGAGGACCCCAACCCCGCCATCCGAAGTCTTCTTCCTTCGTTTTGTTTCTGAGTCTGACGTCCTGCACGTTGTACGTGCAAGACGTCAGACTCAGAAACAGAACGAAGGAAGAAGTGGACCTTGGCTGGCGGGGGTTGCGGTCCCTCACCAGCAAAGGTAAGCGACGGCGACGGCTGGCGGGAGTCGAGAGGGTCGTCGGCAGAGGGGGGGGGTCAAAGTTGTTGGTGGTGCTGGCAGCGGCAAGGGGTGTCGGCAATGGCGGCAGGGGGGGGGGCTAAAATGTGCCCCCTCATTTCGGGCTCTGGACCCCCCCTGCCGCCAAAGTTTGGCTACGCCCCTGGTGTTTTACACATGTGTATACTATCAGAAAATAATATGCACTCTTCCCAGCAGAGTGTGCCTTATTTGCAAAATGCGTGTAGTCTTTAACAGTTGTGCATTCTTTTGAAAGAGGTCATACTCTTTAGGAAAAGTGTGCACTATTGATGACATACAAAAAAAATTCTGTTGTTTCGGGAAAAAAAATAACATGAAACAGCTTGGGAAATATTGTTGACATTTTCCATGTCATTTCAAATGAACGGACATCCCTAGAAAAGATTCAATGAAGATTCTTGAGGTCATATTTAATAATTCACAAATCATTAACCCCCCCCCCCCCCCCCCCCCCTGTTTACTAAGCCTCTCTAGCGGCTGCAATGCGCTAATGCCGACACAGCACATTCAGGGGGGTAATATTGTTAAACTGCTTCTTTGCCTTAAAACAATTACATTCTGTTCAGTCTTTTCTTGATCTATCGCCACTGTGAATCTTGATTTTTGCATCAATTATTTATCTGGATTACTGTAATACTTTATTCCAGGGCTTAAAGGTCATTTAGTTAAGGCGACTACAAATTATTCAAAATATAGCTATTTGCTTCTTGGTAAGCAAAAGTATGAGCATGTCCCCCTCCCCCTTTCAATCTGAGCATTGATTTCCTGTTACTTATTGGATTCTGTTCAAGATACTCATCATTACCCATCAGGCCTATTAAATCGTTTTTTATTATTATTTTTATTTTCTCTGTTTGATACTCTTCACACAGAATGTTCTGTTCTTCTCAAAATAAGCTTTTTATCTATCCATTCCGATTGGACTGTACCCAAAATTCTGCCTTCAGTGTATTAGCTCTTGCACTATGGAACAACCTACCACTCTATATCAGAACTGAATCTTCTTTTAATCAGTTTAAATCTTCCTAGGAAACCTGTTACTTCAGCTATGCTTTTTTCTTGAAATTGAGGCTCATGTTGCTTATTAGCATGTTTTGTTTCCATTGTGTCTTTTTTCTTTCGATGCTATATAATTGTATTTTGACCCTCTTGCTTTCCCCTTGATGTTTCCTCTCTTTTCTATTTGTCCACTTGTCCTTATTTTAATTAATACTCAATGATTTCCCTCAATTTTCAATGGTAAACCACTTAAATTCTTCTTGATGATTTGCAGTATATCAAATAAATATGAAATATGATCCAACGCTCTGTCACATGCATTAGTACATGTAAGTTGATACCATATTCCATCGACAGCCATCATCTTTTCCTCAAGATTGTGGCAACTCTGTGGTATTCTTGTCTGCAGTAACCCTCTTTATGCTGACTACGATATGATCTTTCAGACTTCACCAGGTTGCCGTCATCTTTGTCTTCTACACTCGAATTTTATTGTATTGTAAACCTCTTTGAAGCCTAGGATAGGCCATAAGGCAGTATATCAAGCATAAATAAATAAATATCTGCAGGCTCCATCTCTAATCTCTTTTCAAAAAAATATCTGGCTGCTTCTCAAACACCCCTATGTTACAGCATTATGTGGAGGGGCCTAATCGAAAGGGATGCCCAAGTTTTGTTGAGAACGTCCTCGCAAAACATCCCGATGGAGGGGTGGGGAAACCCGTATTATCGAAACAAGACGGACGTCCATCTTTCATTTCGATAATACTGTCGGGAAAGCTCAAATCTTGAAATTTAGGTCGTCCTTAAAGATGGTCGTCCCTAGACTTGGTTGTTTCTGATTTTCGGCGATAATGGAAACCAAGGACGCCCATCTCAGAAACAACCAAATGCAAGCCCTTTGGTTGTGGGAGGAGCAGCATTCGTAGTGCACTGGTCCCCCTGACATACCAGGACACCAACCGGGCACCCTAGGGGGCACTGCAGTGGACTTCATAAAATGATCCCAGGAACATAGCTCCCTTACCTTGTGTGCTGAGTCCCCTGAAACCCACTACCCACAACTGTACACCACTACCATAGCCCTTATGGGTGAAAGGGGCACCTAGATGTGGGTACAGTGGGTTTCTGGTGGGTTTTGGAGGGCTTGCTATTTCCTCCACAAACGTAACAGGTAGGGAGGGGATGGGCCTGGGTCCACCTGCCTGAAGTGCACTGCACCCACTAAAATTGTTCCAGGTACCTGCATACTGCTGTGATGGACCTGAGTATGACATCTGAGGCTGACATAGAGGTTGGCAAAAAATATTTTTAAAGATATTTTTTGAGGGTGGGAGGGGGTTAGTGACCACTAGGGGAATAAGGGGAGGTCATCCCTGATTCTCTCCAGTGGTCATCTGGTCATTTCATCCACCTTTTGTGCCTTGGTCGTAAGAAAAGCAGGACCAGGTAAAGTCATCCAAGTGTTTGTCAGGGACGCCCTTTTTTCCCATTATGGGTAGAGGACGTCCATATGTTAGGCACGCCTAAAACCCGCCTTCGCTATGCCTCCGATATGCTCCCTTGAACTTTGGTCGTCCCTGCAACGGAAAGCAGTTGGGGTCGTCCAAAATCGGCTTTCGATTATACCGATTTAGAGAAGGATGGGCGTCCTTCTCTTTCGAAAATGAGCCCAATAGGGTTCCACTTTAGTTGTGTTCATGGGTTATTTCATGACTTAGCCACAGGACTGCACTTTTAAAATAGCTTAGAGACTGCAGAACTGGTCAAATCATTATTAGTGAGTCACAAGACTTCCTAGAATGTATTATTTCTTGCACTGGCTTCACCAGAGATTTTCCTTGGATTAAGTTGCTTGGATTTTATCTAAAGTACTGCATATTATCTCTTCAAACACTGACACGAACAGACACGACTACCTGATTGGAAACTCACTTAAATGCAGTTATTTGGGTGGAAAAAAAGTGCTATATAATTGTCTGAAAAATGGCATGCAATTCTAAATTATTGCGGTCTGAGTACTTTTCTGGCTGGGATAGGAATCAGACTGACCAGTTCTACTCCACTAACATCCGCTGTAATCAGACCCCTATAGAAATGTCCAACAATGAGGAGGAGAGGGACCGGCAAAGCAATGTTTTAATTATTTATATTCATTTTGTTACTCTGACACTCTGCTGAGAATTGTTCTCCTCATTTCCATTCTTCCTCTATTCTTTAATGTGAATTGAAACATCTGCACGGAGCACTGGGAAGATTATCAGTCTTTTTGTTTGCAGTTATTGTAGCCTGTTAATTAGACAGATTTCTGATTGTGCTTCTTTATTCCCAACACGAAAGTTTAAACCACTCAAGAACATACTTGCAGGATGATAAAAACAAACAATGCATGAAAAACAGGTTGAAGTAAAAAATAAACATATGGCAAGCGAAAAGCGCTGTTTACTCTGTTTCATCCTTCAGTTCCAAGTGCCTTCAAGAAAAACAGGACACGCGATTGCAAGAAATAGTGTACTATTATGAAACAGTAAAAATATTTTTAAATGTACTTTGATATTGTACTTCAGTATTTCTTTTCCTTTGCCATTTGGCCATTTTCTGGGCGGGAAGCATCATTTAAAGTTTAATGCGCCTGTGTTCTTTTGCTAGGCACAATATTTATTCCTGCAGTCCATCTGGATGCATAAGATTCCACCTAGCCACAGTTTCATCCTGCAAACAAATACATTTAGAATCACATTGTAAATAGTACATAGAAATTGGAATTGATACATCTAGGTTGGGATGTGTATAAATCCAGAGGTATCTTAGAAATGGATCTGCCAGTGTACAGCCTTTTCTAAAATACACGTAAGAGTGCACGTTTATGTGAATGGATGCAACCATTTTACAATTATAAATGTGGAAACTATCTACAGAGGAAAATTGGCAATTTACATGTACCAATTATACATGTCACATGGTTTTGTATAACTTATGTGTAAACCTCCAACAAAAAGGAAGTGCAAACCAATCACCAAAACAGTAATATTTCACGATAAACACTGTGTTCACTCTTACATACTACAAAAAGTTATATATGTTTATATATGAAAAATAGGAAGGAAAAGAATCAGACTTCTGGTGGGTGCCTTTATATTTTTCTACCCATTCATATATCCATCACAAGCATAAAAGCCTTCCAACCTCCCTACTTTCCAATTCCACTGAAAGTTGTTTTGGAACACTTTAATTAAAAATGAAGTTTAAATGAAAGCCCCCCCCCCCCCCCCCCCCAATATTCAGCCAGCGGTCAGTGATGTTTTAAATGCTGATCATCAGTGACTAAATTATCCCCCAATATTCAGTGCTGGGCCATGTCCGGGCACAGTGTCAGACTTGTGAGTTCTTGTACCAAGTAGAGCGCTGCTGAGCCCGGTACTCGGACCAGGTTCTGCTTGGCAGCTGGACAACTCCGGGTTTCACCTGCGCTGACCACCGTTCCCCAGAGGTTGAGCCCCTAGGTGCGGGCAGCCTGCAGGACTTACAGGACGGAGCTGGAAGTGGGGTGATGAATGTAACGGCCAGGCAGGCAGCAGGTCAAGAGAGTAATCCAGGTATAAGCGGCAGTCAGTAGGCAGGCGGCAGGCAAGAGAGTAATCCAGGTACAAGCATCAGTCAGTAGACAGGCGGCAGGCAAGAGAGTAATCCAGGTACGGGCAATTCAGTAGGCAGGCGGCAGGCAAAAGAGTAATCCAGGTACAGGCGAAAGTCAGTAGGCAGGCGGCAGGCAAGAGAGTAATCCAGGTACAGGTGAAAGTCAATAGGCAGGCAGCAGGCAAGAGAGTAATCCAGGTACAGGCAAAAGTCAGTAGACAGGTGGCAGGCAGAAGGGTAAACCAGGTACAGGCAAAGTCCGCAACGAGGGACCAGTAGATAAGAAGTAGACTACAGAGTTAGAAACACCTACCAAAGTAGAAGCCGAAGCATGGAGTCCAGGGAGAGCTCAGCTGATAAAGTGCTGGCATCTGACATCAGCAGGGAGAAGGGGCACAGCCATAGGAGAAGAGCAGGGGAAGGAGGAACCAGAAGACCAATAGGAGAGAAGCAAGGGAAGCCAGGTAAAGGAAGAGCAGATCCAGGTGGGTGAAAGCAAAGCAATCAAGGAGCCTGGAAGCCAGGCAGAAAGAGAGCAGAAATAGGTGCATGGAAGCAAAGCAATTAAGGAGCCTGCAACCACCACTCTCTGAACAAACCCAGAGAGGACTACACACACATGGGCTTTAATGTCTAAAAAGTCAATAACTCTGGGGACAGAGTTACAGTAGAGAACAAAGTTACATACCTAATGCAGATTTTCAGCCTTAAGCACCTAACTTTGGCACCTAATAGGGAGAATTACTTAAGTGCAGTAATGCAAAATGCAGTTTAATATCCTAAGAAAACATGTTAGTTGACAAAAACATATGGGTGTAGCTGACTGTTTCATTTGAGGTGGGGGGGGAGGAAGAGTGGAGCTTAGCATATTAGCATATTTATTTGCATATATACATCTCACACATATTCAGTTTAGTTATATCAAAGGAAAAATAACAGACTAAAACAGAATATGAAGGCAGCACATCAAAATACTGACCCCTGACTCTGCACTGTCACAGTGTTAAATGCAAACATATATTCTGCATCCACAGAAGCCTTCTGGACACAACAGTGGATACAAAGCAGAACTATGGCATTTCCCCTTAGAATTCACCATACACAAGAAGTCTGATTCTGGTTTCATCTCAGTAATAACAACATAACCCCCTCTCCAGTAGCACACATATTATAAATTATTGCAAAGCCCTACAAAAGTCACTCAGGACCTAGAGAACAAATCTATTCTATAAGAGCACCAACAAGAACCTTCCTAGGAAAAAGCAGCATCAAATATCACAGTGAGCCCTATTGAGAAAACTACACAAGCAGCATACTATATCAGAATAACTGACCTCGGTCACACATGCAGAACACAAATACACCCTCTTCAAATACAGGATGTAACCATAAAAGTAGAAATATGTCAGCAAAATTAATGTGAAACTTCAAAAAACTGGATTCTCCATGCATCTCTTTCTATTTCCCTGGTGTTGTGCTGCATTTCCTCCAGTAGTGTACAAAATATATAGACAGCAGATGTCAGTTCCCAATCAATAACTAGAAAATAACATTTTTTCTGCCTGGTGATTTTATTTTTCTGATCATATTGGTTCTAGTTTCTGCTTCTTCTTTTTTCTGTCCTCTTAACTTGCTGTACAGGGCCTCCTGTCCATTTATTTTCTATCTTCCGTTCAGACGTCAATTTTTCATGCTCAGCTTTCTCCAATTTATTCTCTGCCTTTCAAATTTCATCCCTCTTTCTCATTCTCTAGTCTTCAAGCTCCCTCTTTTTGCTGCTTCTGTCTAGCTCTCCATCTCTCCACCACTCATATTAACCATCTCCCATTCCTCTCCATAAATGTCTTGCATCGATCCTGTCTTCCCTTCCCTCGTGTCCAGTCATCTCTCCTAATTTTCCCTTCCGCCTTCCTCCATATCCTGTACATTCTCCCATTTACCTTTCCAACATGTCCCCTGATCTTCCCTTCTACCTTCTTTCTTGTTCAGCATTTTCTCCAATCTCCCCTTCTACCTTTCACCCTGCCCAGATTGCCCCCTGGTTTCCCATCTTCCTCCATGTCCATCATGTCCCCTGATCTCCACTTCTATTTTCCCCCTTGTTCAGCATCTCTCCCCAATCTTCCCTACCACCTTCCTCCATGTCCACTACATTCTCCCATCTATATTTTCACCATGTCCAGTGTCTCTCCTTGATCTCTCCTTCTACCTGGCCTCCTTTTCAGCATCTCCCCTTCCACTTGACCTCCTCTCCAGTGTCTCCCCCCAATTTTCCCTTCCACTCAGCTTCCTCTCCTGCATCTCACCTTGATCTCCCCTTCCATATGATCTCCAGCTTCCCCCAATCTCCCCTTTCACATGCCTTCCTCTCCAGCATTTCCCCCTGATCTCCCATCCACCTTCCTTTCTCTCCAGCGTGCCTCCAATCTCCCATCTTCCTCTGATCCAGTGTGTCCCCCGATCTCCCCTTCCATCTTCTTTCTGTCCAGTGTGTCTTCCTGTTTTCCCTTTCAACCTAGCCTCTTCTCTAGCATCTTCCCCTTATCTCCCCTTCCATCTGTCCTCTGCTGCAGTATCTCCCCAGATATGAAATTCTTCCACCTTCCTTCCTATCCAGCATGCCCCCTCCATCTCCCACCATTCTACATGTCAGCATGTCTCTCTGGTGTCCCGTTCCATCTTCCTCCATATCCACCATGTAACATAACATAGTAACATAGTAGATAATGGCAGATAAAGACCTGTATGGTCTATCTAGTCTGCCCATCAAGATAAACTCATAGCTTAAGGTATGATGTGATACATCATATGTATACCTGATCTTGATTTGTCCTTGCCATTTTCAGGGCACAGACCATAGAAATCTGCCCAGTACTGGCCTTGTTCTCCAACTACTGAAGCTGTCATCGGAGTCCCACTCCAGGACATCCAAATCTATCCAGCCACAATCAGGGCACAGACCACAGAAGTCTGCTCAGCACTGGCTTTGCTTCCCAGTTACTGGTGTTGCCAATTAATTACTACTAAGCTTCTATGGATCCATTCCTTCTAAACAGGATACCTTGGTGTTTACCCCACGCATTTTTTAATTCCTTTACCATTTTCATCTCCACCACCTCCCATGGGAGGGCATTCCAGGTATCTACTTCCATCCCAATGAAAAAGTACTTCCTGATTCATTCCTGAGTCAACCCCCTGCAATTTCAGTTCATGTCCTCTAGTTCTACCACCTTTCCATCTCTGGAAAAGGTTGTTTGTAGATTAATACCTTTCAAATATTTGAACGTCTGTATCATATCACCCCTGTTTTTTCCTTTGTTTCAGTGTGGTCATCAAGTCTCTCCTCATATGTCTTGCTACACAAAGTGCATACCATTTTTGTTGCTTTTCTCTAAATCGCTTCAAGTCTTTTTACATCTTTAGCAAGATATAGCTTCCAAAACTGTACACAATACTCAAATGGGGTCTCACAATGACTTTTACAGGGGCATCAACACCTCCTTTCTTCTGCTGGTTATACCCCTCTCTGTGCAGCTTAGCATCCTTCTAGCTGTGGCTACCGCCTTATAACATTGTTTTGTCACCTTGAGAGCCTCAGACACCATCGCCCCAAGGTCCCTCTTAGCTTATCAATCTCTCTCCTCCTATCTTGTATATCTTTGAATTCTGCACCCCAAGTGCATCACTCTGTACTTCCTGACATTAAATTTTAAGTTCCAAAACACAGGAACCTAAATATACATGGAATACATTATTCTTGTATCTAGTGAATACAATATTATAAATTAATATCTTACTGAGAAGGGATAACATTCCACAAAACATATACAGATTAGTGCACATATTTATTGTGATAGCAGATTATACAGTAGAATCACTTCATATACAGACCATGCCATTGAAGCAGCTATAACATCCCAAATAAAGTACTAGGGAAATACTTAAAGTCCAATACACCAAGTTTGTTTTATCCTCTCTCAGGTGTCACCTAAGGATCACCTGAGGGATAACAATGCATTGTTAGTTCAAAAAAGAACTTGTCACTCAGTCTGTTCTTCGAAAGATGGGCGTACTTTTGAAAAGGAGCCCAATAGGCTTCTTGTTTCTCTTGCTTTTACTTTCCTTATATAAAGATCTATTGTCATATTTATAGCAGTTTTCAGTTTGTACCACTGCACTTCCACCTGCTCCTATGCTTACCCCTTCTTCGGGTATTCCCCCATTTTACCAAAATCAGCATATCTGAAATCCAGAACTATGAGTTCTATGCGTCTGCACTCCACTGTTGCTGTTATATCAGACCAAAGGGCCGGTCTTAGGCAGGGGCAACAGGGGCAGTCGTACAGGGCCTCGCGCTTTCAGGGGCCCCACAGCACTCCCTATCCCTGCTACAGTGGCGTTCCTAGGGGGGCTGGCACCTGGGGCGGATCGCCGATTCACCCCGCCCCCCGGGTGCAGCGCCCCGCCCCCCCCCCCCCCGTGCAGCGAGGACCCCCCCCCCCGGCGAAAGGACACCCCCGCGAAGGAACCCCCCCGCCGGGTGCACGCCGCCGGGGGGGGGGGTGCTGCGTGCGCCTGTCCTCCGTTGTTCCATGCTTCTTCTCTGCCCCGGAACAGGAAGTAACCTGTTCCGGGGCAGAGAAGAAGCATGGAACAACAGAGGGCAGGCGCACACGGCACCCCCCTGGTGGCGTGCACCCGGGGCGGACCGCCCCCACCGCCCCCCCCCTAGGAACGCCTCTGCCCTGCTATTCTCATGATCAGACTCTTTGCCTCTCCACCCCGAGCCTCAGGGTGCCCTCCCGACACCTACCTGAAGTCACCCTGGTGGTCTAAGTGGAGTCTTCGGGGCAGGAAAGATCCCCAGTCTTTCCTGCCCGCTGCTGCCGCTGACCCCCTTGCTGCCACTGACCCCCTTGCTGCCACATCACTCTTTAAAAAATAGCTGCAGTGATTTCCAGCAGCAGTCTTGTGAGACTTCCACTGAAGATTTTTTCTCCTGGTAAAGGGCTATTAAACAGACATCATGTAATGAGAATCAGGTGCTCCACATTCAGAGTTTCTATCTATCTATTTATTTATTTACTTATTGATGGCATTTTATCCCATATTAAACATGAATTAGACTGAAACCTGGGAGTATTTAAAAAAACCCAAAAACTTTCATGTGCCAGCATCAAAAGAAAAAAAGATGGCATGTGAGAACTTGCTCCTTTGCTTTGTGGAATGCAGTGGTATATTATAAAAATACACTTGCCTTTAAAAAAATTATTATTACTATTTCACAGAGAAGGTATTGATTAATGAGGGAAGAGTTTCCTTCGTATACAACTGTCCAGAGTCAGTCTAAATGTGCCAACATTGTCCAGTTCAGTACACTATTAGCAGCCAAGTTCATAAAAAGATAATTATGTTCAGTGGAAAATAAATCTGTTGGCTCAGGCTGCTTGCTTTGTGAATATTCAATCAGTGTTTCATTATTGCTACCAAGTATTACATATTAAGGGGATTTGTTTTAATTAATTTATCCAGTACTTACATGCACTTGGTTTTGTTTTTTAAACCCAAAGGTTTCTTATGATAGCATTGTGCATATTTGAATTAGTTTTTCTGTATAAGTTTTGCTTGATTTGTCTTTATTTGAAATAAAAAAAATGTTTAAAACACATCTTGTGGGGCTAGGTGGGGGCGGGGCTATGTGGGACGGGGGGGGGGGGGGGGCCCACTGAACTGGTATGCACAGGGTCCCACAATTTCTAACACTGGCTCTGTGAGACCATATCATATGATGATCCCTATTGCCTAGGAGGGCACCCACCTGGACATTAGAAATATTTGTGAGCACTAGATCCAGCATTGATGCTTTCCTTTTGGGATCTGTCACCATTTGTCTGAGCAAAGCACTTTGACAGGGATCCATGCCCTCTCAGGTTCTTTCTGATTCTGTCAATTCACATCAGGTATCTCCCAGCAACAGTGCCTCCCCTTCCATTTCAAGCTTATGCATCTCTTCTATCAGATTTTTGTCCGGCTTCTCCATTTGTGTTGGAGGTCTGTAGATAATACCCACGTGGATACAGGTTCTATCTTATCCCACTCTCTCCTTCCACCATCCTCTATGTCCTATAAATCCCACTGACGTCCCCTTCCATCTTTTTGTATCCAGCACATCCATCCAATATTCCTTTTCTGTGCCACAGTCTGTAGTAGAAATTGATAATTGCAACACAGTACCTGGGAGCTCCAGCACATGTCCAGCTTCTTTTAGTCCTGCCCACTTTGATGCAACTTCTAAAGTCAGAGGAGACAACATCGGCAGAACATTCAGGAGGCACATGAGTCCTGAGGCCCTATTTTGTTTATGTCACTACCTCCCACTTGAATAAAGGGTGGAATGGGTGAAGGAAGGAGTTGTTAGCTTCTCGTATCCCGGTCACAGGGGGAGGAGGAAAATTACCTGGCTGCCTGTGATTTATTTGGGGAGGGAGGGGAGGGGCAGTGCTCCTCTTCTTTCCTCTCTTCTCGTTTCTGTCTTGGTTGGGTGGGGAAGAAGGGAAGGTGCACCTCTTCTGCTGTTTATGCAGCACACCAGCAAATTCTCTGAGGCACATGCACACTGGTTGAGAAAGAGGAGGGAAGCTAGTCCACTGTCCGCTGTCTTTCTGAAACAGCGAGTACCTCAAGAACATTGTATTTTAGGGCCCTTACCCCTCGCCTTTTCTCTTTCTGAAGCTAGAGGCCTAGTGTCCAAGGCAGATGGCAGGTGAGGCACGCTGGGAAAGCAGGGCTACTAGAGTGTCTGACAGTAACTCAGGGAGGCAGGTTCAATGGAAGTTGAACCAGTGGATGGCTCTGAAAAGAGCCCTTGGAGACAGGTCTGATGGATCAGGACCTGGAGATGGCTCTGAAAACCATAACTGCCTTATGACATGCAGAACCTGGCAGGAACCCAAATAGTAACATTCCATGATACTAATCACAGGGCAAGCAGTGGCTTTTCCTATGTCTATCTCAATAGCAGACTATGGGCTTTTTCCTTCAGGAACTTGTCCAAACCTTTTTTAAACCCAGATACACTAATCACTATTACCAAATCTACCAGCAACAAGTTCTAGAGCTTAACTATTCTTTGGGCGAAAAAATATTTCTTCCTATTTGTATTTGAAAGAGTGAAAAATCAATTCACTTTTACTCGTTCTATACCACTCAGTATTTTGTAGACCTCAATCATATCCCCCCTCAGTTATCTCTTTTCCAAGATGAAGAGCTCTAACCTCATATGAGAGGAGTTTCATCGCCTTTATCATTTTAGTCGCTTTTCTCTAATCCATCTTAATAATAGCGTACAGACCTTTTTCTATACCCTGTTAAGCTAACTGCCTTTTCCACATTCTCTGGCAACGAATTCCAGAATTTAATTACATGTTAAGTGAAGAAATATTTTCTTCAGTTTGTTTTAAATTTACTACTTAGTAGCTTCAATTGTGTGCTGCCTAGTGTAAAAAACACAGGACTGCCCTACCCTGAGGAGGCCGCCAGAGGGCACTGTCCTAGGGAAAAGACTGGAAAATGCCCTGATCTGGTCACTAGAGGGAGCCAAAAGGGGTACACCAGTGGAATGACCTGAAGGGACAGCTAGGGGGTGCTCATGGTATAGGACCTGCCCTGCCCTGAAGAGGTCACCAGGGGGAACTCTCAGAATAGGAGATGGAAAGGTGGAGGTAGGGAGGATTATTAGCTACCCTATAAAGAGCACACTCCAAGAAAAGGAAGGATGAAAGGGAGGAGATGGGAACCTGGGAAGCCTGAAGTCTGCTGGAGGAGATCCCCTGGACGTGGAGAGAGAAGGATCCCTCTAAAAACCAAGAAGGTACTTACCTGGTATACCTTTTGGTAGTAATGGAACTGTGTATTATTGGAAGTTTAATGACATGCTGGAAAGAAGTTGTTCCCCACAACACTGGAGCAGGGTGCTAATAAAGGGGATTTGCATCGGGTATAGAGTGAATTTGCATATTGATGAAAGCTGAGAAACCAGGGTTATATTCCCAAGAAGGGTGACAGGGGGCCCATCAGGGGTACCAGAAAAGTGACCTGTTACCAGAGGATACTGCAGGGAGGCATATCCATGAACTGGTGGTAAATGAGGGAGTCACCCTGAGTTAAAGGGGAAGTCCAAACTTTGAGACAGAGTTTACAGGCTGCTATAGAGGAGCCTTGTTTCTGGGTCTTTCTCAGTAGCAAAGTGCTAGTAGAAGCAAAGTGCTAGTAAGCCCTACCTGAGGGGTTGTGATGATGGACAGGAGCTACAAGAGGGCCCTCAGCACATGAGAGTATCCCTGGGGGATCACACTAATCCTACTATTTTTGGAAAGAGTCAAGAAGCAATTCACATCAACCTGATCCACTCCACTCAGTATTTTTTTTTTTTTTTAATTAATTTATTTATTTATTAACATTTTCCAATATTTTACAAGACAATCCGCTTGTTCAAGAAAAGTATCTAATAATCTATATACAAACAGGAAAAGAAAAGTGAAGCTTAAGCTTCACATAACAGGAAAACTATACTCAAGTCCATACATGTGATCCAAGATTTCAGGAAAATACTGGAGACAAATTATCTAAAGGTTTATCAAAAAAAAGAAATTATACAAAGTACTGTTAAGTAGAGCAAACACTATTAATTAACGCTTATCCATTTTCACTGAGGTTATGAGTGAAGATACATGAGACGGCTCTGTAAATACATATTTTTTCTCCTTAAACCTTAATATACACTTGCAGGGGTATCTTAAAAAGAAGGTACCCCCCAAGTGTAAAACTTCTGGCCTAAGGAGCAGGAATTGTTTCCTTCGTCGTCGAGTCTCTTTAGAGACATCAGGAAAAAGTAAAACTTTTAAACCCAAAAAGGGTTTATCTTTATTTCGGAAAAATAAACGAAAGATCCAGTTCTTGTCTGGTAATAATGCAACTGTAGCCACCAATGTAGCCGCAGTTGCTAATTCGGTATCAGAAGTCTCAAGCAAGAGAGAGACATTAATCGGAGCTTCGGGTTGAGAGGTTCCTTTCCCAGGAATATAATAAACCATAGTCATTGGTGGCAAATTCTGTTCAGAAATTAGTAAATTTTCACGCATATAACGTTTCAGCATATCCATAGGGGTAACATTTTGAAGTCTAGGAAAGTTGACAAATCTTAGGTTATGATTTTTAGTGTAATTATCAAAGATTTCCATTTTATCTCTAAGACTCGTCAAATCTTTCATCATAGTAGGTTGTAGCGTTTCAAGCTTCATAATTCTCTGATCCAAATTAGCAAATTTCCCATTCAAGTCTTTAATCTGTTCCTCTTGTACCCTCAAATTACTTTCCAGAGATTTAACTTTAGGCTGAAAGTCATTTATCTGGTTAAGGAAAACTTGTCCTAGGTTGGAAACCAAGTCCCACAAAGCTTCCAATGTCATATCTTTTGGTCTAGTCATAAATTCTTTAGGAAGTTCAAACCTTACAGGCTGGTCTCGGTCCTCACTCTGCTCCTCTGCTTCTCTCCCCTCAGTTTGCAACGTTTCCACGGGCAAACTGCTCTCCAGTTCCACCTGTGTAGTAAGGGAGGCTTCGATTCGGCGATCTTCTGGGCCCCTGACCTCTACGGGAGTGGACCCCGTCGAATCCAAGAGGAAAGAACTGGCGCCAATCGGCTGGGGAGGAGGAGTGCGTTCGGCGGGGCTAAGGGTCACTTCAAAACCAGAGAGCGCCGAAGTCTCCTTTTCGCCGGCGCGCACTTCTGGAAGCAAACCGCCGTCACGGTGAACTCCCTGCGATCTCAGATATTGATCCATCGGACCAGGTAATGAGGGAGTTAGCGGGGAAGCCCTACCCGCTAGTCTCCCTCTTCGTTTCGGCATTTTTTGGGGGGGAGCGTGAGTCGCAGCAACCTAACAGCTTGCGGCCATCTTGGATCCGATTATTCTCCACTCAGTATTTTATAGACCTCTATCATACCTCCCCTCAGCTATTTTTCTCCAAGCTGAAGAACCCTAGCTGCTTTAGCCTTTCCTCATAGGGAAGTCCTCCCATCCCCTTTATCATTTTCATCACCCTTCTCTGTACTTTTTCTAATTCAACTATATCTTTTTTGAGATGCGGTGACCAGAATTGCACAAGGTATTCAAGGAGCAGTCACAACATGGAGTGATACAAAGGCATTATAACATTCTCATTTTGTTTTTTCATTCATTTCCTAATAATTTCTAACATTCTATTTGCTTTCTTAGCCACTGCTGCACACTGAGTAGCACGTTTCAACATATGATCAACAAAGACACCTAAAGATTCTTTTTCTGGGCGGCAACTCCTAATGTGGAACCTTGCATCATGTAGCTATATTTTGGGATCCTCTTTCCAACATGCATCACTTTGCACTTGCTCACATGAAATGTCATCTGCCATTTAGATGTCCAGTCTTCCAGTCTCGTAAGGTCCTCTTGCAATTTTTCACAATCCTTTTGTGATTTAACAACTTTAAATAACTTTGTGTCAACAGCAAATTTAATTACCTCAGAAATTATTCCCATCTCTCAATCATTCATAAATATGTTAAAAAGCAGCAGTCCCAGCACAGATCCCTGGAGGACCCCACTATCCACACTTCTCCTTTGAGAATACTGACCATTTAACCCTACTCTCTGTTTTATATCTTTTAACCAGTTTTTAATCAACAATAGGACACTACTTCTATCCCATGACTTTCTAATTGTCTCAGGAGTCTTTTATGAGGTACTTTGTCAAATGCCCTTTGAAAATCCAGATACAAAATATTGACCGTCTCACCTTTATTCAACCCTTCAAAGAAATGTAGTAGATTTAGTGAGTTTTGTAGATTTGTTAGATTAGTTAGATTTATTAGATTTGTTAGCTAATGAAAATCCACTATTCTAAAGGACTTTCATTTTGTAAGTAAGAACATGTTAGTAGGGGCATAAGGCATTTTTCAGTTTCCAAGGCTACATATTATTAAACCATCAGAGAAAGCATTAACTGAAATTTAGACTTGCTAACTATAGCAACTGAGCCATGGAAAAGACTAGAATACACCTGGCATTTAACTTTATACAGTACTTTTATAGCCCTTATAGCGCTAATTTTCTTGATTGACACTGAATTTCAGATGGAAATAAAATGCTTACACTGCTCTATAAAGCATCAAACACAGTTTGCTTCTGATGCTAGCCAGCAAAAAAATTCAATAACCAATTTAGCATAAATAAACCAACTTTTTCAGTTACAACTCATATGGGCACATTACAGGATACTAAAGCAGGGTTTTCAAACAGATTTCAGTGTTAGGCTACTTATAAATAATATGCAATATGACTGAGATAAAATGGGAGGTCCCTATCCAATGTTGTGATTGACTAGGGAAAGGGGTGGAGTAGTGGTGGTACAAATTTACAAATGTAATGTATGTGCATGCATTAGCATGAGTGCAAAGAGACGTTCTGTCTGCTGCCACCCTCATCCCTTCCCTCCCTTTCTTTCTTTTCCTTCCATCCCTTTTCAAGTCCCTTCCTTTCAGTCTTCATACAACCTCTTCACTTTCCCTCCCTTCTCCTTACCACTCTCTTTCTAAACTCATGTCTCATCTTCACCCCTTCTCATACTCCCACCCTAGGCTCATTTCCTTCTCCATATCCATCCGGAAATCCACTGCTCTTCATTCTCACGTTCTCTAGCTTACTCCCTCTCATCATCCCTCACCCCCAGGCTTACCTCCTAAAATCTATACCCTTTCTCAAATACCACCACAGGTCCATTCATTTATTTTTCAACCCGTGTTCCTTGCTGTCTTGTTCACTCTCCGCATTCCTAGGACCACCATCCCCTCATCCACTCTTACTACCCATGCTCAACCCTTCTCTCCCACTTCTCAGATTCATTCCCTCTTTCTTCACTCATTTTCATCCTTTCACTCTCTCTTGCTCTCAGGCTCTTTTCCTATCTCTATCCTTCTCCCATGTTGATACCCCTCGTCCTTCTCAAGCTTACCCATTATTTTTTTCTGTCCAGGTCACCACTTTAAAGTCCCTCAGCCCAGTCTGATTGTAGCTGTCAGAAGGAAGAGGCAATGTTGAGCGGAGATGCATTGGGCTATCTCTTCCTTCTGCTTAACCCTGGGTTTCTTGGATATTTCTATAGCAGACTACTTCTCATAATGCAGTGTGTATGATTTTCTGATGTGGTTCTCTTTTGTTTCCTGAATGTGCAGTTTATGCACTACATCAAGCTTATTTATCAAATTGCTATTGGTGTTAATATACTAATTGAACAAAGGGGAGGGTGGGGAAAATATCAAAGATCCAGCAGATAGGGAATTACAAGAACTGACAGGAGGTTCCAAAGTAGACAATGACTTATGTTCTGTGGCAGGTGACTGCAGCTTAAACCACAGTGTATAACATTACTGTGAAGGCTCAGAACTGTTGAGCCAAAATCTTCTTTAATGCAAAATGAAGCAAAAGAAAATGACTTACAGTTCTGAAGTTTTGAACAAGAGTTTCTGCCCAGCAGATTGGAGTCTGGGCACAAGCACTGTAAGATGTTACAGGCAATGCAATCTGATATTAAAAATGTCCAACATATACATATAAAGAAAAGGCAACCTGTCTCCATGCAAATGATGTCAGAACATGAGGTGTCACTTGACTGACTCCAAACAGTCTGTCATCCTCTGTAGATAGGATATGGTTTTATGTTCTGTTAATTCACAGTAGCCATTTTCTATATTTCAACAGTTCCTTCTCGAGCTCAAGCAGCTGGAATACTTATTGCAGATCCCTCATATTTTTTCTTAGATATTCTGTTTGGAATGAGATCCTGAGATATTTTTGGTGATTGCCTTAGTTGGAAGCTAGTGGAAGCTAAAGAAAAAAAATCATTGTCTCAAGGGGTGTCCAGACATCAAAATGGAACTGTTCTTCCTGCTATAGACTCTAAGCCACATTGCAGGATGGGAGGAAAGTGAAGAAGAAGAGGAATGATAGGCATGTTCTGGCCACCTTTTAAGTTGTTATGTAGTGGAAGTGAGGAATGTTCCTCAGGGAAAAAGCCTCATCTGAAGAAATGCATCATATCCTTAGGGTCTTTTGAGCCACCTGTTCTGGTGGCTTCATTTCATGTAGAGTTTAAAAAGAGAAATAGCTAAAGCATAAAGTGCAATTTAAAAGACTGCTCAATGGTGTCACTATGGACTTCTAGTAGTTCTCAAGAGGCCATGTGAAAGGAAATTGCAAGAATTGATGGCTAAGGGGAGATATGATAGAGGTCTATAAAATTCTGATTGGAGTGGAACGGGTAGATGTGAATCGCTTGTTTACTCGTTCCAAAAATACAGAAATTAGGAGGCATGCAATAAAGCCTGTATGTAATTGTTTTAAAACAAATCAGAGAAAATATTTCTTTATAGAACATACAATTAAACTCTGGAATGCTTTGTCAGAGAATGTGGTAAAAGCAGTTAGCTTAGCAGGGTTGAAAAAAAGATTTGGATTAGTTCCTAAAAGAAAAGCCCATAAGCCATTATTGAAATGGACTTGGGAAAATCCACTGTTTATTCCTGGGACAAGCAGCATAAAATTTGCTTTACTCTTTATGGATTTTGCCAGGTACTTGGACCTAGATTGGCCACTGTTGGAAACAGGATGCTGGGCTTCATGGATCTTTGGTATGTCCCAATATGGCAACATTATGTTCTTATGTTCTTAGATGGAAATGACCCATGGGCCTCATGTTTTATATCTCGGAACCAGAAGGCCTTAGTGGTAGTTTGAAGAAGGTGGTGGTTAAGTCTATTAAATAACTATGAATAGTAAGAAAGGTATCCCTGGATTATTGTAGCCTCTATATAAGAGAAACAGAGAATAAAGTAAGAGGGGAAAGTGTAGACAGTATTTCAAAGCAATGAGAGCATTTAAAAAAATTCCTCTGGCAAATTTCACAAAAGAGAAACTCAGCTGCCAAAAAGTGCCAACCTGTGAATTTTAAAAATGTCCAGGGTGCTAACACAAGACAAAGCAACCCACGGGCTAGATGATCATCCTTTGTGGACAGAGTGCAGGAAGAAAAAAAATATATATTTTTTTTCATTTTGTCTGTTTTGCTACAGCACATTCTATTTTATTTAGTACTCAGTAAAATTTATATGCATTAGACAAAATGGTGCCTGCCTACAAACATGCCCCCAGTGCTAAAAAAAATAAGTGTTATTTTCTAACACATGGGTTGCACATTAATATACAAAAACTACCACGTGATGCCTGAGCGCACCCCATGCTACTGCAAATTAACCAACACAGTTTAGTAAAAGGACCACTTGGTTAACAGCATTTCTCCTGCAATTCATTTCTTCTCCTCGACACAAAAGTTTATGTGAAATGGGCTGTGTTGGAGCAGGCTAGACAACGCATGTTTATCTATGTATAGAGTTATTTTCTTAGTGGGATGGTTTCTAGATTACCTCCCTGAACAGCTCTTTATGAAGCTAAGTACTTAATGTATTTCTGATTTGTTTTCATTTCCAAATGTTTTTGCCCTTGTATCTCTTGATTCATGAAAAGCTATGTAAAAATTATGTTCTTGGCTTTCAAGCATTGACTGAACCACTTAATTGATTTGATATAACTAGGTATTTTTGTCTTTGTTTTGACACGGACTCCCAACATTTACTATCTTACTGTGATCAGGACTCTTTTTGGCTTCACTCTATTTTACACCACCTCCGATTTTAGAACAAGCCATTTCTATGCACATATATGATTTTATGAGTAAAATTGTCTTAAAAATCATCCCGTTGGCTTATCAATAACTTTTATTTTCCCTAACACTAGGAGTAAAAAAGCAAGTTGAAAATTGGGGAAAGCCAGGGTTTAAATCCCACTACTGTTCTTGTGATCTTGGGCAAGTCATCTAACCCTCCATTGTCTCATGTAAAAACAATAATTTAAAAATTTTAAAAAGCTAGATTGTAGGCTGTCTGGAGAAAGGGAGATAGCTAATATATCTGAACGTAACTAGCTCTAAGCTACTATTAAAAATATGTAAGCTAAAAATACAAATAAATAGAATAATAATGACATTGTACTCATTTTTGGGATCTTGCCGGATATTTGTGACCTGGATTGGCCACTGTTGGAAACAGGATGCTGGGCTCGATGGACCTTTGGTCTTTCCCAGTATGGCAATACTTATGTACTTATATTATTTTTCCCTATCCTATAATTTCTAGTACGTTCTTCTTTTAGTCCTGATTGTCATTGAATCATGATTCAAATTACTTAAGTTCAAACCTATCAATGTCTTCTTTCATCACAGTGATTTCTGGGTAAATCAGTTGTATAAATAAACTGAGTCCTGTTTACTAAGGCACATTAGCATTTTTAACACACCTACAATTAGCGAGCACGCTGTGTAGGCGCTTATAGGGATATAATAGGCACATACACGGTTAATGCGTGTACATGCTTAACACATGTTAAAAATGCTAACACGCCTATAACGCAGCTTAGTAAACAGGGCCCGATAAACACATGTACATATAACCTTTCAAATATTTTTTCTATTTCTCTCTCTCTCTTGTTTTGTCTGGGGCCAATGTTCAGGTATCTACTTAAAGTTAGCCTCCTTCCTCCGATCTCTTGTAATAAGTTCTGGCAGGCTCTGGACCCCATCCCATTCTGACTCCTTGTTAAAAATTCTGGTTCATCCCAGATTTTTCCTACCTCCTAATCCCATGTTATACATTCTGGCAGCACTTGGATCCCCCCCCCCAACCCCAATGAAAAATACGTAGGTATCTGTAGTACTTATTTGAGGGGGGGCAGAATAATGATATCATATTGGTAGTGGTTGGAAGGGAGACTAATTCAGCTTTAATATCTGCTAGTTTTGGGAGGCATGACCCTCTTTGCCCCCTCCAACTACATCTTTGACTATATGTAAGGAAGTTAAGTCCCCTTTATTATTCATGGGTTTATAGATTTCCCATTTTCTTAAAGTATTTATTCGAAGAGGAGTGATTCTGATGACATAGTTCAAGGAAAGGTCTTAGAAGAGGAGAGAAATAATAAACCCCAATTGTTGGCTGTCATCTGGATCCTTTTACTCTCCATTTTTCTGGCAACGTGCTGGAGGTCAAGGGAAGTACGCAAGCATTGAACGATGAGTCTCTAAAGAGTCTCTAGAACCATGGAGATCTAGGACTTTGGAGAGGGGGTACACTGGAAAGAAACATGCCCTGTGATTTTAAACTGTCTCTCAGCAATCCCAAGACTGCAGAGGTTCAAAGACCCACAAGAGACAAGGGACCAGTTGTCGGAGAAAAGGCTTGTTGAAGGAAGGCCAGACACGAGGAGTAGGAGGATGGAAAAGACACCAAGAGTAGTCGAGTCTATAAAAATAAGGTCAGAAAAAAGTGGATATTTCGGCAGAGAAAATGGTATTCTGGGATCCATAGAAATTACACTGTCTATAAATTTGGTTTTCTCTTAATAAATCTGTGCTTAGATTTGGTTAGAATAACTGTTGAACTATGTAACATTTGCTGTTTGATCTGACTTCAAAGAATTCATCAGTAAATATTTAGGAGTATGCATTTCTGATCATGTGTTCAGTTCATATGGGATCCTTAAAATTTACAGTATGCACAAATTGATTGTATGTGTGTGTACCTACATATTAACACACATGCAATTGACTTGTGCACTTAAAAAAGCTCTAGCACATGTACAATGAAACAAATATTTTAAAAATGCCCCAAAATTGAGAAACAAATTTATAATGAGCACAAACCAACCATTTTTTTTTTGGTTGTGCACTCCTTTAGTTTAATATACTTTTCTTTTGAGCAACCAAATCTGTCAGAGCACTGGATTTCTTCTGGAGTGGTTGTGTTATCTGAGTTGGGAGTATGAATTCCACAGAGGAAATGCCATAGAAGGCCCATCCCCCTCCACCTGTCCAACCTGGCCCAAGGGGTATGGAATGCCAGATGACTGCTCCTGCCAGGAACAAAGACTTATACATATATCTAGGTCAATGCCCCATCCCTTAATAAAAAAACAATACTATACGGTCAATTGTCCTATTTATAAAGATGCCTTCTTTAAAGGTCATGTTAATTTAAGTTATAGAAAATATTGATTTCTCTTTAGAGACTGAGCAATATCCCCTTACCCTACAACATTAAAGAGCAGCCAAACGTAGGCACAGTTAAATTTCTCAATGTTTATGCTCTGCTGGGTAGTTTTAAATTGAATGTATGTATTGCTTTCTAATGCTGGGTGACCTTTTAAAGCTTAAATTTGTTAAAGCTCATAATATTTTCTAAGTTGCATATATTTATTTAAAGATGACCGTGGTAAAAGTCAAGTCCTAATAAATCATAAAATGAATGTATGCAGAAAAATCAGATATTTGTGACTTAAGAAATAAAAAGAAGAGATCTCACAGAGCAGCCAAGTCACCCAGTTCCCGGAGGGAGACATTTTAAACCGGTTCTGATTTTAAACTTACAATGAGGGGCATAATTGAAAAGAGCACCCAAGTTTTGCTGAGGACATCCTCGCAAAGCCTCCCGATGGAGGGGCGGGGAAACCCATATTATCGAAACAAGATTGATGTCCATCTTTCGTTTGAATAATACAGTCGGAGACGCCCAAATCCTGAAATTTAGGTCGTCCCTAGACTTGGTCATTTCTGATTTTCAGCAATAATGGACACCAAGGACGCCCATCTCAGAAACGACCAAATGCAAGCCCTTTGGTCGTGGCAGGAGCCAGCATTCGTAGTGCACTGGTCCCCCTGACATGCCAGGACACCAACCGGGCACCCTAAGGGGCACTCCAGTGGACTTCATAAATTGCTCCCAGGTACATTGCTCCCTTACCTTGTGTGCTGAGCCCCCCAAAACCCACTACCCGCAACTGTACACCATTACCATAGCCCTTACAGGTGAAGGGGGCACCTAGACTCTATCCCTTGATTACCTCAATCTGTCTCAATCTAAACTAAAACTAGAACCTTCCACTTCCTCCTCTACTCCTCTCCCTTTTAATATCCCCTAACTATACATCTCCATCACTCTATTAGCTCAGCCTGTTTTTCTATGCACTACACTGTAATTTTACTGCTATGTAAGCTGCATTGAACCTGCTATAAGTGGGAAAGTGCGGGGTACAAATGTAACAAATAAATACATAAATAGATGTGGGTTTCTGGTGGGTTTTGGAAGGCTCACATTTACCACCACAAGTGTAACAGGTAGGGGGGATGGGCCTGGATCCGCCTGTCTGAATTGCACTGCAGTACCCCTAAAAGTGCTCCTGGAGCCTGCATGCGCTCTCATGGACCTGAGCATGACGTCTGAGGCTGGCACGACATATTTTTAAAGATGTTTTTTGAGGGTGGGAGGGGGTTAGTAACCACTGGGAGAGTAATAGAAGGTCATCCCCAATTCCCTCCAGTGATCATCTGGTTATTTTAGGCACCTTTTTGTGCCTTATTCATTAAAAAAAACACGTCCGGGTGAAAACGTCCAAGTGTTTGTCAGGGACGTCCTTGCTTTTTTCCATTATGGGTCGAGGATGTCCATGTGTTAGGCACGCCCAAGCCCCACCTTCACTACGGCTCCGACATGCCCCCATGAACTTTGGTCGTCACTGCAATGGAAAGCAGTTGGGGACGCCCAAAATCGGCTTTCGATTATACCGATTTGGGTGACCCTGTGAGAAGGATGCCCATCTTCCAATTTGTGGCGAAAGATGGGCATCCTTCTCTGTCGAAAATGAACCTGAATGTAATGCAATGTGGTATTTGCAGTCTTTAATTTGTCCCATTGAAATCAATGTTCCCTGTCCCGTAACAATTCAAGTTACATAAGTAGAAAAGTACATAAAGACATAAGTACATAAGTATTGTTATACTGGGACAGACCGAAGGTCCATCAAGCCCAGCATCCTGTTTCCAACTGTGGTCAATCCAGGTCACAAATGTTGGTTATTATGGTAAATACTTATCAGAGCATTTTTCAGATTTACACACACACAGCTTCAGCGTTAGCAAAAATAAGTATAAGTTCCCTTTTATGGTAACAGCAATTAATATTAACTTCTTATCTTCATCTCTCTCTCTCTTACACACCCCAGAATAACCACAGCTCAGTCTCTTTTAAAGATGAAGTAAAAACATCTCTTTACTCACAGTTTGTGGTTAGAAAGAGAAAATACATCTCACATGTATATGCAGGCAGGCTTAGAAAAACATATAACAGTATATTTAGTTTATCAACTTTTTACATGTGCTCAGATGACAATCGATTCTATCAAGCATGTCCTCTCAGGTTATGGAAAAAGAAAAACAAGAGAGAGCTCATGTGTGGCCAAAAGGCATTATACAATCCTTAACCACACCCACAGGAAATACATGGTTGTGACCTCACCAGGAAAGTGACATTAGAGGTCACAGGGTAATCATAGAGAAATTGCTGGACAGATAATGCATGAAAAATACAAAACATATTCTAACAACAAATACTTGGCAAGATCCCAAAAAAGTTCAATATATTTTATGCTGCTTATCCCAGAAATAATTAGTGGATTGTCCCACATCATTTTAATAATGGTCTATGGACTTTTCCTTTAGGAAGCAGTCTAAACCTTTTTAAAACCCCGCTAAGCTAACCACGTTTACCACATTCGCTGGCAACAAATTCCAGAGTTTAATTACACATTGAGTGAAGAAAGATTTTCTACGATTTGTTTTACATTTACTACTTTGTAGCTTCATCACATGCCCCCTAGTCCTATTATTTTTGGAAAGCGTAAACAAATGATTCATGTCTACACGATCCACTTCACTCATTATTTTATAGACTTCTATCATATCTCCCCTCATCCATCTTTTCTCCAAGCTGAAGAGCCCTAGCCGCTTCAGCCTTTCCTCTTAGGGAAATCGTCCCATCTCTTTTATCATTTTCGTTGCCCTTCTCTTTACCTTTTCTAATTCCACTATATCTTTTTTGAGACGCAGCAACCAGAACTGAACACAATATTCGAGGTGCAGTCACACCATGGACCGATACAAAGGCATTATATCATCCTTATTTTTGTTTTCCATTCCTTTCCTAATAATACCTAACATTCTATTTGCTTTCTTAGCCGCCGACACCTAGATCCCTGTCTTGGTCGGTGACTCCTAACGTGGAACCTTGCATTATGTAGCTTTAATTTGGGTTCCTGTTTCCCACATACATCACTTTGCACCAGGGGCGTGGCCAGACACCCAAGTTTGGGTGGGCCTGGACCCAAGATGGGTGGGTAGAACTCCACCTTGTCCTACAAGTGATTTGGTTTCCCCCTCTCTCGCCTGCAAGCCATATGGTCTTTCAAACATCCCCTCTCCCCCGTATACCTTTTAAATAGCAGATTTTCACCGGCAGCAAACAGTTGTTGGGAATTTTTGGCTGGTGGGGCTTGGGGTCCCTGCCAGCCACATTATATGTGTGCTGCCACTTGGTGGGCCTGAACCTAAAGTGGGTGGGCCTAGGCCCACCCCAGCCCACCCTTGGCTACGCCACTGCTTTGCACTTGCTCACATTAAACGTCATCTGCCATTTAGACGCCCATTCTCCTTCGTAAGGTCCTCTTGTAATTTTTCACAATCCTCCCGCGATTTAAAACTTTGAATAACTTTGTGTCATCAGCAAATTTAATTACCTCACTAGTTACTCCCATCTCTAGATCATTTATAAATATGTTAAAAAGCAGTGGTCCCAGCACAGACCCCTGGAGATCCCCACTATCTACCCTTCTCCATTGAGAGGAGTGGCCTAGTGGTTAGGGTGGTGGACTTTGGTCCTGAGGAACTGAGTTTGATTCCTGGCACAGGCAGCTCCTTGTGACTCTGGGCAAGTCACTTAACCCTCCATTGCCTGCTGCATTGAGCCTGCCATGAGTGGGAAAGCGTGGGGTACAAATGCAACATAAATAAATAAAATACTGACCATTTAGCCCTACTCTCTGATTTCTATCTTTTAACCAGTTTTTAATCCACAGTAGGACACTACCTCCTATCCCATGACACTACAATTTCCTCTATTCTGAAGAAGTTGTTATTAGTGCTTTTTCAGCACCAGAGACTCCTTAAATATTTACCTCCACCTAATGAGACTATCAGGAAGAAGACTGCGATAAACACAAGTTTCAAAGGTTCAGGCAAATATCTTTACTTTCCTGAGCGGCAAAAGATCATTGAAAATCTAACTACTGGAGAGTAGTTCAATAATGAGCATGTGAGTTATTTTTAGATGTAAATTCTCATGAAGGGCATTAAAAGCCATAATCAAGACTTTCAACTGAACTGTGTAGAATATAGGTAATGATGCTCCATAGTGTGATATATCAATTTAACAGCTGTATTCCATATGATCTGTATTCTGTATGTGTTTGTTTTAGCTAGATATAAAAGAATCAACCTCAGAAACCAGGTTGTCTCTGTCATCCCCCATTAGAAGAGTATAATAAAGGGAGGGAGTTGTAGTCCCATTTCAGTGATATTAGTGTTTGGTATGCAAATGTGATGTTACTTTATAATAAGTGGGAAAGTATTTATGGTAAGTTAGAAAAAGTCAGGCAAGGCATATGTTGTATTATTGAATCCTAGCATTCTAAAGAATGCATAAATAAATAAATACATGTTTTATTTTTAGCCATTTTCATTTAAAAGTCTTTACATTGGCATTTGGATTTACTACTACTACTACTTAGCATTTCTATAGCGCTGCTAGGGTTACGCAGCGCTGTACAAGTTTAAACATGGGGAAGGACAGTCCCTGCTCGAGAGAGCTTACAATCTAAAGGTAACAAACTATGTAGTCAGTGTAGGTATCATGAATGGGGAAGGTGGTTAGGCGCCAAAAGCAAGGGAAAAGAGATGGGCTTTGAGTAAGGACTTGAAAATGGGCAGGGAGGGTGCATGGCGTATGGGCTCGGGAAGTCTGTTCCAGGCATAAGGTGATGCGAGGCAGAAGGGGCGGAGTCTGGAGTTAGCGGTGGTGGAAAAGGGTACAGATAGGAGTGATTTGTCCTGAGAGCGGAGGTTACGGGTGGGAACATAGGGGGAGAGGAGGGTAGAGAGGTAATGGGGGGCTGCGGATTGAGTGCAGTTGAAGGTCAATAGGAGAGGCTTGAACTGTATACGGTAGCGGATCGGGAGCCAGTGAAGCGACTTGAGGAGAGGGGTGATATGAGAGTATCGGTTCACGCGGTAGATAAGACGTGCTGCGGAATTTTGGACAGATTGAAGGGGGGATAGGTGGCTGAGCGGGAGACCAGCGAGTAGAAGGTTGCAATAGTCAAGACGAGAAGTAACGAGCGAGTGGACGAGGGTTCGGGTGGTCTGTTCAGAGAGGAATGGGCGAATTTTGCTAATATTATAGAGGAAGAAGCGACAGGTCTTAGCTGTCTGCTGGATATGGGCAGAGAAGGAGAGGGAGGAGTCGAAAATGACTCCGAGATTGCGGGCTGAAGAGACGGGGAGGATGAGGGCGTTTTCAACAGAGACGGAGAGTGGGGGAAGAGGAGAGGAGGGTTTGGGTGGAAAGACAAGGAGCTCAGTCTTTGCCATGTTCAGTTTCAGATGCCGGTTGGACATCCAGGCAGCGATGTCTGAAAGGCAGGCCGAAACTTTTTTTACTACTACTACTTATCATTTCTCTAGCACTACTAGACGTATGAAGCGCTGTACACTGAAGATGAAGAGACAGTCCCTGCTCGACAGAGCTTACAATCTAATTAGGACAGAAAAATTGAAAAACAGGACAAATAAGGGATCAGAAACGCTAAGAGATCATCCCGAACCTTCCTCAACCTCCACTTCCCTAATTGCAAGGGCCTGAAATACAAGACGATGCACGCATCAACCTTTACCTACATGAGCACGCAGTACTGGAATGAACTACCGCGGAACCTGAAAACGATCTACGAACAAACCAACTTCCGTAAATCACTAAAGACACATCTTTTTGATAAAATCTACGGAAGAAACCACAACACATAAAGCTCACACTCACTGTTCAGTTATACATCAATACATCTACTTATGAATTCTTAACCCTAATCTCACTACACCCAGACATTTACTCACAGAAAAATGTGTACCATTTGCTTCATATAACGCCCCTTAATTTCCTGTTGTCTCCTTCCAATGTCTCAATATCCTTTCAATTGATTCACTCCTTCACGAATTTGATTTTGACTCGTTTAACTCTTCACAATGTAATCCATAATCCGAATTGTAACAAATTGTATTTCCATTATTCATAATGTATTGTAAGCCACACTGAACCCGCAAAAAGGTGGGAAAATGTGGGATACAAATGCAATAAATAAATAAATAATAAATAAGGGAATTACTAAGGTAGGAATGATAAAACATGGGTGCTGAACAAATTGATTGGAAGGCCCGAGTCGACGTCAAGACGAGGAGGAGAAGGAAGGAGATTTGATTTTTTTTTTACAAGCAGGGCGCGAGGCGCTGCCTGCGACGCTACTTTGTCGGTTTTTTTAATGTGCTGCGCCGCGGGAACGGCCACGGGAGGCGGCGGGAGCGGAGCACCCCCCACCCACTGGCACCCGGGGCGGACCGCCCCCACCGCCCCCCCCCCTTGGTATGCCACTGAGTGTTGCACTTTCATTCAGGGCCTTTGCAATGCCAAAAGTCTCCAGGTTAGTCCATATGCAGTGTAGCACTTCTGCCTTGTTCTAGTCTGTGTGCCTGTGGGCACTTCTGTCTTGATTTCTTGTTGCTTTGTTCATAGCCTGTGTGCCTGAGGGCACTTCGGTCTTGATTCCTTGTTTAGGGTGCCTGTGTGCACTTCTGCTTCTGTTCTTCTCGGTCTGTTTTTGTGCTAGGTTCAGCCTTCAGCCTTAGTTCTGTTGTTTGTCTGTGTGGGTCAGCTTTGTGTCCTGCCTAGTCTGCCTTGCTTGTTCTAGTCCCTTCTACCTTAGCTTCAGCCTTAGTTTGGTTTTTTGTCTGTGTGGGTCAGCTTTGTGTCCTGCCTAGTCTGCCTTGCTTGTTCTAGTTCCCTCGACCTTAGCTTCAGCCTTAGTTCTGTTGTTTGTGTGGGTCAGTTTTGTATCCTGCTTGTGTCTGCCCTGTTTGTCTTCAGCTCCAGTCCCCTTCCTGCTTGTCTCTGCCCTGTTTGCTTTCAGCTTCTGTTCCTGCCAAGCTTGTTTGAGTATCCTGAATCCTTTTCCTGCCAAGCTTGTTCTAGTATCCTGAATCCTGTTCCTGCCAAGCTTGTTTGAAAATCCTGAATCCTGCTTGAGTATCCTGAATTCTGTTCCTGCCAAGCTTGTTCCAGTATGCTGAATCCTGTTCCAGTCAAGCCAAGTCCGTCCCAGCATCTGGTTCCAGCCAAGCCAAGCTTGATAGTCCAGTCCTGCTTGGGGGGTTTTGCCTCCTGCTGCCGCTCGATGAGAGTAGGCCAAGGGCTCACGTTGTTCCAGAGTTTGTGACTGTTTCTTTAAAGCCTGGGTTCATAACACCTATGTATTGAGCCTATTATCACTGCAAGTTGAATTAATTGAGCCATGACCTATCATTAATTATAGCCTGAAGAGACAAACCTATTTATCTTTGTTATTTTTATGTTCTCCTGTCTACATTTCTAGTGGCTTCTCCTCAGCTACATGGGCAACTGAACCTTGTGGTACCTGAGTCTCAGGCTTTGGTTCCACCTAGCATTAGAATTCTATGTAGAAGCAGAAATCCATATTGAAGGATGAGTTGATTGACTTTATTAGAGAGAACAGTAGCAAAAAAGTGAAGATCATTTCAGTCGATTATTGTAAATGCTATCTTGATCCTTGAAACCATTTAAGGGTGGCATTTAGTAAAAATTAGCTCATCTTGCCACAGAACCCATTTTATTCTTATGGACCCTGCTGCAAAAAAACATGCACTAATGTTTAATAAAAGACCCTCTAATTTAATTTAGAAACATTTTTACCTATCAGAGACAATCAAAACTTCATGGTACAATAAAATCATAAGAATACATTTCAGCAATGACAATCATAAAAACCTATCCACTCATCTGCAGTAAGAAGCTCTATTCCAAACTTAAGGTAATCCAAAGTCCATTTCAACTCTATTGATATTAGATGATCTGGCACATGTAGCAACAAGCTAAAATTTAGAGATTAAAGAGATGGCGAAGCTTCACCCCTGATTAGACCTAAATACCCATATCAATCTATACCAGTGGTTCCCATCCTCTAGTTGGAGACTCCAAGTGAGGTTACATTATCAGTGAATGGGGTCACAGAAACAGTGTTGCTTCCCCTCTCTCTGGACCTCCACCTTGACCTATTCCCAGTAATGGCAGGTAGCATGGGGCCTGTTAGTCTTTTAACTTTCACAGGTCCTCCTCCTTCTTCCTGTGTGAGCTTTCTGTTAAATCGGTATTGCGGTCCTGTAAATGGAAACTGACACACATGGGTCTGTGCTGACTGCTGCTGCTTTTGCCACCACTGCTGTTGTCTTCTTGCTTTGAATAAGTCAAAGGAGGAGAGGGAGAATATAGATAACGGAGGGGAAGACAGCAGAGGTCTTCTAGTTTGTTTTCATTATCAATTAGGGTCATGTGAATGTTTGCTAAAATGGGACTATATTGGATAAAGGTTTGGGAAACACTGGTCTATTGTACATAATCCACCTATGCACACAGGCTGGCACTAGGCTATGATTAGTTATTTAATCAAATAGATAATGTAAAGCCCGTAAGAGTAGGGCAACCCACTCTAAGGAGGTTGTTTACTAAAGCTTAGCTGGAGTGATCTGCAGCAGGGCCCATTTTATTCCTATGGGCCCTGCTGCAGATAACTCGAGCTAAGCTTTAGTAAACAACCCCCTAAGTAACCAGCCTAGTGGCTCTTTTCTGAAACAGACTCAATCTTGAGAGCATTTTATTTTTGAAAGGCTGATATAAATGGAATGGCAATAGTCCAAATTAGGACTAAGACTTGAACCAATGTTTGAAAATCCTAGGGATGCAAACGTGACCTTAGGCATCTTACCAAATGGAGGAGTGGCCTAGTGGTTAGGGTGGTGGACTTTGGTCCTGAGGAATTGAGTTCAATTCCCACTTCAGGCACAGGCAACTCCTTGTGACTCTGGGCAAGTCACCTAACCTTCCATTGCCCCACGTAAACTGCATTGAGCCTGCCATGAGTGGGAAAGCGTGGGGTACAAATGTAACAAAAATAAAAATCCCTATACCCTGGAGTTCTCTTGGGGCTCTAAAGTTAAACCAGAGTCAATAATCACCTCTAAACTCTGGATTTACGGTAATTCTTAATTACTAAATTCAACCCCTGACATACTAGCTTTGGTATAATGCAATCAGTGTCTGTAAAACAGTCTGTTTTATCTCCCACTCATGACTCTTCCTTTTTTTTTTCGGCAGATGGGAAAGGATTGTTGCCAGTGTTAGATTAAGACTGACTATTGTCTTATGATGACAATGATGACAGTTTTGTAGGCGAGAGGATGGGTGAGCTACGACCTGCTTCTCTGCTAGCATTAATGGAAGCAGCAGCTGGGGTGAATGTGTTTGGAAAAAAAAAAGTTTTAGCATGCTCCAACATAAACCTAGAAGAAAGGCTTTTTAATTTACTTTTTCTTGTTTGAGGCCTGGAGGCATTCTCATAAGATCTTTCTTCTTAGTTCTGCCAACTTTCAGTATTACTGTTGTAAGCACGTAATGTTACTGTCAGTGTTATTGTCAATGTCTGTTTCTCAGACTGCAGGCAGCCCAGCCTCTTTTCCAACCACAGCAGTCTATAAGAAATGCATTCTGGGGGAGCAGTAGGACGGTTTCTTTGTAGACGCAGTTGCAGTGTTTGTTTACAATGGTATGAGGCTAACTTTTCAAAATCATTTCTGCAAGTAAAAAGTGTTTTATTTATTTAACAGGCATGGTTATTAATGTGTGCTACCATGTTAGCTTGCATTAGCAAAGTCAGGCCACACTGGGGCCTTATACTGATCTTCACTAAGAATCGGGCTTAGTACATACTTATGCGGGACTTTCCCATACGCTAAGCCCATTTCCAGCTTGGCTGTCAAAACAGGCTCTCTTCTATTTGTTCCATGTGTGGTCGTTTGTTGATGTTAGCATTAACACGTGGAATCCACTGAAACACAAAACCAATCGGGTGTAGAAATGTGGAATCGCTAGATTATAAACTCAAACAAAGATCTTTAAGTTCCCCAATGTTTCTGGAAGGGAAAAGGCCTCATAGAGCTCCTGGATCATAACAATCTAACAGAGCTGGCCAGATCACAACAATCTTCTGTTCATCATCGGCCAGGAAAAACCTTCCAATGATTAAATGTTTTACACTCGCTAAGTGAGGCACAGAAAAGCGAATCTGGGACTGTTCCAAAAGCAGCCCTGACACCAAGTCCCTGAAGCAGCAGTGCGAAACGCTGGCCATCGTCGGCTTGGGGTGAGGGGGCGAAGAAACGTGTTCCACTATAAGATCTCCGAGTGCCGGTAACAGTCAGTGCTGATAGAGAAAGATAAGTGTTTATTTAGCACTATTAATTCCAATTTGATCCACAAATGCAGTTCTCTCTTGCTTTGCTTTTGTGGAAAACCGTCAAAGAAGCGTGTGAAAAAGCTCAAAAAAAGCATATAAAAATTAATAAGAAATAGTGTAAAACATTTAATCATTGGAAGGTTTTTCTGGCCGATGATGAACAGAAGATCGTTGTGATCTGTTCAGCTCTGTTAGATTGTTATGATCCAGGAGCTCTTTAAAGATCTTTGTTCCAAGCTTTAATGCAGGACTACATTTACGCATAAGACAATTTCATTTGGTGGAAATTTTTTTGAGTTTATAATCTAGCATTAACATATGACCATTAAGAAAATTACTGTAGGAGCACTTAACATCTCCAATGTATGTTAAGGGCTCCTGTGTTATGGACATGCTAACCAGTTTTCCTGCCCATTTACAATTACATTATGCTGATACATAGGCTATGGCCTTTGTGTCAGCAGCAATCTCATTATGGAATGCACTTCCTGACCAACTTTGCCTTTGTGGAAGCTTAACAAAGTTTAAGAAATCCTTAAAGACTTGTTTATTTGTGACAGCATATTTTTGAAGCAGCTATAGTAGTTATGTGATGGAATGAAGACATCAATATTTTTAATTTGTATGTTAAGTTTGTAATTTTTTTTGTTATTTTGATGGCATTCTTAATTGTGTACGTTCATAATTGGAAGCCACCTCGTTTATAGGTGGTCTATAAATTTTGTAAATAAATTTGCTGACCCTGACACACTCCCTCCCAAAGAAAAATAAATAGTATGCAATTATCCCCAAATTCTATAAAAGTCACTAAAAATTGCATGCACAAATTTGGGCCTATCCAATTTGCATGTGCAATTTAACCCCCCCCCCCCCCTGTTTACTAAAGCTGAACTCAAGTTATCTGCAGCAAGGCCCATTTTATGCCTATAGGCCCTGCTGCAGATAACTCGAGCTAAGCTTTAGTAACTAACCCCCTAATTGAATAATGAGGCAATTAGTGCTTATAATTAGTTCCTTAACAAACAATTATTGGTGCTAATTGGATGTAAGTAAAATTTACCCATTAAATTTAGGCACAGTATCCGCACATAAACTTTACATGCGAGTCCAAAAAGGGGGCACGGCCATGTGAGGGTCATGGGCAGAATGGGGGTATTCCCACAATTTATTTGTATTGTTATAGAATAACGGGGAATAGCGTAGGGGATTTATATCAAAGTTTCTTTGGTAAAAATGGTTGTGCCTAAATGTAATTACAGTTCTTGGCACTAAGCACTATTCTATAAACGGTGCCTAATTTTAAGTGCCATTTATAGAATAGCAATAAGCAGTATTTTTGTCAGCGCCGATTTTTTTAGGCGTCATTTATAGCATTTAGTCCTCAGTGTGTGCCGACGGCAAAACTAGCACAGAATGTTTTAGCGCATCCTGCATTAGGCATGCGTTAATGCTTAATGCAGCTTAGTAAAATGGCCCAATTATTAGTAACCAGGTCATCACATAAAATTGGACTGGGGGTAAAACATGCCTTAACTGTGTTAACCAAGGGGCCCTGTTTACTAAGATGTGTTAGTGTTTTTAGCGTGCCTACACTTAAGAGTGCACGCTAACCATGTAGGCGCCTATAGGGATATTGTAGGCACATACATGGTTAACAAGCGTATATGGTTAATGCGCCTATAACGCTGCTTAGTAAACAGGGCCCTAATTGTCCACATTAGTAACTATGCCTGTAAATCATCTGTCTAGAAATAGTTCACCTTCAATGTTTTTAAAACTGTGCACGTTATTTTACAATGCAGATATTTCTAGCCGCACTGTTGGGAGACACTTAGGTTGAAGGCAGAACAAATACATGACTGGATTAACTTTTCATATATTAGTGAATACATTTCAAACAAAATTCTGTCTCGCAGAAAAAGTGTGTGAAAATAAAAGTGTGCACCTTATAGACAAGGCAATTTTTAAAGTGAAAGTGCATGCATATGTTCACCTTCAGAAATTATGGATAGGCTGTGAGTAAAGACTTGTGTTTCTGCCTCATTGTGATTATGCTTTCCTGTATTTAATGGAGTTCTATTTTAGCACTGCAAGCTGCCTGGATCTTTTTTGGTAAGGTGGGATATCAAATGTAATAAATTATAATTGTAGTTATAACATAAGGAAGAACCTAGTGAAGCTTGAAGAATAGTCTGGAATTTGCTAGCTAAGATTTAATGGTAAAAAATGTAGGGTCATACAATTGGGCTGAAAAAAAAATGGAACAGTACAGTTTAGGGGATGAAGAACTTTTGTGCATAAAAGAGAAGCAGGATTCATGTGACCATATGTGATGACCTTAAGGTGGCCAAAAATGTACAAAAAAAGTCAATGGTTAGAAAACAACAAGGCAAATGTTCCACAAAATCCAATGTAGAAGATAAAAGCTAAAGGCAGACATAATAAAGCTTAAGGAGGTGATGAAGTCCCTGTATAAGACTCTGGTGAGACCAGTTCTCCTAAAGTGTGGCCTTGGCAGGGAAAAAAATCTAGGAATTAGAAGAGGTGACACCAGGGGCGTAGCCACGGGTGGGCTTGGATGGGCCCAGGCCCACCCACTTTTGCTACAGGCCCGCCCCGCCCGCAACAGCCCCCTGCACTGACCTGAAGCGCGTTCTCCCTCCAATCCAGCACCGGCGATCATAGCCAGCCTTCTACCACGTCCAGCAGGAAGTTGCAGAGTAGGCGGGACGCGCCTGAGAAGAAGCTCCGACGACGCGTGCTGGACGTGGTAGAAGGCTGGCTATGATCGCCGGTGCTGGATTGGAGGGAGAACGCGCTTCAGGTCAGTTCAGGGGGCTGTCGCGGGCGGGGCGGTCGCGGGTGGACACAAAATGTGGTGGCGGCGGCGGGCTGGGGTGGACGGTGGAGAGGAAAGAGGTCTGTGCCCACCCAGTCCACCTCCAGGCCCACCCAAAAATTAATCGCTGGCTACTCTACTGGGTGACACACATACACAGGGCAAAGAGAAAATTAGGATCGGGGGGCATGTAAAGACACAATTGTACACTGACACACATAGAAGAGGGATGTTTGTTGTTGGAGCATAGACATTAGTTGGGATTTTTTTGGTCTAATATGGGACATATTTAATAAAATACTCACTTACATACAAGAAATATGTCTGGTTGCGTTAATTCCTTTCAGCCATTGTATACTGGTAGGCCTTTGGAGGCTTCAAGTCTCTAGGCTGCATTGCTTTTCTTTCATCATCACAATGTAGGTTTACCAGCATGGGTCGCTTATGTTCAGGCATCCATTAATTGATGGCAAGATTGTAGAGCAGTTCCCTCCCCTGACCTGTCCAGCTACCTGACAGGGCCGCCGAGGGGGGGGCAGGGGGGATAAAATTCCCTTGGCCCGGACTTCCAAGGGCGGCCCGGCCCCGCAGTCCGCGGTCTTACCCGCCCGCCCTCAGCTCCGTCGATAGCCCCCCTCCGTCCACCACCGGGCCCCCTGCATTCAAATCACAGTGCCTCACCTCTGTGTGAAAACGCAGCAGCAGATCGCCTCCCTTCGGGCCTTCTCTCCCTGTGTCCTGTCCTCGCTGTGATTTGAATGCAGGGGGCCCCGTGGCAGATGGAGGGGGGCTGTCAACAGGGCTGGGTTTGGGCGGGTAGAGACTGAGGACTGGGGGGCGGCGGTGACCTGGGGGCAGCGGGGGCGGGGCCCCAGGGTTAGCCTTGCCCCGGGCCCAGCCCAGTCTCTCGGCTGCCCTGCTACCTGAAGTAGGATTTCAGCATGCTAAATATCCTCTCAGTGACAACCCCTGGTCTTCCTGTGTGCCTCATTACGTCTCTCTTCAACTGGGCCCTTGGGGTTTACTATCAAGGCTATCAGCCAGGTCAGAAAAGGATATCCTCTGCCATCTGCAAGGGAGGAAGCAGAAAGGAAAATAAGAAATTGAGTGACAGAGTACCTGATTATTTGAGAGGTGACATATCACAGCTTTGGTTGTGCCAAAGACTTGAAGGACTGGTTATCACATGTAGAAGGAGTCATTTGTGGGGAAAGAAATAGTAGATTAGTGATAATAAGGGTGTGGGTAGCAACCATACTCTAGTGATCTTGCCACTCTGAAAGCTATCATGTAAACCAGATTATGAAAGAATGTAGACATCATGACAGGAGTTTGGGGAGCAGGCACACACATCTGTAATATTGGAGGCATTGCAGATCACATGCCTATTAAAGGAATGGTAGGACTTTTTGTTCTTATAATTGACCTCCTTTCCTGCAAGTGTTTTTATAGCAATATGGGTGCAGTCTATTGCCCTAAATGCTGAGGGGAAGTATGCCAACTCAAAGAATTCTGTCATAGTGCGGTGCTGCTGTTGCTCCTATTCAGGGAACAGAATGTACTGAGTGTCTGCTACGACTCCTACTTATTTCTGTAGTGCTACTAGGCATGCACAGTGCTATAAACAACCATGTAAGAGATGGCCCCTGCTCTATTGAGCTTACTGTCTATTCAAAACAGACAAACAGGATAAATAAAGGATTAGGGAGTTATAGTGTTATCTATAGAAATTAAGAATTGGGGAAGTGTAGAGGTGGGTTTAGGGAGAAAGATAAGAAGCACAGTCTTAGCCAGTTTCACAGTGGGACATCCAGGCAGCAATGTCAGACAAGTAATCTGAGACTTGTGCCTGAGTTCCTGGTGAAATTTCTGGTATGGAGAGATAGTCTGGGAGTCATAAGCATAACAATGTTACTGAAAACCATGGGAGGAGATCAGAGGACCAAGGGAATAAGTATATAGAGAAAAGATTCCAAGACAGAGCCTTGAGGTATACCGATTGATAGTGAGATAGCAGTGAAAAAGAATCCACAAAAGCATATAACAAAGGTGCAATGGGAGAGAGAAGAAGAAAACCAAAAGAGCCCCAAAATCCTAGTGAAGACAGACTATCAAGGAATAGGTGGTAATCAACAGTGTCAAAATAGCAGATAGGTCAAGAATGATAAGGATTGAATAAATGCCCTTGGATGTGGCCAGGAAAAGGTCACTGAAGACTTTGGCAGTGCCTGTTTCTGCAGAGAGTTAAAGCCAAATTTTTGTGTATCAAGAATAGCTTGAGATGAAAGTATATCATGCTATACATTCAAGATTGGTGGGAATGGGATCAGAGAAACAGGTAATTAGATTAGAGGAGGGCACAAGATGTACAGTTTCCTCTTCTGTGACTTTAGAAAATGAAGAAAGGGTGGCAGGAGTTGAAGAAAGGTTGTGTGGATGAATTGGGGGAAGGATAGATGGCAGTGACCTGGCAGAGAACTCGATTAATCTTGTGAATCCTGTCATGGAAATACTTGGTCATAGTCTGGCCAGAAAGTGAAAGTGGAATTGGAGATAGAAACACTTTGAGGAAGGAGTTCAGTGTGGCAAAGAGAGGGTTGGAGGCAAGATAGTTTGTCAAATGGATATAGCAAAGTACAAGAGCAGACCTGAAGGAAGTCAGCATAGGTGCACAGGATTTAGCCAAAGGCATTCAGAAGAGCAGGCACAGGAATGTAGGTAGCAGATGCTGGTTACAGAATGGGGAATGGGAGGAGCAAGAGTTTCCAGAGCAGATTAGAGAAAAGGAAGATATGCCATCATTGACAGACTTGGATTTCATAGTGGATATAGCCAACTGGGCATTTAAAAGTCTGCCCTTTAATGATGCAGCATGTTCAGAAATCATAGCCATAAGTATAGGCAGTTATTCAAACATTATCACATGCACACACCAGAACAGGCATCCATACACAAATTGTAAAAGTAAACAACAACTTCTACAGAGTACATCCAAAACTTATTTTTTATTTTCTTGTTTCCAACTTCCAAAATTATAGACATCAGCTGTGCAAATCAGTTGGACCAACAGCAGTTCAAAACAAGTACAGTCAGAAACAACACAGTTTATACCTAACTGTTCAACTACCCTTAAGATTCACCTTTGGGTTCAAAAAGCAAATCCACATGAATGAAAAGTAGGCAACAGTCTCTGTTCTCTAATTAACGAATTATCCTCTTTCTTCGGTCACATACAGAAGGGAGAATGTCAGCCCAGACTAGGAATAGTGACTAGTAATAGCTAATTGTTTGAATATTGTTCATTTGGAGGAGATGTGTGCCATATGACGTACTCAGCATGCAGCACAAAATGGATGGAAGGTTTTGGCTTTTCAGGATTTTACGGCCAGAATAACCAATATGTGGATAGAGTTCTCTCTGAGAAGCAGGTAGAATTCATATTGCAATTTCCATAGAGACTGCAGTTAGAGAGGAATGAAGTAGCAGAACAATTTTCTTTGCCTACAATGGCTCAGTACTTTAGTCATCATACTTACGTATTATTATTAAATAACATTTAATTATCTTTAGCTATGTTGATGTTACTGACATTTTAGATTTACTAACTAGTAATTTTTGCGCATTAAAAGTGTTCAAACTAAAACACAGTAAAATAAGATCATTCAAACAATACAATTAGCAATGTGTCAGAATTTTGCAGTCACTGAGAATGCTCAAAGTGTCCACCTCCAGATTTAACACAGGCCTTCAGTTGCTTTGGGAAGTTCTAACAGCCTTGCCGATTGGTCCCTGTGGTAGGCTGACCCAGATCATCTGCTGCGCTTCCTTGAGTTCGGTGATTGTTGGCAGCTTTGGGTGGAACTTTTTCTAGACCTCCAAAAATGCTCCCCAGAGAAAAGCCTACATCACTGGGATGTCATCAACAATAAGCTGGTACCCAGGCTTTTTTTTTTCCAAATGGTAGTTTTACAGTGCAAATATTTTTGAATCAACTAATATACAAATATGTCCGATTGCAGATCGACTTACTAATAAACACACAATAAGAACTGCTGTCAAAGAAAAATGACTATTGGTAGTAGGGTTACCATACGTCCGGATTTCCCCGGACATGTCCTCTTTTTGAGGGCATGTCCGGGGCGTCCGGCGGATTTTGCCCGCGCCGTTTGTCCGGATTTCTGGACAAACGTGGGCGCGGGTGCGGGCGTGTGCGTGCGGTGGGCGTGTGGGTGGGCGATCGGCGCCGTGGGTCTGGTGACCTGGTCTCACGTCCCCTCCCCTTCCTTACCAATGTTCTCTGGTGGTCTAGTGACGTCTTCGGGGCAGGAAAGAGCCCCCTCTTTCCTGCCCGGAGCGCTGCCTCCCCTGTCTATCATCCTTCTCGGTCTGGCTGGGGATTTAAAATGGCCGCCGAGAGTTGAACTCTCGCGAGGCCGCTTCAACTCTCGGTGGCCATTTTGAATCCCCAGCCATACCGAGGAGCATGCAGCAGGCAAGGGCAGGCAGCGCTCCGGGCAGGAAAGAGGGGGCTCTTTCCTGCCCCGAAGAAGAGAAGACGCTACTAGACCACCAGGGCTAGATAGTAAGTGAGGGGGGGGGGTATGTGATGGGGGGAGGGGACTATGCGACGGGGGGGAATAGGGGCGGAACCCGACCTGAAGGGGCGGGGCAGGGGCGGGGCATGATGCATGGTGGGGGCGGGGTAGGGGCGTGACATGTGTCCTCTTTTTTAGAGGACACAAAATGGTAACCCTAATTGGTAGCAAATCATATACCTCAATAGCGGAAAAAGCCTCAAAAAGCTTCCAGGTCTTGAATTGATCTGAAGAAGCTATGTCGGGTCAAAAGGACCCTACTTTCATCATAGGCACAAAAAAAAAACGCCACTGCTTAAACTATTTAAATTTAATTAATTTTGCTTGATTTGTATGAGTAAACTTTTACTATAGTACTCTCATCATTAAATAAACACCACACTTATCTTAATGGTGGGTGCTTCATAGATCGCGTAAAACGCTGAGTTCTTCTCTCTCCACAAGTGCGGGGCCGACGATGGCCAGCGTTTTGCAAGGCTGCTTCAGGGCCTCTAACGCACTGTTTGGAAGAGAAGGTCAGCTCAAAACGTTACGCTCTCCTATTTTTGAACACATGAAAATCACTGGGTAGTCATGCTAAAAAGTCATCTCTGTATTACTGTTTGCAAGTGACCCTTGTAAAATGAAAGATCTCTCTATATAAAACGCACCTCCAACATTCTAATAAAGCCTCAGAAATTTCTTCCCAACGTTCTAAAGTTGAAGCTGTAAGATCACAGTTTGTCTGCCCCGCCCTTACATCAGAATGTGATGACGTCGAGGGCGGAGCAGACACTGAACGAATCGGAACACACGTATCACGGACCTATCAAAAATACCTGCTCCACCCTCCACCCCCCCCCCCCCCAAAGTCGCATCAGCAAACTAGACGGTCCGCATAGCCAACACGAGTTTACGAAGAGAAACGGAACTACAGAAGCAGACCCCTCTGATACACAACCCCGCCCCCCTCCTCCATACACCATGGGGGTTAACCCTTCCTTTGCCTTGCAGTCTCTGCTTTTCCTCCCTCCCTAAGGCGGGGAGTTGCCTAGCAGGCCCAGTTGTTGTTCCTCCCTCCTCCCCTCTGCAATCAGGCTCTCTCTCCTGCACTGGGCTGGCCTGTATCCCATCTGAGACCAGACCTGCTGGCAGCAATGCACCTCCTTTTCCCACCTCAGTGAAAGAAAAAAAAACAAAACAAACACAGCCACTGAATTAACAAGTTAAATGTCAGGTGCAAGGAAATGGAAGGGGAGACTAAAATGAAAGGAAATGGAGGAAGGCTGTCACAAAAACAAAAATAAAAAAAACACACTGTTACTGCCTGCCATGCTCTCTCAATCTTTCAAAAACACACAATTACACTCAATCTCAGAGGTCCACAGACAAGGGGGGGGAGGGGGCTCCTAAGACCACAGAGGGGGGGAGGGGGGAGGGGTCTCTAAGACCAGAGCCAGGAGGGAAAGGGGGTCCCTAAGACCAGAGAGGGGAGAAGGGGGGGTCCCTAAGAACACAGAAAGGAAGGGAAGGGGGTCCTCAGACCACAGGGGAGGGGGTCCTGAGACCTCAGAGGGGGGAGAGGGGAGGACAATCACTGTCTCACATACGCACTCGCACACACTCATTCTCACATACACACACTCTCTCACAGACACACTCACACCCACTTCCACTCTATCAAACACACACAGTTGCACATTCACACTCTCTCTCTCTCACACAAAGACACTCTCTCAAACATACACACTCCGCGGAAAACCTTGCTTGCGCCCATTTCATTTGTTACGGAAATGGGCCTTTTTTACTAGTTATAATTAAATGATAAAAAAAAAAAAATTAGCTCGCCAATGCTCAAAGGAAATGTTATGCAAATTATATGCATACTGTTAAAGCAAAAATGGGGGGGGGGGGGGGGGGGGGAGATATGCTTGGTGCATGCACAGAAGAGTTTCACAGTAAACCCAGTTCCTGTGTGCATGCACCAGGCAAACTCAAATATGAAGCACACATTGGCGTCTGTTTTCCGCACCTTTAAATATAAGCTTTTCAATTTTATTTTATTTTTTAACTTGGGAGGCAAGAAACAGGTGCCAATGTGTGCTTTCACTTTGTGGTTTGCTCTGACTCGTGCACATTTGTGTCTCACTATTGGCACTTAGGGGTTTGCAAGGGCTTCCTTCTGCTTCAAAATTAAAACCTGCAGATTTTTAAAGAGAGAATCATGAGAAATCCTCTCTTCAAACACTTAACACCTGCTCTGAGCTGGCAATATTTTTTCAGCGGTAAGGGTGGCTTTGTTTTTTGCGATGTTCTATGACCATTGGGAAAGAATAGGAAATGACCTCATTAACACCTGTTTCACTACATTAGCATACTATTTGCTCTAGTCTTTGGTGCACTTGTTGTTCCAGTGCTAGAGCCTCTGATCATTCTGTGTTTGCTAATGCGGATGTTAGTCCGAGACTAATGGCCTCTAGCGCCCACGTTTGCTTCCGAGCCTCTGACTTTGATTTCACACTAGAGGCAATGTTTGACGTTCTGGGACCTCCAACCTTTTAGCCATTGTCTTCATTATGCATCTGTATAAATCAAGGATCAGCACTGCAGTGCCCTGTTGGCCCTGTAGGCAAGTATTTCATGATGTTTGTAAAGAATGACTTCAGCATAAACTGCTGAAGAAGAGAAATTATTTGACAACAGATGGTGTTGCTAAGAAAAGAGTATACCTTTCACTTCAAAAAAGTTAACACATTTCAGGAATATTTTTATAAGGCAGAAAACAGACTACACCTTGGAAGGCTGAAAAAAAAGGAAATCGGTAAAGTCCAGACACAAGCAAATTCCTGAACAATGCAGCGTGTACTGCTGTCTCAAGGCATCTGGTGGTGTCTTTGGGGAAAATAACATCATCTGGGAATTTAGATTAACCATAATTATACTTTATCAGGAGGTTAAATATTACAGTAACAGATTGACAATGTGCATGTGACTGTCTTCACTAAAAATGAAAATTACAAACGAACATTCCCTTGCTTGCTTATCTTGTAGACAAATTGCACCTTTAAAAACATTTTTGAGTGTAAAATTTTGATTATTTCTGTTCTTCATGACTTAAAATCCTTTCTAGAGTCGCCTACTGTTAGGTAATGAAAAATAGCTGTGAACATTCACCACACATACGTTTTATGCACATATCCTGTGGGATAATTTTATAAGAAGCTATTTACACACATAAATTCTGTTTTATGTGTGGGAAAACATTTCTAAAATTATACCCATAAAAAGCTGTCTACATGTATAAATGCTGTCTAAAATTACCCCCATGTATATTTAGCTCAGAGATTCTCAACCCAGTCCTCGGGACACCCCAAGACAGTCAGGTTTCAAGGATACCCACAATGACTATGCAGGAGATAGAGTTACATGCAACAAATGAAGTGCATGCAAATGTACCTCATGCATATTCATTGGCCCAATATTCAGACAGTGAGAGGAAACCCGTATAAGTGCTGTGATCAGCACTGACCCCAGATATTCAATGCCGGGCCATTTCTGGTGACTGGCACTGAATATCCATGGTTTTTTTTTTTGGCCGGCTCAAACTTTACCAGCTAAGTGAATATCCATCACTGGCCAGTTAAATCTATAGTGGCCAAAGATAGGACTGCTATTTAGGCAGTCTGATTTGGCCGCTAAACTTAGCTGGCCAGCACTTGACTATTCAGATAGCTGGCTATTTCATGTGATAAAGTCAGTTAGCCGCTATGGGGGAGATTCTATATGTGGTGCCTAAAAAAAATCTACGCAGTGAACATTCCTGCCTAGGTGTATTCTATAAGCAATGCTTAGATTATCGTTTACATGTGTTATATAGAATACGCCTAGGTGGACCTCACTCTGATTAAAACTACCTGCAGCCATTTATACCAACAAAAACCTGATGTAAATCCCTACGTGGATCATATTCTATAACAGCATGCATAAATTTTGGAACACCTGTGAAATTCCCGTTTCTCCGCCCATAACCATGCCCCTTTTTGCCTGCATGCACTAAAATGTAGGCGTATTGCATTACAGAATACGCTTACGGATTTGTGCACATAAGCTGTAATTGATGCCAATTAGTGCTTATTATTGCTTGTTAACAGTTGTTAATGCTGATTAGCTTCTCGGGCCAATTAAGTTTTGCACATTGTTATAGAATCCGCCTGGATTTCTGCACGGAAATCTAGTCACGCTATGTAGAATCCGGGGGTATACGCTAACTGCAAATATTCAGCAGAGATAACCGGCTATCTCCTACTGAATATTAGTGGGTAGATGGCTAATTGCTATTTAGAAGATAAGGTGAAGAAGTCCACCAAAATGGACCAATGCCGAAATCCCACATGAAGTCGACAGTGGAAAGAAAGTGGGAACTGGGCCAATGACTCAGGATACCAGGACAACAGGCTATTATTCACAGTGGTATATTGTAGACTCGACACAGATCTGTGCTTCAGCCACAGGCCTGCCTCAGGAGTCTTTGTTGGCAGCGTGAATAAGTAAAACTCCAGAAGGGAGTTTGGTAGTGCACTGGTGGTCTTGAAAAAGACCCTTGACAAGAGTCAACTAGAACAGCTGAAAAAGTATATACTACTTAAACAGCTTATTGAAAAGCTATTTAACCATCCGGGGACCATTCCTGGCCAGTTAAATAATGCTGAATATTGGTCGGATTGTGTATATCTTGAAAACCAAATTGGTTTGTTGTATCTCCAGGACTGGGTTGAGAACCCTTGGTTTAGTCTAAGACTTAGATTTCCCACAGAAGCAAAACATGAAACACTAGTTGAACAAAACACAACTTATTCAAATAGGTCTGTTCAAATTTTATGTACATATATGTCTCCAGAAGACAACATTAAACTTTATCTTAAGAAAGCCAAGAGATGCTCACAAATTGCAGCCAATTTACAAGAAACTCAATAAATGCAGAGCCTTTTATAAAATACAGTATAAGGCAAAAAAAAAAAAAAACGGGGCCGATATTCAGACTGTGGGAGTTTGCCCAGCTACTAGTGGTCTACGGTGATGTCGAATATTCAGTGCTGGGCTGTTTCTGGTTTGAACTTAATCGGCAAAATCGATATTCAGTGCTGGATGGTCAACTTTAAACCAGCCAAAGATATTCCAGGTATGCACACGGCCAAACATGGCTGCCAAACTCACACTGAAAATCAGCAGATAGCTGGTGATACCACGTGATATAACTGGCTAGCCACTAACCATGAATTTTCAGCAAGTCATGGCTGGCCATGTTCCGCTGAAAATTCACAGATAGCTAGTTAAGTACCATTTAACCAACCAGGTGCTAATCCTGGCCAGTTAAATGGTTTTGAATATCAGGGGAAATATGTGCATTATGGTGGCACACACACTGGGAACAGCCATTGTACGAGAGTTTGAACTGAAGGGTGTTAAGCCATGCCAAAAAAAAAGGCTTACCGCAAAATGTATAAAAGAGTTTTGTAGTAATTTGCCTGTTTGTATGTACTAAGTGCAATTTTTTTTTTTTGTATTTTTTTGGGGGGGAAGGGGTGGTGGCATGCGCAGGGAATATCCAGTGTTATCCAGCTAGCACATTCTGATTAGTGTGCGCTAACTGGGTGACACAGGCTTTAATATGGGAGCACTTGCACCTTCTAAATATATATGAAAGTGCCAGCATTTACATGTATAAGTGCAAAATTGTATATCCAAGGACAGTTCATTAAGGAGACAGGTCCCAAAACTCATTCAGGTCAATATTTAAATCCCATGGTCATCATTTTTTTAAAATTCCAGCCATGACACTTAAATACATTGGGGCCAATATTCAGACCGTGGGAAGCAGCCCAGTTAACGCCCGCCGTCGGTGGTGAGACAGGATATTCAATGCCAGGCCACTTCCGGTGACCAGCATTGAATATCCAATTTATTGTTGGCTGGTTTAAACTTAACCGGCCAAGCTGATATTCAGGGTTGACTGGTTAAGTTTAAACCAGCCAAAGATATAGGCCTGCTATTTCAGAGACCCAATTTGTTTGCCAAACTTAGCTGGCGATGCGCTGAATGTTCGCAGATAGCCGGTTAAAGAGCTATTCTTAGCCAGTTAAATAGCCCAGAATATCGGGGGAGAGGGGTATGTATATTCTGCGCCACTATTCATAAAATTGGCGGTGATACTCAACCACTATCCATATAATCAAGCGTTTTATGTTTTATTATGCTAACCTAAATCACTCACCTATGATAAGATGCCCATAGGAATATAATGGGTGTCTTATCATTTAGCACACACTAATCATTAGCATGTGCTAAATCCATTAGTGCACCTTAGTAAAAGGACCCCTATATGTTTTTCTTCCTTGCTTATACCCTATGCTGTCTATTAAAATGTTTTATTATATATTATGCAGACATTGTAATGTAGCATACTATCCAGCTTATAATCGAAAGAGAAAAACGCCTATGTTACGACCCAAATCGGGAGATAGACGTTTATCTCCCCAAAATGAATAAATTGGTATAATCGAAAGTCGATTTTGGACGTTTTCAACTGCACTCCGTCGCGGATGCGGACAAAGTTGATGGGGGCGTGTCAGAGGTGTGGCGAAGGCGGAACTGGGGCGTGGTTATCGGCCGAACAGAGATGGGCGCATTTCACCGATAATGGAAAAAAAGTATGCGTTTGTAGCTAGAATTTAGGGCACTTTTCCTGGACCCTGTTTTTTTCGTGAATTAAGGTCCCAAAAAGTGCCCTAAATGACCAGATGACCACCAGAGGGAATCGGGGATGACCTCCCCTGACTCCCCCAGTGGTCACTAACCCCCTCCCACCACAAAAAATGATGTTTCACAACTTTTTATTTTCACCCTCAAATGTCATACCCACCTCCCTGGCAGCAGTATGCAGGTCCCTGGAGCAGTTGTTAGGGGGTGCAGTGGACTTCAGGCAGGTGGACCCAGGCCCATCCCCCCCCTACCTGTTACAATTGTGCTGCTTAATGCTTAGTCGTCCAACCCCCCCAAACCCACTGTACCCACATGTAGGTGCCCCCCTTCACCCCTTAGGGCTATAGTAATGGTGTAGACTTGTGGGCAGTGGGTTTTGAGGGGGATTTGGGGGGCTCAACACACAAGGGAAGGGTGCTATGCACCTGGGAGCTCTTTAACCTTTTTTTTTTTTTTTTTGTAAAAGTGCTCCCTAGGGTGCCCGGTTGGTGTCCTGGCATGTGAGGGGGACCAGTGCACTACGAATCCTGGCCCCTCCCACGAACAAATGCCTTGGATTTATTCGTTTTTGAGCTGGGCGCTTTCATTTTCCATTATCACTGAAAAACAAAAACGCCCAGCTCACAAATTGTCGAATAAAACATGGACGTCTATTTTTTTCGAAAATACGGTTCGGTCCGCCCCTTCACGGACCCGTTCTTGGAGATAAACGCCCATGGAGATAGACGTTTCCGTTCGATTATGCCCCTCCATGCCATACTTTGTATTGTTATTTGAATATTTTTACTGCTGCAATTGTCTATTGATCATGTTCAACTTATTCTTGCTGTACACCACCTTGATCAAATTTCTTCAAAACGGCGGTAAATAAATCCTAATAAATAAATGAATGAATTTATGCTAGTATTCTAAATTTTACATGTGCATAAATGTTAGAACCTACCTTATAGAATTATCCCCATGTATAAACCTCTTTACATACTGGGCAATGTATTGTTCATTTTTGAGGTGATTTTAAACATCAGAGAAGTAAGCACAAATTGCCCTTCAATCAGTCCTCCAAAATCTTAAGTCCAACTGAGCAAGTTAATTGATCTTTATGGATGACTTAGAGCAGGTATAAATACCAATGTGCAAATTTTTAAAAATATTTGTGTATTATCATTTCAAAATAGGAAATACAGGCATACTTTTAAAGTACATACAAAGTACTCCCACAGTATGCATGCTTAGATATAATAAGTGAACGTAAGAATATAAGAATTGCCATACTGGTTCAGACCAGGTCCATCCAGCCCAATATCCTGCGTTCTGATAGTGGCCAGTCCACGTTACAAGTACATGGCAGGATCCCGAAAAGTAACAAGAGACTATACCACTAACCCCTATGGGATACACAGAGGCTTTCCTCGAGTCCTACCCCCAGTGACCCCCACGGACCACCAGGGACTGGAGGAGGGCTCATTCAGGGAGGAGGGAAGGGCCTTTGATTCCTGTAGGCCAGGGGAGAGGAGGCTATTTTGGAGGCCAGGAAGGGGCTTGGGGAGCTTTAAAGGTGAAACATAACTACGCGGGTCCCAGATAATATTCAACCTGGGCAGCATAACTGTCTTATGCTGGCCCTGGCTGAATGTTGGCTGGGACCCGTATAGGCTTCGGTGGCCATCCTCACCAAATTGAGCCCCAATATGCAGTGCCGGCGCCTGGACATGATGGCACTGAACATTGGGAGCTAATCGAGCTGGCAACAGTTTTAAAAAATGCTGACCGCTGCCAGCTGAATATCGGGGGATATGTTTCTATGCTAAAAGAAAAGTCATCCTTCCCTTGTAACTGTCACAAGTAATTAAACAATATTGCTTCTTTGCAGAAATTAATTACAAATATGAAAAACATCAGTCAAAAAAAGATCTATGAAATCTACTCTAAATGCAAAATATAAACCTGAAATGTCTATCACACCAGGAGCCTCGTAATACCAAAGCAGAGTCTGACGTGTCTGATTCCATGTATAGAAGTCAAATAATGTATAAAGTTTTGTGTTTATTTAAAAATATGTGATTAAAGTTCTGCCTTGCAGATACAAAATCCCTACTTTGCATACTGTCATTAGGATTAGTTATCACTGATGCAAATGCAGATTAGCAGCAGCATTGTCAGTTGCAAGAAAGGTTAATTTAAATAAGCAATTTTCCCTAGTGCTCTTTTAATAATGCAGCCTTCAGGGCAACTGCCTAGAGATTCCTACTGCTTGAACTGTGCAATCAATCCAGCCAACAATGGAAGAGATCACAGAAGGATTTGAGAAGCAACACGACTTACATTTCATTTCATTCATTTCTGTACCACAAACAGCAGAAGGTCTAAATGGTTTACAGTAAGTAATGAATATTAAAAAGCAGTTTTCCATTCACAATCTTTGACTTCTAATTTAGGACATAGTTGGACTGCCATTTGGTCAGGATCAGGTTTTTTATACCTTTATTAAAATTGATTAACCACCTCTCACCATGGTAGTACACAAAGCAATAAAAATAACATAGGAATAATAATAGTAACATAGGGCTTCTTTTACAAAGAAGCAGTACCGATTAGTGGCATGCTGAATGCAATTCAACTCCCATGGGCTTCGTTGCATTCAGCCAGTGGCGTTCCTAGGGGGGCTGACTCCCGGGGCAGATCGTTGATGTGGCCCGCCCCCCGGGTGCAGCGCGACCCCCCCCCCAGCAAAAGGACACCCCCCCATGAAAGAACCCCCTGCCTGGGTGCACGCCACTGGGGGGGTGCCGCGCTCGCCTGTACATCATTCGTTCCATGCTCCCTCTGCCCCAGAATAGGAAGTAACCTGTTCCGGGGCAGAAGGAGCATGGAACGAACAATGGACAGGCGCGCGCAGCACCCCACCAGCGGCGTGCACCTGGGGAGGACCGCCCCCACTGCCCCCCTAGGAACGCCACTGCATTCAGCACATGCTAATCGATAGCACCACTTAGTAAAAGGGGTCCATACTGAAATAATTAATGACAGATAAAACCAGCACTGACTATGTAGTCTGTCCAGGAAGGTGGCTAGAGTTGTGCCTGCTGCTTTATACATGTTATACCCCCCCTGTGCCTTGTTTCAGGTCCTACCTGTATTTACATGAAGGTCAACCTCTCTTTGACTTTGTTTAGCTTTGTTCTTGCCACCCTGTACATGATAATCCCTGCCCCCCTCCCCCACTGTAAGTTTTGCCTTTAGTGGAATGCTCTATTACATTGATTCCATCTTCCTGCGATATGGGGATCCTTTGTATTTTTCCCATGCCTTTCTGAATTCCAACACTTTTTGGGTCCCTACTACCTCCACTAGGAGGCCATTCTAGGCATCTTTCACCCTTTCTGCGAAAAAGTATTTCCTAGTGTTGCTTTTAAGTTTACCTCCTTGCAGCTTCATTTCATGTCTTCTAGTCCTATAGCTTCTCCGTCTTTGCAAAACAGTTTGTTCATTAATACCTTTCAAGTATTTAAGGGAGCAATTCTATAACCAGGCATCTCCATTTAGGCGTCCTAAGGCTGCATGGTAGGAGCCTCTTTTATAACAGAACTTAGATGCCTAAGTTCCATTATAGAATTCTAGTGTATCCTGGTATTGGTGCATTTAAGATCTAGGCACCTGCTCTTATGCCAGCCATAGAACTGGTGTAAATGTCGGCAACCAGATGGACAGTGATGTGGGTAACTTACAGTATTCTACAAGTTGCCCAAGTAAGTGTAAGCCCCATCTATGCCCTGCCAGGAAAGTAGGATTGGTGCTAGGCAGACTTCTATGGACTGTGCCCCAAAATTGGCAGGGAGAGATAAAGTATGCGTATATGATATCACATTCAAAGCATATGCTATGATTGCAGGTGTCTCTTACCTCTATGCAGGGGGAAGAGTAGAATCATAAGGCTGATATTAATGAATAGATCAGCGTTTCCCAAACTGTGCGCCACGGCAAACTCACAGGGCTCCCGCAGGATGTTTGGGAATTCACACACTGAGTGCAGTACTGGTGCAGTATCGTTCACTTTTCTTTCTCCACCGCCCAACTGCTCACTTGCTGCAGGCTGCCGGCAGTGATGTAAGAGCTGCCTTTGATCTGCCCCCAAAGCCTTCTTTGTGCAGAATCCCGCCTACGCGGGAACAGGAAGTGGCTTACAAAGAAGGCTTTTGGGGCAGCCTGAAGGCAGCGCTTACACACTGCTGTTGATGCCGGCAGCCTGGAAGTTTGGAGGCTTGCTCCTACCCCGGACCCCTGGCTGCTCACTACTCAGCTGTCAGGGGAGCTAGGATGGGGCTGCAGGATATTATGTTGCCTCCCTTCTGTGCTCAGGTCCAGGCTGTTCTTCATCCTCCTCTCCCCAGGAAGAAGGTAAAAAATGGATTATAATGGATTACAAGGGGGCATGAGTCGGGGGGGGGGGATGATACATGGGGGAGAGAGGGAAAATATTGGATGGATGTGGGGTGGGAGGGTGGATGCCTAGGTTATAGAATTGCCCTTAACATGTCTGTATGATATTTTTCATGTTCCTCCTCTCCTCCAGGGTGTATAGATTCAGGTCTTCAATTCTCTACTCATACATCTTCTGGCACAGACCCCATCCATTTTAGTAACTTTTCTCCAAACTACTTCAAGTCTTTTTCTATCCTTAATGAAATACAGCCTTCAAAACTAAACACAGTATTCCAAATGACACCTCATCAATAACAGAGGCATTTTTGCTCCTGTTTTCTGCCTCTCTCTATGCAGTCTAGCATCCTTCTGGTTTTGACTATCATTTGTCACATTGTTTCACCACACTGAGATCCTCAAGCACTATCACCCCAGGTCTCTCTCCTACTTCATGCACATCAGCCTCATTGTCTATCATATACTGCTCCTTTGGATTTTTTGCACCCTAGTTGCATGACACTACACTTCCTCATATTAAAGCTTAACTGTCAAGCATTAGTCTACACTTTTTTTTGTAGATGTTTTCTTACTTTACGCACTTCCTCCAGCATGGCTACACTATTGCAAATCTGTGAGTCAATAGCAAAAAGGCAAGCATTACTTCTAACCCTTCAGTGATACAACTCACAAAGATATTGAACTGAATCAGCCCCAAAATCAATTCCTTAGGTAATCTATTACTCACAATTTATTCTTCTGAATGAATTCCATTCACCACTACCCTCTTTCGTCTGTCAACCATAACATGGAATGCTGCTACTATTTGGATTTCTGCCTAGTACTTGTGACCTGGATTAGCCACTATTGGAAACAGAATACTGGGCTGGATGAACAATTGGTCTGACTCAGTATGGCTATTCTTATGTTCTTATGTTAACTAGCAAGGCCACCATTATGGAAATTTTTTTTTTTTTTTTAATCACTGGCTGTGAGATTAACCTCTTTCATATTGGTATTGGAGGAATAAATTTCACTTGTTGCTGACACTGAATAAATGTACTCCTAAATGCCAAAAAAAAAAGTGTCTCTTGGTTTGAGGTAGCTTAGCTATATTCAAACCCTTTCTTCTAGAGCCCAAAGCTTGATACTTAACAATTTTGGAGACACTCCACAGTCTGCTTGTCCTGTGAATGCTTTATCTGCTAAGCTTTAGTGATAGGAAAAGGGTGGATGAGAAGGTAAGGAGAGTGAGGAGATGAGATAGTATAGATGAAGGCTTTGCTTGTATGGACCAGGTCATTTTATTTATTTATTGAGAACATTTATATCCCACATAATCCCACCAAGGCAGGCTCTATGTGGCTTACAATGTTTAGGAAAAGTACAAAATAATAATTCTAGTGCAAATCAGGGTAGAAAGTAGGTGAGGTGAGAGGGAATCAACAGGGGAGAGGAATGCGGGGATGCAGAAGATCAAGCAGTAGAGGAGTAAGATCGGTCACACAGGTAGGTCTTTAGGGATTTCTTGATCAGACTGTGATCAGATGTCTCTTTTAACGTTGATGGTAGAGCATTCCAGAAATGGGGACCCGTGAAGCAAAAAGAAGAGGCAAAGAGCAGCTTGTAAGTTCCTGCAGTTAGGAAAGTGGAGGTTTGGTCTTAAAGCGCTATAAGAGCTCAGGCCTCACAGATTTTCTTTTAAAAGTTTTAATTGTTCTGAGACCTAGGAGAGAATAAATGGCTGTCTTTGTTGCTAAGGTCCTGCTAACATCCATTTCTTTGCCTCCCTCATACAGATGTAAAACCCAAATCCAGCATATTCCTCTATGCATGAGTAGGAGCCTTCAGTATCTACATAACTTTCCTAACTCTCAGGCAACACACAGTGGCCTAGTGGTTAGAGCACCAGTCTTGCAATCCAGTGGTGGCCAATTCAAATCCCACTGCTGCTCCTTGTGATCTTGGGCAAGTCACTTAACCCTCCATTGCCTCAGGTACAAACGTAGATTGTGAGCCCTCCTGGGACAGAAAAATATCCAGTGTACCTGAATGTAACTCACGTTGAGCTACTACTGAGAAAGATGTGAGCAAAATCCAAATAAATAATAAATAAAGGAAATCTAAAGCACTATCTATGCTAAAAAGAATCTACTGACAAGTAAGTTTTCTTCTTTCTGAATCTGCAGTTATTTGAGCTGCATTCCATCTTTCAGATTATGAAATGCTTGTGCTTACTCAGGCAGCCTAAGTATAGGAGAAATCAAATAATGCTGGTCAACTTCCTAGGGCATGGCATAGTTAAGATGTCCCTTTTAATACTATCCTACTTAATTGACTTTGACTAGATGTATAGAGGAAGAAAGAGAGAGAATGGTTTACAGGTGCAAAAATTACAAACAGGACTTGCTGAAACCACACTACGTAAAAGTGCTTGGATCACAACCAGAACTGTTCAGAAAAGACCTAGCCTTCATTTGGACATGATAAAACATTTTAATGGAGTTTACAAGCTAAAATCAACAACAAGGAACAATGTTTCAACAGGAATCCCAGTGCTGGTTCATTTTTTCCCTCTTCCTTGGAGATCAAATATATATAAATACTAGCCGCTGAGCCCGTGAAAACAGGCTACTTTTGGAATGGGGGGGGTTTCCGAGCCCCCCCCCCTCTGGAGTCGCTGCCGCCACCCCTCCACCCGGCCCGAGCAGCACTGTAAACTTACATCAGCACGCAGCAGCAGGCACATCAGCAAAGCTGCCGTCGGGTGGGCTTCCTTCTCTGCCTGTGTCCCGCCCTCGTGTGACGTAACGTCGGCGAGGGCGGGACAAAGACAGAAAAGGAAGCCCAACGGCAGCTTTGCTGATGTGCCTGCTGCTGCGTGCTGATGTAAATTCACAGTGCTCGGGCCAGATGGAGGGGGGGCGGCGACTCCGGGGGAGGGGGGAAGGGGAGCGGTTCCGACGTCTGCAGCATGCCATTAGAGACTTCCCTCTCTGTCCCGCCCCCATCATCACGTATTGAAGCAGGGTGGGGCAGAGAGGAAAGTCTCTACTGCGCATTTGCGAGTGAGTATGGTCACTCGCCGTTTATATGTTTGATCCTGTAATTTTATTGTTTAGAAAGTTCAGACAGGTCAATGTAAAGAGTTGTTACTTAGCATCATAGCCACTTCCTGGATTCAAACTAGGGGGTCAAATTATAAAAGGCCAAATTGAAGTGTAGATACAGATGTGTGTAAATGTTTAGGCACCTCTGATCAAATTGTATGTTTCCATTAATCTGTAAGGGGGTCTTTTGCGAAGATGCGGTAACGTTTTTAGCACACACTAAACACTAGGGACACCCATAAGAATATATGCGTGTCTCTAGCATTTAGTGCACACTTATTTTTAGCATGCTCTAGAGTGGTATGGTAGCCGTGTTAGTCTACTTTTAAAGGTAATCAATAGAAATCAAACAAAATAAAACATGGAAAAGAAAATAAGATGATAACTTTTTTATTGGAATTAACTTAATACATTTCTTGATTAGCTTTCGAAGGTTGCCCTTCTTCGTCAGATCGGAAATAAGCAAATGTTGGTAGATGATAGTATATATGTGTGAAACATCAAAGCATTTCAGTGACAGTCTATATGCATGGAGACAGGAGGGTGACAATTTTCAAAGAACTTTAAAACAATACAGGAACGTAAGACCTTTGAAGTCAGAATGATTAAATATTTTAACACCCACCAGACAGGACTTAACAAAGATCTGTGTTTTCTAGCCCATTATAAAGCATAAAATTGTATTGCTTTGTAAATTGTATTGCTCTGTCACCTTCCTGTCTCCCTGACTCTCACCTATCCACCCCCATCCTGTTAGACTGTCACTGAAATGCTTTGATGTTTCACTCATATATACTGTCATCTACCAACATTTTCTTATTTCCGATCTGATGAAGAAGGGCAACCTTCGAAAGCTAATCAAGAAATGTACTAAGTTATGTCCAATAAAAAAGGTATCATCTTATTTTCTTTTCCATGTTTTATTTTGTTTGATTTGTATTGATTAGCATGCTCTAAAAACCCTAGTGTGCCTTTGTAAAAGACCTACTAAATGAACAGAAGTTGCCATAACTTCTACATAGTACAAAGTTAGATACCATGTAAGCCGCATTGAGCCTGCCATGAGTGGGAAAGCGTGGGGTACAAATGTAACAAAAAATAAAATAAAAGGAGTCAATATCCAGCAGCAGCAACTATAGCAATTGAAATGCTGAGCATTTTAATTAATATGCACATCCAGCATCCCCTATACATGTAGTCAGCAGTGCTGAATGTATATATTATAATGGTCCCTGTTCTGCCCCATTAGGGATAATAAGACGCTGCCTGGTTTTGGGCTGCAAGAATTCATGTAAATGACAGTATTTTAATCAGTGTTTTAAACATTAAAAAAAAAAAATAATGGCAACCCAAATTTTACTACTGTTCATTCAGCCTATATTTAAAATAACAAGTATTTTAACTTGTTTTACCCTTTTCCATAGTGAAATGGTACCGTGGATCAGTTTTAATATATAATTGTTTTAAGTAGTCATTTCTATCATCTATCTTCAAAAATATTTTATAGAGAGGCACATAAATATATATTTTTTACAACCATAAAAATGCAAAATCCACTTTTAAGGATCACATAAATTAAAAAATTAAATTGATCAAACAAATTCAAATATAAATAAACTGGCAATTGCTCTGATTTGGTACATTGACCCCCCTAGCAGTAGTACCCCAAGAATACCACTAGGGGTCATAGCTACCAGTTTGAACCCAGATGACCATGGAGAAGAAGTGCAGGGGGATCGCACTTGCCCCATCCATAGACTACTAGGCTTACCAAGGAAGAGGGTGGGGAAAGTTGATGATCTAGTTAGGGTTTCAGGGGTTATGTTCTCTGTCTTTGGAGGGTAATTGATTGAGTTTGGGGTGGGGGAGGTCTGTATTGAGGTGGATCCTGATCTGGTAAGGGTCTGAATAAGAGCATTTCTGACAAAGGGATCTATATTGATTATTGAGGGGTGCTGATCAGGGGGGCCTGTACAGGGAGTTCCTGACTGGGTGTGGTGCCATGAGTTGAAGTGTTTTGTTTGTGATGCTGGGACCAACTTTACATTCCTTGGGAGACACTGCAGGTGCATCTGTTCTATCTGCTGAAATATTTGACATGGGCCCCTCTGCTAATTGGCTGCCCTGTGCAGTAGATGTTGGGCAGATGATGATTACATCTCCAACATTTATCACAAAAGCTTTACACTATCTGCACCTTAAACTTTGCTTCTAAGATAGTAACATAGTAGATGACAGCAGATAAAGACCTGTACTGTCATCCAGTTTACGTGGACCCCGCTAAAGTAGCAACCTTCTATTTTGTGATAAGGAATGAATTGTATCGGATGGCCAAAGGAACCCTGGAGGGGGAAAAAAGGTAGAGCAGCTGTTAGTACTCCAGCCCTACCATAGGCAAGTTCATGCAGTTAGCCCACAGTCATCTGCTAGGTGGTCACCTAGGGAAGTAAAAGACCCAGGAATGGATTTTAGCCCAGTTGTTCCGGCCAGGAATATTTAAGCAAGTAGAGCTCTTTTGCCAGTCCTGCCCAACCTGCCAGCTGAGTAGTCCTGCGAGGGTCTCACTTGCCTTTCTTGTGCCCATACTCCTTGCGGACACCTCATTTGAACAGATAGAAATAGGCTTCGTGGGACCCCTGGAATGCACCAACCATGGTCATAAGTATCTTCTGGTGGTTTTGGATTATGCCACTCGCTATCCAGAGGCCATTACATTGCATAGCATAACATGAAAATTGCCACAGTGGCTGATGCACTGTAGGAAGTCTTCTCCCAGTTGGGGATTCAGGCAGAAATATTGACAGATGAAGGCACTGTACTTATGTCCAGAGCTATGAAGCAAGTGTGTGCCTTGCTCAAAGTGAAAACTATATGAATTTTGGTGTATTATCCACAGTCAGGCAGCCTGGTGGAGCACTTCAGTAAGACTCTGAAACAAATGCTGAGAAAGTTTGTGGCCGAAGATGGGAAGAACTGGGATTCCCTACACCCGTACATACTGTTCGCCATCAGGGAGGTGCCCAGTGTTCAACAGGATTCTCTCCATTTGAAATGCTAAAAGGAAGAAGACCTAGATAAATCTTAGATGTGGTTCAAGAAGCGTGGGAAGAGGAGCCCAGCCCAGGAAAGAACTTGACCGAATATGTGCTCACCATGCAAGCGAGGCTAAAGAAAGCAGGTGAGGCCACCAAGCTTTTCCTGGAGAAAGTCCAAGTGGGTCAAGCCCAAGCCTACAACCAGAAAGCAGTTCAATGAACCTTCAAGCTGGGAGATAGAGTTCTAGTCCTTCTACCCTCTTCCGAAAGTAAGATGTTATGCAAGTGGCAAGGTCCTTATGAAGTTATGGAAAGGACAGGACCTGTCAACTATAAGGTGGCACAGCCTGACAAGAGGGACAAGGTGAAGGTTTACTATGACAACTTTGTTGAAGTGGGTCTCCATGATGGCAGCCCTAGTATAGAAAGAAGTTTGGGCCGGAGGTCCCAATAGAATTCGGACCCTTGCAAGTCCTATTTAATGACCAGCTCTCTGATACACAGAGAGGAGATCTGGAGCAGTTCCTTATCGAATCCCAGAAGCCCAGCATTCAGCAGTGGTGAAAGAAGTCACTGATATGCTAGAACTTGGAGTTATCAAAGAGTAACTGGGCCTCTCCCATTGTGCTAGTACCAAAACCAGAGTATCCAGTTTTTCACTGATTTTTGGAAGGTGAATGCTGCCTCAAAACTAGAGGCCTATCCAATGCCAAGGGTGGATGAACCCATTGAGTGGCTGGGAGGAGCCCAATTCATTTCAACTCTAGACCTGACCAAGGGATATTGGTAGGTACCTCTTACCCTAGTCGCCGAAGAGAAAACAGCCTTTTCAACACCCCAGGGTCTGTTCCAATTTACGGTGCTTCTGTTCAGCCTTCATGGAATTCTAGCTACCTTCCAGCACCTGGTAGATCACCTACTTAGACCCCATGGAAGCTACGCGGTGCCTTCTTAGACAACATTGTCATCTACAGTAAAGATTGGAGGTCTCACCTCATCCAAGTAGAAGCAATACTGGATAGTCTGCAGACCACTAGGTTAACAGCGAACCCCAAAAAGTGTTTCTTGGGAGGGCAAGAAGTCCAGTATCTGGGTACTAGATCAGGAAAGGGCAAGTGAGACCCCAGATCTGGAAGAATGAGGCAATCACCAGGGTGACAATACCCCAGACAAAGAAGTAAATATGATCCCTCCTCTGGATCACTGGTTATTACCACCATTTTATCCTCGTTTGCTAAGAAAGTAGAACCACTAACCTGCCTCCTGTAGAAGTCCCCCAAGAAGATACACTGAACTGAAGAGTTGGATGTGGCCTTCCAAACTCTGAAGAAGGATATTTGCTCAGAGCCAGTGCTGATTATTGTTGGAATGTAATTGTATTTTACATGCATTGCCTGTCACCTATTATTTCTCTGTGATTACTCTGTGACCTCTGATGTGAATTACTTAGAGAGGTCACACAGCTATGCAACTTCCTGTGGGGGTTAGATGCAGCACATGCAGCACATGGAGCACATGGAGCTCATGATCTCTCCTAACCTGAGAGGATCTATGGTGGTGTGAGCATCCATTACCATCTAAGCACATGGAAGGAGCTGATAAGACAAATGTATAGTAATATGTAATATAAGCCTGTCTGATTATAATCTAACTGCAAACTGTGAGTAAACAGATGTTTTGTTACTTCAACTTTAAAGTGACTCAGCAGTGAATTATTCAGGGGTGAATGAGAGAGAGATGAAGAAAGAAATTAACATTTCTAAAGCTGAAGCTGTGTGTACTAAAATCTGCTAATTATTTACTACAAATAATCCAACAAAAGGGTTATGGGCCCAGGCCCAAGAATTGAAAAAGAAGAGAAATATTACCAGGCAGAAAAAAAGGCCACATTTTTCTCTTAAGTTTTAAAGGAAAGATTCAGTCTGTCTCTCTCTCCCCCCACACAGCAGACAGAAGGCTAAGAAAATGGCTGAGGGAAGAAATTCACCATTGTTCTACTCTCTCAAGGTGCCTAAATTAACTGAGTTTAATTATCGGCAGTGGGAACTAAGATTCATATGTCTCCTTCGAGCAAAAAGATTAAATATATGCTTAGACCAAGACAGAACAGCTGAAAATATGGCTGAATGGGACAATGCAAACTATTATGTGAAGTGCATGCTTTTGGAAGCTCTCTCAGAGAAACAAGCCATATTAGTGGAGGGAAAAGATACACCAAAGGACATTTTATATAAACTGAGAACTATGTATGCAACTACATATGCAAAGCAGCAACCAATTTGGCTGGCAGAGTTGAATGAAACCAAATTAAGGGATAAAAGTAAATGTAATGATCACATTGTGCATCTTATGTCTTCATTTCAAAAGTTAGAACTTTCTGGAATTCCCATGTGTGATGCATTGAAAAGAGCATTTCTTTTTACCTCACTATCAAAGAAGTTTGATGTTTTTAGGTCTGTAAATGAGGCCATTGAAGGGCAATCTTTTGAACAGACAACATCAAAACTAAGGCAGGAATGCATAATAAATGATTCTGAGGAGATGTGTTCTCAAAGTCAGTCAGAGAGAAATGAAACAAATTTCTTGGCAAAGAACAGAGGAAGGCGGAGCTATGGGAAAACTCCACCCAAGGGCAAGCTGATTTGCTACTCATGTGGAAAGGAGGGACATGTATCTAAATGGTGTAAGGAAACACAAAACACTCCCTCTAGCTCACCTAAGCCAATGGAACTAAAGAATTTTCAAACCAGGAAATGTATGAAGGACAAAGATAAACACAAGGGCTTTCTAATGGCAGAAAAATCTTTGACTATGGTAAATAATAATTCAAATGAAAGTACTTGGATTTTGGATTCGGGGAGCACATGCCATTTAACCAATTGTAAGGATTTCTTTCAGGAAATGTGTCCAGAGGAAGGTATTCTTAAAACTGCAAACGCAGGGACTGCTAAGATCCAAGCAAAAGGTATTGGATTCTTAAAATGCAAAGTGTCTAATGAAGTTAAAGAAATTCCTGTAAGTGATGTCTTGTATATTCCCCAAGCAGTTTGTAATATGCTTAGTGTATCTACATTAGATAAGAAGGGATTTGTGATTCATTTTGAAAACAGTAAGTGCACAATCTCTAAAAATGATGAAGTGTATGCTGAAGCTTTTATGCATAATGATGTTTATAAACTGAGCATTTCAGGTGAAGCCTCACATATGGTGCAAGTAAGGAAGAATGATGGTAAATGTAGTCCGGAAATCTGGCACCGCCGCCTGGGACATCGTGATTCTAAGGTGATCCAGGATCTTTACAGTGGGCAACTAGCCACTGGCATTCAGATAAGTGCAGATGCTGGTAAAATGGAGAAACGCATAGACTGTGTTACTCAAAAAGGTGTGAGACCCTCATTTCCTGCATACACAGGAAATAGGAGTAATAAAGTGCTGGACTTAATACACAGTGACTTATGTGGACCGTTTAATATCCCATCATTGGGAAATAACAGATTTGTGCTAATATTCTTGGATGATTTCTCTAGATATTGTGTGGCCTATTTGCTGAAAGAAAAAAGTCAAGTCACAGACATGCTGAAGAAATACGTAGCCATGGTGAGCAATAAATTTGAAAGAAAACCAAAGGTTCTTCAGACCGACAATGGTGGTGAGTTCACTTCACAAAGCATGCGCACATTTCTAGAACAAGAAGGCATTCAGCATATCACAACAGTAGCTTATACACCAGAGCAAAATTCTGTTGCAGAGAGAAAATTTAGGTCAATTGTGGAAATGACCAGATGTATGCTGTCAGATAGCAATCTCCCTAAAAGACTATGGGGGGAAGCCATTCTCACAGCAGTGTACCTACAAAACAGAATGCCAACTAAAGGCGCTGAGCGCACACCACATGAGACATGGCATGGTAGGAAGCCAAACCTGTCACACATAAGAACATTTGGAAGTACAGCATATGCTCATGTACCAAAGCAAAGAAGGCATAAGCTGGATTCCACAACAGAAAGGGGCATTTTAGTTGGCTATGCTCCAGGACACAAAGGATATAGAATTTTGAATCTGAAAACTGGCATTGTTGGCATAAGACATGTTACATATTTTGATGAAAACAAAAGGGTTGATAAAGGCTGGATTATCCCAGATGAGCCTTATCATCCAGAATATGAAACTAGAACCATAATAGACATGCCAGTGTATATAAATGCCATACCAAGGCAGATGTCTGAAAGCAACTCATCTGTATCTAACGAGGAACAGGCAGAGGAAGCAGACACAGAAAGGATCATTGAAGAAGACAGTACAGTTGGAGAAGGGGAATCAAGTGGAGAAGAACTCTCAGATTTAGAGGATGCGGAAAGGTCAGGCCAACCTGTTGTCAGACGCTCATCCAGGGAAAACAAAGGTGTTCCACCCCCAAGACTGTCTTACCTAACAAAGTCAGCAGAAGCTCAAGAGCCCTTAACATGGGATGAGATTGAGAAAATGCCAGCAGAAGAAGCTGCTGAATGGCGTAAAGCTGCACAAGAAGAAATTGATGCATTGGATAAAAATAATACTTGGATTCTTACAAAATTACCTCCTGGCAAGAAAGCTATAGGATGCAAATGGGTATTCAAGTTAAAAAGGAATGCACAAGGAAAAGTGGAAAGGTATAAAGCCAGATTAGTCGCAAAGGGATATCTTCAAAAATATGGAGAAGATTTTGATGAAGTGTTTGCACCTGTAGTGAAACACACGACAATAAGAACACTTCTGAGCATTGCAGTCTCAAAAGGCATGCAAGTCAAACACATTGATGTGAAAACAGCGTTTCTTCATGGAGAAATAACTGAAGACTTGTACATGGAACAACCAACAGGTTTCATAAATACAAAACAAAGACAGCTAGTGTGTAAATTAAACAAAGGTCTTTATGGATTAAAGCAAAGTGCAAAATGTTGGAATGATAAATTGCATGAAATATTGACAAATTTAGGATTTAAGCAAGGTGAAGCAGATAAATGCTTGTACACTAGGTGCACAAATGGACAATATGCATACATTTTAGCTTTTGTTGATGATCTGTTCATTGCAAGCGAAAGTGAGCAAGAGTACAAGGACATTGTAAAGTGTTTAAACCTCAATGTTGAGATAAAAGAACTTGGTAATGTGTCATACTATCTTGGTATAGAAATTGAGAAACAAAATGATGGTTCTTATCTTCTAAGCCAGAAGCAGAAAATAAATGAGCTTATTGAAAGTTTAGGTATGCAAGATGCCCAAGTTGTAAGCACTCCCATGATCACTGATTTTCTGAAGGATGAAACAGTAAGAGAACCTTTACCAGATAACATCCAATATAGATCAGCCATAGGTAAGCTTTTATATCTAACTACCACATACAGGGCTGATATAGCAAATGCAGTAGGAATTTTGAGCAGAAGGGTCAGCTCACCTACCAAATCAGATTGGACTGCAGTTAAAAGGATGGTAAGGTATTTCAAGGGTACCATTGATTGTAAATTAAAGATTTCAGCCAATAGTAATCCAAAACTAATATGTTACTGTGATTCAGATTGGGCAGGGGATCATTCTGATTATAAATCCACAAGTGGATATGTGTTTATGTATGGAAATGTACAAATTTCATGGGCCAGTCATAAACAAAGTATTGTGAGTTTGTCTTCTACAGAAGCTGAATATGTGGCCGTATCGGAAGCGTGCAGAGAACTGATGTGGATTGAAAAACTTATGCTGGATTTCGGAATAGCTGAACAGAGACCAATCCAGATAATGGAAGATAATCAGAGCTGCATCCGACTGTCACAGAATGACAAGGTTCAGTCACGCACCAAGCACATCGCAACGAAATACCACAACGTGCGAGAGTTGGCGAAAGAAGGGGTCATCAGTCTACACTATTGTCACACCAGTGAGATGACAGCTGACATCATGACCAAACCGTTACCCAGAGAACATTTTGTGAATCTGCGTATAAAGCTTGGACTTTGTATGAATAAATAATTGCATGACAGTTATGCATGAGAAGGGGTTTGTTGGAATGTAATTGTATTTTACATGCATTGCCTGTCACCTATTATTTCTCTGTGATTACTCTGTGACCTCTGATGTGAATTACTTAGAGAGGTCACACAGCTATGCAACTTCCTGTGGGGGTTAGATGCAGCACATGCAGCACATGGAGCACATGGAGCTCATGATCTCTCCTAACCTGAGAGGATCTATGGTGGTGTGAGCATCCATTACCATCTAAGCACATGGAAGGAGCTGATAAGACAAATGTATAGTAATATGTAAATATAAGCCTGTCTGATTATAATCTAACTGCAAACTGTGAGTAAACAGATGTTTTGTTACTTCAACTTTAAAGTGACTCAGCAGTGAATTATTCAGGGGTGAATGAGAGAGAGATGAAGAAAGAAATTAACATTTCTAAAGCTGAAGCTGTGTGTACTAAAATCTGCTAATTATTTACTACAAATAATCCAACAATTATCTCGGATTTCAACTGGCCCTTTATTGTACAGACTGATGCCTCAGAGGTCGGGCTTTGGTTCTGGTCCAGGAGGTGGATGGGGAAGACCACCTGGTGGCACACATTAGTCGGAATCTGTTTCTAAGATAGAAGAACTATGTGGTGACTGAGAAGGAGGTTTTCACAGTCAAGTGGGCCCTGGAAATGTTCCAGTATTATCTGTTGGGCTGACACTTCTTGCTGATCACTGACCATCAACCCTTGTATTCCTATGGGCCCTACTGCAGATAACTCAAGCTAAGCTTTAGTAAAAGACCCCCTTAATGAGCTCATTTGGCAAACTCTTCGTTAGGACAAAGGTAAACATTTTTACTTATGGGGATGATATTACTCTATTTATACCCATATTATCAGAAAATAAAACAGCCACATATATAGTTGAAGAATATATAGATGTAATCAAAAAATGAGCATTTGAACATTGAATGAAGTTGAATACCAACAAAACTACAGTGTTGTAGCTATGTACTCTACCAAACTCTCCTTCAGGTGTGGGTGTGGTTTTCAAAGATACTATACTCCCCTACCAAACTTTTTTTTTTAAGTTTTAGTTGTTCTTTATAGAGTCATCTCTGACATTTGACATTCATGGCAATCTTTTAGCAAAATATTTTCTGGAAACTTCACCAACTTTTCCATGTAAGAAAATATTTTGTATTTTGATTACTTTTAAATTATTGTCCACAAAATTAAAAAGCACCCACAAACAACTACAGAATGCAACTGTGAGGTAATTGTGTTGTAGCTAGAAGCTTGATTGGATAACTTCTCTTTATAGTTGCATTGGTTGCCCTTAGATCCACATGTGATCTTTCAATTATGTAGTATGGTATTTAGAATTCTGCAGGACTTAGCTCTGTCTTACATGTACTCTTTGTTGTCTTTTTCCTTTTTTAACAGATCATTATGCAATAGGAATCAATCAATAATTCAGTTTCCATCTGTGGAGAATTTAAAGTATAAGAGCATTTGTTCCTCACTATATCCTTATCAAGCAGCAAAAATATGGAATTCTTTACCAATACACACCAGATTCAATTCTGACTCTATGGATTTTCATAGAAAGTTGAAAATTGCTGTCATAGAATCCTAGCATAAGTCTGTAATTATGCATCTAATTTTAGGCATGACCACTTACCCCATGCCAAAGGCAGGTGTAAATGCTTGGACCTAAATGCTGTCATTTACACATGTAACTGACAGTATACTATAACATTTACCATGTAAGTGTTGGACATGCCCCTGCCCATGCCCCCCAAAGTCCGCATCACCTTGAATTTGTGTGCTGAAATTATAGAATACTAACGGGCCCTTTTACTAAGCTGTGATAAAAGGGGTCTGCACTAGCATCAGCATATGTTCTTGATGCGTGCTGAGACCCCCTTTTACTGCAGTGGGTAAAAAGTTGTCTTTTTTTTGGAAGAAAAGAAATGGACATGCGGTAAATGAAACAGTTACCATGCGGCCATTTCAGGGGAGAGCCCTTACCTCCACCCATTGAAATGGCATTAAGGGCTCCCATGCTAACCCAGCAGTAACTGGAGATTGCACAGCGCAGCCCAATTGTCACCGGTTAACTTCTGGCACTACAAAAATAAGACGTATTTTTGTAGCGCCAGAAATGATGCATGCTAGAGGTAGGAACTACTACCGGGCTCTTGAGGTAGCCTGGCAGTAGTTCTGAATTGGCGTGCGTTTAGTAAAAGGTCCTCTAAACGCAGTTATGTATGTAACTGTAAATCATTACCAATTAACACCAATTATCACCAATAAATGGCTATTAGTGCCAATTATTGCCTAATTTAAGGACTAAGTAAAAGGACTATGCTGCGGGAAAAAGGGTCCTGTGGGAAAAAGGACCAGTGGTAGCCATCTTTCACAAGTGCCAGGGCCCTTTTTACCACAGCAGGTAAAAATCTCCCCCCCCCCCCCCCAAAAAAAATAGCCATGTGGTAAGATAAGTGTATATTTAAATAAAGAGATTGTTCCTATCTACGTCGCCTACTGGTGTTGCTCAAGAGCCTACTCCTCCTACTCCCCCTTTCCTAAGATAACTCTTACCACATGGCCATGTGGCAAGGAGCACTTACCACCACCCACTGAAGTGGTGGTAAGGGCTCCCGCAGTAACCCGTAGTAACAAGGCAACACGCAGCGATGCCTGATTACTGCCGGGTTAACACCATGCTAGACAAAAAACAATTTTCCGTGGAGCACCGGAAAAGGTGTGCGCTCATCCCAGGACTACTGCCAGTGGCCGCATTGCAATGCAGCAATTAAGATATATATACATAACTGGCAGTATTCTATAATCTGTGAGCTCAGTTATGTTAAGTACCAATTATCGGCGCTGTTTGGCTAGTTAATCAATTAAGTCGTGCGTGCAATTTGGCTGTGGCTATAGAATTTAGGGGTAAGCACAAATGTTGACATACAAGATTACAGAATTGGATGTATGTGTGTGTGTATAGATAGATACCTATAGCTAAATCTACATTTATCTATCTCTATATCTATCTATTTTTATAGATATAGATATATATGAACTGTTTTCAAGTAAAAAAAATACTATGCATTCAAATTATCTTGCTATTTCTTTACCATGTTCCTTTTTATATCGTCTTTGGGTCTACAACCTTAGAGATACTTGAGTCTGAATACTTTGTAGATATGGCTTTAACCAGCAAGAACTTTATCAAATAATGCCAACAATATCTTGTGAATCTTAAAAGTTTAAAGAGAGCTTATTTAAATGTTATTCTTTTAAAGCTGGTTCCTCATTTTGAAACTCAAGCAAAGTTAGAATACATCTTGTCATCATGAATATTCATGAATAAGCAGAGTTAGCAAAATATGTTCTTTTTTTGAGATGTGACTATCCATAAAGTTATGCATTTAAGTAGAAGTAAAACCCTGTAATGGTTTTTGGATAAAGATTGTACAGGCCAGAAGAAACCTCTCTGTGAATTAACAACTGTGGCATTATTCACTTTCAACAACTGTGGCATTATTCACTTTCAACAACTGTGGCATTATTCACTTTCAAAATGTATACAATATTTTATAAAAGTTATAAAATATGCTGGCTGTATGTTTTAAGAATATTTGGATTTTGTAGCATTTTCTGCAAAATAAAAATGAAATGCTTAATTACATATTGTAGTGCTATTTATATTGGTCAGGGTTAGAAGAAATTTAACAGCTCTCATTTCTGCCACACAGTTAGTATTCAAAATACCTATTAAAGATAGTTGATCATTTAAAATCAATCTAAACTATGCAGTGATGGTTATGGAAAGAAATAGAGTGGGATGAACTGAGCCACAGAGATGGAGGAAATTTCAACAGATAAGGGAACCTATCTGGACTTGTTACATATTAGGGAACTCTATACATGGCGACTAAAGTTAGACACTTATTCTGTGGCCAAATTTCGGTGCAGAAACGCATTCTAATGGCTGCAATGTGACAAAATGGGGCTGAAACGGCAGATTGGCACAGAAATATATAATATACTTACATATCCAGTTATAAGGTGACGCTTAAGGGTATCTGCGTGCAGCTGCAAAAGGGGCGTTCCCATGGGAAGTGCATGGGCAGATCATGGACATTCAGGAAAATTGCATGTGGTATTATAGAATACTGTGGATGCACGCCCAACCTGCATGTCAGGATTTACACCTAGTTTCAGTTGCTAGTCCTCATACCCTCTTTTCAAAATCTGTACCCTGATTCACAAACCTGCTCATTTTCGAAAGAGAAGAGCGGCCAAAAAGTGATACAAAAGGCAGATGGGCGTCCCCATGAAAGAAGGTCGGCCAAATCCAATAATCAAAACCGGGCCGTAAGGGCGTCCTCAATGCGAGGACACCCATCTATGGCCGCCCCCACAGGGGGCATGTTAGGGGATTGTTATGGGCGGTGTTACGTGATGTGCGCCCCCAGTGTATAACGGCTTGCGAAATGGTTTCACATGGGTTGGAACATGGGCGTTTTTAACTAGACCTGAAATAAAAGCGACCAGAGTAAGGGGGAAGCCCTCTTTAGACCCATTAGTGATTTTGTGGAGTTGGAGAGTGGCAAGATTGTTGTTGGGAGAGAAAGCTGAATTGTTGTTTGCAGAGAAAGCTGAGAGTTTGTTGAGTACCCGTTACCTTTGTCTGTGTGCTGTGGTCGGAACATTTTCACCCTCACCTGCCTCATTTGTGTTTTACCTTTTCACCTTTCCCTACCTACCCCTTCTAGCCCCCAAACCCAGACACCACTATTCATTCCTCTATCTCCCCCTATCCCTCTCCATTAACTGTCTCCAAGTTCATATTTCATTCCCTTACCTGTTTGTAGTCTCTGTTTGTGAAGACTGCTTGGAGAGTGATTGGTTAGAGGGTGTGGCAGGAGTGCTTGCAGTGTGGCTCTGCTGTGTGTGACTGCATTGTTTGTCGGTGGTAGGAGAGTGAGTGTCAGCTTCTGTTTGTTGCTACTGTGTTTCACCAAGTTGGTAGGGAGAAGTGAGCACTGGTGTCACTGCATTGCACCTCTAGTGTGGGGAAATGGAGGCACTAAATGCACAGGTGGCTTACATGTTGGAGGAAGAGGGGAGGCACCGCAGGAGGTATTCACGCCCCAGAGTTTTCAGGCCCCATAGCAGTTTCCTAGACCTCATTGACCTGCAGTGTCTCACTAGGTACAGCTTTGATAGGGCTGCCATTCAGCACCTTTGTGACCAGCTCCAACCGCTCCAACCGCTCCTGCAGCCCAGGACCCATAGGAACAGCCCCATCCCTGTGCACCTAAAGATCACTGCTTCTCTCTCTTTTCTGGACACTGGGAGTTTCCAATCTGTCCTAGCTGTGAACACGGGTCTCACCCAGCCTTCCATTTCTAACTGCCTCACCCAGTCCCTTGATGCCTTCCTTACCCACACCTCTCAGTACATCACCTTCCCCACCACCCCCCAGGCCCTGCAGAACAACATAGCTGACTTCCACGCCGTAGCTCGCTTCCCCTCGGTCATAGGTGCCATTGACTGTACACATGTCGCACTCAGACCCCCCCGGGCATGAGAGGCCACTTATAGGCACAGGAAAGCATTCCACTTCATGAATATGCAAGTTGTGTGTGACACCCAGGGGGAGATTGTAGACATTTGTGCCATATACCCAGGTTCCACCCATGACGCTTATATATTGCAGCACTCAGGAATCTTCCATGGGTTTGACCGAGGGGAGATCACCGGCGGATGGCTTCTAGGTAAGTGCAGTATGGATCTGCCCAAACTATACCTCCTCCAACAACCAGCCCTCAGCACTGTCTGCCTCCAGCTCACTCCACAACCCATTATTCCCCCCCCCCCACCTCCACAAGGTACCCGCTCCAAACAATACACACTCATCTTTCTCATCCTGCTTCTCTCCAAAGGTGACAGAGGCTACCCACAGCGTAGTTGGCTCATGACCCCCATAGTGCACCTACAAAGAAGGTCAGATAAGAACTACAACAGTAGACATCGGACCACCTGTGGCATCATCGAGCGCACCGTTGGACAACTTCAGAACAGGTTCCGATGTCTGGACCGTTCTGGAGGGGGGCTCCTGTACAGCCCCCAAAAGGTGGCAAAGATATTCCTGGCCTGCTGCAATGCGCAGAGGACAGGCCCTCTTGAGGCAGCCATGGCATAATTATATATATAATAAATCATATGAAGGGTTAATTCTGTTAAAAGCTTGGTATTTGAATTGAATTCTTATTTCAAATTTCAACTTTTACTTTGTAAGTGAAGTGAAGGTATGCCAGATGGTTCAGATTATATTGAACTCTAGCGTTTGCCGGGCTGGGTTAAAAAGGTCAGAGACAGGAATTTCTTTCACCCTGGTGAATGATGAAAGCTAGCTCAACAGCTGTATATTATTAGGCATACTGAATAGTTTTGTAAGCAGGCAGTTTGTTTAGGATTAAATAGAAAAATGCTTAGATAGAAAATACTATTTAGAGAGAGAGAGGCAATAGATTAGTATTTACAAGTTTTTGATATTTAGAATATGTGTTATAAGGATGCTTACTTTAGAATATGTTGTATTCTGTGTAAATTAATAAGGTTTGTGTCTGTGTAGAATATCTGTTAAATTCTGTATTACTCTTTGTCTGCTGTTTAAGAGGTCAAGCAAGGACTGCAGTGAAGAGGTCAAACATGTGTTTTGACTTATTTGCAGTTCTGGCTGGTTCAATGTATAAGCTGATAGGTGAACGAGGTCAGGGCTAGTCAGCTCTCTTCTCCTTGATTAATTATAGCTAAGTGTAGGACTGGCCTCCTGAAAGTATATCTGTATGCTATTAAGTAAGATTGACTTTTGACCTCTTTAATGAATGCCAGAGTTTAGTTAGTAGTTAGTACCAGGAATATGAGAAATCAATCATAATAACATGTAAGAGACTGGAGACCAAATGTCTGGCTTAAGGGGCCCCAGGTTAGAGGTCAGTTTGAGGAATACCAAACCTATGTAACTGATATTTCAAAAGTAATGATTGGTTGAGGCAAAGTGACCAATCTATTCCTTAACCAATTGGAGAGTAAGGGGGCTGGGCTAGGCTAGGCTGGATAGAACAGTATTTAAGTAGGAGCAGAAGCAGTTTACGTCAGAAGGAGCTCAGAAGAAAGAGAAGGACAGAAGGAACAGACAGAAGAAGGAGAAGACAGCATAAGAAGAGAAGCAGCTGAGACAAAGACAAAAAGAGCTGAGAGAAAGAGAAGAGAGCTAGAACTGATGTCTTGCTTTGTTTGCTGGCAAATAAAGAAGATTACTTTCTCATTCTGGTGTGTGCTGTCTGACTCCTGAAGCATCACAAATTCATGCATCCATTCCTGCAACAATTCTTGGTGGCAGCGGTGGGATGAATCCTGCATTAATCCCAGCACCCAACTGACTGGAGAACATTCGCCGGGTATGTATTCTGTATTCTGTATTGTAATTCTAGCTAGAAAATTGTAAATCAGCCCCTCAAACAAATTGAGGAAGGAGAGCCTGATCAACTCTCAGCGAAGGCCCTAGTACCTTCTAATCTAGAGGAGATTAGAAGCGAAAACGCTTGAGCTTATCTGTATCTGAGAAATCTGAAATTGTTGGGTGGGATTTTCTGTATGGAATGTGTGATGCGTGAATGATTAACTGAGTGCGGACTTCTTATAGCTGCATTTCCAATTAACGCGAGTTCAATTGGTCAGCAACGGAAGGAAGCGATTGCTGTCTGTCTACCTAGTGTCTCGAGAGTGCAGACCCCTTACTGCACTTTCAAAAATTCCCTCCCTTTTTGTGTGTTGTAACTGTAAGCATTATGGGTGGGACATCATCTAGACAAATTGATACTCCCCTAGACTGTATGCTTAAGAACTTTAAAAAAGGATTTTTAATTAATGACTATGGACAGACTTTAAGCTCAGGTACTTTAAGAACCTTGTGTGAAGTTGAGTGGCCATCTATGGGAGTGGGGTGGCCCCCTAGTGGCAGCTTAGATATTGAAGTAATCCGGAAGGTCTACAGCATAGTTGTAGGAGAACCAGAATATTCTGAACAACTCCCCTATATAGATTCCTGGGACAGCCTTGTGACTGACCCTCCCTCCTGGTTGAAAACTTATATGGGTTCCCCAGTAAAATTTATGTTAGGCCGTGTTCAAAGAAAGATTAGAAAATCTAAACTAGAAGAGGGAAAGAGCCCTAGGAAGCCTACCACCCAATCGGTGGCTTCCGCCCCTACCCTGTCCGAGAAACCCATACTCTCTGATGACCCCTCAGACCTTGAGCCACCACCTTATGGCCCATTGTTGGGGTTCCGTGCCGCCCTTAGAGATCCACGCCGCCCAGCTCAAGCCTCTCCAGCACAGGCTTCTCCGGATAGTTCTTCCCCTCCTGTGCAAAACCTGCCACACCCTAGGTTGGACTTTTCACCCGGCCTCTACCCTTCTGTGCCACATCCTCTCCTGTTAACCTCTGAAGACCCGTTTTGGGTTCCACTCCCTGACTCCTCAACTCCTGACAGCCCAGCCTCTCCCTCTAATACCCCTACCCACTCATCAGGGGCCCGGCATCCCTTTCAATGGACTGAATCACCTGTGACCACCTCTCAGTCTATGAGTACCCCTCCCCATCCCTCAGGGGTTCAACATACCTCCACTGAATGGGTTAGACCCGCTGCAATCACCTTTGAGCATGATAGGAGGGTAGCTCCTAGCTCTACCTCAGGTTCCATTCCCACCTCCTCGAGAGTTCTGCCCCTCCGCCAGGTAACTACCACTCGACCGGATCCTAATAATCAGGGTCAGGTTATACAGGCACAGGCCTATCAGTATGTACCCTTCACAACCACCGATCTCCTGAATTGGAAGACGCATTACCCCTCTTATACTGAAAAGCCTCAGGCAGTGGTGGACCTAGTGGCTAGCATTATGGCCACCCATAACCCAACCTGGACTGATTGTCAACAACTTCTCCTGACCCTCTTCACAACTGAGGAGAGGCGGAAGATTCTGCAAAATGCTGAGGCCATCACGCGAGAGCGTGTCCCCGGGGGGACACAGGATCCAGAGGGATGGGTTAGAGCTCGGTTTCCTCGCGCAGCTCCAGATTGGGATCCAAATGATGGGCAGCACTATGAACTGTTGTCTGGCTATTGCCGGGACTTGCTGGAAGGTATGAGGAAAGGCATAAAGAGGCCCATTAATCTGGCAAAGGTCTCTGAAATTCTCCAAGGGGCAACTGAATCCCCTGGGGCCTTTCTAGAGCGACTAATTGAAGCCTACAGAACATACACCCCATTTGACCCTGAAGCCCAAGAAAACCAGAGAATGGTGAATAGTGCATTGGTGGCCCAGAGTATGCCAGATATCCGGAAGAAGTTGCAGCGTCAGGAGGGATTCGTAGGGATGAATACCACCCAGCTAATTGAGATCGCAACTAAGGTTTTCATTAATAGAGATCAGGAGGTGCGCCGAGAGGCTGACCGGAAGATGCAGAAGAAGGCCGACCTTTTAGCGGCAGCCATTACTAATTCCACCCTTAACCGAGGTCGACCTCTAGCTAATGGGAAGCCAAAGTGGGACCCCGGACCACCAGCCAGGCCCCGAGATTCCTTCAATCAATCCCGGCCAAGGGGGGAGAATCCCAGACCAAGATTGGAGAGGGATCAGTGTGCCTATTGTAAGGAAAGAGGGCACTGGAAAGATGAATGCCCCCAGAGGCGCCAGGGACTGAGAAGGGGACCAGGAGATCGAGGAAGCCGAGGCCGAGTTCGAGAGGGAAGATATGAGCCTCCTGAATCTGACATCATCGGGATAGCCGAGATGGCAGAATGGGACGAATAGGACAGACCGGGTTCCTACAAACTGGGCTCCCAGGAACCTATGGTCAAGTTAACTATAGGGAGCCGCTCAATTCCATTCATGATTGATACAGGAGCTGAACATTCTGTTGTGACGGAGCGATTAGCGCCTGTGTCTGGAAAAACTGTCCGAGTGGTGGGAGCCACGGGGGTGCAGAACCGGAGGCCCTTCCTGACAACCCGTAGATGCCAATTAGGCTCACACATAGTCACTCATGAATTCCTGTATATGCCAGACTGTCCAATCCCTTTGTTAGGCCGAGACCTGCTGTCCAAGCTTAGGGCCCAAATTTCTTTTGACTCTGATGGCCAGACTTCAGTCTCCTTTCGGCCCCCGACATCCAGCCCTAAGGGTATATTGAGTTTCTGCTGCCCTCTTGAAGAAGAATGGCGGCTGCATCAGTCGCAGGGCCAAGTTGACCTACCCCTGGCAGATAGCTTTCAGGTCAGTGGGGTATGGGCAGAAGATAATCCCCCAGGGTTGGCCCGAAATATTCCTCCTGTACATGTAGATTTACTTCCAAGTGCCCGGCCAATCCATCTTCGTCAATACCCAATTCCCAGAAAGGCTCTGGAAGGGATCCAAGCACACCTGAATCGTTTGTTATCCCATGGAATTATTCGTCCTTGTCAGTCTCCATGGAATACGCCACTATTGCCAGTTCAGAAGCCAGGGACTGAGGACTACCGGCCAGTCCAAGACTTACGAGTGGTCAACAAATCCACTATTTCATTACACCCTGTAGTGCCTAATCCATATGTCCTGTTAGGATTGATACCTTCTGGAGCTACCCATTTCACGACACTAGACCTAAAAGATGCCTTCTTTTGTATTCGGGTGGCCCCAGCCAGTCAACTGCTTTTCGCCTTTCAATGGGAAAACCCAGTAACAGGAAGGAAGCTTCAGTATACATGGACCCGCCTGCCACAGGGGTTCAAGAATTCCCCCACTATTTTTGGGACAGCCCTAGGACAAGATCTTAAGACTTTTAAATCTGAGCCTTCCAGGCGAGTTTTACTCCAGTATGTAGATGACCTCCTGATTGCAGCAGTGACCCAGGAAGAGTGTTTTGAGGCTACTAGAGAATTGCTGGAGCTACTCTTGGATGCAGGTTATAAGGTATCACGCTCAAAGGCCCAACTTTGTCAGTCAGAAGTGAAGTATCTGGGCTTTTGCATTTCCCAGGGAAGTCGGAGACTGGATGCTAGTAGGAAGCAAGCGGTAGCTGCAATTCCCCAACCCAAGTCCAGAAGAGAAGTTAGGGAATTCCTGGGAGCAGCTGGATTTTGCAGAATTTGGATTCCAAATTTTGCATTGATGGCGAAACCCCTTTACCAAGCCACAAAGGGGGGTGAAAAGGAACCATTTGAATGGGGACCTACTGCTCAACAATCCTTCATTGCCATAAAGAAAGCCCTACTCCAAGCCCCTGCGTTAGGCCTTCCTGATGTGGAGAAACCTTTCTCATTGTATGTCCACGAGCGACAGGGGGTTGCTCTGGGTGTGCTGACCCAGATGATGGGATCCTGGCAGAGGCCTGTTGCATACCTGTCTAAACAGCTGGATGGAGTGGCTAAAGGATGGCCAGCCTGCATGAGGGCCATTGCAGCAACAGCCTTACTGGTCCAGGAAGCTGATAAGTTGACCTTGGGGCAAGAACTGGTTGTTAAAGTCCCCCATGCAGTTCTCACCCTCATGGAGTATAAGGGCAATCACTGGTTTACAAATAACCGCATGGTTAAGTACCAAGCTAGCTTGTGTGAGAATCCACGGATACACCTGGAAACAGTGGCTACATTCAATCCGGCTACTCTTTTGCCAGCATCTGAGGGACCACCGGATCATGACTGTATCCAAACCATGGATGAAGTGTACTCCAGTCGACCAGATCTTAAAGATGTTCCGTGGAGGGACCCAGATGTAATTTATTTTACAGATGGAAGCAGTTATGTGGAGAACTCCAAGCGATTGGCAGGCTATGCTGTGGTGACAGAGGACAAGGTGATAGAAGCAAGAGCCCTGCCCCAAGGAACTTCAGCCCAGAAAGCAGAACTTGTGGCCCTCATACGAGCTCTGGAGCTAGCAGCAGGACTGGTGACCAACATTTATACTGATTCTAAGTATGCCTTCACAACCCTACATGCTCATGGAGCTTTGTATAAGGAAAAGGGACTCATAAATGCTGCAGGCCAACCTGTTAAGTATGGACCTGAAATACTTCAGCTGCTAGAGGCTGTTTGGGCCCCCAAGAAGGTAGCTGTCATTCATTGCAGGGGACACCAAAGGGTAGATACTCCAGTGGCCCGAGGGAACCGCCATGCTGATCGGGTGGCCAAGGAAGCTGCTCGAGGACCCCCAGCAAGTACTGTGACCCCCCTGTTCCAAATTCGATTGCAAGAATGGACGCCTATGTATACCCAAATGGAAGAGAAATGGGCTCAAGAAGAAGGTGCAGTAAGGAGACCTGATGGCTGGTTACATCTCCCTGATACCAGAGTTCTGGTGCCACGCCACCTACAGTGGTGGAAATAAGTATTTGATCCCTTGCTGATTTTGTAAGTTTGCCCACTGACAAAGACATGAGCAGCCCATAATTGAAGGGTAGGTTATTGGTAACAGTGAGAGATAGCACATCACAAATTAAATCCGGAAAATCACATTGTGGAAAGTATATGAATTTATTTGCATTCTGCAGAGGGAAATAAGTATTTGATCCCCCACCAACCAGTAAGAGATCTGGCCCCTACAGACCAGGTAGATGCTCCAAATCAACTCGTTACCTGCATGACAGACAGCTGTCGGCAATGGTCACCTGTATGAAAGACACCTGTCCACAGACTCAGTGAATCAGTCAGACTCTAACCTCTACAAAATGGCCAAGAGCAAGGAGCTGTCTAAGGATGTCAGGGACAAGATCATACACCTGCACAAGGCTGGAAGGGGCTACAAAACCATCAGTAAGACGCTGGGCGAGAAGGAGACAACTGTTGGTGCCATAGTAAGAAAATGGAAGAAGTACAAAATGACTGTCAATCGACAAAGATCTGGGGCTCCACGCAAAATCTCACCTCGTGGGGTATCCTTGATCATGAGGAAGGTTAGAAATCAGCCTACAACTACAAGGGGGGAACTTGTCAATGATCTCAAGGCAGCTGGGACCACTGTCACCACGAAAACCATTGGTAACACATTACGACATAACGGATTGCAATCCTGCAGTGCCCGCAAGGTCCCCCTGCTCCGGAAGGCACATGTGACGGCCCGTCTGAAGTTTGCCAGTGAACACCTGGATGATGCCGAGAGTGATTGGGAGAAGGTGCTGTGGTCAGATGAGACAAAAATTGAGCTCTTTGGCATGAACTCAACTCGCCGTGTTTGGAGGAAGAGAAATGCTGCCTATGACCCAAAGAACACCGTCCCCACTGTCAAGCATGGAGGTGGAAATGTTATGTTTTGGGGGTGTTTCTCTGCTAAGGGCACAGGACTACTTCACCGCATCAATGGGAGAATGGATGGGGCCATGTACCGTACAATTCTGAGTGACAACCTCCTTCCCTCCGCCAGGGCCTTAAAAATGGGTCGTGGCTGGGTCTTCCAGCACGACAATGACCCAAAACATACAGCCAAGGCAACAAAGGAGTGGCTCAGGAAGAAGCACATTAGGGTCATGGAGTGGCCTAGCCAGTCACCAGACCTTAATCCCATTGAAAACTTATGGAGGGAGCTGAAGCTGCGAGTTGCCAAGCGACAGCCCAGAACTCTTAATGATTTAGAGATGATCTGCAAAGAGGAGTGGACCAAAATTCCTCCTGACATGTGTGCAAACCTCATCATCAACTACAGAAGACGTCTGACCGCTGTGCTTGCCAACAAGGGTTTTGCCACCAAGTATTAGGTCTTGTTTGCCAGAGGGATTAAATACTTATTTCCCTCTGCAGAATGCAAATAAATTCATATACTTTCCACAATGTGATTTTCCGGATTTAATTTGTGATGTGCTATCTCTCACTGTTACCAATAACCTACCCTTCAATTATGGGCTGCTCATGTCTTTGTCAGTGGGCAAACTTACAAAATCAGCAAGGGATCAAATACTTATTTCCACCACTGTAGCTTGGCCTGTAGTGTCTCAAGCTCATGACCTATCACACTTAGGGAAAACAGCACTAGCCCGCCTACTCAATCGAGTAGTGGTGCTGGAGGGATTGGATAGTCTGGTTGCCACTGCCTCTGCCCGATGTACTCTCTGTGCCCAGAATAATGCTCGTCAGGGACCCCGTATTCCACCAGGAGTTCAGTCTAGAGGACTAACACCCTTTGAGTCCCTAGTTATAGATTTCACAGAAATGCCCAGGAGCGGTAGGCTCCGATACCTCTTAGTTATGGTTTGTACCTTTTCTGGGTGGGTGGAAGCATATCCTACAGTCACCGAGAAAGCCACAGAAGTAGCTCGAGCTCTCCTTAGGGATGTCATCCCCAGGTATGGACTGCCCCTTGCCATAGGTTCAGATAATGGTCCCGCCTTTGTTGAAGCTACACTTCAGGCCCTGTCCCGCGCATTGCGCATTACCTGGAAATTGCATTGTGCTTATCGTCCCCAGAGTTCAGGGCAGGTTGAGCGAGCAAACAGAACCTTGAAAAATAGCCTAGCAAAGATTTGTCAGGAAACCCAATTGAAATGGCCACAGGCATTGCCACTAGCCCTCTTTCGCCTTCGATGCACCCCAACTAAAGGAACAGCCCTCTCTCCCTTTGAAATTGTGTATGGGAAGCCCCCAGCCATTTTACAGGGAATTAAGGGAGACATAGGGATTTTAGGGTCTGCCCAGGTGCAGGAGCAGGTAGCCCTTCTGGGTAAGATAATTTCTGAGCTTCAGTCTTATGTGAGAGAAATAAACCCTGTCCCCTTCCAGGCTCAGGTACATTCCTTCCTGCCAGGGGATAGAGTTTGGGTGAAAGACTGGAAGCTCCAGCCTTTGGGGCCCCGATGGAAAGGACCTTTTACTGTTTTGCTTTCTACCCCTGCAGCTGTGAAGGTCGCAGGGATTACTCCATGGGTCCATTGGTCTCGAATTAAGTCTGCTGACCAGACTGAGCCCAGCACGGATCAGACGGAGCCTAGACAGTGGAGAGCAGAAAGAGATCCAGCGGAGCCATTGAAGTTGCGCTTGACCCGAACCAAAGAATCTACTAGCTGAAAAGAAGGGTCAACTGCATACTGCAGGAGCGGCTGAACTTCGGCTTCACACTGAGACTCTTTCTTGCCTGATTCTGGCTTTCTTGGAATTTGAGAGCTTGATCCTTATCAGTTGAGGGTCTATCCCAACTGGTATAAGAACTCAAAGACTGAGAACACTATATGAGAGTAATCTGTGATTAGCACAGACTGTTGAAATATTATTGCTTAATTAGTTTGCTGTATTTGTTTTAGATTAGGAAGAGAGAAAATGTTAGTAGTTTGGATGCTTTTGTTGTTTTCTACTCCTTGCCTCCTTGTTCCTAATACCCCAACTCGCTCCAACCTTTGGTTACACTCTGTCCAGGAACTAATTAGCCAGGCAAAGATTACTTCCCCTTGTATTGTGTGTTCCCGATTTTCTCCTTATACTACAGATGTCCCAGCTGTACCTGTCCCTGTGCAACTCCCAGCTCTTATACCTCCCTACTTTTCGAGTTCAGGTCCTTGGAGCCAGGATTATACTTGGTGGTCCTTTTATAATGCTACTTCCCCCTCTGACTCTTCTCTAAGGCCAGTTTTTACGTCTCCCTATCCAGCCTCTGGAGTGTTTTGTTTAACAAGAAGCATCTCAACTGTTCTTCCCATTCCCTGTAATTATACTAATGTTCTCCCAGAAAAAGGAGAATCTGTGTGGGTAGTTTCTCCAGGTACTCCTATGTGCCCTGCTACCATACCTGTAGATTATGACCCAGGTGATTATCTGGCTCCTAAGCGTACCACTGAGAAGACTATAGTGTCCAAGCTTATTTTCTACTTTCATAAGTCCCCGGGGTATGAAGAGTTACTAACAAATGAGCAGCCTGTCACAATTGGGGATTGGCGCCTATGGTGTGCAAAGTCTCCATTTCGTCTTCGTTCCCCCTGGGATAGGGGCTCGCATTATGGGCACCCTAAGTACCCTGTCCAGCCTGAGCCAACATTTATTGGGAACTTTCCTCACCCTCTCCTTGGTCATTACTGGCTCTGTGATAATGTCCTCCACATGATTCTTCCCCCTACATATAATTTTTGTGTATTGGTAACCTTGAATTATTTTCCTAAAGTTATTCCTCTCAAGCCACTATCCCCGCACCGCTCTAAGCGAGAGGCTTTGTCCTTACCCTCCTCCGTTGCCACAGAGGATGAGGCGATTGAATTAGCCCTCCAGTATATCAACTCTACTTATCCTCTGACTAAAAAGAGACTTGTAGCCCTTTCTGCCACGGCCTGGATTCCAATTGGAGGCCCGGTAGCGGGTATTACTGAACTAGGTATGGCTACTCGGAGACTTCAGTCCCTACTCCATGTTTTAGTTCATGAGCTGAACGTGGTAGTCAATGCATTGCAGGATCAAATTAATGAATTAAGTATAGTTTCTAGGTATAATCGTATGGGCCTTGACTATCTCTTTGCAGCTCAGGGTGGTCTCTGCACAGTGTTAAATTCTTCAGAGTGCTGTACTATTGTCATAAATAGGACGCATGTAGTTAGGCATGCCATGGATAAAGTCCTACAGTTGGCTAGCCTTAATGTGGAGGATTACCGAGGAGGATTAGACCTTACCTCCTGGTGGTGGTCATTGACCTCCTGGATACGTCCTTTGTTCATTTCCCTAATAGTCTTAGTTTTAGCAGGGTTGTTGTTTTGTTTCCTGGCCTCATGTGCTTCGGCAGTATGCCGTCGGACCTTAACAAGTAGGGTAATGGTGGTTCATAAGTCTATTCCTAGTTAGGATCACTATAATCTCCAGAGTTTGAGTTGTGAGACTTATCTCTGCATAAGCTGATTTTAGTCTCAAAGGGGGGAATGAGGCAGCCATGGCATAATTATATATATAATAAATCATATGAAGGGTTAATTCTGTTAAAAGCTTGGTATTTGAATTGAATTCTTATTTCAAATTTCAACTTTTACTTTGTAAGTGAAGTGAAGGTATGCCAGATGGTTCAGATTATATTGAACTCTAGCGTTTGCCGGGCTGGGTTAAAAAGGTCAGAGACAGGAATTTCTTTCACCCTGGTGAATGATGAAAGCTAGCTCAACAGCTGTATATTATTAGGCATACTGAATAGTTTTGTAAGCAGGCAGTTTGTTTAGGATTAAATAGAAAAATGCTTAGATAGAAAATACTATTTAGAGAGAGAGAGGCAATAGATTAGTATTTACAAGTTTTTGATATTTAGAATATGTGTTATAAGGATGCTTACTTTAGAATATGTTGTATTCTGTGTAAATTAATAAGGTTTGTGTCTGTGTAGAATATCTGTTAAATTCTGTATTACTCTTTGTCTGCTGTTTAAGAGGTCAAGCAAGGACTGCAGTGAAGAGGTCAAACATGTGTTTTGACTTATTTGCAGTTCTGGCTGGTTCAATGTATAAGCTGATAGGTGAACGAGGTCAGGGCTAGTCAGCTCTCTTCTCCTTGATTAATTATAGCTAAGTGTAGGACTGGCCTCCTGAAAGTATATCTGTATGCTATTAAGTAAGATTGACTTTTGACCTCTTTAATGAATGCCAGAGTTTAGTTAGTAGTTAGTACCAGGAATATGAGAAATCAATCATAATAACATGTAAGAGACTGGAGACCAAATGTCTGGCTTAAGGGGCCCCAGGTTAGAGGTCAGTTTGAGGAATACCAAACCTATGTAACTGATATTTCAAAAGTAATGATTGGTTGAGGCAAAGTGACCAATCTATTCCTTAACCAATTGGAGAGTAAGGGGGCTGGGCTAGGCTAGGCTGGATAGAACAGTATTTAAGTAGGAGCAGAAGCAGTTTACGTCAGAAGGAGCTCAGAAGAAAGAGAAGGACAGAAGGAACAGACAGAAGAAGGAGAAGACAGCATAAGAAGAGAAGCAGCTGAGACAAAGACAAAAAGAGCTGAGAGAAAGAGAAGAGAGCTAGAACTGATGTCTTGCTTTGTTTGCTGGCAAATAAAGAAGATTACTTTCTCATTCTGGTGTGTGCTGTCTGACTCCTGAAGCATCACAAATTCATGCATCCATTCCTGCAACACTCTCAGAACAGCCACAGCCATCAGAGCAGCAGGCCCCAAATGAAGAGGATGAGGAGCCCCCTTCACCTCCCGCCCACAGAGCAGAGCAGAGTGCACACCAGCTGGGGGTCAGAGCCAGGTAAAGACTGATCGAGACAAGTTTCCAGTCTCAGCAGCGCTACAGCTCCTGTTCCAGAGTCACAGCAGCATTTCAGTTCCTGTTCCAAAGTCACAGCAGTGCTGCAGTTCCTGTTCCAGAGTCTCAGCAGCGCTACAGCTCCTGTTCCAGAGTCACAGCAGCATTTCAGTTCCTGTTCCAAAGTCACAGCAGTGCTGCAGTTCCTGTTCCAGAGTCTCAGCAGCGCTACAGCTCCTGTTCCAGAGTCACAGCAGCATTTCAGTTCCTGTTCCAAAGTCACAGCAGTGCTGCAGTTCCTGTTCCAGAATCTCAGCAGCGCTACAGCTCCTGTTCCAGAGTCACAGCAGCATTTCATTTCCTGTTCCAAAGTCACAGCAGTGCTGCAGTTCCTGTTCCAGAGTCTCAGCAGCGCTATAGCTCCTGTTCCAAAGTCACAGCAGTGCTTCAGTTCCTGTTCCAGAGTCACAGCAGCGTTTCAGCTCCTGTTCCAGAGCCACAGCAGCATTTCAGCTCCTGTTCCAGAGTGACAGCAGCTTTCAGTTCCTGTTCCAGACAATACTAGCGGTGCCAAAGCTCCTGTCCCAGAGGCATCAAAGCTCCTGTTCCAACGCGGCAGTTCCAGTATCAGTGTCGCAGGAAGAAACAAGAGCGGAAAGGCGCTAGTCACGCTTTGAAAGTGATCAGGAGGAGGATAAGTTAATTTTTTAAATATATTTTCAAAATTGTTTTCTTTTAAATGTGTGCACACATAGTTTTAATTTTGGACCATTTGGAATGTCTTAAGAGAATTTTAAGTTTACGCTTCAGACATTCCTGAGAAAAGAAGTATATCACTTACCTGGGAGAAGGAGGCTCCTTATGGTTTCAAGTTACCCTGTGGGAGAAGAAAGACAAAATTTTAACACAAAGAAAACTTGCTCTTTAGCAAAACTAGTGTAGAAGCTTGACAATTATTGAGGTACTTATCTGACAGAACTCTGCGGAGAAGGGAGAAATTTCTTAGTTCTGTGGATTTCTCAGATTGAGCAGGCCTAGAAAGTAAGAGAGATAAACACAGAAGGGTTTTTTTTTTAACTGTAACTGAGAAGTCAATCTAAATTATACAATTTTAATTGATCTTAGAGAAGATGTTAAGGATGTGTGATTTTGCATTTTGTCACTTTAATTAGACTGAAACCTTTGAATTTCACATTTTTTATGCAAACGTTTTTAAAACTCTAAGCAAAGTTTATTTTAAAAGTATTATCTTGCAAGATTTTAAAGGGAAAGAAAACATTTTAAAATTATTTATACCTTTTAATATATATTTAAAGATTGATTGGGTAAATAATAAAAAAAAGTTTGTTTATCTGAAACTTTGTGGTTATTTGCTTTACTCCTGTGAGTAGGTTTTACCCGCACTCTGAAAAAATCAACACTGTTTTTTAAAATAAAATAAAATTTTATTTTATTTATTATTTAGAGGCAGTAGCGCTGGGAGGAAGTGTGCTCGGTTTCAGGGTGAACCATCCTACCCCAACCATTGTGACCGATAGTGACTTCTGCTATCGCATTGGAAACCGAGCAGCGCTGAAGCCTAGGAGGCGCTAAACAGCCAAATGTTTTCATAACACATACCTGTTTGACCACGTCACTCCCCTCCTCCATGCCAAGCACTGGCTTCCAGTCATCGCCCGTGTAAAATTCAAAATTCATTCTTCTTGTGTTCAAATCCCAGTTTCCCTCTGCCTCCTCCTACCTTAACAACCTCCTCATTCCCTTATGCTCCTCTCCACTGCCTCTGCTCTGCCAATAATAATCTCCTGGCTCTGCCCCCACCTTTACTTCCATGCCTCAACATTTCCTGTGACTATGCATTTAGGTACCTAGTCCCAAAACTCTGGAATGAATCTCCCCCTTTAAATGAGCCTTAAAGATTCACATGTTCTCCATGTCTTTCTCCAAGACTAACTAGGCCTCATTCTGTTCCTTTCCTCTATTTTATTTTAAATTTTGTAAACCGCTTTGATGCCTATGTGTAGGCCTTTGATAGTATACCAAATCTGCTGAAATAAATAAATAGAATAAATAAATAAATAACTCTATCATGTCTCCTCTCAGCCGTCTCTTCTCCAAGCTGACTAGCCCTAGCCTCCTTAGTCTTTCTTCATAGGGAAGTCGTCCCATCCCCGCTATCATTTTAGTCGCCCTTCGCTGCACCTTTTCCAATTCTACTATATCTTTCTTGAGATGCGGCGACCAGAATTGAACACAATACTCAAGGTGCGGTCGCACCATGGAGCGATACAACGGCATTATAACATCCTCACACCTGTTTCCATACCTTTCCTGATAATACCCAACATTCTATTCGCTTTCTTAGCCGCAGCAGCACACTGAGCAGAAGGTTTCAGTGTGTTATCGACGACGACACCCAGATCCCTTTCTTGGTCTGTAACTCCTAACGTGGAACCTTGCATGACGTAGCTATAATTCGGGTTCTTTTTTCCCACATGCATCACCTTGCACTTGCTCACATTAAACATCATCTGCCATTTAGCCGCCCAGTCTCCCAGTCTCGTAAGGTCCTCTTGTAATTTTTCACTCCTCCTCCTAGTAACATATCTAATTTCCTCTGTAAGATTAAGCTGGGCCTCCTTAATACCCATACACTATGTAGCAAGCATCCTCTTATCAAAGATCTTATAACCTCTGCTAGACTTGATATCCTTTGTCTAGTTGAGACATGGCTCACTGATGCAGACATATCTTACCTAATTCAATCATCTCCCCAGGTTATTCTTTCCTAAACTATAACCGTCCAGATAAGAAAGGTGGTGGACTAGCCATGATCTACTCCACTTGCCATAACATTAAGGCATTACCTTCAAATTCTCCTCCTCCTCTTGAAATACTTACCTTTCATCTTCAGACCTCCCCCTATACTCAATTTCCTTCTCCTCTATCATCCCCCACCTCCCTCAACATAATCTTTTTAACTACTATATCACATGTTACATGATCATTGTTTACACAGCCAAAATCCTATAATTCTAGGTGACTTTAACATTCATTTAGAAAACTCCTCGTCACCTTTTTCCACTAACCCTAACACTCTTATCTCTGACCTCAAACTGACTCAACCCATTCATATGCCTACTGATGTAGGTGGAAACACTCTGGACAGTATCCTATCATCTCCTCTGTCTACCATACACCTCACCTCTCCCTCTTTGCAGTCCCTTCCTTTAACTGACCACTTTCTTATCACCTTATAATATTCTAATTTCCGTGTCTCTCCTAGGCCTCAACCTCAAACAAACACATTTTCATCGAAACCTTACTAAGCTTACATCTGAGGCCTTAGAACATAACCTTACACTGTTTTCATGACTTTGTTAAATTACCTCTATCTGACCAAGCTCTACTTTGGGATACTACCTTGAAATAAGCATTCAATCTACTTCCCCACCCCCCACAAGCCCACCATTACACAGCTAGAGATCCCTGGTACATGCTAAACCTTACACTTCTGAAACATCAACCACGTCATGCTGATTGTATCTAGAGACATCACACATCTGCCAGTCTCATTGCCTACAAAGATTTGGCACGTCTATACCTATCAAATTCAGGGGTTCTCTTACTAAGCCACAGCAAAAAGTGACCTGCAGTAGTGTGGGCGCATGTAATGGGAACGCGCTGGGCCAGTTTTAACCGCATCTACAAAAAATGGCTTTTTTAATGGGACGGGAAAAGGGCCTGCAGTAAAAATGAAACCAGCGTGTACCTAAAACAGGCCTGACCTCTTAAAGCCACCCATTTGATATAGCGGTAAAGGCTCACATACTACACATGTGGTAACTGGTCAGCGCACGCCAAGTGAAGATCACCGCTGGAACCAGCCTGCGTATAAGGAAATAAATAAATAATTTGTCCTCGCGTTATGGGCACATGTCAAATCTGAAATTAACACCAGGAAGGAGCACTGGCCTGGTGGTTGTCTCATTTCCTTTTGACTAATCAGATACAACATAACGCAACACTCTATTAGGTCACAGACCTCCCTAAGTAAATTTAAATCCGATATCAAGATATTCCTTTTTGAAGATGCCTTTTCTCAAAATTAACGCTTTTGTTTAAACTTGAGGCTGTCCTTGGTGTGAACCTGCCGGCCACCTTAGCTATTTCCCTTACCCTTATCTGTCCCTCTCTGCTACCCACCTTTCCTGTCATTTATTGTAGTACCATTTTCATTCCCTCCTCTATTCCTTACCCTCCCTCTATAAACCTTCCTTTTCTCTTTCCTCACTCACTCTTCTCTTCTTTGATTAGGATTATAAACTGTTCAGATATTGTTTTTTTCTTAATGATGTGTGAGATAGTAAATGCTGAATAAGCTTGGAAACTTGGATAAAAAGTTGGACAAATACACTAACAGATTTAACAATTCCATTTGGCAGGTGTAAATGTATTATGAACCCTGTGAATGCTTTTTACCTTTCTGACTAGGGTACTTTTCAGATAGGCCAATTTACTAGGTAAATGGCTTTGAAAATTATTCTCTTAAAAAGAAGTCAGTTTTTTCAGTTTAAAAACACATATATACAGTAGTTTGCCTCCATGTGACTGAGTATATTCATTTATTCCAATCTAATTAGAATATTTTATGTATGTAAAAAGGATCATTTTCAAGCATTTAGTTATTTAAAATGTGTTAAAGGATCCATATGGAAGCATCATTAGTCAAATCAACACAAGCAGTCAGAGCAGAGTTTTGCGTACTGAGACAATTAGAACAACCAGCACAACTCTATAATAATACCCATACTGAAAATAAGGGTGTGCACAAGGCAATCATTCTCAGTTTATTCTAGGTTTGTTTGACCTTTGACCTATTTTTTGGCATATTTATCAGCTCAGTTCAGTTCATTTGTTTTAGAAAAAAAGTGTCGTGCTTCAGAACTTTTTTATGTACGCAGATAAATCATAGGTTGCAAACCGTAAGTTGACGTTGCATGCTCTAAATTAGGGGGTTAAGGTGTTTCTCATTAAAGTTTTTCACGCACATTTTTTTTTTCCAAGAGATTTTATTTAAATTTTTATTAGAACAAAGGGATACAAATTGGAACAGGGAAAATGGATATTCAAAGAATTATCTTATTTGTACATTTTCTAGTAAGTTATGCAGAGTGATAACCTGAAAACCTTTAACATACTATAATAAATTTCTCAAAATTTGAATTTTTATAATTTTTTAAGATTTAAGTAAATATCTTGAAAATAGAAAATGTATAAGATGTATAAGGAGAATCTAATTTTGTATAAGAATGTATTAAAACAAGAAGAGTTTCAGTGTAAGGAGTATTAATGATGTATAGAGTGGTGTGGAGGGGCATAATCAAACGGGGCGCCCAAGTTTTCCTGGGGCCGTCCTCGCAGGACAGCTCCATAAAGGGGCAGGGAAATCCGTATTATCAAAACAGGATGGGCATCCATCTTTCGTTTCGATAATACGGTCGGGGATGCTCAAATTTCAACATTTAGGTCAACCTTAGAGATGGTTGTCCCCAGTTTTCGGCCATAATGGAAACCGAGGGCACCCATCTCAGAAACGATCAAATCCAAGCCCTTTGGTCATGGGAGGAGCCAGCATACGTAGTGCACTGGTCCCCCTCACATGCCAGGACACCAACCGGGCACCCTAGGGGGCACTGCAGTGGACTTCACAAATTGCACCCAGGTGCATAACTTCCTTACCGTGTGTGCTGAGCCCCCAAACCCCCCCAAAAAAACCCACTCCCCACAACTGTAAACCACTACCATAGCCTTAAGGGGTGAAGGGGGGCACCTACACATGGGTACAGTGGGTTTCTGGTGTGTTTTGAAGAGCTCACAATTACCACCACCAGTGTAACAGGTGGAGGGGGGGATAAGCCTGGGTCCGCCTGCCTGAAGTGCACTGCACCCACTAAAACTGCTCAAGGGACCTGCATATTGCTGTCATGGAGCTGTGAGCTGGGTATGACATTTGAGGCTGGCATAGAGGCTGGAAAAAATTTTTTTAAAGTTTTTTTAGGGTGGGAGGGGGTTGGTGACCACTGGGGGAGTAAGGGGAAGTCATTCCTGATTCCCTCCGGTGGTCATCTGGTCAGTTCAGGCACCTTTTTTAAGCTTGGTCGCAAGAAAAAATGGACCAAATAAAGTCGGCCAAGTGGTCGTCAGGGACGCCCTTCTTTTTTCCATTATCAGCCGAGGACGCCCATCTCGTAAGCACACCCCAGTCCTGCCTTCGCTATGGTGCTGACACGCCCCCATGAACTTTGGTTGTCCCCGTGATGGAAAGCAGTTGAGGGCGCCCAAAATCGGCTTTCGATTATGCCGATTTGGGCGACCCTAAGAGAAGGACGCCCGTCTTCCAATTTGTGTCGGAAGATGGGCGCCCTTCTTCTTCGAAAATAAGCCTGATAGTGAGCCGTTGTTACAGCTAATCTCACTAAAACGTGGCTCGGCTGAAGAAACAGCCTCTACTGAATTCTCCTTTTGTCTCCCTTCTTCTTTTTTGATAACTTTTTTAATTTGGAGTGTGGAATTCTTTTCTGAGTAATGCACATGTTAAAAATAATTTTGTGCCCAGTTCTGTAATCAAATAGTATGCAAATAGGTTACGTGCAAAAATGTGTGCAGACATTTCAGAGCATGCAGGAAATATGCACACATAGGTGTACACTAGCACCAGTATCAATATTTTGCACACAACAAATTATATTGGCACTTGGAATGGCATGTGCAGACATGGGGGGGGGGGGGGGGGGGCAATTGTATAACTGGGTGTCTCTATTTAGGCATTCCAAGGGTGCTCAGTGGGAGCCTTTTCTATAAAGGAATCTGGATGCCTAGATTATATTATAAAATGCTAGCATAGCCTTGTATCGATATGCCTAACCTTTAGGCACCCATATTTTCACCAGCCATAGAGCTGGCATAATTGTAAGCACCAAAATGCAGCAGGTACCTATATAACTTACAGCGTCCTGCAAGTTACATACATAACTGAGCACCATCTATGTCACACCCATGCTCCACCCCTATTGATGCCCCTCATGCAAATATACACTATCCCCCAGATTCTATAAATGGTGTCTAAAGTTGCACATGCAAATCAGTGCACAAAGCATATTTGCATGAGCAACTTAATTGCTGAAACACCAATCAACACTGATAATTGGCCACTAACAAGTAATTATTGACACTAATTAAAATTTACACATGCAACTTTCTAAGCGTATACTGTAAAGTGGCGTATGTAAATTCTAATGTGCAGATCACAAAAGGGGGCATGGGCACGGAAGGAGCATGGGTGGGTCACGGGCGTTCCTAAAAATTATGCGCACTGTTATAGAATATGCCCAATCTGCGCCTAAATTAGGCGCCAGCATTTATACCAGGTTGTAGTTGGTGTAAATGGTCGCGCCTAAATTTTAGTCACGGGGTCAAGCACTATTCATACTCTGTAAATAAACTATGCCTAACTTTAGGCAAGGTTTATAGAATAGCACCAAGTGCTTTATGTTTAAAGCTGCTTGTATGTTTTTAAAAAGTTTATATGGATTTACATCTTAATTGTTGATTAATATTATGTATGGGTCGATCTGACTGATTCCAAAAACAATTGGTTTTATCTCCACCTTCTTATAAGAGAGTTCGGTTCCAGAAGATACTTAATTCATTATTTTCTGTTTTAGGAGTTTCTTTGTGGAATTCTTTACCTCTTGCTATTAGGTTGGACAATGATTATTTTAGTTTTAGAAAAAAGTTAAAAACTTTGTTGTTTCTGAAAAGTGATATGTGATGGTTCTTAATTGTTTGATGAACTGTTTTATTTTGTTGTTTTATTATATATGGTGTAAACCACACTGAACCATGGAAAGGGACTATGGCGGTATATAAGATCTGTTTTGATTTTATTTTTTTCCTGCACCGATTTTTTTAGGCGTCATTTATAGAATCTAGTTCTATTGGGGGGGGGGGCACCAGTATTTTTGCCAGCTGAAACCTGGTGTAAATGGCATTTGAATGCTAAAATGGCACTATTCTATAAAACCGTGTGTGACTTTTTGTAGGATCTGCACCTAAATTTTACACACGTGAAAAAAAAAGGGGCACGGAATTGGGCGGGTCATGGGCAGATTGAGGGCTTTCCTTTAAGTTATGCACGTATTTATAGAATAAGGACATCCACACCTAACTTTAGGCGTGGGTATTTATGCCATGTTTTCATTGGTACAAATGACCATGCCTAAAGCTAGGCAGGATTCCTAGGCATAAGTGCTATTCTATAAATTGTGCCTAACTTTAAGCGGGGTTTATAGATAAGTGCTTTTTTTCAGTGCTGATTTTTTTTGTGCCATATATAGAATTCCCCCCTTTCTGGCTAGCTTCTAGGTTCGGGCATTTGCACCAGCTATAGTGCTGGGGTAGGTGATTATCGGGCTTATTTTCTAAAATGATCGCCGGCCATCTTCCGACATAAATCGGGAGATGGCCAGTGATCTCTCAAAAGCGACAAAGTCGGTATAATGGAAAACTGCTTTTTTGACACCATCACCACTTTCCTGTCGCCGAGCCAGTGAAAGTTCAAGGGGTCGTGTCAGCGGCATAGTGAAGGCGGGACAATGGCGGGCATGGACGTGGCTACCAGATGGCTGGCTTTAGCACATAATGGAAAAAAAAGCGGCGTTAATCAGTATTTTGCCAGGTTTACTTGGTCCTTTTATTTTCACGACCAAGCCTCAAAAAGGTGCCCCAACTGACCAGATGACCACCAGAGGGAATGGGGGATGACCTCCCCGTACTCCCCCAGTGGTCACCAACCCCCTCCCACACTAAAAAAATAAAAGTAAAAACCTTTTTTGCCAGCCTGTATGCCAGCCTCAAATGTCATACCCAGCTCCCTGACAGCAGTATGCAGGTCCCTGGAACAGTTTTTGTTGGTTGCAGTGGACTTCAGGCAGGTGGACCCAGGCCCATCCCCTCCCCCTACCTGTTACACTTGTGGTGGTAAGTGTTGAGCCCTCCAAACCCCCTCCAAACTCACTGTACCCACATGTAGGTGCCCCCCTTCACCCATAAGGGCTATGGTAGTGGTGTAGAGTTGTGGGGAGTGGGTTTTGGGGGGGGCTCAGCACACAAGGTAAGGGAGCTATGCACTGGGGAGGTATTTGTATATATATTTTTTTAATTTTTAGAAGTGCCCCCTAGGGTGCCCGGTTGGTGTCCTGGCATGTCAGGGGGACCAGTGCACTACAAATGCTGGGTCCTCCCACGAGCAAATGCCTTGGATTTAGCTGGGGTTATCGCTGAAAAACAAAACTGACCATCTCAAACCCAGCGAACTCTGACATTTGGCCGGGCCAAACCGTATTATTGAAAGAAAAGATGGCCGGCCATCTTTTTCGATAATACGGTTCGGCCAGCTGTTTGCGGCGCTGCAAAATAGATCTCCGGCAATCTATTTCGCTGACGCCGTTCAATTATTCCCCTCCACATTACTATCCTGCTTATTTTTGAATGAGAAGGCCGGCCATCTTCCGACACAAATTGGGAGATGGCCGGCCATCTCATAAACCCGGCCAAATCGGTATAATCGAAAGCTGACTTTGGCTGGCTTCAACTGCTTTCCGTCGTGGAGCCGGCGAAAGTTCAAGGGGGTGTGTCGGCAGTGTACCGAAGGAGGGACGGGGGCGTGGTTACGAGATGGCCGGCTTTGGCTGATAATGGAAAAAAGAAGGCCGGCTCTGATGAGCACTTGACCGGCTTTACTTGGTCCATTTATTTTTAGGACCAAGCCTCAAAAAAGTGCCCCAACTGACCAGATGACCACCGGAGGGAATTGGGGATAACCTCCCCTTATTCCCCCAGTGGTCACCAACCCCTTCCCACCCAAAAAAAAAAAAAATTATAAACATTTTTGTGCCAGGCTCTATGCCAGCCTCAAATGTCATACCCAGCTCCATCACAGCAATATGCAGGTCCCTGGAGAAGTTTTTAGTGGGTACTGCAGTGGACTTCAGGAAGGTGGACCCAGGCCCATCCCCCCTACCTCTTACACCTCAATACCCCCCAAAACCCACTTTACCCACATGTAGGTGCCCCCCTTCACCCATAAGGGCTATGGTAGTGTTGTACAGTTGTGGGGAGTGGGTTTGGGGGGGGGGGGGCTCAGCACACAAGGTAAGGGAGCTATGCACCTGGGAGCAATTTGTGAAGTCCACTGAAGTGCACCCTAGGGTGCCCGGTTGGTGTCCTGGCATGTGAGAGGGGAGCAGTGCACTATAAATGCTGGCTCTTCCCACGACCGAATGGCTTGGATTTGGCCGGGTTTGAGATGGCCGCCATTAGTTTCCATTATCGGCGGGAAACCAATGGCAGCGATCTCTATAGATGGCCGGCCCCGTTTGATTATGCCCCTCTACATTACTATTTTGGGTGTAACTCAGAAAGACCGTATGTCAAATCCATGACTCATTTCCCCTTTACCCATTATATTTTACAGAAGGCTCAGAAGGCTCCACCTGCAGATAGCCTTTGGAAATTGTGAATGTGCCAACTTGGATGCCCATTTTCTGACCCAGGCAACCTATACAAAATTAAACTTATAAGAAACAATTACTTATGTATATCCCTGTTTTCCATGCATAAGAACCAACTAAGCTTGAGAGAATTATCCCTGTGGAGCATATTTTTATAACAGGTGCCTAAGCTGTAAAGTCACATAGGCACATATGGTGTACCCATTTTATAAAGCCAACATATACATTTAATTTGGCTTTCTAAAATATGACCTTTTCTTGAAAAAGCTTTAGAATCCCATTATAAAATTAACCTCTTAGTGACTAAGGGGTCCTTTACAAAGCTGCGGTAAGCACTAACGCATGCTGTTCATGGAGGCAGGGTATATTGTGATGTATATTTAATAAGAGTATTATGTGTATTTAATTGCATTGTTTGCATAATAGATAGCATTGTGTATTAGGACTGCTTTTCCTATAGTTTGCAGTTCCTGTGATTGATTCCTTGTTACCTTTCCCTATTGGTTGTCAGCTCTAAGCTAGGGCCAGCCCTCCCTCTCTACTCCTCTGAGTTGTGTGAGAGAACCCAGTTTTCCTAGCATGCTTTGGTGATCAGCAGCTGTTCTAGAGGGATGAACCCTCCTTAATCTACTGTAATTCCATCAAGATTTGTCACCATTTCCCCAAATCATTCCCATTTATTTTCCCTGAGTTTCTGCACCTTATATCCCTTTGAGTGCTACAGCTTTTCCTCTCAGCTGGCCTGAGGTTTGTGGCCAAATCCTTGCCTCTGGGGTGGCTAGATACAGTTCAGAAGGCAACAATTCTCTTCTAAGCAACTAAACTATAAACTGGATTTTTTTTTTTGTTTGTTTATTCTGAGTACTAGAAAATTTACTTAAGAATTGAGAGTCTACTGGTAAAGCTTCGGCATGGTTTCAACTACACTATACTTTGCCTAGAATAGTATACGTGCTTACGGCAACAGGAAATGGAACACCATGGGGTGCACTGAGGGGTCCTGCAGTAACTTCAGGTCATGTGCATGCACTACCCACTTTCTAAAAAATACAATTTATTTGTTTGCGGTGGGGGCATGTCTGGATGTTAGAGAGTGGGTTGTTCTGTACTAATCTGTTACTGCATTTACATTGCCAAGCACTAACTGATTAAGACATGCTTAGCACATGAGCTCTTACTGCCTACATATTGGGTGGTGCTACGGGCTTTTGCGCTAATCTGTTTTAATGACCACCTGCTAATGGCAAAATTAGTGTGTGTGACCATTTATTTTTAAAAAAAGGAAATTTGACCATTTTGCCCCAGCGGTAAAAATATATTTTATTTTATTTATTTGTTACATTTGTATCCCACATTTTCCCACCTATTTGCAGGCTCAGTGTGGCTTACATAGTATCGGAGAGGCGTTCGCCGACTCCGGTATGAACAAATACAAAGTGATGTATTTGGGATAAGGTAAGGTTCGTGTGGAACAGACACATTAGGGAATCGTAGAGCGGAAGAGTTGTGTTATGTCCATTATGTACTTTGGTTTCATAGTGTTGCAGAGTTCAGGCATTTAAGTTGGATCAGTAGGGTATGCCTTTTTAAACAGGTTAGTTTTTAGTGATTTCCAGAAGTTTAGGTGGTCATACGTTGTTTTCAAGGCTTTTGGTAATACGTTCCACAGTTTTTTTTTGTTACATTTGTACCCCGCGCTTTCCCACTCATGGCAGGCTCAATGCGGCTTACATGGGGCAATGGAGGGTTAAGTGACTTGCCCGGAGTCACAAGGAGCTGCCTGTGCCTGAAGTGGGAATCAAACTCAGTTCCTCAGTTCCCCAGAACCAAAGTCCACCACCCTAACCACTAGGCTACTCCTCCACTTATGTAGGAAAAACTGGATGCGTAAGTTGATTTGTATTTAAGTCCTTTGCAGCTTGGATATGTTCGTGTTGATTCGGATGTGTGTTTGGTTGGTAGGTGTATGAGGTCTGTCATGTATCCTGGGGCTAATGGTTTGAATCCTGTATGATTCGTGCAGAGCATGTGGGGAGGGGCGGGGCTGGTGGTTGGGAGGCAGGGCTAGTGCTAGGCAGACTTCTACGGTCTCTGCCGTGAAAATGGCAGATACTAATCAAGGTCAGGTATACACAAAAAGTAGCACATATGAGTTATCTTGTTGGGCAGACTGGATGGACCGTGCAGGTCTTTCTCTGCCATCATCTACTATGTTACAATGTTACTACGTATGCTTCATTTTGTGAGTAATAAGGAATATCTTTTGACAGAAGCTTTTACCACACTCAGCACATGTAAATGGTTTTACTCCCGTGTTGATTCTCTGGTGCTTTGTTAGCTTATTTGTGAACAAAGCTTTTTTCTACAATTAGTGCACGTAAATGGTTTCATCCCTGAAGGGATCCTATGCTGTGTTGACAATAATTTCCAGCAACTGAAACTTTTCGTACACTCTTTACTTGAAACTGGTCTCTTCCCTGGGTGAAATAATTTTGTATTTCTTGTGGAGCTTTCTTCCTGGTTGAAGCTACTGTCATAGCCAGGACATGAAAATATTCTCTCATCAGTGTTTTCCTTATATTCTGTAATGTTTGCTTTATTGATACAGCTTCCCCCATAGTCAATACTTGTACTTGTTCCAGTTTCTTTATTATTGTTCAGGTGCTGCATTAGCTCTTTATTCATACTGAAATCTTTCTCATAATTAGAGCATCTAAAATGTCTCTTTTATACGTGTTTCCTGTTATCCTTGCTGTTTTTCCTTTTGACTGAAGGCTTTCCACAGTCTGTACATTTATATGGTCTCTCTTCAGTGTCAGATCCCTCTGGTAATGTCTCTACTAGGAGGTCAGATATGGGGTCACTATCCTGACACTCTTCTGGTGGGCTACACACAGATGTATGTGCGATTTGCATAGGCCTTTAACATATTTGCATGAAAGGTACACTGCTTTCTGTCTTGAGAGTCCATAGGTATATTGATCAGGCGCCTCATGACCTTGTAATTTCATACCCAATTAGCCTAAAGATTCTGACAAACTAAGACTAAAACAAGTACCTGCTGGTCCTCATAAAACTCTCTATTTTGGGCCTTATGATCATACCAGGTCTTTCGCTTAGTCTGGGCTGCCTGTAAGTTATCTCTGACAAAGCCCACAAGGTCTTCTAATCTTTGCTGCATATTAACTACATATTCAATTACAGGGGTGTCAGAAGTGTCAACTTCCCCTCCCAATGTTCTCTTATTAGATCAAGGGGTCCTCTCACTCTCTGGCCATAAAGCAGCTCAAATGGGGAGAACCCAGTAGACTCCTGAGGTACTTCTCTGTAAGCAAACAGTAGGTAGAGTAAGTATTTTTCCTATTCTCGGTCTCCTGTCTCCACAAACGTCTTTAACATATGCTTTAATGTCCCATTATATCTCTCCACCAACCCATTAGTTTCAAGGTGATATGAGGTGGTACATACAGATTTCACTCCACAGTGTGCACAGAGATTCTGGATCAACTCAGACATAAACTGTGTCCCTTGGTCTGAGAGTATTTCTCATGGATATCCTATCCAGGAAAATATTTCTAGCATGGCAGTGACAATTTTTTCTGATTCTATGGAGGATAAGGCTACTGCTTCAGGATATCTGGTAACAAAGTCCACCACTGTCAATATATATCTTTTCCCAGTCCGGCTGGGGACAGCTAGAGGCCCCACTATATCCACAGCTATTCTCTCAAAGGGATCACTGATAAAGGGTAAAGGTTTCAGGGGAGCTCATGAGTGATCTTGGATCTTACCCACTCTTTGGCACGCATCACAGGTTCAGCAGTAGTCAGCTATGGCTTGAGATACTCCCGGCCAATAGAAGTTTTGGGTCAATCTAGTGCATGTGCATGTCACCCCTGATGTCCTGCTAGTGGACTATCATGTGCAATCTGTAAGAGTTGTTCTCTGTATGCCCTAGACACTGTAAGCTGCTTGCCTGCAGTTCAGAGCCTATTAGGATCAGCAGGATCAGTCTCTCTGTACAACAAGCCCCTTTTCCATAGGATACAATCTTTACCATCTCATTGGTTGGCTGACCAGCCCTCTGCCTCAGGGCTTCCAGGTCAGGGTCAGAGTGCTGTGCTTCCTGAAAAGCATGTCTATGTCCTATATCAGTATCCATATCTGAAAGTGTCTCTACTGGTGACTCTGACAAATCAGGGTCAACAGTTTGATCAACAGCTGTGTCAAATAAGTCAGGCTGTCCCATACTCATGAACTGATGCTGCTAGAAGCACTGGAATGCCTCCTCCTGTCAGCTGGTTCCACATAGACTGGCTCAGGATCTGGAACTGGAGAGGTGAACTCTGCTGCTTCTGCTTATTGGGCCACCTGGGCCTGACTACGGGTTGCCATAGCGGAAATGCTGACCTCGCTATCAAGAGTAATGTTCATTGGGCCCATGTCGGTCAAACATAACTAAATGGGCTTTAATGCAGTTCATTGGTTTTCTTATATTTTGTTCTTGTGATTACTTATACTGTGCCAAAACTGAAAACTCTTATCACTATCTAGTTGATAATAAAAGAAGCTCATTGTGAACACTATCTACCCTAAAATGTTGTTTTGTGGATGTACATGAGGAATTGTAATATTGAATAAATAAGTGTATGTTTGTGTCCCTAGTCATGCATCCAAAGTTTATATAATCCTTTCAAGAAAGTCAGTTAATCATTTAAACTTTTTAGTGGAACATAACCACAGAGGCATGATATGGTCACATTTTCAATATGTTAATACTAGTAAAAAAGGCCCGTTTCTGGAACGAATGAAACGGGCGCTAGCAAGGTTTTCCTGGGAGTGTGTATGTTTGAGAGAGAGAGCCAGAGTGAATGTGCGGGTGTGTGACAGAGTGAGACTGTCTGTGTGACAGTGTGTGTGTGAGAATGAGAGTGTGTGACAGGGCCCCCTCCCCTGTTCCTAATGCCCCTCATCCCGTTCCCTCCCCTCCTTTTACTCCTCCTTCCCACACTTTGGGTTCCTTAAGGCTTTCAAAAGTCTATGTACCCCCGTGGCCCTAACGCCCAGTATGCGGATACCCCACCGCTTTCCTCCTCACCCCTCCCCCAAGATGTAATACTTTCACGTCCTTCATTTTTTTAAAAAAAGTGTCCTGTCTACCCTGTGTACAAATGCCCGGCATTCAGATTGTGTTCCTCTCATAAATTTTCATTTCTTTCATTCATTCAGAACTTCCCCCCCCCCCCCCCCCCCCCCCCGAACACTTTTGGTTCATTCAGTCTTTTAAAACTCTCCTATGTACCCTGTGTGCTAATGGTCAGCATTGAGATTGTTTTCCTGTCCCAAATTTGCATATCTTTCAGTCATTCACACCCCCCCCCTCTCCAGTTTAACACTTTCGTTTCCTTCAGTCTTTTAAAACTCTCCTATCAACCCTGTGTCCTAATGGCCAGCACTCAGATTGTTTTGCTTTGCCAAATTGTCTGTCACTGAGGTCAGTGCGTGCCTGCCTAGCAGACCACTTCCGGCAGGCACGGTCCCAAGCACATCCTGTTGGAGGTGAGAATTATTATATAGGACTAGGACACAGCTAAAGAACAGGTTATTTTGAGTTAGTCTTCACTGGACCAAACTTGATTCCTTTGTGCCATCATCATCATCCAGATGGATAGGCAGCATCTTAAAAGGTGGAGGGCAAAGGATTTTTTAAAAAAATATTTATATCACACATTATCCCAAGCAAAGTTGGGTTCAATGTGGCTTACATTTGAAAAAAAAAAAACAGTGAGACAGAATAATAGAATTCAGTTATATCATGGGAGCAATTATGAATATATCTGAAACATTTAACAAAGTTGAGATTAGCATATGTACCCAACTGGGCATTTCAAACTATGTCCTATAATGATGCCACATGTTCAGAAATCATAGCCATAAGTATAGACAGTTATTCAAATATTATCACATGCATACACCGCACAAGGCATCCATACACACATTGGAAAAGTAAACAACAACTTCTACAGGGTACATCCAAAACTTAATTTTTATTTCCTCATTTTCATCTTCCAAAATTCCAGACAGCAGATGTACAGATCTGCAGGACCCAAAGCAGTCCAGAACAAGTAAAGTCAGAAACAACACAGTTTATACCTAACTGTTCAATCACCCTTAGGATTCACCTGTGGGTTTAAAAAGCAAAACTATGTGCATGTAAGGACTAGATAAGCAAATTAAAACAAAGTTTACAGCAAATGCCCTTAATATGCAATACTTGGTAGCAATAATGAAACTACGATTGAATATTCACATAGCAAGCAGCCTGAGCCAACAGATGTATTTTCCATTGAATATAATTAACTTTATGTGAACTTGATGGCTAATAGTGTGCTGAACTGGACAATGTTGGCACCTTTAGATTGACTCTGGACTTCTGCATGAAGGTAGTTCTGCCCTCATTATTCAATATCTGTATTTTAAATAGTAGTAATAAAAAAAAGTCAAGTGCATTTTTATAATACACCACTGTAATCCACAAAACAAAAGAGTAAGTTCCCATATGTCATCATTTTTTTGGTATAGGCACAGGGAAAAACAAATGCTCCCAGGTTCAACTTAATTCATGTTTGATGTGGGATATAAATATCATAAATAAGTAAATAAACAGATAGATAGAAACTCTGAACATTGAGCACCTGATTCTCATAACATGATGTCTGTTATAGTGGCCCTTTACTAGGTGAAAACATCACTACATGAATACAGGGAGTGCCTATAGCCAGCCCCTCCAAATGACACAATTATTTAACATGTAAAACAAATTAGTATTCTAACCAATGAAACCAATACCTTCTCTGTGTACATCTTTATGCTGCACAAGCCAGCATGTTTGAAAATATAAATGAGATTAAATAAAAATGCTACCAAGCATAAAGACCGACAAGGAGGATGCAGCTGTTCATAGATTTGCTTGCTTTGCTTTGGGTGTACTAGATGACCGCTGCATGGTTGAAGAGGAAACAAAGGCTAACCTAAGTGACTTCAACGTTTTGACATCATCCCATCTCCTGTTTTCTTCAACCTCCTTGACACAGATTAGTGAACAACCAAACTTGATGTCTCATAAACATGGCCTATTGATTGTAAAATTGCAACCTAAGTATACTTTCTGAGTCGTGAGGTAGAAAAAAAGATATCAATAAGGTAAGAAGTCAAATCCAAATTGTCCATTGGAACATCCACCAGCGCACCTCTATACCAATAGACCTTCACTTGCAAGTTACTTTTATGAAAGAAGAAAAAAGGCTTTAGTAACAAGTAGAAATCCTTTATCCAGCATTTTGTAATCTTTCTCAAGGTATTTTTAAAACTCACTCAATGAAACAGAAGCATAGAAAGTTTCAAAAGCCTAAGACAGTGATTCCCAAACATATCCTGGGGAAACCCCAGCCAGCCAGGTTTTCAGGATATTCATAATGAATATGCATGATACCGATTTGCATACCAAGGAGGCAGTGTATGCAAATTGATCTCATGAATATTCATTGTGAATATCCTGAAAACCTAACGCTCTTGGGTCCCCCATAAAATAGGTTTGAAATCACTAACCTAACGCTTAAAAATCTGGATCCAGGTTCCAGGTTTTCCAGCCTTTGATAGACAATATTATTATCCTGAATCAGTTTCCCTTGCACTGCTGACACTTGTGCAACTTTCCTGTAACTTATCCACTGTCTTCAAACAATTCTGTAATTTCCCATCATTAACTTGTATCATGGAATGGACGTTAGTTACCACTGCCAAAGAGGACAGTGTTTGCTCCATTGATACTATCATATTCCAAATAGTATGACCTGGAAGAAAGATTCAAGTTAGCAACACTTACTAGAGGGCAACTAAAACCAAATGTGTGGCCAAAATTTGCCACACAATTTCAGTTGAAACTGAAACTAAACCCCATTCCCACCCCAGTAGAAAATAGGCCCCTTTGATAGAAATACACCCACTGCCTCCCACCACCCCTTAGGCCCTCTCCAGGCCTACCTCAGAAGCCCTGGTGGTCTAGTGGCCTAACCAGGGGAGGAGCGATCCCCAGTCACTCCTGCCTGTGCCGTCTCTGCTGTCAAAATGGATGCAGAGACCTTCAGCAGCTGTTTCACGAGACTGCCATGGGAGGTCTTGGCAGCCATTGTGATTGTGGAGCTAGCATAGGCACAGTGACTGGAGATCGATCCTGCCCCAACTAAGCCACTAGACCACCAGGAGGTGTATTTTCAAAGCACTTAGACTTACAAAGTTACATGGTAACCTATGGAACTTTGTAAGTCTCAGTGCTTTGAAAATGAGCCCCCAGGGCTTCTAAGGTAGGCCTGGGCAGTGGCTATAAGTGATTGGAGGATGGCAAGCAGTGGGGGCCCACTTTCTGTTGGTTGGTAGGAGGGCAGCAGCCCACTTTCTGTCAGATCACTAGAGGGTAGTGCTTTTGGTTGGAGGGGAAGTTTCAGACTCCTGAGGCAGGCTATTGGGCCAAAACATGGCCGTGTCAAGTCATTCTTGCTGATTAATATATCCTAGATTATATAGCATCATCATTTCATCCAGTCATCTTCGCTGTCTCCTAAGTGTGATTTTTCTCTGTGAGGTTTTTTGTTCTTCTGTATTCATGTCAGTCCCTCTTACAATACATACATGGCCAGGAACCTACTGCTGCATATACATTTACCTCAATTACCTCCTTCAAACATCCCACAACCATTCCAAAAGCAAAGCAGAACACAATTCACAAACACAAAATTTCAAAGTCACACACAAATAGTTATTGTTAAATAATGGGCACTGAAAACAAAATGGCTGCCAAGTAGATTGAGCTGCTATTTCTCTCCTGGCAGCTCTGGGAAACTTTCCTTTTACCATTGTCTTCCACCTGTTTCTTCATTGCCTAAGAGGAGAGCTAAGTAACTGTGGATTCCTGCCGGTCCACAGACTGTAGGTCTATTTCACCAGGTGGAAATTACCGGCTTTCTCTCAGTTTCTATGGGCGAACCAGCTGGTCAGGGCATAAGAAAGAGCCCTGACCTTGTGAGCAATGTATTGCTCAGCCCATTTGATCCAGTTCTGCCTCCTGCACTATCAGCAGAGGAACTGAAATGCAGTGGAGAGACCTAACCAAAAGTCGCCTACCCCTGTGGGTGGGGCACAGCCACTGGAGCTTATGTCAGGAAGAACAATGACATCTGACTCTCTGCTTTCACAGACTGTCTCATCTCAGGTGACAAAGGAGCTACCAAATCTGAGGAATGAGGCATTATCCCTACCCCCCATTGGAAAGACCTGCTCATATAACTTTGGAAGTGATATGGACCACAATAGATTCTATATATATAAGGAATGCGCTGGTTTAAGTCCTTCGGTGCAAAATAACATGGAGAATATATCAAAGTTGGAGTACTCTCTAGCTCAAACTAATGTTATAATTGAAGATATTTCTTCTCAAGAATCAACTAAAGCAGTCTCAGTCGTCTGTTCAACAGGATAGATTGATGTTTCAGAGGAAACTTGAAAACTTTGATAATTACACTTGCCAATTAAATGTGAGAAATGTGAACTTTTCTAAAGTTTTAACAAGTCCTCTTAAGGACTCGTTTTATCAATTCCTCAAAGATTGCTTGAAATATTCTGAATCTTCTTAGCAGTTTCAGCTGAAACTGAAAAAAAGCGGTTTCAGTCAGCCTGTACTGTTTGCTCCCCAAATCATCCAAAAGCAAATCTTTACTTTCACTGACCAACTTGATGCTAGAGACAGCAAGAGAGAGCGCATTGAATCATCAGCTGTCAAATGTGGATACTTCAATATCCTTTGTGATTTTCTTTTCCTCTGAAAAGAAAATACATCAGTCTGCTGTCCTCAAAGACAAAGTCAAAAATAGAAGGCATTTATCTTCCTTCCCACGAGATTTCTGAGGTTCATGAAGAATTGTATGTTATGCTTCCTCTCCCTCGGGATTACCCTGAAAATGAAATCAAATGGTGTAATCCCCCAAGTGGAAAAACAAACTTCTGTCACCTACTTTGATCTTAGCATAATAACTTCCGTCTGTCACCTTAAGAAATATTGTGCAGTAAAACAGATTATTTTTCTTAACTGTCAGATATCATTGTATTAGCATTAAGCTCCTGACCTTTATTTTTAATATCTTGTAATACAAGCACTTTTTTATTTGTTCCAGCTTCAGTGCAGGTTGATTGAATGCCACCTTGCTACAATACACAGGGACTGTGTTTTCTTGCTGACATCACCAGTGAGCCTTCTTTTTTCATAGAGTAAAGCTGCTTAGTTGAAACAGACAGGATTATTTTTGATTATTCTTAACGGTATTTGTTTCTGTCAGTGCAGTAGAAATCAGAAGCTTATAGCCACGGTCACTTGGAAATGTAATATGCTCAGGAAGCTCCAGATTAAATTGCTTATGCGATCAACACAATATGTCATGGAACTCAGATACTGAATACTGCAAATCTTACTAATCCAATATTTCCTTAGCTTGACCCCAAATGGTGTGCAGATCCCATAAACCATAGCAAAAAGTCTGAATCGGCAAAACTCTATGACAACATGAAGAAAACTCGATCTGTTTTTTTTTTTTCGTTTTTTTCTTGGGTCAGGATGCTTCTTGGAGACCAATAGCAAATTCTCTAAAAACAGAGGACCGCTTTTACAAAGCGGTGGTAAACCCAATGCTGTCTTACCACTCGCTAAACAGGAACTACTTCCCACCCCTAGCATGCTGTCATATCCGACGCTACAAAAATATTTATTTTTGTAGCGCTAGAGTGTACCCGGCAGTAATTGGGCAGTGCCATGTGCTGCCTGGTTACTACTGAGTTACTGCAGGATGCCTTACCGCCACCTCAATGGGTGGCGATAAGGGCTCCCCCCCCCCCCCCCCAAATGGCTGTGGAGCAAGTGTTTACTTGCTGCATAGCCATTTCTTGCAGGAAAGAGACTTCCCTTTTAACCGCTGTGCTAAAAGGGGGCCTCAACGCGTCTGAAAAACACATAGAGGTTTATATGGGGCTAGATTCAATAAATGACATCTAAAGTTATGCAATACACAGCTTAGTAAATGATTACTGTATTATATATTTTTTCTTTTTCTTCAGACCATCAGAGGTAGACCCAAAGTCACTTGTTATTCACCATATCATTTACTAAGCTGTGTATTGCATAACTTTAGATGCCATTTATTGAATATAGCCCCATATATATATATATATATATATATATATATATATATATATATATATATATATATATATATATATATATATTATGGGGCTATATATATATATATATCCATAAGGAAATGAAATGAACTTCTTTTACTTAGCTTTGCTGGCGAAACACGTATCAGTATGCAGCCCCACCTTTCAGCTTGACATGATATCAAGATTTATAAAAGCTAAGTAAAAGAAGTTCATTTCATTTCCTTATTTATATATATATATATATATATATATATATATAAGATTTTTGAAAATAGAAAAAATTGTAAAAATATGAACTTTATGAATCAACATCAGTGATCGATGACGAGAAGGGTATGAACCCTGTCATCATATATAAATAGTGATATGGTGATTAACAGGTGACTTTGGGTCTACCTCTGATGGTCTGAAGAAAAAGGAAAAAATAGATAATAATCATTTACTACGTTGTGTATTACATAGGAATATTGGATTACTGATAATACGTTGCATTTAGTGGGCATTTTCTGAATCTTATCTAAACTTATGCTCCAGTAAACTCTGCACAAAGCATCCTTTATAGAATGCTTGCTTAGCACACATTTCATACCTAACTTTGGGGTCCTTTTACTAAGCTGTGGTACAAGGGGGCCTGCACTAGTGTCAGCATGTGTTTTGGACACGTGCTAAGGCTCCCTGTTACCACAGCGGGTAAAAGGCTGTCTTTTTTCTGGATAAGAAATGGCCATGCGGTAAATGAACCACTTACTGCACGACCATTTTTGGGGGTGCTCACTTACCACCAGACATTGAGGTGATAGTAAGGGCTCCTGCACTAAACCAGGTAAG